>NC_072791.1:217881350-218506350 GCF_028583425.1 Eublepharis macularius | reverse complement strand
ATGCTGCAAACTCCCCAATGCAGAACAACTGGTCAACATAACCTACACCATCTGGCCTACATAGGGACTGCTTTGAACCAGTTACAATGACAGACCTTAACAGGATCCCAGTATCTATGAAAGCAACTACTTGTGCGCTTGATCCTTGCCCATCTTGGCTGTTAAAATCAAGGAAAGCTCACACAAGTGAACCACTGAGATCTATTGTAAATCAATCGCTAACTCAGGGCAGTTTCCCCGGCTGCTCAAACAGGTAGTTATCCATCCGCTAATTAAAAAACCATCCCTAGACAAAACTGATGTGGCCAATCCAGTCATAAGCAGTTGGCCTGGCCTCCGCCATTTTAATAAGAAGTTCTGGATATGGCTGCTTGTGATATTAAAGATATTCAGGCCTCTGGAGTTAAAATGGCTGCGGTATTGCCACTAGAGAGCCTCCAACAGTTGCTGAGTCTCACCCAGGAGAACATGGCATGCATGGAATGCTGCACAGGAATGCGGAGTGATTGAGAGGCGATTGGATTTACTATCCTTCCAGCTCCAAAGGTGCCCAGTGCAACAAAGCAGAGTCTCACAGAGTCATCCCCACTTAAAACATTCCTTTCTCTTCTTCCGTGATGAGATCTCCTGTCCTCGATTGAGGAGCTAATCAAATGACATTCATAAGTATATACAGTTGTTCCTAGGAAAGTACAGTCCCTAACTAAAATCCATCAACTTAGCTCTGGTGGAATTCACTAACAAACTATCCCCTTTGTACAGCACTAGAACATGTTTTGCATTTGCTTTCACACACCCCGGCAGTTACCAATCAAGGTATTCAAACTTTTTGTCAAACCCAGGAACCGACCATTGGAGCCTTTGTTCTAATGGCTAGGTGGGCTCTTCCACCTCAGAACACATTTTACCTATAAAGGTAGAGCCCTGGCCTCATTCAAATTGTACATGCTTCCGGATCCACAAGTGCTGTTCCCTTGAGGTTTGCCCTAAGCCTCTTGTTCTCTTGGCCGAGGATGCTGGCCGTTCGAAGCTACTCTCTTCTCCCGCGGACTGGACCCCTCTTCAGGATAGGTAGATATATTTGCTCCCTCTTTCTCTATTCCCAATTTCTGACTAAGCTTCTTAGGACTCTGTGTGTGTGTAATTATTTTTACCCCGTAATCCTGCGTGTATGTGCATGTCATTTTGTTCTTAATAGAAGTTATTGTTGGACCTTAAGAACGAGCCTCATTTGCTACTTTGGGAAGGGACCTGGTAGAAACTGGTGACAGATCCCTGCGGTTACCAGCCTCTTGCATAGCCATTCTCCTTGCTAGCTAATTCCCCCACAAATCATTTTGTTGCAAGGAGACCAGTTCCGGTAACAGTCTCTAACCTGCCCTTTCTGGGCAAAGTGACTGAGAGAGCAGACGCTGACCAATTCCAGATCTTCTTGGGAAACTCCCAGGGCTCTGGACCCCTTCCAGTCTGGATTCAGACCAGGGCATTGGACAGAGACAGCACTAGTAGCATTAATGGATGATCTCAATCTGACTATAGACAAAGGCCATTCCTTCTTATTGCTCCTCCTGGATCTATCTGCAGCCTTTGACACGGTAGACCATGTCATCCCATTGAGGCATTTAGGAACAGAAGTGGGCATCAAAGGATGTGCCCTGGATGGGTTCAAATTGTTTCTCATGGAACAGACTCAAAGGGTTGCTGTCGGAGATCATCTATCTCCAGAATGGGAACTATCTTGTGGGGTTCCACAGGGCGCAATCTTATCTCCCATGTTATTCAACCTCTACGTAAAACCTTTAGAACTCATTCGCAGCTATGGAGTTGGGTGTCATCAATATGCAGATAGCAGCAAAAAAGAGAGTATCAAGTGGTGTCACAAAAGGTCTAACAGCAAAAACCATGTGACGTGTTTGACAACAATCAAACCAGTATATTTAATACATGAAACACATTACACAGTAAAACACATATACGCTAAAATAACAACAGATTCAACACCTCACATATGGAAAACCATTAGTAAAGTTGCTAAAATACAGGTACCACAAACTGATAAAGTGCTGGTGCTACAAACTGCTACATAAATTCATTGCACATTTATATAATTAAAGTGCAAGTGCATAGTAACAACTCAGCATATTCTTTTTCACAGGTCCTGGATAGCAACAGTCCAACAGTGAGTGAGAAATTCCAGTGAAATAAAATCAATTCTTGTTGTATATTATTTCATTTCTTGTTGTTATTTCATAATGGTTGTATGAAATCCAGCTTTCGGTTTGATTGTTGTTAGACACATCACATGGTTTTTGCTGTTAGATCAACATGCAGATGACACCCAACTCTGTACCTGGCTATCCAAGTCCCCACAGGATGCGGTAGAAATCTTAGATCACTGCCTGACAGTCATGGTGAAGCGGCTGAAAAATAACAAGCTGAAATTGAACCCAGACAAGATAGGAGGGTGGTATTGTAGGGAGGGGATCTCAGATGTTTCACTAATGAGTTAGGAACCATAGATTTCACCACTATGTTGCCTTATATATTATCTGTTGCTTTAAATATGTTCTCCTATATACTACCTGTGCTTCATATGGTCTAACGTTAGTCCTAGAATTGATTATGTTCTGTTTCAACCATTCTTCAACTCCGTATTGGATCCTTGCTAATGCTATGTCTTTGTAAACTTGTATTTATTTACCCCATGGCGTTGTTTATGGAAATGTCCTTGACACTGTATGGAAATGCCTGCCCTTTTCCTTGCTACTGGTTGTACTAATCTCACACTATGTAATCCGCCTTGAGTCTCAGTGAGAAAGGCGGAATATAAATGACATAAATAAATAGAGCTATCTCCTTTGGAGGCAGATGTTCTCCAGGGCTTTATTCCTTGCTGCCAGGAACTTTCTAAGTTTGTGATTGCAGGGATCGAACCCGGGACGTTCTTCACAAAAGGCTGTGGTGCGGCAGATAATTGTGCGCAAAGACCTGGAAAATCCCTTCTGCCACCACACCATCATTTCTGTCTAACAAGGCAGCGCGAGATCCTCTGAGTGAGCATAAACCTGTACAGCCCAGCTGACTTTGGCTTCACAGTGCCATTTTTATACATCTGGCTTCAGGTCTTCTACTTTACATCTGCATAATTTCTGTTTTAATGGTAATCAAGAGGCCCATTTGAGATCCGTCTCGGTGCACAGGACGTATGCTTTATTCATTAGATGCTATGTTTAGCAGCACGGCCACCGGTTCACATGCTGCAATTTAACTATGAGCATATTTCACCGAAAACCTCTCCTGAGTCTTGTGTGAAGTTCAATGGGCTGATTCTTTTCACAGGGACTTAGCCATGATATTGCTAGTGGTTGTAAATCTTTCCTGCACATATTTATCAACAACAAGGACAAAAAAATAATGCAAGTTTACACAGTCTGCTGTTTATCTGGATGAAATTAATCCAATCAATCCCTTATAAAGCTTTGCAAGCCAAATATTATGGTAATAAAATGAGTTATGATCAGGGCTTTTTTTCTGGGAAAAGAGGTGGTGGAACTCAGTGGGTTGCCCTTGGAGAAAATGGTCACATCGCTCTGCGGTGCGGAGGGCAATCTCAACTCCCCTCCATCTGGAGATCAGGGGGCGGGGCCACCAGCCATGTGACCATTTTCAAGAGGTTCCGGAACTCCGTTCCCCCGCGTTCCCCCTGAAAAAAAGCCCTGGTTATGATAAAAGATTCTTCTCTTGACACAGCAGAAAAACTTGCTTCTCATTTAAGCACACATATGTCACTACAGCAACAAAATGCTCGAGTCATAACCTTGGGCCAGTACAAGTGGGTACAAGCAGTATTGTGAATAATGATACTTCAGAGATTTAAAAACAAAAAACAGCCAGAAAACAAGTGTGTGGGGAGGTGGGGTATGGCATTGATTCCAGTCTAGTTTGGAACGAAAGGCTCATAAAACATGACCTTTTCATATTTTAGCTTGCGTAAAAGGAGATACATTAAGACAGCTACTCCGCACACAATTTCACATGGACAAGTTCTCTTGGAGCCAACTAAAAAGAAGTATAAATGAAATGGGGGATACATTTTGAGAATGATATTGAAAAGCATTCATGCTTCCTTTTGTTTTTTAGGCTTTATTTTTAAGACATGAAGGTGTCACTGAAACATTTCAGGCAAAAATAATCCCCACGTAGGAACATTTACACTGTGTTGTGATTCTCTGCAAAACAGCCCCACATATTACAATGTGTTGGCATTTTCCACTGGGAAAAAAACCATTCCCGTATTAGTTAACTATAATATGGAGGCAGAAGGCCAACACACACAGACAGAGAGCTACACACATACATACACATACATGGCTTCCTGTTACCCGAGCAGTAACGCTCGTAGATTTCAACAGCATTGACTTCTGTGGTTGCTTCAGTGCTGAACAGATGATACCTCTTGTGCCAGAAATCCACAAGTTTGTATGCTGGCGTATTACTCCGTTCGTGCAAGCAGACCAGTTTTGTGGCAAGAAAAAAACAACTGGTAGTGCATGTCTGATAATCCAAGGCAGGGCGGGGGGACCAGTAAAGGACAATGGCTTCAAGCCCTCCAGTCTAAGATACTGCACACTGCAGAACTTGGAAGGGAATACACTTGCATCTTGTTCCTGTTAATATTTTATTTTGAAAAGGAAGTTTTAAATGCTGCCATCATGGGGCAGAGTTAACAGTTTCTCTTTAAAAAGCAGACTGAGAATCACAGGGTTCGGTGATATTACAACAGCAATATTACAGCGATATTAAAGCTTGAATTAATAAAGCACATTTCAAAGTGTTTCATGGAGATTCTCTAATCCTTACAAATAGTCTTATACGACAGGTCCATATGCCTATAGTGACAGTGGGGGGGGGAGCTGAGGCCGGGAGATTTGTGGGGGGAGTCTAAGAGGACAACAAGTGAGTCGGCACTGAACAGCTGTAGTTAGCAGAATGAGATGGGGGGGGGGGGTTCAAGGAGAGAAGAAAGAATCGGAAGGGGCATATTAACCTGTGCTTCTTGCTCTCCTCCCTGTCCTGCCTGCATAAAACTGTAAATAAGCCTGGTTAGATTTGAGTAGGTCTGTTAGAGACAGAACGTTTGGGAGGTCTTTCATTCATAGGGTTGCCATAGGTCGGAAACGACTTGACAGCACATCACACACGCACAGGAGGAAGAAGCGAGAAAAACAGCCTGGGGGAAAGGAAGTGGGGGGAGGAAGTGTTTCAATAATTTCACCCATTACTTCCCTTCTTGAAGTAACTCCACCCTGCGTTTTTCTAGTCCTTCAGCACTAACCAAAATGTCTAGACTGGCCCCACGGCTAGACTTGGGTGGCTTTCCACAAAGACAACTTGTTCTGCCCCAGCTCTCAAACCACCACAGAGGTTTTCGAAAGCGCCGCACAACACCATCCCCCCCACCATTCCCCTTCTATTTTCTTCTGTGGTTTACTGCGATGTTTCCAGAACCTGCTTTGATTCAATGTTTTCCAAAAACACTGGCGTAAAATTGGGGTGTCCTGCAATGTGGATGGGAAGGTGCAGATTTCTACCCCTGCAGCACCATCTTCTTTTCCTATTTCATCCCACCTGCCACTCCCTCTCTCCCACTACTGGCAGACTGGTTGCCATTTTCTTTTTATCATTAGCAGGAATATCATAACACGATGCCAAGGAACACTATAGCAATAGACCTACTGCCAGTTTTTTAATGGTCAAGAACAACTTTCTGTGACATGGGGTGAGGGAGATGAGCAGAGAACTGCTCCATGTGGACGCTCAACCACCACTGCAAATGACCACTGCAAATGTGGATTCGCAGCAGCAATTAGTCCACAAGCTTATTCCAACATATATTAGCCTCCTTCCAAATACTGAGGTGGAACCAACCATCCTCCAAAGAGCCTTCCTCCACCCCAAGGAGGCTCCTTCCAACTTAAGTGGCTCTTCCTCCAACAGAAGAGCTGCTTAATTGAGAGAACGGCTCCTCAGATTAGAGGAAGACTTCAAAACTGAGTCAAGAGGGCAGGTGGGGTAGGGGTAACATCCACCCCACTTGTGAAGCCATTTTTTGCACACAGCTAGGCAATTGTGCAACAGGGATCCAATCCAAGCGTCACCCACTGCTGGTTTAGAAGTGATTCACATAACCACAGACCGGCTGTCCTAGATTTCACTTAACTTCTGGTGAACAAATTGGTCAAGATTGCAATTTGCTATGCCACCTTCCAGAAGTGGGTAAAGCAACAACCAGACCTGCCTGGCCTTAATTGCCACTTCTGACCAATTCCCTGCAAGCAAGCTTGGAAACTGGGCAAAGAATAACTAAAGTGGCAACCACGTTCTCTAGACCAGCTCTCAGAAGAGTCAGATAACGTAGGACAGCCCAGGAACACGTTCACATTGAACATGTTTTTGTATTTGCCCTCTACCTTCTTGGTACTTGCACTGTACCTTCTAAAGTCTGGGAGAAGAAAGATACTACGATAACAAAGGAAATACATTTACTACACAAATGTCCACCAAGACCTACCTATGGAGTATATTTAGGGTTTGTCTAGCTCAAAAAAGGCACTTACGGGGAACACAACAAAACAACACCAACAGTTCCCCTCTACACTATAACTTGACCTGACATATTTACGAGATATGTCAGGTCATGCTAGCGGCATGTCGGGCTGGGATTCTTGCCAGCTGCTCCCAGGACAGATTGGACCACGTTAGAGCCACGGACGTGCCATCTTGGTTCCCTGTGGAGAATTTGGCTGGCTTCCTTACTGTCTGTATATATCACTGCTTTGGGACATTCTAACACTGGAAATTTGAATGTTTCGATATACTATTTGTATGTTCTGAGAGATTGTGTGGACAATGGATTCTGGTTGTGATTAATTTTGGATATATTTCTAACAGATTGGACTTGATGTTATATTTATGTGATGGTTTATGTTTGATGGAATTTATATTCCTTACATGTTGTTGACTTTTCATGTGCATTGCTTATTAAATGTATACTGATTTACAGTGTATAGTTATAGTATATAGTTATAGTGTAGAGGGGAACTGTTGGTGTTGTATATTTAGGGTTGCCGGGTCCACCAGGCAAACCAGTGGAGAACGGGGACTTATCTGGCTGCAGGGAGGGAGGGGGGAGACTCAGCAGCAATGTCATCACAACATGCAACATGCTGACATCAATACCATGCGCCTGGAAATGACATCATCACGTCACAAGGGGATGCTGGGAACGTTCTGGTATTTGGGCAGAACCGTACGGTTAAGAGTTCTGCCCAAACACCAGAGCATCCTCGGCATCCCTTGGAGATGCACTAACTTCCCTTCCCGGCACACAGAAAGTGACATCAGCGCACTGAGACACTGGTGAGTACACACAAACCCATTTCCTACCACTTTTCCTCCACCAGCCATGTGGGCAGCAGGGGATCCCCTGTCCCGACTGGGGGAATGGTAAGCCTCGGTTTACTGTTCTCACCAAATCATTATATTTAATTAGTATTTAATTATTTCACATCTGTAAGCGATTTGCTTTCACAAGGTGCTGCAGGTGTTCATGCCGGTAGGGTTGGACATGTGTCTTTTGGGACGCTTCCGCTTTCTAATTAGATTATGTAGTAATTAAAACCATGTGTATACTTTAAGTGCATGTGTTTTGAGCTTCACGACTAGCTCAGTTTTTCATTTTGAACGTTGGATCTCATTCTGGTACAGAGTCCTGATTGACAGCCATATATTCATGTGCTAGAGGCAGGGCTTTTTTTCAGCAGGAACGCAGTGGAATGGAGTTCCGGAACCTCTTGAAAATGGTCACATGGCTGGTGGCCCCACCCCCTGATCTCCAGACAGAGGGGAGTTGAGATTGCCCTCCACGCGGCAGCATGAAGGGAAATCTCAACTCCCCTCTGTCTGGAGATCAGGGGGCGGGGCCACCAGCCATGGGACCATTTTCTCTGAGGGCAACCCACTGAGTTCCACCACCTGTTTTCCCAGAAAAAAAAACCTGGCTAGAGGTGTAAGACAAATGTCTTTAATGAACACCGCACTGAGGGAGGGGCTTCCACCAACTTCATCATTACTATATTCTGTTCTCAAACTTTTCAAGTATCCTTTCAGTTAATAATTCATGCCTGCCTGATCCACATATGAAGCTCATCCAAAAGTGGCCATAGATGGAAAAGAAAGGTGCTAAAAAGTGCTATCGCTTCTAACCTTTTTAGATAATTCTGTTTAAAATTACACAATACAGTTTTTTGAATTCAAGGTTTGAGAAACAGGAAATGTTTTCAGGGCCAAAACCCCTCTCCATTGTACTCTAAAAGCATATGTGTAATACCTCTATGAATCAGTCAAAGGCTTTATCACATGTTCTTGATCTCTGACAAGAGTTTGACAACGAAGGAGGGGTGCTTCTAATACTTACCTGGGAGAGACAGTATAACATACTGACCTATGTCTGGTAAAAAGGTAAAGGTAGGAGTCCCCTGTGCAAGCACGGAGTCATTACTGACTCATGGGGGAATGTCACATCACGACATTTTCTTGGCAGACTTTTTACGGGGTGGTTTGCCATTGCCTTCCCCAGTCATCTACACTTTACCCCCAGGAAACCGGGTACTCATTTTACCGACCTCGGAAGGATGGAAGGCTGAGTCAACCTTGAGCCGGCTACCTGAACCCACCTTCCGCCAGGATCAAACTCAGGTCATGAGAAGAGGCTGGGCTGCAGTACTGCAGCTTACCACTCTGCGCAATTATGAAATATATATATAGCATGTGCGAGGAAAGGTATAGCCTGATCTTGTCAGATCTTGGTAGCTAAGCAGGGTCGGTACTTGGAGGGGAGACCACCAAGAAAGACTCCAGAGGAAGGCCGTGGCAAACATCCTCTGCTTTTTGCTCACCTTGAAAGCTCCTTGCTTGGATCACCTTAATTCGGTTGTGGCTTGACGGCCCATATGTATGTATACATACTGCCAACCCACCTCCGCTTTACCTGCACACCCCCACTCTTGGCCTGAACATATGTACTGCATGTGGGAAAGTGTAAGCAAGTTTCATCCCCTGAGAGGCAGGCGCAAAACACGGAGGGCAATCGCCATGTTTTGTGTCTCAAGATGGATCCTGCAGCAACGATACTGCCAGCAAAAGCAATAATCTTGCAGCAGTGACAACTTATGAAGCAAAGGCCTTTTTGCAGGGGAAACTGGGAAGGGAAAGACCCACCAAAAAGCAAAGACTCCACTTCCTGTATCATCTTGTAATCTGGGCATTAAGTGCTCTGTGACAGCGCAAAATTCCCAAATCTTCCTATTACTCCAAACATTGCTGCCACAGGAATGATTCAGTATCATACCTTCAGTTTTGGACTGCTGCCTCAGTATCAATCCCTGGTGTTCTGAAAGGACTCTTTACTCTGAACTCTGGCTAGTTTTACTTACTTCCTCAACCAGACCTTTCCTTAAACATTTTCTCTGTCTGCTTTTCTAGTTTGTGTGTTTTAATCAGAGTTGCTTGTACATTTATGACTGGTCATGCAGACACACCTGATGATTCTTGGTCAAAAGAAAGTTTGATCGTTTTAGTAATACAAATGTTTTCATTTGTATTAACAACGCCACACTGACTCTGCCCATTGGGTCACGAAGAAAGCTGTGCCCAGTTCTTACAGGAAGACAGCTATGTCACTGTTCACCCTTCTTTTTAAACGTAGGGTTCCACGACAGTCACATCATCACTTTCAAAACAGCAGCTTCATTAAAAGTGATCGCAACCAGGAACAGAACTTCATTTTCCCACTGCCAAGACATTTTCAGTTGAGCACAAGGGAAACACAGTACCAGGAAAGAAGACCACTGGAACGCTACCTAAGAACCGCACACTTGCAGAATGCAAACGAACGTGCTACGCACCAATTCGCTTGACGTGCAGCGAAAAGTATTACTTTGGCATCTGAAGATTTATAATTGCTGTATCTGCCCGATTGTGACCGTTTTAACTGTTTTATTTTCATCGACAGCTCGGTAGCGATATGGGCACTTACGTACCTGACAAAATAAGAAGCTCAATAATCTCTGCATCCCCGAGGAAAGCAGCGACATGGAGAGGGGTCCGCTTCTCCGTGTCCTGAAAAGACATGAGCAGATGGTAAGACGTGATCATCACAGAAGCTCTTAAAGACTAAGTAGGGGCCTAAAGCTACCGGTGCGGCTGGTCAGTCGGCTGAGGCTCTAGGGACAGGCCTGCTTTGCTCCCGGCCACACCTCTTTCAACACAGTATGACCATCAGGAACAGCACATTTATTTTGTTTTATTATTCGATTTATAAACCGCCCATCCTCAGGGGCTCTGGCGGTGAACAACAGTTAAAATCAATAAAAACAAGAAAACAATCATTCTAAAATCAACATACAATAAACAACAATGAAATAAATTAACCAAATACATTAAAGTGCAATGGTGGGGAGAACCCACCACCCCAAAGGTGGGAGGCCAACATGGCACCACCCCCTTCAACCACCAAATGCCTGGCAAAACAGCTCTGTCTTACAGGCCTGGCGGAACGATAATATGTCCCGCTGGGCCCGGGTCTCCATTGACAGAGCGTTCCACCAAGCTGGGGCCAGGACTGAAAAGGCCCTGGCCCTGGTTGAAGCGAGGCGGGCTTCCTTAGGGCTGGGGACCACCAGTAAACATTTATCCGCTGATCGAAACGGTCTCCGGGGAACATACATGGAGAGGCGGTCCCGAAGATAGGCCGGTCCCAACCCGCTCAGGGCTTTAAAGGTAAGAACCAACAGCTTGAACCTGATTCGGAATTCAACTGGAAGCCAGTGCAGCTGGCGCAGGACAGGTGTGATATGTGACTGGTAGGATATACCGGTCAGGACCCGATGATATATCCCACATGTGTGCATCAGTGCCAGGAAACATATTGGTGGTCTAGGGAATCTTGAGTTCTGGGCAAAAGTCACTTAGGCAGCAGCGGATAAAGGTGTTGGAATTTGCAATGATGGCAATACTAACTTCACTGATCAGAGAGAAGACAATAACTTCATTAGTTTGCCTTTGCCTTTATCTCCTAAAAGAGCTGCAAAATTTTCATAAACATTTCTCTAATTATCCACATCTCGCTCTCCAGCTGTGCTCCACCTAGACTTAATTACAATTGTGATAGGATACGTTTAATTAGGAAGAAAAAGGCTGCGAGCAGAAAATAAATAACTGCTTATGAGGTGGTGCGGATGGAAGCGCAAACGCTAGCACAATCATGTCACAAGCTATCGTCTAATGCTGACAGTGGAATTAAGCAGCTGCCAGATTTGATCAGGAAGAGATTGCACACATGCTAGTTGTCTGGATTAAACTCCGTTTTTATCTTATCAGGTGTTTTTGCAAATTGTCTCTGCAAGATCTTGAGATCTGTGCCTACTGCTTTCTCTCAAACAGGTGTCTGAAA
Source organism: Eublepharis macularius (assembly GCF_028583425.1). NCBI lineage: Eukaryota > Metazoa > Chordata > Lepidosauria > Squamata > Eublepharidae > Eublepharis > Eublepharis macularius. The sequence continues at coordinate 218,494,838 of NC_072791.1, read as the reverse complement.
TGGCAGCCAATGGCTCCATTTTGCTCAATGCTAAACAAGTACATATATTGGCAGGGGCTGCAAAACCCCACTGAAGCCACAGGTGCCTAAAGCACAAGGCATATTCCACAACTGCAGATGTCCAGAAACAAGTTTCTCTTCTGACTTTTAATTCTTAGGAAAACTTGCCAGCTTCTAAGTTCTTGCACCAAGCAGAACTACGAAATACAATAATAAAAAACCAGTCCAACCTGGCACAAGACAGGCAAGAAACCCAGTGTGTTTTCAGTCTCAGCTCAATTCATCATGGCAGTAATTATGATTTATAACAAAGGCTGACTTGCTCTCCGGCAGTCTCAGAACACTGCTCGTTGCAAACATTCAGAAAACATATTTTCTGCGTTGTTCTGTTGAAACACTGTATAGATTTCTTTTTGTATTACATTAAAACAGGACAGGGATGTCAGGCCAATGCCTGGCACCCGCAGAGGACCTGGGGGACAAGGAAAGATGTGTGGCATTGCAACAGCACACAACATTACTTCCAACAAAAAAAGGAAGTGAGATCAAGGCGCTGAGAATCATGTTCTAGGATTTGCTAAAACTCTATGGTTTAATCATAGTTTTCAGATACCCTCAATGTCATAATGTCTCTTCTGGTTTTGCTGGAAGCAGGGCTGGATCGAGGGGAGGGGCAGGGGAGTTACCCTGCCCCCAGTGCGGCCAAAGAGGGGGCTGCAAGCCGGCCGCTACGGAACACAGTGTGCCGCGGAGCTGGCAGCAGCCGCACGGGTGGCTGAATGGAGGGCTGGAAGGCCACCGAGCCATTTGCCTGCCCCGCTGATGGGGCAGCTGGCAGCAGCGCAGGAGCATGCCGCCTGTGTTACCTGCCGCTGGAGGCAACAGAGTGCGTGGCAAGCTGGCCGCCCCATCAGCAGGGAAAAGGAATGTGTGTGGACGGCCTTCCAGCCCTCCACTCAGCCACCTGCACAGCCACCGCCACCTCCGTGTCACGCTGTGTTCCGTGGCGGCTGGCTTGCCGCATGCTCCCTTCCCTCCAGCAGCAGCGGGGCGGCATGCTTTTCCGGGGGGGGGGGGGGGCGCTCTGCATGATGACATCACAAAAGTGACGTCATCACACAGTTCCGGGAGTGCTCGGGGGGGGGGGGGACACTGCAGGACTTGGGTTGACCCAGGCGTGGGCAACCTTAGATCCGGCCCTGGCTGGAAGTAATTTTGTACACCAGTGCAATGCTGGAATGACCCCCCATATTCCCCCCCCCCAGCCTCTGAAGTGCCAGCAGGGATCAGGGAAAATACTCGGGAGACCTGGCATCCCTGAAACAGTACCAAAAAAACCCCTTCCACTATCTGAGTACAATATTTGGGGGGAAACCCCAAATACTAAAAAAAAAAAAACCCTCAAGATTTGATTGATTGATTAGATTTCTAGCCCACCCTCCCTGCAAGCAGACTCAGGGCGGGTCACAACATCTCAGTCACATGAATACAAGAATATAAACATGCAAGTGCATAAAACAGGTTGTGTAGTTACTGTAATGATGCATGCAAGGACCAGAATGTTATGATGCTGCATTCACCTGTAGAATTTGGTACAGACCATACCTTACTCTGCAAGCAAATTTCAAACTACAAAGATAGGCTTGGTGTCAGTGCCCAGGAGTTAGGTCTCTCAAGCCCTCCACAGTTAACATGCAGATGTTCCAGTTAGAGTAGCTATATTGAGATCCATTCAGTACAGGTGTTCACCCGAAGGTGCAGAAATTGGCAGAAGTGACAATTCAAACAAAGGTCTGACTATTATAGGAAAACTTCCCGCCCTCCTGGGTCCGTCGGCATTCTAGCGCGAAACCCCAAAGAGATTGCATGGGAACAAGGTCGTTTAGACTACATGAAATACAAAGAAAATCTGTCTCTGGGAAAGTTACCATGTTTGCGGCTAGCAGCTCCTTCAAGGATACTTGCTGTGAAAAGTGAAAGCACATATTTGCAACAGATAACGAGGGGCCCACTGGCTCTCCTGCACTTAATATCAGAAGTTAAGACACTCTCAGATGAGCACACAAAGTTACAGCATATAATTCAGGTAACCAGAATCATATAGCACTGACCATTATAAAATGCCGAACACAATCATGGCGGGTATGCTGGCATACACGACATACTCCCTTCCCGAAGATTGCCCCCCCTCACATTGGGCCAGGTTTGTCAGGGTAGAGTTTATGAAATTTACTTATAAGTCTTGGAGCATTCATGTTAGAATTTGCAATCCACTCCCAGTGGCTTTCGGAAAAATATTTCCAACTAAATAAAAAAGCTTCCCATGCTTTATTTTAGAGTCTAAAACGTCCTCTGTTTCATGATGCACTTGTCTATCACCAGGATGGGGCGGGGAGCTCCCTGCTCCGGGGGAGCTTTCTTCAGGAGGCTGAAGTAGAAGACTGGGTGGATTTGCCTTAAGTTCTTTGGTAGATCCACCTCTACAGTCACTTCATTTATCACTTTCTTTACTGGAAAGGGTCCCAAAAATTTCCATCCACGTTTTTTACTGGTTTGCTTCCCCTGCGAGTGTTTGGTGGAGATGTACACATAATCTCCTGCTTGCAGCTTCCATTGGATAGATCGTTTCCTGTCAGCAAACTTTTTATAATCTGTTTTTGCTTTGTCCAAAGTCTTTTTTATGACCTCCCATTGGGTCGTTAAGTTAGTCCACCATTCCCCCAAATCTCCTGGTTGCTGAGATTCTGAGGTTTGAGCAAAAGGCATTGCTATTCCCTCACAGCCTTGTGCTACTTTAAATGGGGAGGCATCTGTGGAACTGTGTATGGAGTTGTTATAAGCATATTCTGCAAACGCCAAGAAATCAGTCCAATTATCCTGTTGATAATTGATGTAGCATCTTAGGAACTGTTCTAACACTTGGTTAGTTCTTTCTGTTTGCCCATCGGTCTCTGGGTGATGGGTGGAGCTAAATCCTTGTTCAATCCCTCGTACTTTGAGTAGCTCCTGCCAGAAGTTGGAAACATACTGGACTCCCCTGTCAGAAATTACCTTATTTGGAAAAGAGTGTAGTCTGACCACGTGTTGCACAAAGAGAGTGGCCACTTTTTTCGCTGTGGGGATAGTAGCACAGGGAACAAAATGAGCTTGCTTAGAAAATAAATCAACCACCACTAGAATTATGGTTTTCCCCTTTGAGGGGGGTAGATCAGTGATAAAGTCCATTGAGACCACAGCCCATGGTCGGGGGGGGAGTGTTTCTAGGGGTTGTAACAATACAGGGAGTTTCCCTTCACTGGGATTTCCCATGATACACACCGGACATGCAGACACATACTGAGCAATGTCTTTGCACATGTTTGGCCACCAAAATTGTCTTTGCACCAAATGCAGAGTTTTTAAATATCCAAAATGACCAGACAATTTGGAATCATGACATTGTTTAAACACTTCACCTCTCATGCTGACTGGAATGTACAATGTATTGTTTCTGTACCAGTTGCCACTTTCTCCTTCTTTCAAGTCGGCTTTGGCACAGCTTCCCCCTCTTTTTCCACTTCCTCTTTAACTTTTTTCTCCCAGTCAGGGAGATCAGACAGGTGCGCTTTAGTTTGGCTGCGGGTGATCACCACCCCTCCTAACTGGGCTGGTGAGAACATAGTGTCTGTCACTTCCTCCCTTTGGCTTTCATATTGGGGCATGCGTGACAGCGCATCTGCCAGGAAGTTGGATTTGCCGGGGAGGTGCTTCAGAGTAAAATTGAACTTGGAGAAGAATTCTGCCCACCGCAAATGTTTGGCCCCTAATTTGCAGAGGGTACACAGGGCTTCCAGGTTTTTATGATCCGTCCATACATCAAATGATACCCTAGCCCCATCCAACCAATGTCTCCTAGTAGTAAGAGCTAATTTAATAGCCGAAGCTTCTTTGTCCCAAATCGCCCAGTGGCGTTCAGTCTCAGAGAATTTCTTTGACACATACACGCAGGCATGCAATTTTTCCTTGTTATCTGCTTGCAAGAATACCCCTCCCACTGCAACATTGCTAGCGTCCACTTGCACCACAAACTTACGGTTTTCGTCTGGGTGTTGTAGGACTGGTTCTGAGGTTAATAGTTTCTTTAATTCTTCGAATGCCTCTTGGCATTCTTCAGTCCAGTAACTTAGCACTGGGTTTCGTCCCTTGAGGCCCCTTGAGGCAAAGTGTCCTATTCCTCCGCATACTATGCATAGGCCTCTCCTCCAGTGCATGGCTTTCTCCTTCTCCGGGGAGTAAGGCTTGGGTATTTTTTCATCTTTACCTCCCGGTTCCGAGTGTGGTTTCCTGACGCCTCCTTGTTGCTGCAGCCTCAGGAGTTTCACCACTTGGTCTCGGTTCTCGACCTCACACGCTAGCTGGTTCCACCCCAGCAGGGTTCTGGGGTCATCTTCCACCAGGGCTTTTGCTACTAAGTCCACATTCAGCCCAGCTCGAAAGAATTCAACTTTGACTCCTTCAGTCCAGTCACGTACTTTGGCTGCATAGTGTCTGAATTCAGCAGCATACTCTCGTTCGGGTCGGTGTCCTTGCCGGATTGCTTTTAGTTTTGTTCTGGCCCTCTCCTCCTCCAGAGGATCTTCAAATTGGACTCTCAGTGCCTGCACAAAGGTGTCGAGGGTCCACAATTCAGGCGCTTCAGCTTCATATAGGTCACATACCATGTGGCTGTGGGTCCACTTAATCGCGATCCTAAGTGGCTTACTTGGCTATGTTCATTTGGGAAAAGGTGACCCCAGTCCTGAAAAAATTCCAGGGTTTGTGCTATGAAGAATCCCAATTCTTCTGGGTTCCTATCAAAACTTGCACCAAGCTTGGCCAATTCTGGTGTAAGGCTCTTGCATGGGGTCCTTCCCCTGACATTGCCTGCCTTCTGAAAATCGGGGCCACAGGGGGATGCGGTGGTAGCAGTACTCCCCACCCTCCTGGGGGTGGTGGTAGCACAGGGCCTCTATCTAGTTGAGGGATCATCTGTGGCTGAAGCATTGGCAGTTGCCCTCTTGGTGCTCCAATGAATGGTTGCGGGGGAGGAACCCCCTGAGGCTGCAAACCCCACGGTATTCCATACCCTGTCTGCGCCATCAGTATCCCTGCTAGTGGTGCTTGGAGCGGGAGAACAGGGGGGACATTGTAGCGGTTGTCCCCCCCCCCCCGGGCAGAAGTGGTGGCAACCCTGGCCCCGTTCCTTGATGTGGTTGCATGAATGGTGCTCCCTGAGGCAGTGGATCCCTTAGTACGCCTTGTTTTGGGAGCTGCAGAGTAACCTGCGGCATAACAGCCGGAGGCATTTGTAATCCTGTTGCCTGTCCATGTATCGGCGACACCCTGGTCTGGGGTTGTGTAGTAGCTTGCTGCCAAGTAGCAGAATTTAACTGGAATCCAGCCTGCTGTGAAGTCGCAGGGACTATTTGTAATCCCATTGCCTGCCCAACCTGTGGCGACATCCCTGTGCCTCTCCTCTTGGGTGTGGTGCAGTGGCCTGTTGTTGATCACCCTGGATCAATTGTGTCCCCGTTGCCAGTCCATGTTGTGGCAATGCTTGGGAACAGCTCTGGGGAATCAACCCCCTGACCATCCCATCCTGCTTGGGAGCAGTCCTGAAGATGGTGGCGCGAGTGCTCCTTGTTGTGGCCCTGACACTCGTCCCTTTGTGTCAGGTGGTGCTCCTGCTTGGGTCCCAACTCAAGGTGACCCACGCATCATTTCTTGTAAATCTTGCATTAGTCGTCCCATGTCCCACTGGAATTCATCCATCTCGGCTCGCATAATCCTTAGCTCTTGGGACTCCATTGTCTCCAGGTCTCCACCTGTGAGACTTGATGGGGGCTCCCCCCCTACACGCTCTTTGGGCACCAAGCCAACATTTTCATTTCCCCCTAATTGGGGTCGTGGAATGTCCTGGAGAATCTCTCCCCCCGAGGTGACCTCATCTTATATCAACACAGTCCTAAGGTAATGCTCTGTGGTCATAGTCCATAACGGGAGCACCAGTCCATCCGTTGTTGAGCTGAGCCCACGTCCTGCTGCGGGGACTTCAATAGTCAACTCTGCAGGCATTAGGGTTCCATACTGCATGGGCTCCTTTTGTTCAGTGGAGGATTCCTGTTTATTCACCTCCCCAAATGCAAAGTACTCTCCCAGGTTAAGGGACTAATAGGGGAAAAGCGCTCCCTTCCGCCACATCTCTCCCTTGCTCGTCTTTTGGGTCGTTGACCATCGCGGCGCCCAACTCCAATTAATAGCGCTCCTTTTGCATTTTTCTCCATGTCCTTTGTATGTTGGGGCAGCAACCGCTGCTCCGAGCACACACGACTCCATGGGGGCTTGATTCGCCAGGTCCTCTCCATCTTGGGATCTGGGTACTAGTTCAGAAATGATATCCCCATCCGTTCCGTCTCCCAGCACTGGAACCGGCTGGGGTTTGAGATTGGGTTGTGATTCCTCCAGCTCCATTGTCCCTGGGTCCAACTCATACAGCATTCTGCCGGTAGCCGACCTCCAGAGGTTTGGGGTCCAGAGAGAAAAAAGGACTTCTGCCAAAATGTCAGCGCCCAGCATTTAGGTCCCTCAAGCCCTCTACAGTTAACATGCAGGTGTTCCAGTTAGAGTAGCTTTATTGAGATCCATTCAGTACAGGTGTTCACCCAAAGATGCAGAAATTGGCACAATCATGGCAGGTATGCTGGCATACATGACACTTGGAAGCTTGTGGGTTATGCCTAAATTTTCCAACTGAGCAGGCATCCCAGTAGCCAAGGGCACCGTAGAGCCCTTTGCCCTCACCCTGATGGCTAATGGAAACAGAACTATGGAAGGTAAGCAAATATATGTATATTTGCTCAATTTGCATCATCCCACAATAAAGAATTCAAGTTTTCTTCACATAAACTTTTGTGTTGCTTTCCCAAAGCGTAAATCCAGCTTTGGATATGGTTTTAAATGACACTTTTAAATGATCTTATGACTGCAGCAACGATCTCCAAAGAGACCAATCTGCAATAATTATGAGTTATAAAGATTGCTACTGAACTATAGAAAAAAACTAAGTGGCAGGGAAGCGAGTACTAGACGAAGGTACCTCCGGTTCCATAGATAAACATTTTGGCAGGACTCAACTTCATGTATACATCCCACACAAAAGAGCGACATCGGACAATGGAGGAAGGATTACACACCTCAGAGAGATGAAGGCAGCCTGTTTCAACCCCAGTTCTTAAATAAACAAAAAAGTTCTGCCCAAGACAATAAGATACACTTAATGCCAAAGATAACATTTGTTGAAGGAAAATCCAAGATTAATTTGTCTCTTGGCTTTATCCTTCAACAGACTTATCTTTTGCATTGTTCTATTTCTAAATTAGAGAACATGTGAGAGATGACAGAAACTAATGTATCAGGAGAGAGATTTTTCTTGCTAAAACAAGGAAGGAAAATAATGAAAAACAGGATGTTCTATAGGTGCATTTATCTTCAAAAACGGATGCAAAACTTATTTGGATTATCCATGTACTTTGCTAACAGGAACTGTAAAAATTTGCGGAGGTTATTGATACTACTATGCTGCAAACGCCGATTTTTAAAGAAGTGTTAAGATTTTCAAAATGAGAATTTCTGTATATCTTTCAAAATCCAATCGAAAATGATACACCTACCCTTTAATCAGCTAGCTAGAGTTAGCATATTAAACTCTGCAAATCAAAGCTAGAGCAGTGCATCTACAGCTGTCATGCTCAGAGAAGGATATGCCCATCTACACACACACACACCAGGTCAGTAATTTCAAAAAATATTTTGTCAACTGCTTAACACACAACATGTACCCATCAATTAAAGAAATAGTTTTAGAGCTGTAAATAAAACACTCATTCAAGATCCAACCTTCTAGATCACAGAACGGTTTCTTTACAATGTGACCTTTCGTCCTGTTTCTTCCAAGACAGTCCTCTTTTGAATTATATGTCCTGTATTCGGTACCAAAATGCTAAGAGACACTAGAAATCTGTATTTTATACCCAGATTTAATATCAGATGCTCTCTGCACAGCATCAACTGTAATCCATAGAAAACTACCATGTCCTGCAGACACATAGTGGTATACCAAATAATGAGACCCGAATTACAGCAGAGATTTTTTCTCTTAGGCTTCTCCTTATGTGATCATAGCTAAAGTACAATTAGGTTGGCTAGGGGTCAGGGGTGCAGGGGTCCTGTTGGGGGATTCCGCATGATCGACTTTGATCGGACTTTCTGAGCAGTCGTGCTGCAGTGGAGTCGTACGAACCCACCCCTCCCCGATTCCACATTAAGGCTTTTGTTTTGTATTGACATTTCATTTCATCATGCTCAAAGTCCATCATGCAGAATTTGCCAGTATAAAAATCAATTCCTCGTGGCTTTTTTCGGGCGAAGTGTCAACAGACTTCTTCATTTTCAACAGTCTTCTTCATTTTTATTTTTCTATATATAAACGTTGCATCAAACAAACACATCAAAATTTTTCTCAAAACACATGTTGCTACATATAAACGTTGCATCAAACAAACACATCTGACAAGTCAGAGCATTTCCCGCCGATATCGTGGAATGAGTATTGGTTATTGACATTTGGAGGGGAAATTGTTACCGATGACCCCACTTTCCCTCTGCCTCAGAAGCTGTCAGCTGTCAGCGAGCAACAGGTAACAAATTTGGCGTGTTGAAAAATGGACCCGTTATTGGGCAGCCGGTCACATGATACAGGATATGTTTTTGCAGACATGTAGAAACATTGCAACATTTTATATTTATTTGTTTGTTTGTTTACTTATTTAAAAGAGAGAGAAACAAGAGGGGAAGGGGAAGGGTAGTGGGTGTGGCTTGGAAAATGTGATCAACCAATCAAATTTAGTTGATTTGAAGGACGGGAGAAAAGGGCAAGGGTGGGGAGAACATCGGATAAAGAATTTTGCATGATTAAAATCCCTAATCTGCAGCGAATGGGCAAATAAGTTGGGGGAAAGCAGGAAGGGGAAAAAACGGACAAAACCTGAAGTGACTTCAAAGCTGCTGCTAGGATCGCCTTCCCATGTGAGGAAACACAAAAAAAAATCGAGGTCATTTGGAAGCTGAACTGTGGAAAACCACTAGTGGGGAATCACCCCTTGTCTGGGGGAAAACGGGCAAGTTGTGTGGGTTGACTCTGGGGTGGGGGGCAGGTCTCTCAGCAGCCCTGAATACAGTCACACAACTGGAGTCTTGCCAGGGCCAGGGTCTGGCCCAAATGCTCTAGAATTACCGAAAAGGAACTCCATTCACATTTATCAGTTCCAGTCAGGGCTGTGTGTATTCCACACTACAGTGATCTTATTAGAGAACCACAGAATTTCAATAGGAGAGGAGGGGGTGGGGGAATGGGACAGATCCATATATTACAGACCACAAGGACCACTTGTATCGCTGGCCAAGGAATTTAGTCCATCATATACAGCAATACGTACTAGAGCAACACTTTCTTTAAAATGCAAAGAAGCAAAACAATTCATCTATGTTCATAATATTACTACAATTATTATCAGGAGCGTTAAAAAAGACATAATAATAACATTCGATTTATATAATAACATTCAATTTATATATCGCCCTTCAGGACAACTTAATGCCCACTCAGGGAGGTTTACAATGTGTGTTATTGTTATCCCCACAACAAACACCCTGTGAGGTGGGTGGGGCTGAGAGAGCTCTGAAAGAGCTGTTACTGGCCCAAGGTCACCCAGCTGGCTTCAAGTGGAGGAGTGGGGAATCAAACCCGGTTCTCCAGATTAGAGTCCCGTACTCTTAATCACTACACCAATCTGGTTCTACCAGTGAACGTTCTTTGAGGGGGGAGGTTGAACTCTGAAAGCAGGTTTGGGGGAGGCAGAGAGATTGAACCTTAAAAGTACTGTTTTTGGAGTCTGTCGAAAATCCTGCCTCATCTCCGCACCCAAATTTCCCCCCTACATTCTGAAACACCTCTCCTCCCCCACGTTAATCACATTTCAGAAGACAACGTTGGAAAAGAATTATGCCCAGTCACTTACCAGAGCGTTAACATCTTCTGTTTTGTAGATTAACATACGGATCTCATCCGGATCCCCGTTGAAAATCGCTTGGACAAGCGGAGGCTGAAAAGAAAGAAAACAGGTGTCAGTATTCTAAGCCATTCCTTGCTGTTTTAAAACGTGCTTTTTGTAAAGTTTCCTTTATCACTAAAATTTTTAAAAACTAGAATGTTTTCATTAACACCCGTGTCACAACCAAACAAAACACACTATGTTGATCACACTGAGACAGAAAGCCAACCATCTAATATTGATGGCAAATCTGGCCAGTCCAGAAGTTTCATAACAACAGTCAGTCATGGGGGTCGATGCAGCACATCTTTATTCTTTCGCATGTTTGAAGAGCTCACTCCACGGTTTCTCAGTTGGCTAGGTGCTAAATTCCCTCACTCCCGAGAGAAAATGTTTGGCAGTGCATTTCTTAGAAACTTCAATCACCTCTCTAAGAAACGATCAATTCTTTCTGCTGTTAATGAAGCCAAAGGGGCCACTGGGGGAGTTTCTGTACGCCATAAAGATTCCTGAACACTGCTCCTCACATAGGGTTGCCAGCCTCCAGGTGGGAGCTGGAGTACTCCTGGAATTACAACCTTATCTCCAGACTATAAAGATCACTTCCCCTGGAGAAAATGGCTGCTTCAAAGAGTGGACTCTGACATCACATCCCTGTTGAGGTCCCCCCCCCCAACACTGCCCTCTAAAGGCTCTATCCCCAAATCTCCAGAAATTTCCCAACACGGAGTTGGCAACCGTACGTTCACACCACCTTAAAAGCCACTCTCAAATGGTAAAAGAAACAGAACATTATTTAAGATTTCCCTGACCTACTGAATGCAAGCCATAACGTGGGGACTTTCTCAGTGTTTAAATGAAATCAACTTAAATGTTTCTATGTTGGAGGTTCCTTCAGTTTTTATCTGTAAGTCTTCCTAACAGTCGGTGTCCTTTCTGAAAGTTGTCAGCAATCTTCCGCAAACTCTAAAAATGTCCAAATGTCTATTCAATTTCACTACTGAAAAACAGCATGCCGATAGGAAGACCTACCTTAGGCATACCCAAAGAGCTGGGCTTGGCCAGTAGGTTTGGGGGCTTTTTCCTTTAAACAACAGACTACCATTACATAGCATGAACAACTGCGTTTGAAAGTCTCCTTAGATTTGGAACTGATTTATCATACGGCATTAAAAAAAGAGGGCTACTCTTGAAGTAACAATCTCAAAGCCACCTTGTATGGTTCTTTGTATCCTGGCTTATGATGGGCAGGATGTTTGTTCATTTCTCAAAAATGTGTATCCCACTTTCCAACTATGAAGGTCATCAAAGAAGATTACATATATTTTGACCAAGGTTCTTTCGGCCTCCAGGGGGAGTGGACTTCTGCATATAGAAATTCCACTCTAGAATGAAGAAACAGAAGTCTCTTACCCTACACCTGATATTAATTCAGCAGGGTTGTGCTAAATAACCATTACTCTCCGGTGTTGCGGTGGTAGTAATGGTATAAAGCAGTGGTCCTCAATCTTTTTGGTTTGGTGACCCACAAGTCTAAGTTTATGTGATCTAGGCTGCTTCCACACGGCTTACCTGTATGCGGCATGTCCTGGTAAATCGCGCAAAAAATGCGAAAGATCGCGTTTCTTCGCGCGAGATTTGCACGATGTCACGCGACGTCGCGCGAATCTCGCGTGAGGAAACGCGATCTTCAGCGGTTTTGGCGCGATTTGCCGGGACATGCTGCATACAGGTAAGCCGTGGGAAACGGCCATGGTCACTCGTTTAAAAAAACAGAATATAAACAAATCAATAAAACTGTAGAAGCTTGGGAGCTAGTTGAACTCATTTCACAATCCGCTTTTGGGCCAAGCTGGTATAAAGATCAAGGTCTGTCCAGCAGTAACTGTTCCCCCCACTGATCCATGAGCGGAGCAGATAATTCCAGGGGAGGAGGCAGTTTGCAGTCAGCGTAGACCTTAAAGAGGACCAATCCGTTTGTTTACATTGAAGAACATCTAGTAAGTGCAGTAGGCTTTTCCTGCTCTTTGGAACAGCCTGTAACCCTTACGACATGGAATGTTCCAGGAATAATAAATGCAAAGGGAGAAGAAATCTGACAGCCGAACTTACGAGCGCTGTCGACAACAGCAAGCAACCTCAAGACCATTTTAGTAGAAAATTCATCTGATATTCACAAGGCTGCAGTAGGAACTCTCATGTTCCTTAATTCATCCTTCTTAGGGCATGGCCACTGAAAGCTGTTATGCTTCGCTGCAGTGAAAGGTTTTGGGAATGGTATCCGCAAAAAGAAAAGGATTATGACACAGCAGAGAGTTTTGTGGGCCTCCCCCACCCCAAATCCCACTAGTACAGACACACCTTTACAGTCTTGGAACAAAGACGGCCACAGGAGTGTATGCCAATTTACAACAAAGAAGAAAAGGGGGTGGGGGGAAAGCCCGCACAAACTCAACCCAAACAAGCGGGGGGGGGGAAATATAGGGGTCAAGTTAGAATCTAAAACGTAAAATATATTCTAAAAAGGTATTTATTATGGATGTGCACGAAATATAGGTTAAAAACAAGTTTAAAACATAAGACCTGAATGGTAGGTTACAAGCATATGTTAAAAATTGCTAAAAGGTTCTCCATACACAGATGATGATACAGTCCAATGATGAATACCAAGACAGACCACACGCGTTTCGGCCTAAGGCCTTCCTTTAAAAAAAATTTTTAAGTGGGGCAGCCCACTTCTTCGGGGACTGCCCTCGGCCATCTGCTATGCCTGTATACGGACTCCCAATATTTGTTTAAATAGCCTGCTCCTGGAATATTTTAATGATTTTTTAAAAATTATTATTCATTTTATGTTTTTGTGATTTTAATGTATTTTTAATGTTGTTAGCCGCCCTGAACCCATCTGTGGGGAGGGCGGGGTATAAATCGAATTAAATAAATAAATAAATAAATAAATAAATAAATAAATAAATAAATAAATAATTTTTATTAATGCAAAATCATTATACATAACGAACAGATAACAATAAGTATACATTAACTGTATATAAATGCTTATAAATTTATTTATTTATTTATTTAAGATTTCTATTCCGCCCTCCCCGCAAGCAGGCTCAGGGCAGATAACAACATAATAAAATACAATAAAAAATTCATCTACATTAAAACATTAAAACAACAGTGTATTAATACACATTTAAAACAGGATGGTGAACAGCCTTCACAGGGAGGGTTAAGATTTTATACACCCCTTTTTTCAGGCCGGCGGAGGCCTGTATAGTTATGTTTTGTACATAACTATACAATAGTCAAATTAACCAATGTAATTAACTCTATCTCTTATTACCAAATTGTTTTTATTTCATTGATCTAAAGTGATAAAAAATAAGGTTTTAGGCGGTTGCCTGGTTTTTTTGGTCATATAGTCAAGAAATGGTAACCATTTTGCTGTAAAATCAGTTTCTTTCGGGTAATGCTCTACTTGATAAACTAAGACTTTCCTCAGTGGTCAACTGTACAATATTTATAATCAAATATACCCACATATTCAGAAACCAATACAGAAAGCCTCCCGATGCTTTATCTCTTGTATTGTGTGATATAACCCAAATGTTGCTGCAGACCAAGGACTGCACTCACACAGTGCTCTTCATTTGATATTGTATTCTGAGGCTTGGTTTCCAATGTATTTGGGTGTGTTTCATCAATCTGCAGTTGAAATATGCCAATTTATACACTCAATCAATCGATCAATTACCTTTATTGGCATTAGAAATAATAATAGTCTACAATCAGAAATAGGGACAATCAGAGATAGGGATAGGCAGAAGCATAAGCATAAACAGGCAATTAGTAACGGTTAATAATAAAATTAATAAATATTCAGCAAACAGGTGCGGCTATATGCTTGGATTCAACTTTATAAACTTCTGCTAGAAATTCTGCAGCACTTAAAGTAACACAAGGGTTACAATCCTCTAAAAGGTAAACTAAAATTCCTCCTTTAATAGAATTATTATACTGAAGGTATTCAGTTAAAAATGGTCTGCGTAACAGACCAAAGAGAGGGCATTCTAGAATAACGTGGGACAATGAGCCGAGGACTCCTAATTTGCAAGGACATATCTTGTTTTGAAGGGGTACATGCCTGAACCTGCCAGAGAGCACCACTGATGCCAATTTATACGCAACAACAGGGGATTTCCAAAATAATCAATCGATCAAACACGCCAACACCAAGCTACCGATTTGAAATCTAAGTCACTGAGATGGGGGAGGAGGGAGGAAAGCAGGGCAAAATTATTTTCAAAGTTATAATATAAAAAGCAAGTGCAAAAATATCTGTTATATCTCTGTTGCTACATGAACTATCCACGAATCTAGCAAAGATATACAAGATCTGTAAATGGTTAAAAAAAAATCCCTGGTGGGGAATGGACGGACAACAGACTTACACTCTCCCTCCCCCTTGCCTATACAAATTCCCCCTTTCCACCTCAGGGTTAATCACCCACTCATGCTAACTATTGCTAAGGTCAACCTTTATCATAATAAATACACAACTTTCTCCAGCGGCTCCTGGGCTATTTTTGCCTCCAAGATGGCACATTTCTGTTTTTCTTTATATAGCTAAACTGCTGCCTTCAGGAATGCGAATGTTTCCAGGTGAATCAGCGGCCACTTCCAGAAAGACCCTGGGATCAATTCATTCTCCTACTGCCAAAAATGGCACTGACTGAACTCTATTTCAAAATAAAATAAGCTCCATAACTTTTCAGACAGTGTACAGAGAAGCAGCTCCAGAGGAGTTCGCCGTGTTAAGTCTGTAGTAGAGATGTTTTTTTTTAAACAATCTCTGTTGCTTCTGGAAAAGGAACTCAACGGTACAGGTCTGTTTCTTCCAGGATGGCCTTTTCTACGACATTGGCGGCATGTCAAAGTTTTAGATACACACTAACACACTGTCCTTGCCATCCAGTAGTTAGACCAATGTCTGTTTTTGAAATCTGCCGTGCTAGAAAAAGTTTCAAAGTCAATGCACAAGGCAAAGACCCTTTACCCTAGGGAGACAACTACAGCTTAGGGATGGATGCTCAGCGCACGAAGGGGGAAGCAGGACTTCCAAGATCAATCCTAGCTGACCCTCCGTACTAAAACTTCATTGCAATTACTGGCAGTTCATGGGCCCTGCATCACTTTTATGGGGGCCTTATTATAATACCAACCAGACTTTGGATATACGTGCTGAGGAGATGTGGAAAGCCACAAGGTCCAAGATTCCATTTCTGGCATCTTCAATTATAGGGCCTCAGGTGCTTGGAAAAGGCCTTTCACTGCCCCGCTCCCTAGAGATCCGCCCCCCCCCTCCCCGGCCAGTCAGCACAGATGATGGCTGAGTCAGAGGGACCTCTGGTATGATTGGAAGTAAAGTAGCTTTGTGTGTTCCTATGACCCAAGAGCAAGCCTACAGGAAAGGCTGCCAGCCCTGGTTGGGAAATTCCTAGAGATCTGGGGGTGGAGTCTGGGGATACTGGGGTTGGGGAGGGGAGGGTCCTCAGCAGGGCATAATGCCATGGAGTCCTCCCTCCAAAGCAGCTATTTCCTCCAGGGGAACTGATCTCTGTAATCTGGAGATCAGTTGCAATTCCAGAAGACCTCCAGACCCCACCTGGACGTTGCCAACCCTACCTAAAGGAAATAGTGGCTTTAAGAAGATTTTCAGCACAGAAACTAACCTGAGGGGAATACTCCACTGTGCCTGTTTCTCTGCTTGCAAATCACTCATCTGGAATGTTGGGTGGGAGGAAGGCTTGATTCTCCCCGTTTGATTCTCTGCTTCAAAGTCCAAATTCCTTCCTACCCCAGAAAACTTCCATCAGGATTTGTCACACATTTGCACGCACTAAGGTTCTGAGGCGCGCTCTTTCCCAAGTCAGACTTGGACACGTGCCACTTTTACCCTCCCAAAGATTTATTTTTAGAAAGTCTTAGAATATCAGAGGATCCAACTAGCTTTGGCTCTGCATGAGTCATAAATCTGGAGCGTCCCTCCTGAACAGAAGGAGTCAGGCCCAGATTCATTACTCGAGAAAAGATGCAACATGCAGCTTCCTTGACAAGCATGGTTCTGTTGCGGCAGAATCAGATACCTCCAATCGAGGATGTCTAGAAGGAGGCAAGACTAGACCAAGAAATCGCTCAGAGACACAGCAGGCACCTCCCCCTGTGAGCAGGTTTTTTTGTGCTCAATTGAACCTTCCAGCTATTTATCACAGAGCAAAATGGCATCCTTGCACTGCCTTAGGAGAATATTTGGATTCTCCGCTTTTATTTTAAATAAAGAGATCCAAATATATGGGCAACTCACATGGCAGCATAAACATTTGGGGTACCCCCGTTTCACCTGGCCAGTTCACGGACTAACTCATGGGCTCACAACCTTTTTGGCACACGTTCAGGAAAAATAACCCATGACCTGTGAAGAAGTTACATGTGTTGCAAACAAAAGCGGGGCCGGGGGGAGAGAACAGATGATGGCCATACTTGGCCAGTAGAAAGCGGAGCCCCGGCAGCATGATCACTGCCTCGGGGTCTCACAATGGACCCAGCTGGTGGCTTCATGATCTGGCAGGTGATGATGGGAAGAAGAAATGCTAGCAGCCTTCTCCCTACCACCAGCCACTCAGGGGCTTACATTGTTGGTTTAGGCAGAAAAACAAGCCCTGTGAACTAAATGACACGGTCTCAAGTGCCAAACAAGAAGACTGTTCAGTCATTGTGCCTTTCCCATAGTTAACTTGGAAATGTAATATTTAGTGTGGCTTTTAAGTGATGTGATCTGCCTTGAGCCCGCTTGCAGGGAGGGCGGAATAAAAATCATAAACAAACAAACAAACTACATGTTACACATGCTGACCAGAACAGCAAACATGAACTGAAATCGATAGTCAGGTATTCTCTCAGAAGAAGTATGCTAAGAGAGTTTTTCTTTTCAGCTCCAGGTTTTAAGGGGAGTGGGGGGGTGGGGGCTTGCAGACCTGGGGTCATCCATGGCCGTTCTGCTCTCCTGACAGCTGGAGAAAGAAAGCAAGAGCCGTTGTAGGTCGAGCAATTTAAGAAGTAAAACTCGATGCTATAAAACATACACGTAAAGTTTTATTTCCTCCTTCTCGAGCAGGGAAAATTTCTCCAGCGGAGTAATATCAACAAATATAATTTAATCAAGCCTCCACAAGAAAACAGCACCGAGCCTGACTCACTCTTGGGATATCTAGTCCTTTGACCTTGAAAATCATTTTCCTCTCACGGACCGTTTTTCCTTGCTGCCAGGAAGCTACTTTTAACTCTTTGGGGGGCATCTGCTTGGCCTTTTTGGAAAAAGCTCGCCTGTCCTCGAGCTGTCCTTGCCTGTTGCCAGGACTTGCTAGGACCCCAAAGGTAATGGGAAGGGGTAACGGAGGATTCAACAAAGCATTACGGCATGAAGCTCTATGCTTCTTTCAACTGTGCAGACTTGACCATCAGGACGGACACTGAAGAGCTGAAGGCCGTATGTATGAAAGGGACATTGGCCTCCACGTTCCATACATTCATTTCTATGATGAACAGAGTTGACAGTCGCTGGTAGGATTTAACCAGTATTTTGTATGGAGGTTTCGAGTCACATTACAGTCAATGAAGTTTCTCTCACGTCTATTCTGGGTCTCTTAAAATTATTCAAGCTGCCTTTAACATTTTGTGGACTTTTGATGGTTATTTTTGCAGTAGGCAAAAAGGTGAGTCAGAAAATAAGTCAAAAATTTTGTTTTCAGCCACAAAGATATTGCAGAGACGGTCCCTTATTTTCTCACTGCAGCAACACACTGTTGCTATTCCAAGCTGAAATTGCACTGAGAAGCAGATTAGCCAAGTGTGATGGTTGGCCGTGGCTTACCACTAACCTTGGAAAAAGTCAAATGCTGATTCAGGAGTAAAAATTAACAGCTCCACAAGTGAAAGGGAGGAGAATTTCTGCGTGACGGAGAGGGGTGGGTAGAGCATTCTGATTGCAATCCTAGGATTTCTGAGAGTAAACCCCATTGAATAAGATGGCATTAATTCTGAGTAGACCCGCTTTGGACTGCCCTCCCAGACTCCTTATGTCTCTACCAGTCCTGGACAGCAGAACGACAACCATGATACAGCCCCAAATCCAGCCCAGCAGGGGGGCTTGAGAAGGGTCATTCCCTTCTAAATCCATTGACTTCAATGATTTCAGAAGGATGTAACTTTGGTTAGGATCCCATAGTTAAGCCTGTCTATGACCACATAGGTATGTCTTATTCTCTGTTGGATGATGGTTCCCGTGGATCATGTTGCTACACTGTTATAAATTCTGTGCCATTCTGCCGCACACCAAGGCCGTTTCCACACGGCTCCCTGCTGCTCATAACAACCCGGAATATCGTGAAAAAAACACGGAAGATCGTGTTTTCTCGCGCGAGATTTGCGCGGCGTCACGTTGTTGTTATGAGCAGCAGGGAGCCGTGTGGAAATGGCCAGAGTTTGTTATGACTCTTACCTAATGGCTGATGGCTATGAGGGGGCAGGAAGAACCAAGAGATTTTTAATCTTGGCAGATCTCCGTAACCACTACACGGAAAGAAAATTGAGCAGGGGGAAATAACAGTCTCTACGCTTGGATCAAGTTAGAACTGGAGACCTTTATTATTCCTATCTCTGTTGAACACTTGGGAAATCCGCCCCCTATTCTTTTGGAGATGGTGCAGATTTATTTTGCCACCTGCCCCTAATATAGAGGTACATCTTTATATGGTTTTGTAAACGTTCAGTTTTGTGTTTGCTCTACTCTCCTTTGGTCACTCAAAAACGGAGATTCCATATATAAATTCCAGTGGGAACCAAAAAACCTACCATATCTGGGTATAATCCTACCATCTGACCTCAACCAGTTACTAAAGTTAAATCGCATAGATAAAATGGCTAAAATAAGAGCAGAATTAAGTGACTGGAATAAAAAACAATTATCATGGTATGATAGATACCATCGAATTAAATCATTTTCACTTCCCAAGTTAATTTTTCTTTTTCAAACAATTCCAATATTAATCCCACCAAAACTTTTAAAACAATGACAAACCTTCTTCAATACATTTTTGTGGCAAGATAAACATCCAAGAATTGCATTTACAACACTAAGATTAAAAAACACACAAGGAGGCTTTAATTTCCCAGATATTGATCTCTATCAAAAAGCTGCACAATTAAAAAATGTAATCTCTATAATACAGAAGGAAGATCATATGGATTAGATCAACCTTTTACAAAACACACAACAAAATGAATCCATTCAGGATCTTCTATGGAATAAACAACACGTCCGTCCCCACAAATACTGAACAAAACATCTTTTTTACAGCTATCCTAAAAGTATGGGATGCTTATAGAAATAAAATCACCCCCAAATATTCCATGTTCTCTTCTTTTCTTTTTCAGGATTGGTTTCCACCAGGTCTCTCACCCGCATTCACTAAAAAATGGAACCAAAACAACATAACAAGGCTAACTGATATTGCCTCCCGAGAAGGCTTACTAGATAAACCATAATTGGAGCAAAAAATTAATAGTAACGTATCATGGTTTATTTATTTTCAATTAAAGAATCTAGCCTCTTCTATAAACTTAAAAGACATTATGAAACAACCAAAGACTGCATTTGAACAAATTATAGATAGGAAAGGTCTTTCAAATAAAGGAGTCATCTCCAAAATTTATAATATTTTGCTACAAAACATTAAACTTAAAACCTTAACATATCAATCGAAATGGCACCAAGACTGTGACAAAATATTATCAAAAGAACGATGGGAAATATTATGGTCCTCTAAAATATTTAATTCATCAACAGTTAATATTAAACTACAGTCCTATAAGATATTAACAAGATGGTATCTTACACCCAAAATATCAGCAGCTATTTACTCTCACAGTTCATCTTTATGTTGGAAAGGATGTGGGGATACAGGATCATATATACATTGTTGGTGGAAATGTCATTACATAGAAGAATTCTGGAATACAATCTTGCACCAACTGGCTACAAAATACCAAAGAAACCTGAGCTGATATTTCTGAATCAATGGGATGATATAGAGATCCCACCAATTCGATGAGACCTCATCAATATCTTCTTAATGGCAGCAAAAAATTTAATTGCTCTAAAATGGAAATCACATACTCTACCGACAATTACCAGTTGGTATTCTAAAATATGGGACCATTTTTTATTTGAAAAAATCAATGATGGAATCTATCAAGCTGAAAATTTCCCCAAAACAACAAATTTTATGGAAAAGTGGTTCCCCTTTTTTGAATACTTTTCTAAAGAAAATCTATATCCTCCCAATGAAATATACCAAACAATCCTGAATCTATAATCCAAAATATATCAGATCATTCAACTTGAACTTGTCTTTCCATGTTTTACCTTTCTCTGTTATGTAGTTTTTAACAATTTACCCATGTTGTATTTCATATTGTAAATAGTTTTGTTAATAATTGAAATAAAAATTTTTTTTTTAAAAAAATGGAGATTCCAAAGCTCATTTTGAGGGGGAATGCGCAGGAATGCAGTTACGGCAGTTCCCCAAAGGGGTCACATGACAGGTGGCCCCACCCACCTGACTCTCAGCCATTTGGGCCCATTTCGGCCCGGATTGGGGGCGAAACAGCCCGGATCGGGCCGCTGACAGGTGGTGGATCACTCTCTCACTCAGCAGCAGCCCGATTCTGACCATTTTGGGCCCCTTTTCAGCACCTTTTTGCCATTTTGGGCCCAATTTCGGCCCTGAATGGCCAGGATTGGGTCCAAAACAGCCAGGACAGGTGCTGTCAGGGGGCGTGGCATATGCGAATCAGTCATAGTAATGACACTTCCAGTGATGTCAAGGGGCGTGGCATATGCTAATGAGTTGTGCTAATGAGTTCCTCCCGCTCTTTTTCTACGAAATGACCCCTGGGAGATGCAAATCCAAAATGCTCTCTCCATCCAAAATGTGCAAAGGTTACATTGCAAATTGTCCTTTATTGGGGTGTAGGGGCTGCAGATGAAGGGAAGGGGTCATTATATCATGCAGGTAGGTTCAGTTGTAAGGGGGAAAGCAAATGGGGGCGGAGGCTGGCAAGTTTAGGGGATGAGCTCTCCCAATGCAATTAGGGTCACTGCGTCTTTCATCTCTGTATTACATTGTTTTTCGTTGCCGTATCAAATAAGTGAATGGTTCCCATTCAAATTGCAAGTAATGTGACTTGGAGCAGACAGCCAAACTGGACCATAAAGCGAACACAGAATGACCACCACGCGCTCTGTTTCCTCTAGTGGCATTTATAGCTTGCATTTGTAGCATCAGGGCATTCAACATTTCCGCAGCCATGTTCCAAGTCACTGGCTGAGAAGCAAGCCATGTCATAAAGTCACAACGCAAAAGCATTACGAGGAAGAAACGGGACGCTGGATGTGTGGTAACCATACTTGTCCAAACTTCTCATTTGTCTGAGAGACGGGGTTGTCCTCGCTTCAACTGTTGGAGAAGACTGGAGCAAATAAAAATTACAGCAAGAGGAAAGGGTTTTTAAAAATTATTAAAGAGTTACATAACTTACATCTTTTGTGGTCAGTTGCAAAACTACTTGGCTAGGGTAGAGGATAATACAAATAATACAAATCCCCACTCTTTGGAAGGCTTAAACTTAGTGGCTGTTGCTTCGAGCCCTTCAAATATCAGTCGTGGTGGTTTCTCTTCAAGCTGGAAGGAACAACTGGGTGCCAGCAAGTCTGTGGTTTAATTTATGGTCATTCCTGTTCAGTTTTCACTCTATACACTTCCCCGATACAGACTTAAAAGTTGCTGCCCTCTATTACCTGCTGGTATTACAAAATCAGAGATCTTGCTAGAATGATCGAGAGGCTGCTGAGCTACGTTAGGAGAAAGCAAACAAGATTTGACAACACTTTTATGAAATACTGGGGTTTAGCTATTATTTCTGGGGCTGCCCTCGGCCATCTGCTATGCCCATATACGGACTCCCAATATTTGTTTAAACAACCTGCTCCCGGGCTATTTTAATGACTTTTTAAAAATTATTGATTTTATGGTTTTTTGACTTTTAATGTATTTTTTTAATGTTAGCTGCCCTGAGCCCATCTGTGGGGAGGGTGAGGTATAAATAAAATAAAATAAAATAAATAAAAAATGTATTGAAATGATAAATTTCAAGAGGATATGTGTCCATATAGCTGATGTTGTAAATGGATTGATAAAAGCTTTCCGTACCAAAGCTAATTCTTCTAGGAACAGTGTTAATAATCTTGTTTTGTTTTACTTACAGAGCAATCGTAACTTCTCGCGGACAGCCAAGGACAGCAGTTACTCTGTTAAGATTTATTAGATAAAATGCTTTTGCGTTTTTGTGCCCAAATAAATTGCTTCTCATTGTGACTCATGAGCAAGCTGCAGCCCTGGGTTTAAACGCCCTAACAGAGAACAGCGTATTGATTTAAGGCCGGCGTGATGAAATTAAGGGTGTAACACCGCATGCAGGTTGCTAAAATCCCATTTTAGACGTTAGTGGGATTTGCATTTCTTCAATTTCCTTAATTTATACAGGACCTTCTCTGGACATTATCATTTAGAGTACATGAAGAACAATCGCTGCCCTGAAACGCTTGTACTCTAAGAAAGTATGTGCAGGGGGACATCTGAAAACACTCTATTTTCTATCAGGAAGTGACATTTATATATTACCGGTGTAAACGGGGAGACACAAGGAATTTATAATTCTTTTGGCCCGACAGTATCGTACAAGACTTGGGAGGTGTCACGGGGTGCTTCGTCCTTTCTCATTATGTCATTATTGACACGGTCTGAAAAATTCCAGATGGCTGGGGGAAATAATTTTGATACTGGCAACCAAGATGATGGAATGTTCCCCCCCCCACAGCCACCCACCCATTTCTGTGGTTAAATTATATGTAAGTATCCAGTTTTCTTAGAGAATGTCTTATATTTCCCAGATTATTTTCAGGGGCCTGCTAGTGAGTTGCGGGAGCTTCGTGTATTCACTCGAGACACATTTTGAGCCTCCTGGAAGTGGAACTTACAGAAACCACATGGAAGTGGAACTTACGGAATCCTTTTTATTTCCATTCACACTCTACTGCTCTGCCTTCTCTGCTTCCCTTGGTTTAGGGTTGCCCACCTCTAGGTGGTGGCTGAAGATTTCCCAAAATTACAACAGATCTCCAGACTACAAGGATGTTTCCCTGGCTTTGAAGAGTGGATTTCATGGCATTATACCCTGCTGCGATCCCACCTCTCCCTAAACGCCACCATCCCTAAGCTCCACCCTCAAAATATCCAGGAAATTCCCAACCCAGAGCTGGCAACCCTAGGTAAGTTCCATGTCTTAGCAGTAGATTTGCTATTTGCCTACCTGCAACAGGAAAACCCTCACCCTCAATCCCAGTCCTTCACCCTCAATGATTTGAGGATGAGAAGAAAAACTGGGGGAATAGCAATAATGACACTCTAGGATCTTCCCCAATCTCTATGATAAATATCGCAGAGATTGCATGGATTACTACATTATCGCCCGGAAGTGATGTCACATTGTCTATCGCTCCACCCTGAAGTGCGAACAGATTCTCCGTGATGTTCCAGGAATTTCAGCAGTCTCCAAGATAAAGAGTGGGGAAATTTCTATAGTGCCCTGAAGGTTGTGACATCACATCCCCTGAAACTCCACCCTCCCCATCCACTCCTCCCCTCCAAATCTCCTGTCAATTGCCAGTACAGGACTGGCAACCCTATATAGCAGGAAAAAACCCTCCTCTAAAACCAGAAACTTTTTTATGCCTGAGCATCCTGACCTAGTATTGTTGTAATGAGCAGCCATGATATTGGCTCAGTACACTACTGGAGAATCTGAGACTTCTGAGATAACCTCCAGGTAGAGAAATCACTGTATTATTTTATTTTTTAATTCAGTCTCTCCTGAGGGCAGAAATCAAGCATATAGTTTGTCATTTATGTAATACTGAGAGGCAAGGGGAAATCAATGCTCAAAGCACGAGTGTTCCTGCATGTCAAAGCCCATAAACACACCAGCCTTGGGAAAGGATACAATTTACCTGGTTAAACTTCCGACATCCATGTTCAGCTCTTTGATCTCTCACGTGAATGGATCAGTCCTACCTTCGACATTAACACAGGTACATATCTATCTCTCAATAAAGAAACTTTATTCCTTTTTCCTGTGTCTTTGTGTTTCCCACACTCTGCATGAGCACACCAAGGGTTATTAAAATTTAGGTGTTTTCTCCAGTGAAGAGCATCCTGATCAAAGGGAACTATCCTCATCAATCTAATGTAAACTGACACCTGTCTATACTTCTGTCACTAGTTGTCACTTCAGACATTTACTAACATCCATCAAATCCCTCCTCTCGTAACCTAATTTTCACACCAAACCTTTACCAGCTAAGATCCACCAGTAACCTTTAAACTTTCTGGTTTATATTCAATCCAAACGGAGGCACGTACCACAATCCTCCACAATCCAAACTTTCTTTCACATTCTGGAGTATGTATAACGCTAGAGATCCCCAAAATTTGTTCATCATCACACTTATAGACCATAAAGAGCATTTTGTTCTTGATCGATACCACTGAGATGTGCAAGGTTTCTTTACCTGCCTTAACTTTATTATCTGGACAAGCTTTTATGTTTATTTTACGTACATTTTCACACCCTTATGTAGGATAGTGGTAGCTAGCACTTAGGAAACAGTAGACTGTGTATGTTTTAACTATGTGGTCTCCCTTGTCTGAAATTGAGTTTGTATCTGTCAATATTCCACTATTCTTTTACATTTTCATAGTCATTTTCTTCTTAGTTTGTGTAACTGCTGCTATTCCCCTATTCATTTACTTGATTGCAATAAAACTCTTCTTCTGTGTTTAACTCTTGTCAACTCATTTCTAGGAACTAGTGCTAGGAATCCCATTCCCCCAGTGGAGGCGGGGGATCCCCTGCTCTCACCTCCCCGCCACCGCTTACCTGGCCAGTGAGGGGTAAAGGTGGGGAACGGGCCTCCTAGGCACACTCCTGGGGCCAGTGCAACAACATCACTGATGTAGTTGCACTGCCCCCAAAGCTCTCCCGTGTTTTGCAGAGGCATGATTTGGGCCCATTTGAGGCCCAAGTTGGTCCACTGCAAAGCATGCACGCTCTCCCCCACCGTGCGCGATGACATCAGTTCCCAGAAGTGATGTCATCATGCAGGCACAGGACTGTATGCACGAGGAGCATGCTGGGAGCAACAAGAAGGTAAGCACCAGGTCCCTCCCCCATCCTGCTGGGAGGGTAGGGGGACCTCACAATCCTAACTAGCACACTTTAATGTGCCATCCCAAATCTTGGACCCTGTTACACATCAGGCAAGTAATCCCAATAATAAAGTTATCCGGTTTGCATCTGTATGCACTTTTGACACGCTCAGAGGAGCCCTCCTTATGTCAAGGGGTAGACACCATTCAGTTAACATTATGTCACTCTGTCTTATCCAGAGTTCTGACTCTCAACATGGCGGCCAGCAATAGTTATTAGTGAAGTACAGAACACAAAGAAGCGCTGGCCCTCAAATTTGAGGGGTGACGCACCCTCAAATGAGAACTGACTAAATCTGAGGGCCAAGCTACAAGTGATGCCTGACACAGGTTGGACACTTGTCAGCTTCCCTCAAGTTTTGATGGGAAATGTAGGCATCCTGGTCTTGCAGCTTGGCTCTCCGACTGCTGTCCAATGGACTTTTCAACGGTCACTTATCCAACATTCCGCCAAGCTGCCTACATTTCCCATCAAAACTTGAGGGAAGCTGACAAGTGACCAACCTGTGTCATTTGTCACTTGTAGTTTGGCCCTAAGTCAGCTCCTTAACTGGCAGCTCCCTATGCTCAAGACCCTGAGAAGATGTTTTTGAAATGGTGATGAACCGTGATGTGTGTTTTACATTTGTATGTGTTGGTGGCGCTTCAGTTATTCAAGAGCTAGATTGATTCAACTGCTTTTTGGCTTTTAATAATTTCTTGTCAAAATGTGCCATATTTGGAAAAAAACCCTTACAAATGTACAGAATAATTATCATTGAACGTAAGAAGCCCATAATACATCTGCATTAATGTTTGCAATTTTTCTCTGCATGTTCACTGTTTTTGTATCAACATGAAGGAAAAAACCTCACACATACATGAGCGTAAGACTGATGTTTGGCTAGTAGACTTTAATTAGAGGAAAACCTCAATGCATCGATTTCCCAATATTACTGAAATAAGCAGAGACGAGTGAAGACTCAGGTGAGAGTTTCCAGAGCTGAAAACATTTTCAGGAAACAGTATATGTAAGAGATGTCAGAGTGTTTCTTTCACATTTGTTTTCCCAGTAGATTAACAGTGCAATCCTAAACAGAACCGCACCCTTTTAAGTCCATTGACTTCAATGGATTTAGAAGGGTGTACTTCTTTTTAGGATTGCACTATGGGAATGGTATGAATACCGTCAGTTTATTTTTTAAAAACTACATAGAAAAATATCAGCAAGAGACAGGGATACTGAAACTTTTTGTAAGAAGCACAACCACAACTAAAGAAGAGTAATCACACGGAATCATAGATCCAGAGGAGTTAGCCGTGTTAGTCTGTAGTAGCAAAATCAAAAAGAGTCCAGTAGCACCTTTAAGACTAACCAATTTTATTGTAGCATAAGCTTTCGAGAATCACGTTCTCTTCGTCAGATGCATTCGTCAGATCCAGTTCGGATCATGCATCTGACGAAGAGAACTTGATTCTCGAAAGCTTATGCTACAATAAAATTGGTTAGTCTTAAAGGTGCTACTGGACTCTTTTTGATTTCACATGGAATCATGACTCAGTGGCGGAGTTCTAAACTGCTCCCTGCAACTGATATTCAGTAGCGTACACAGCAGAAGGTAAGTAAGTATTTCCTCTTCCTTACTTAGTTTTTTGTTGCCGACAGTTGCGCTAACAGACTATGCCTCCATGAACATATGACATCTAGTTGAAATGAATAGCTAAGATGGGAATGAAGTTACAAGTGAAGAAAACCAACTGTGGCATGCAATTCACGAAAAGGAGGGTTCTGTGGCTCAAAGGGTCTGGGATCCCCTGCTTTTGTAAAATTCACAGAGTTGAATTAACCTCTAAAACCATGTCTTATATTGTGTAAACAAGCCTTAACTCTGCCAAACTTTGCATGCTTTTGCTAGAAAATGTGCTCAGATTAAGCCGCGTATTTTTATCACAGCCGGAAGCCCAGCACTGGGGAAGTGAAACTCCTGCCACAGGCGGCCCTGTGTTTCTCCAGAGGATTTCTCAGCCTGCATGCTTTTAAACCAGCAGATGAAAGCAAGCTGACCACAGGGAGATTTCTGCACAGACTGCCTTGCGGAGGAGGATGTGGGGCCCTCAAATGTCTTTTGCTGACTCTCCCTCTTCCATCTGGCAAAGCCAATGGAAAAAAGTTTCCTTGCGAGCTTTTAGTGGGCCACTAGAGAGCAAAATGTTTACATCCTACCCTTTGAACAGAGGGAGCGAAGTAGAGAGATTCTCAGATCATGTTAATAGATGTAACGCAATCCACTTCAGCTAACTACAATAATTTACACTATGAGTGCCAGACTGATGTGACAGGGTATATATTACAACACCTTTCTTTACCTCCCCTCCCTGTTCCTCAACTCTCTTTCCATGTCCTGCAATGCTTCACACATTAAAACAGGGAATGTGTGTATTTGCAGCACTCGTTCTCAGGCTGGGGCTCGCTCCTTGAGCTCCAGCTTCCCTGCCCTGCACTCATGCTAGCATGGCAATAGTAGAAACAGCCAACAAGTTGCAGCCAAGTTATGGTGGCCCTGTTAAGGGTTTTCAAGGCAAGAGCCATTCAGAGATGGTTTGCTATTGCCCGTCTTCCTTTGGGCTGATCCTGCTAAGCTTCCGGGATCTGATTAGATCAACTAGCCAGGTCCTCTAGGTCAGGGCCAGGATAGCAAACTGACCTCAAAAGGTTCTTGTTTTAAACAACCTAAAAGCTGCAAAAATTAAAGGAGAATAATCGCATGCCCAAAAGAAGGGGGAGAAGGTGTGTGCAAACACAAGAGTGTTCTGGATTGAGCAACGATTAGGAAAAATGAGCCATTTTTGAGATCTGCACAGGTCCACTTCAGGGAGGGAAGAAAGGGGAAACACATGACACCGAGCCTGACCAAGTCCTGTTGGCATGCTTCAAATGAGAACTCTCATTTTAAGAGCTTCCAAACTCAAAGCCGTTTTAAAATCAATTATTGTGAAATCATTAATAATAGCCAGAATAATTCTAAAATCAATTATTCCTCCTTCTTCCCCCACAAACGTGTACAGTTATGCAGCAGGTAAACAGATTATCTGGACTGTCACTGAATGATCAAACGAACACCAACAACAGGCCATAGGATGTGGTTTGATTCTTGGTTTATGGATCTCATTCAGTGTAATAAAGGGATTCATGCACCCCTAAGCAAATTTATTTGCAATTAATCCCATACCCTAAACTTCCAAGTTCAATAGGCCTTATTTCCCCTTAAGTACAAAGTTCAGAGGCAGGCCTTCTAAAAACCATGTAAGAACCAAATTCCCTAGACCTTATCCTGAAGTAGAGTTGCCAGGTCCCCCTAGCTTGTGGGTAGGAGGAGGGGACCTTGTACTCACCCTCCTGTGTCTCCCGCGGTCCCACCCTGTGCAATGATGTCATTTGCAGGAAGTGACATCATCGTGCAGTGTAGGAGCTGCCCTGGGAGTGCTCCTGTGCTCCGCATTCAGCCCGATCCACCCTGAATCTAGCTGGATTGGGCTGCTGTGGAGAATGAGTGTTGCTGTGCTCAGCAGTGGCCCAATTCAGCCCAATTTGGGCCCGATTTGGGCCGGATCAACGCACAGGGACACTCTGCAGCAGCCCAATCTGACTGCGATTTGGCCCCAATCCGGCCTGATTCAGGCCAGATTCAGGCCAAATCCAGCGAAAGTTGGGCCCAAATCGGCGTGCAGGAGCACACTGTACCACCTGGGAGCACGTCCGCAGCGCGTCCCCCCCCTACCAGCCAGCTAAGTGGGGAGCGGGGGTGGAGGGTGGGAACAGGGGATCCCCCACCCCTGGCGGGGAACTGGCAACCATCCCCTAAAGCATACTTGAGAAACGCTAATCCAGTCACTATTCAAGTCTCTGGAGGAGGCAATTTCATAACTGCTGGACACCTCCTGTTAGGGTTGCTGACTCTGGGTTGTAAATTTTCTGGAGATTTGGGGGTGAGGAGTGGAGACCTGGGAAGGGACGTTAACAGGTTATATTGCCACAGAGCTACCTTCCAAAGCAGCCATTTTCTCCAGGAGAATAGACTTGTGTTGTCTGGCG
Organism: Eublepharis macularius; assembly: GCF_028583425.1. Taxonomy (NCBI): domain Eukaryota; kingdom Metazoa; phylum Chordata; class Lepidosauria; order Squamata; family Eublepharidae; genus Eublepharis; species Eublepharis macularius. The sequence continues at coordinate 218,465,190 of NC_072791.1, read as the reverse complement.
ATCAGTTTAATCCCAGGAGATCTCCAGGCCTCACCTGGAGCTTGGCAGCTCTACCTCCTGTCCAGAAGCATTTCATTACACTATGGAGAAGGATGCTTTTTGCATGGTAATCCTTTAAATCTTTTCAAGATTACTTATTGCAATATCCAGTGCCATCTCCCCTCCTCCAGCAACCCGTGTGTTTTCCCCATTCCTTCTTCTCCATCTCAGTATTTAACTGCTACCCCCCTCCCAATAAAATCTTAACTTTAAAGATACCCTTTTGAGTTTTTTAAAAGCACTATTTTAATGGCTCTTATGAACAGAGGAAGTGGGGAAGAGGATACTACAAAAACACACAAATGAGAACAGCTATCAAAGCAAGAGGAACGCCGTTCCACATGTTTTCTCTCTGTGTGCACAGCTATTCTGATTCCCCTACCACTTCTTCGACCCTGAAAAACAGTCGACAGAATGAGAGCATCTGGAAATTCTAAAACTAAAAGTTACCAGGCCTGCCAGTTGCCAGCTTATACCTCCAGGCCGTGTTTCGTATTTCCCCCAGCAACAGAGCAGCAGGCAAAAATAGGGGGACGGGAGAGAGATGCTGAAGAAAACGCCAAAGTGAGGTCTCTGCATCGAGCAATGCTCTAGAAATCCCACCAATCTCTATGGTCAAACCCATAAATTTCCAATTTACCTCGCCCAAATTTCCAAAAAAATGTTGCCGGGGAAAAATCCCCCACATACTGCACATTTTGAGTAAAACTTTGTTTTTAAAAAATCATTCATTCCAAAAAAGAAAATATTGTAAAGGGATTTTTTTTAGTGCTCTCCAACGTTTCCAATTTTTCCTCTTGGGAGAAAAATTAAAATTCCTCAAATTTTCTGCCCACCATCCGAACCTTCATATTTTTAGCTATGAACTAAGCAGTGTTAGGCTATTGACTCTCCGCATTAGCCCATCTGCAATACAAAGGCAGTAATACTGAACTACCAGATGATATTGTTGTAAAGATCATACAGTAAAATATATGACGTGCTTTGAACATCAGAAAGGGCAATATAAATCCTTATTATTAAACAAGGCAAATGAGCCGTTGTGCCGCTATACAGGTTTGGAATCAAGATGCTGAGAAGGGTTTATTTTGGAGCACCACAATTTTGTTACCCCTGCGAGCAAACTGCTTTCAAGAAAATGAACACCAGTGTAATTTTCCCCTTAATTATGGCTTCCCTTGGAAGGAGTGAATGAATGCAGTGGAGAAAAGATATAATTATTTCCATTTTCAGCACTGGCACATCAGTGTATTCCTTGTTACCAACCTATTATAGCCCGTTTGTACAGCCCATACCAAAGCCGATGAAATAACTACGAAACCATGTGTTAAAATTAAAGCGATTTTGTAATCTCAACCATGTCTTGGAAAAGGGAAAGACTGGGGTGTTGGGATTTGGAAATACTAAGGTCTGTCCCAGTGGCACTCGGAAATAAAACAGATGATCAAGCTAACATTACGAATCCTGGTGACATGAATACATGATACCACCTAAGGGAATTCCATCACTTTCGCATCATCTCAGGCTCAACTGTCTACAAAAGCTTCAAGCCTGATGCCTTCTCAACATTACGCTATTTTCGCATTCTGTGACCAGCTGGTAAAGCAACAGAGAATCTCTACCTCATCCTACCTCAGAGCATAGAAACATCTGTGTTTTTTTGACTGCTTACAGATGAATCAATTCTCCAATGTATCCTTTCCACAGGTGACATTTATTTGCACCAGGGCTGGTGTCAGCATACCCTGAGGTGGGGCAGCTGCCGGGGCCCAGGGATTCTGGAGGGGGTCCCATTGTGGCTGATGCCCCCCCACACACACACATTTGCATCTCCCCTACCACTTGATCAGGGCCGTTTCCACACGGCTTACCTTGTTCTGGAAATCAGCGAAATCTCGCACAAAATCTTGTGAGAAGACGCTGTTATCACGCGAAATCATGCGAGAAGATGCTGTTATTGCGCAAGAAAATGAGATAACAGCATCTTCTTGAGAGATTTCTCTTTCTGGAACAAGGTAAGCCGTGTGGAAATGGCCCATGTGCCCCTTCACTGCCCATTTGCTTGCAAGCACTCCACTAGCCATGCTACCAGCTTCCCAGCATTGATAGGGAATTACATGTGGGGGGATACACAGTCCGGTGGAGCAACACAACTGGATGGGTGGAAAGGGAAACATGAGAGGGGTCTGGTGGCAGGCAGAAGGGGGCTCCTGAACATTTAACATATTGACTTGCATCATGTAATCCACCTTGAGTTTCAGTGAGAAAGGCTGGCAATAAACAAACAAACAAAATTGCCTAATAAAAAAATTAATGCTCTGTTAAAGGCACAGGACACTATTTTTTTTCTCTAGGCAGTTAGCAGCCTTACATAAAGCGTGCAAGAGAGTTAGACAACTTGCTGCAAAACTGTTCACTTGGTAGGAAGTCCCTACCATAACTAATCACTTTAACACCCAGGATAGGGTTCCAGCATCCACCACCACGCAAATTCAAGAGTTGCAGGACTTGGGAGGACAAAAGGGCCATCGTTTGGGGATGGGGTCACAGTGCAAAGGAGGAGGGAGAAAATGGATCAAATCAAAAGTTGCAAACAGAAAAGCAGGGGAATGGTTTTTCTCAATCCTCCCCGTTTGGTGTCATGGTTCAGAGCAGGACGCTAATCTGGAGAGCCAGGTAGGATTCCCCACTCCTCCGCTTGAAGCCTGCCACGTGACCTTGGGTCATTCACAGCTTCTCAGAGCTCTCTCAGGCCCTCTCACCTCACAGAGTGATTGTTGTGTGGGTGTTAAGTTGTCCTGAAGGGTGGTATATAAATCGAATGTTGTTGTTGTTGTTGTTGTTATAATCATCACCATCATCATCAATGTAGTCTCACCCTCAGTTCATAAGCTGTGTTTCAATCGACCTGCTGGATACTTCTGTCAAATCAGAAGACCCCCCCACCCACCCCCCCCCCCCCACACACACACACACACTTCAACTGTGTTAGGACACAACTACAGAAACAATGAGAAGCCCCAAAGGTACCAATCCATTCAGTGCACTTGCCTCTCAACCAAGTTCATATCTGGCTTTTCATCTACCATCTTGAAGGTATCTTAAGTGTTCCAAAATGGAAAATTACATGTATTTTAATAGATGTAAAAATTAGATGAAAAAGGCTGAGACTTTGTTTTGCATTTTGTTCAGGTTGCAACGACTAGAGCAAGTGCTTTCATCGACCCACTTGAATTAACAGCGCCAATCACCCTCCACAGCAGGAATTCATTTTCAGAATTTCTGAGAAAAACCTCAGGAGGCTCTTCAGACTACTTCATGGCAGTCTCTCACACATCTCCGCTTCTTCCGGCAAGAGCTAAGCCTTATCTCAGACCATCACGCCAAAATACACCACAGCAATTTGCAATCAGAGCTTCTTGAGCAGAGCTTAGGTAGCCAAAGCACTTATCCACACTCTCCTCGCATGTAACTCAGATGTCAGGGTTCCATAGGGAAGGTTCAATTTTCCCTATCACTTTGCCTCTTTCTAAGGGAGACAACCAGGGCTTTTTTTTCAGCTGGAACGCGGTGGAACAGAGTTCCGGCACCTCTTGAAAATGGTCACATGGCTGGTGGCCCCGCCCCCTGATCTCCAGACAGAGGGGAGTTGAGATTGCCCTCTGCGCCAAGTGGCATGGAGGGCAATCTAAACTCCCCTGTCTGGAGATCAGGGGGCGGGGCCACCAGCCATGTGACCATTTTTTGCCGAGGGCGATTTAAACTTTAAAAAACTCCCCCCTTGTTCCAGCTGACCCAAAGTGATGTCATTGTGCGGTCCTGAGCTCCACCACTGAGTTCCACCTCTTTTCCCAGAAAAAAAGCCCTGGAGACGACTCATGCAAACTAGGACTGTCTGTGAGATCTTCAAGTAGGAGATTGCTTTCTTGATGATGATGATGATGATTCTTTATTACAGCACTTAGCCAGTACATTTACCATAGGAAGATTGCTTTCTTGTGTACTTGTGAAGGAAGAGAGGGAGAAAAATCTATGTACCTTCCTTTACCACTGACCAGAAGTAATCTAACTGGCCAGAGAATTGCATTAACTGAGCCGTTTGATGAGAGAGACGAAGCACAGTTCTTCACCAGAAGGGCTAGTTGCAGCAGTTCCTCTTTGTACGTATTTCACTATTCATACTTTACTCTCAGGCTTTTAGAAATACCGTGAGACTATCGATGATAAACATGGCAGTAGTTACTTTTAATTTCAGGTGCCAAAGCAATGTAAGAGCCATTATTCAGCATCTGATATTTCATATGCAGCTATCAGGCTGGTGGCAGCAACTGGCAGAGATGGCAAAGCATTCCAGCTAAGTGCCAAGCCTGAACTGAGTAGGAAGCAATGACTTCTCCATGAAAATAGGCAGATATCCCTCTATCCCCAACACCTGTTTGTGACCTCTCCCAGGGTCACTGGTATGTTCTGAACCTCTGATCATTGGTTATGAACCATTATTCAGAGAACTGCTGTGACCTAAATATCAGCTGTACATAGTGTAGTGCTATGATGCTGATATTAAGGGGAAATTGGTATACTTCCATGGAGTTTTTAGGAAATTACTTCTATGATCTTTCCACAGGATTATTTTAACAACCTGTATCTTCACAAATGGACCTAGTTGTGATGTTTCTTTGCAACAGTGGCTTTGCTGCAAGAACAATACAACCGTTTGTGTGTTCTTTGTAACAATGATGTATGATCATAGTAGCAGCAGAAACCTAGCAGAAACAATTTTTTCTGAACTCATTGTTTAAGCTTTAAATCTGTATTTCTGTTCCTTCCCAGAGGAGCCCTACACAGCAATCTCGTATCTTTTAATACCAACAGCCTCCCCAGCCGATGTGACACAACAGCTTGCTGCTAGACTGAAATGCATGTTTGCATAGTTCATACTATTGCAAAAAAGGTCCAGATGGAACGAGCGAGCTCGACATGTGCTTCCTCTACTATGCATTTCAGTCCCTGCAGTTCTATCTCCCTTACCAAATCTCTGCCATAAAACCATTTTGACATACTAAGGCTTTCCAGAGTGTATGCTACCTTCCATTTGTTGAGAACACCCAACACCTAGCAGGCTTTGATGAATGGCTGCTGGGATGCCTTTGGCTTCTTTGGGGGTTCACAAGTTGTGCAGGCCTGATTTAAGGAAAAAACAGACACTGTCGTTCCATCACCCCTGATATCAATATACACCATTCCTCACTGCCCTCTGAAGCTGGGTTCAGGTAGCCACTGAAGGTTGACTCAGCCGTCCATCCTTCTGAGGTCGGTAAAATGAGTACCCAGTTTCCTGGGGGTAAAGTGTAGATGACTGGGGAAGGCAATGGCAAATCACCCCGTAAAAAAGTCTGCCAAGAAAATGTCGTGATGTGACATCCCCCCATGGATCAGTTATGACTCGGTGCTTGCACAGGGGACTACCTTTACCTTTACCTTTTACACTGCCCTCTGTAATATGGATCACCAACTTTTAAACTATGTTTTACATTATATCATCCACAGCAGTCCAAAACAAATGGGTGATTTGGTTTCCAGTAATCAATATTTTTATACTGCTCCTAGTGTTTATGTAGCTGTTATTTTGGGTTCTTTTCTTCCTTTGGATTCCCTCTATGATTTATTTATTTCCATTTGCTGTGGCTGTTTCACTATAAAAAGAGGGAATAACATTACTCAGGATTTATACTGGAATTTTTGGACAAGGAGAGGACTGATGTTTTAAATTCCTGCCTCGCAGAGCACCTGCTAGCTGCCAGTGCTTAAATGACATGTGCACTCTCTCCCATAAATCTATTTTGCAGTTCCCAGGTCTTCTCTGTAACTTTGCTGCCATGTGTGTCCTTGTAATGTGATGAGACCGTTTCTGAAGCAGTCGTTCTCATCCAAATGGCACCAATCGGTTTATAGATTTACCTTTGAATGTTGGAAATTAATAAATGGACACTGGAGAAGAAAAGCTATCTTGTTCACCAAAGTATTGCAGCCTGCCAGCACTACACAACAGTTGCTTCCATGCTAGCTGTTTAGTCTGCAATAGCCATGATTTGTTTGTTTAGTTTTTACAGATAACTGAGACAACACTGTTGGCAACCCATTGCTTTCCAGTGTTTCCCCTGTTGTCCTCTCCTCTTTTTTCACCGGACTTGATTTGTGGCAATGTTTAAAAGATATATAAAAGGCAAATGGAATGGCAAGTTGCCCATCCAGGCTTCTCAGAATACTATGCCCTTTGCTCCAACTTAACTAATTGCATCCTTTTCTTTCTGTAAAACATGAGATACCCAAAACAATTGTTAATTATCATTTAGGGGATAGGGGGTAGGGGTAGGTTAAATACCAATTTGCCCTTTGCAGGCAAAGCCATCGCTCGTTATTTATTTCATTTGCATCATGATTTCGCAGTACTGCAATGGTACTACTTACACAATCAGGGCAACAATGAAATAATGACTCTGTCTGCAAACGGAAAAGCTGTACTTAATTTCCCTCTCGTTGAGAACAGCAAAGGAGGCAACAGGTAAGCCAATTCCATTGTTGACACTGCTGGCCAGGTTCTCAGCTAAGCGGCCTCTTAAAACCACTCCGCCTGTCTTTCTCCAGAGCCTTTTCAAAGCTTCCCAGCCTACTCCTCTTTGATACTTATTAATACTACTTGGTAATTCTGTAATTGTTATTCCAAGTCTGAGATGCTAAATTATTTCTACTGGGAGGAAGCACACTTGGGAAGCACAGGGGCACAGTCTGTCTGAAGCAACTCTGGAGTGGCTTGCCATGAACAGGAAGCAGCTCTGGTGGGAGGAGACAACCTACTAGGGTTTAATACCTGCTTTGCAAGTCCATTCATTGTTAAAGTTTATAAGTGTGTCCCTTAGGGAGCCCACAGACATACGAGAGGAGTACGAGACCCTTTAGACTAGAGGTAGGGTTGCTAGTAGGTATCCCATCCCCCCAGTGGGGGCGAGGGATACTCTGCTTCTACCCCCCCACACACACACACACACTCTACCGCTCACCTGGCCAGCAGCAGCAAGATGCCAGAACAGGTCTCCTAGGCGTGCTCCCGGGGTTGCCCAATGTTGTCACTCCCAAGAGTGATGTCATTGCACTGCCCCGAGAGCGCTCCCTAGCTTCACAGCAGGCTGATTTGGGCCCCAAACGGGGTTGTTTGGGGGAGGGAATCAGCCCGCTGCAAAGCACGCATGCACCCCTGCACAATGACGTCACTTCTTGGGAAGACCATGATGGGAACAAAAAAAAAGGTAAGTGCCGAGTCTCCCCCCCCTCACCGGGAAGGTAAGGGGACCTGGCAACCCTAGTTGCCAGCCTCCAGGTGGTGGCTGGAGCTCTTCCGGAATTGCAACTGATCTCCAGGTGACAGAGATCAGTTCCCCTGGAGAAAATGGCTGCCTTGGAAGGTGGACTCTAGGGCATTCTAGTCTGCTGAAGTCTCTCTCCCTCCCAAACCCTGTACTCTCCAGGCTCCACCCCCTCCCCCCAAATCTCCAGGAATTTCTCAACCAGGAGCTGGCAAGGGCAGAGGAAGGAGGAAAGAAAGACAGAGGAGAGAGGAAAGCAGGGCCTGTAACAGAAGAATAAACCAGTTAAGAATCCAGCCTGACGGAGTCTCCTCGCCTGCTTTAAGCCACAAAACAACCCCTCGCCCTGGATTTCATAAAGGAGCACAACTTCTACTGCCTTCTTGCAACCACGGCCGGGGGGGGGGGGCGGGGGGGCGGACTTTGAAAGTAGACTGCAATCGTGGCTACTGAATAGTCCCGATTAGAGAAAGAAAATGAACCACAAGGATCCATGCCCTTTTATCAAACCAACTAACCTGGCAGGGCAGCAAGTTAGCTGTTCTTCAAATGGTCAGTTTAACACAAATAAGGAAAAGCAAACAAATACAAATAAGGCAAAGCCTTATTCACTGCCTCATTGCCTTCCTAATGATATTTTGAAGAAGTTTCTTTTTATGGAGACATGAAAAAACATTATCTACGCCGTCGTTTCTTTCTATTGCTCTTAGTAACGTGTCCAAAATGTGCATTAACCGAATTCTTTCCAGAAGCATTTACCTTCTCCTTATTTGGAAAAAAAAAAGGAATGACGAAGAAATGCCATGCGAAGATAATTCTGAAAAGAAATAACACCTCTGCTTTTAAACGACGAAGATTTCTCGATTCAGACTCCGTGCTTTGGAAAAAATAGACACCACTCTGAAATAACTTCCATAGTCTGAATAAATCTGTTTATTCGACACCTAACAAAAGACTGGAATCAAGATTCAAAAGATTATGAGAGCTACTAGGGATCTGCAGAGTAATTTGTTTTGCAAGTTCACAAGCAATAGTGTAACAACAGAACTCTTAGGTATGGCACGGAAAAAAAACTCTTCTCGGTTCCAGAGGAGTTAGCTGTGTTAGTGTGTAGTCACAAAACAGTAAAGAGTCCAGTAGCACCTTTAAGACTAACCAACTTTATTGTAGCAGAAGCTTTCGAGAACCACAGTTCTCTTCGTCAGATCTGATGAAGAGAACTGAGGTTCTCGGTTCTCGAAAGCTTCTGCTACAATAAAGTTGGTTAGTCTTAAAGGTGCTACTGGACTCTTTACTATTCTTCTCAGTTCAGAATCATTCTAGGTATCTGACATCCCTAGAAGTAGCATCCAAAGTAGCACTGACAAATTGAACATAAGAAACTGCTTTCTACTGTGTCAGGCCACTGGTCTGTCAAGCTTAGCAGCAGTTCTCCAGGGTCTCAGGTTGAAGTCTATCACATCGCCTATGACCTGACCCTTTTAACTGGAGATTCTGGGGATTGAACCTGGGGCCTTCTGCAGGCAAAGCAGATGTCCTACCACTGATCCACAGCCCTTCCCCAATTTTGTACTAGCTGTAGATAAAGAAAAATAACTTGAAGATAGGGAAAGACAATGGAATAAGGGCAGATCACCTGCGTTGCATGCATACGGTCTGAGTTTCAATCCCCATCATCTCCAGATGTCGGGATGGATCTTTTTCTGCCTGAGATCCTAGAGAGTCGTTGCCAGTAGAGTCTGCGCTTCCTATGAAAACGAAAAGGGTACCCTTGGTCATCAGTATCTGTGGAGACACAGTATGTGTCACTCTACTCCTTGGTCGTAGATCCTTAGGAGTTAGCCGTGTTAGTCTGTTGTTGCAAAACAGTAAAGAGACCAGTAGCACCTTTAAGACTAACCAACTTTATTGTAACATAAGCTTTTGAGAACCATAGCTCTCTTCGTCAGATCTGACGAAGAGAGCTGTGGTTCTCAAAAGCTTACGCTACAATAAAGTTGGTTAGTCTTAAAAGTGCTACTGGACTCTTTACTACTCTACTCCTTGACATCTCTGTGATAAAACTTTGCATAGAAGATTAGATAGAAAACTTGTTCAGTTTTTAGTTAAGAGTAGATAAAGCCTGTGTTGTGGTTTTGCTCTCTTGGTGCTTAAAATACTCAGTGGTTATTGGATACTGCATTAATATTGTTCCAGAAATAGAATAATCTGGGTTTGCTGTGAGTTTCTGGCATTCCTTTTCGATCTGTAAATGTGTATAACTTCGTTGCAAAAGAAGCAGATGTTTTTAATCATCACTCTTCTCCCATTCCTGTCCCAGAAAGGTGACCTAGGAAAGGCGAGCCTAAATTTCCTATCAGTGAGGGAAGAGAGAATGAAATGCACGCTAGCTCACTGTTCACCCTTTCCTTACGCCAGGATTTAATTTGAGAGAGTAAGAAATCAGGCAAGGAGAGAACCACGGGCTCCCGGCTGGCTTATTTAGCAAACCCTTCTGGAAAGCCAGATAGAGAAATTAAACCAATATGACTTTGCGTTGTGAAAGGCCAACTATGTAAAAATGAGACACGGCCAAGAATGGTAATGCACTCTCGCAAATGGGAAAAGATCCAATGAAAGTTCATTTTAAGAAATTAACTCCCATTAAGCTCCCCCCCTCCCCTTAAACCAGAACACATGCTTGCCACAAAGCTTCCAAAGAGATCGCTTAGAGATATTCCAAAATGTACTGCTGGGAGTGAGGAAAATGTATCAAATAATTTCAACCAGTTCCTCCCGGGCATTATTTCTGCTGCCTCACAAGCCACATGATCAGATTTGTCTCTAGTTAAGACTTCCTGTGTTCTGTCCCCAAACTCTTTACCACATGTGTAAACCTCCAGTATAAAGAACATGCTTTCCTATACTCCCTGCTTGCTTTCAAAAGAGAAACAACACAGAAATTTTCTCTCTCTCTCTCTCTCTCTCTCTGCTTCCTGCTTTCTTCACCTGCTAGAATATACTCCGCCATCTCCCTCTGGAAAGATCTGCAGAAGTTATGAAGCTACAAAGCAACTGGAAATGATTTATGGAGCAGAAAATCCCCACAGTCATATGACGGGATCTTCCTAGGAATACAGGGTACCAAGATCCAATCCTAAATGGCAGCAAACGACATGTAGATCTGTTGTCAATGTTATTTGTGAAACTGTTTGCTAATTCCTACGTGCAGTTCAAGCCCTGCAAAGCTAGGGCACTAAGTCCCCCAAAACCGTAACACAATCCACACAATACCTTTTATTAGGAACAACCAAACTACACACAAGTGCGCAATCTTTCATGCTCTCTAGAACTTTCGAACAAGCTGGAGTTAACCAAAAATGTTTTAAAAGAGAAAGGAAAACTCCTCAGGACGTAATGCTGGTGAGTTCTGGACATTATGCCTGAACGATGATGGCTTGAAGATGCACCCAGCGAATAAACTCCACAGGTATTAACAAATTATGAATTGTGGTTTTGGTTTTTTGGATTTTACTTTGAGGTCCACATGGCTGCCAACAACTTCTTTCACCAGGTCCCAAGCCTACGTCCAAACCAACATTCCTACTGTATTTCATGTCATTTTGACCTTGGTGGTGGAGAGTTCGCTCAAGTCGTAGCTGAGTTATGGCAACCCCTGGTGGGGTTTTCATGGCAAGAGACTAACAGAGGTGGTTTGCCATTGCCTGGCTCTGCAACCCTGGTCTTCGTTGAAGGTCTTCCATCCAATTACTAATCAAGGCCAACCCTGCTTAGCTTCCAGATCAGGCCAGGGCCACTTTGATCTTACGATCTCAATTATCTTCTCATCTTTCCTACTCTGCCTCTGCCTTTGCATCCAAGGTGCTTTAATCCTCCCCCTACCATTAATTAGATGCAGCACCATTTCCCCCTCCCCAAAGGCAGAATTTTTGAAATGGAATCAGGAAGTGACTTAAGTTCCCAGATGATGAAGTGATCATTCTTGGAATTTGGTTAAAAAACAGTAAGTGGAAGAAATTCTAAGGTTTTGCAGGTGAGAAGAGGGTGAACAGATGCAATGGGGCGAATTTAATAGGCGGAGGAAAAGGTTCCAATAACAAAAGACGAGAGAAGGGATAATGTTACACTTCAGCGGAAAAGTCTGTACTTCTTCAGTGAGATGTAAGTTTCACCAAGTCATAATTCTTGGATATTAAGTAATAACCAGAAGAAAGGGGCATCAGGTCTTAGAAATGGGAAGACTGAGTTTACTTCTGATCATGTCACAAGAAAGAAATTGCACGAGAACGGACTTTTGAACACTTACCTTGAAGGGTCCTTCTGCTCTGAGGAAAGGAGGACATCTTGGGTGATTCCCACTGTCCAATCAGGGAGGCAGGAACTTATTTTCTTCCTCTTCCTGTCTGGCATGTGGGACACCCTCTCTCTTCCGTTCAGGTGACTCCACCAAGCAGTAACACTGAATTTATCATTCAGCAACTGTCAATACTGAGAGAAAAACACCTGTTGTATTAACATGCACTGTAAATAAAGCATAACCTGGAGGAGGTAGAAGAATGAGGCAGCAGTGTGTTGGAGGACGAAGACCCAGGGAGGGCAAGATGTCCTCCTTTCCTCAGAGGAGACGGGCCCTTCACGGTAAGTGTCCCATGGTCCGTTCTCCCTCTGAGACGGAGGACATCTTGGGTGCTTCCAAAGCAGTTTCTACTTTCTGGGTGGGATGTAGTCTTCATCCGAGATCATGTGCTGCAGTATTTTTCTACTGCAGGTGGTGTCTACAGAATAATATAAATTTCTAGCGTCTCACCAAGGTCGAGATCGATGACCATGTTGCTGCCTTGCAGACTTCTTCAACAGAAGTGTTCCTCTGTTATGCTGCATTGGTAGCAGTGCTCCTCACAGAATGAACTGTTATTCCATTAGGAACCTCTACAATGAGAGTTCTGTGAGCTTCGATAGTGTATGTTTTGTTATTGGCACCTATGGCTGCTGAAGGCATTTTCTTCCTCAAATTGAGGGGAGATATACTGATGAACAGTAAGTCCAACTTTCTGATTTGTACTGTTTGGGGCAGATACGTCTTGAGCTTCCTTCTGACGTCCAGGTTGTGTCAGAGCCTTTCCCTAGTATATTTAGGGTACAGGTAGAAATATGGTAGCCTTATCTCTTGCAATCTATGGAATTTGGAATAGACTTTTGGAAGAAAGGTGGGAACAGTATGAAGTATCACCTTATCGTTGTGAAAGATACAGAGTTCAGGTCTGACTGATGGTGCACTTAGGTCTGAGATTCTTCTGGCAGATGTGACCACAATAAGGAAGATGGTCTTCATTCTCAGCCTTCTCAGGGGAACATCCTTGACCAGTCCAAATGGATGTTTGGTCATGGCTGTGTAAAAGGTCCAGTGCTTTCCTCCTGCCCCACTGAGTGAGGGCTTTCCAAGACGAATTGAAAATTCTGACCGTGAACTGTTTTCGGGATGCTAGGAGAGTGTCAGCCACCTCTCCGGAATATCCCTATCTTAGGAAGATTTTCCTTTCTGTTTCCTCACAGTTAAGCAGAGCGAGTCTAAATGAGAGTGCCAAATCATTTCCTGCTGTAATGTGACTGGAGAGTTTGGTAGGATGAGGGGTGGAGATATCACCATCTGTTGGAGTGTGGAAAAGCACAGTCCGTGGGGCACCAAGAGGCAATCACTAGCACTTCGCTCCCTGTTCCTTGAGCCTTCTCAGGAGTTTGAGTATTGCTGGTAAGGATGGTAATGCGTAGGGGAGGCCTAATGGCCACTGCGATGTCAGGGCACCTGCTTGTGAGTGGAACAAACCTTGTCATGTACCTTGGTAGCTGATGGTTGTGTTGGGAAGCAAACAGGTCCATGAAAGGTGTTGCGAAGTGTGATGTTATCCATTAGATGAGATCTTTCTTAAGGGACTATTCCACTTGCTGAATGGTCTACCTGCTCAGCCAGTCTGCCTGGACATTGGATATGCCTTTGATTGAGACTAGGTGACCTTCCTCCCAGGTTGCCTCCTTGTGCCACCTCGAGGTCTTCTATCCCCCCTGCTTGTTTATATGTGTCTTTTCTGTGACCTTGTCCATGCAGATCAGGATGTGTGAATTCACTATCTGATCTCTGAATTGGAACACGGCCAGACAAATCGCTTACATTTCCAAGACATTGATAGGAAGACGTGCCTAATCTGTGATGCTTGTGTCTGTATTTGTTGTTCTCAAGGAGTCATGGATCTTTTAATCTGAAGTGGTACCTGAATGGGAAGATCTGTCTTCTCCATGATCTGTTGTTAATAATATCTGAGAAAGGTCTGAAGCAGTCTTGCATGTAGACGACCCCAAAGTATCGCCTTGTTGCTGGCCCCTAGCAAACCCATCAGTTTGGGTAGTGTTGTGAGAAGTGATTTTCACTCTGATGACAGTCTCGGCCAGCTGTTTGGTCTTCCTGACCTCTTCTTTGGTGAGGGATAGACAACACTCTTTTGATGATCATACCCAGGTGGTTCCAGCTTGTAGGAACTGAATGGTGAACTGAGTGTTGCGGTGAGATTTTTCTTTTGAACGTGAAAGCAGCAAGAGCAGCAAAATTAGCTGCTTTCTCCATTACAAATATCGATAAAACTCTCTTTTCAGAACATTGGAAGCATCATGTACAAGAAATTTTTATGTATACAATTATGCGCACACAACATAAAAGGAGATGAAGTATTCATCAGAGCATAAACCAAAAGGCCACATCTCCCCCGTGGCTATCAATCTACCAAAGGTATGTTCCAGCAGCAATCCTACCACTACTTCCTTTTCTGATTTCTGTTTTAGCTGCCCCCTTCCAGCTCAGAGCACCTTTTATTAACCACAATACCAGCAAACAATTATTCAACGTAATATTAAATTGGAAGATCAGTAAAACGGTGCCTTCAGAAAAGAGGCCCTCTCCAGACAAATGTGGTCACAGAAGATGCAACCGTTGTTTCTTCTATATGACAAGGGAATCCAGACAACATCTCCTCCAGTTAGTATAGTACAGGCTAGCTACAAAGAAAGGCTATGCTATGAGATACCCGTGAGGATTAATTTTGAAGAAAGCATTGGTTGAAGAGAATACTGACTGTACTCTTTCAGAAAGATGATTTGAAACGGGCAACTGGAATCTAGACAACCCGTTAGAGGAATTACCACCAAGAGGAATTACTACCAAGTCATTTCATCAGAAAAAATATTATTCTGAATGAACCACAGCCATCTGTGAGGCAACTGACATTGAATAATTCTTACCTACAAAGCGGTTACACGGTGCTGTGGAAACTACAATAGCTGAGTGGACTTGTGTATATGGTGTTCTTAATGCATTTGCACTTTATGTTTTCTGTGCAATATATGAATATATGAATAGCACTTTAGACACCTTGCACTTTATTTATTGGCACAGAAAAACAGGTTTTACTTACCATAACTGTTGTTCATCTAGGTCTTCCGTGCAGGCACACATGGGACTGCGCACGCGCAGGCCTGCCGATACCGGAGATTCTTATAGCTCTAAACCACTAGGGGGCGCTCCAGCCTCCAATCGCGCATGCGCGGCCGCTTTCCCGCCAAAACGGCTCCTAGGAGGCGGAGCGCCCCTCACATACCCTCAGTTCCTCTTTCGCCGCCCCCTGCAAGGTAAGTACCAAGAGAGTTAGCGGGGAAGGAGGGAGGGCATGTGTGCCTGCACGGAAGACCTAGATGAACAACAGTTATGGTAAGTAAAACCTGTTTTTCATCTACGGTCTTCCTGTGCAGTCCCACATGGGAAGATTACAAAGCTTAATACCTGGGTGGAGGTGACGCCAAAGCATCACACAAAGATGGAATGGAGAACCGCTGTGCCCACCGCTGTCTCCTTTCTATCCAGGATGTCCAGCGCATAATGTTTCACGAAGGTATCCGCCGAGGCCCACGTTGCCGCTCTACAGATGTCGTGAAGAGGAACACCTCTGAGAAGAGCCGCAGACGACGCCTGGGACCTGGTGGAATGGGCACGCACCTCCAAGGGGCAAGGTAAGTTAGCAGCAGAATAACAAGTCAAAATAGTCTGGACCACCCATCTCGAGATGGTCTGAGACGTAGCCCGTTTCCCCTTATTCTGCCCCGCAAAACAAACAAATAAGTTAGAATCAAGCCTAAAAGACTTAACCCTATCTAAATAAAACAGGATAGCTCTGCGGACGTCCAAAGAATGAAGAGCTTTCTCTGCCTCCGAGTTCTGAACTGGAAAGAAAACTGGCAGTATCAGCTCCTGGGACAGATGAAAACGAGACACCACCTTAGGTAAGAACTCTACTTTGGTACGAAGAACAACCTTCTCAGGGTGTAACTTTAGATAAGGCGGTTCGCAAGATAAAGCCGCCAACTCCCCCACTCTCCTGGCCGAGGTGGCCGCAACTAAAAAGGCTACTTTCATGGATAAAAAACGTAACGGGCACGAGGCCAACGGCTCGAACGGTTTGGACATTAGGCGAGCCAAAACTAAAGGCAATGACCATTGTGGGATCAGAGCCCGAATGGGGGGAAACAAATTATTCAACCCTCGTAAAAACAAACGTGCAGAGTAGTGGGAGAACACAGATTTCTTATCAATAGGAGGATGGAAAGCCGAAATAGCTGCTAAATAAACCTTAACTGAACTATTAGACAGGCCTTTCTGTTTAACTTCCCACAAAAACTCCAATATGTCAGAGAGAGGAGCCAAAAAAGGGTCCAAGGCTCGCTGTCGACACCAGGCCGAAAAT
This sequence comes from Eublepharis macularius, assembly GCF_028583425.1. Taxonomy (NCBI): domain Eukaryota; kingdom Metazoa; phylum Chordata; class Lepidosauria; order Squamata; family Eublepharidae; genus Eublepharis; species Eublepharis macularius. Next base: position 218,449,007 of record NC_072791.1, on the reverse strand, counting down.
TTGTCCCACTTCAAGGCATAGGACTGTCTCGTAGACAGACGTCTAGCGTTAAGCAAGACGTGCTTTACCGCTGAAGAAAAGGAACCCCCGGTCTGATCAGCCACGCTGTCAGTCTGAGTTTCCCGATGTTGTGGTGAAACACCCCCTCGCAGGACAGAAGGTCTGGAACTACTGGGAGACTGATGGACTGAGTCTGCAAACTCAGGAGGGAGTGAAACCAGGGTTGCCTCGGCCAAAACGGGGCCACCAGGATGACTGCCGCCCCGTCCCTCTGGATCTTGCTGAGCACCCTGGCTAGCAGCGGGAATGGGGGAAAGGCATAACACAGGGGACCTGACCAACTTAGTTGAAATGCGTCCCCACGTGACCCTAGGCCTACGCCTCCCCTGGAGCAAAAACATGGGGCCTTGCGATTCTCTGCTGTCGCAAACAGGTCCAGCTCCGGGTCCCCCCACCTGGAAAAAATCGGAGCAAGATACATGTCCTGAAGGGACCACTCGTGGTTGTCCCCTTTTATCCTGCTCAACTGATCCGCCATAGAGTTCTCTACTCCCGGGATGTGAACAGCATGCAACCACACAGCATGGTCTATAGCCCACTGCCAAAGCCTCATCGCTTCGGTGCATAGTGCCACAGACGCCGTGCCCCCTTGCTTGTTGACATAGAACATCGCCGTCGTGTTGTCTGTCAGGACTTGGACGGACTTGTTCTGGACCGCACCTGAAAAGGAGATCAGAGCATAAAAGATTGCCCTTAATTCAAGGACATTAATGTGCTCCATACGTTCTGACCCAGACCATAACCCATGAGCATAAGCTCCGTCACAGTGAGCCCCCCAACCAAATAAAGAAGCATCGGTCGTGACAGATAAATGGGTTTGGCGATGCCCAAATTTCACCCCTCCAAATAGGTTAGAGTCCTCTAACCACCAGTCCAAAGCAGATACCACCCGTCTAGGGACTGACAATCTCCTATTCTGGGAATCACTACTCGGGGAAAAAACTGAATTAAACCATAATTGGAGAGGTCGCATAAACAGCCTGGCCAAAGGGACCACTGCAGTCGTAGAAGCCATGCAACCCAACAAAGTCTGAACAAACTTAGCAGACTGAAAACGACACCTCTTAAGGGTGGAAATGAGCTTCTTAATCTTTGAGGCGCGCTCTTCAGGCAAGAAACCCGCATTACGCACGCCGTCCAAAATCACCCCTATGAACTGAATGGAGCGAACAGGAGTCAGCTTAGACTTTTTTTGATTAACAAAAAGACCCAAACGGAGACATAAGTCCAGGGTGAGAGCCACCTGATTGGACACATCCGCCTCAGACTGACCCACTAGAAGCCAGTCATCTAGGTACGGAAAAATGCAACAGCCCTGAAGACGCAGGTGGGCTACTACCACTGCCATACATTTAGTGAATACTCTGGGGGCAGTGGCTAAACCAAAGGGCAAGACCCTGTATTGGAAAACACGATGGTCATAGGTAAAACGCAAAAATTTTTTATGGTCTGGGAAAATAGAAATATGAAAGTAGGCGTCCTTTAAATCCAGGACTGCAAACCAAGAGAAAGGGGGCAGCAAAGTCAAAACCATCTGCAATGTGACCATCTTAAATTTTCGGATCCGTACAAATTTGTTTAGGCCCCGGAGGTCCAGGATAGGCCTAAGCCCCCCATCTTTTTTCTCCACTAGGAACAGGTTGGAGTAGAAGCCCAACCCAGCTGACTCTGCAGGAATCTCCTCTATCGCTCCTTTTTGTAAAAGAGCTGAGAGTTCTCCCAAGATTTCTGACCGCGGAACATCCGAAGAAAAAACAGGGAGACACAGGTAGGGTAAACCAACAAATTCAACTTTATAACCAAACTGTATTATGGAAAGAACCCAAACATCAGAACAGATCAAATTCCAGGAACTCCAGAAAGCGCTAAGCCTGTCCCCAAAAAAGGGATCAGGTCCCTGTGATTGTCAGAACTGTTTTTGTGATTGGCTCTGATCTTTAGGTTGATGTTGCTGAGAGCCAGTCCTAGGACGCTGGCCCTGCCTCCGTCTAGGGAAGGAAGCCTGCGGGCTCTGGTAGGGTCGGTGTGGCTGGTACGCGTACCCCTGGTAGGGCTGATAACGATGTTGTCTGCCCCGCTGGAAGGAACGGTAATACGGACGAGAGGATTGCTGTGGGGCCTGATGTAGTACCCCATACGAACGAGCCGTCAGGCGGTCGGTTCTCTTCTTCGAAAGATATTCATCGGTCTTCTCCGAGAACAGCGTGGTGCCTTCGAACGGCAAATCCTCCACCTTATTTCTGGTCTCAGCAGGGAGGGCAGTTGTACGAAGCCATGCGTACCTGCGCAAGACCACAGAGGAGAGAAGAGATCTGGCAGCTGTGTCCGCCATACTCCTGCCAGCATTGATTTGATGCCTGGACAAACGGACAGCCTCTTCTTGTATGACCCTAAGGAGAGTACGCTGCTCCTCAGGAATCTTAGGAAGGAAGGAAGCCACCTTCTTCCACAAAAACAATTGGTATGCCGACATCATGGCTGCATAATTAGCCACCTTAATGCCAAACGTGGCAGAGGTATACAGCTTTCTACCCATGCTGTCAATCTTTCTGCTGTCCTTGTCAGCTGGAGCTGAAGAGGAACCCTGGCGAGAACGAGCCTGCATTTCCTCAGTCACAAGTGACGACGGAGGTGGATGCACTGCTAGAAAGGAATGCACATCGTCCTTGGTCTTGTAAAGGCTCTCCACCTTCCTGTTAGTAGCGGTAGCTGATGCCGGTCTCGACTGAAGTTTCTTCCACATATCAGCAAACCCTTCAATAAGGGGGAAAGCAATCGAGGGAGTAGACCCCGAATAGATATGCTGTAGAATCTTGTCGGTAAATTTGGATTCAGTCGACGTGACCTCCAAATCCAGAGCCTTGGCCATTCTCTGAAGAAGCTCATTATAGGCTCGGAAATCATCGGTTGGGGAAGCCTCCTCCGAGGGCCCAATTTCTCTCTCCGGAGAGTCCGACAACGGGGATTCACTGTACCGAGCTCGGCTCCGAGGAGACACCACCTCCGAGGGACGGGGTGTATAATCACGACCAGCATAGGAACCGGCTCTGGGTGACGGCGACAGAGAGACCCTCCGATAACGTTGGTCCGAGAAGTATGAGTCTTCTCTAGTATAAGAGCGGGCACCTGGATCGTCCCGGCCCCGACTACCTCTAGACCGGCTTCGATAAGAACAGCGGGAACTCCGGTCAAAGGAGCGGGCTTGTCGGCTCCCAGTGGAACGAATCGAGCCCGATTCATACGACGTCGATCGAGGCCGACCCGATGGTGTAGGGGGCCTGTCGATCGGAACCACATCCACCTCTTGGATCGCCTCCGGCGGAGGAGTCTTGGAAGGAGGGCGGACAGCGGACTCATCGCGTCTCTCCGACGGAGCCGGGGTAGGACCGGTCGGAACCGAGGACGAAGAGGTAAGCAGGGTCTCCAACACTGCCCTATCATGTTTGCTGGAATGTTTACGCTTCTTCTTCTTCTTTTCAGGCTCGGTTCTGGTAGGTGACTTCGAAGTCGGATCCGAAGCCCTCGGATCCGATATCTCTCGGGGAGCCGGTGGGATCGTCTTCGGACCCGAGGTAGCCCTGTCACCGCTGACCTCACGGGTAGGTGGAGTACAGACCGCCGACGAAGTTGAAGGAGGTCGACTCCGAACGGTTCTCGGAGCCGAAGCTGTCGGTTCCGACGAACTCCGAGCCGGGGCCGAACGACTCGGGGACGGATTGGAACGCGGAGTTCTAGCAACCGACGTCTCCGAGAGAGGACGGGAAGGCGCAGCCGGTGCAGAAGAGGACTTCGGCGGAGGATCTTCTACCGACATTGCCCGCTGCCAGAGGGAGGCATGCAATCGATCCGCCCGCTCGGCCCGAGCCTTGGAGGTAAACGCACGGCAATGTTTACACGCCTGAACATTGTGCGTTTCTCCAAGACAGTAAAGACAAATAGAATGGCCATCCGACCTTGTCATTTTGCGGTTACAGGTCTCACAACGCTTGAACAAGGCCGTCTCAGCCATCGCGACGAAGGAAGAGCAAGAACCTCAACGATCGGCGGCGAAAGAGAAACTGAGGGTATGTGAGGGGCGCTCCGCCTCCTAGGAGCCGTTTTGGCGGGAAAGCGGCCGCGCATGCGCGATTGGAGGCTGGAGCGCCCCCTAGTGGTTTAGAGCTATAAGAATCTCCGGTATCGGCAGGCCTGCGCGTGCGCAGTCCCATGTGGGACTGCACAGGAAGACCGTAGATGAACTTCCATGTTAGCACTGGTATGAATGGTTTTCTGCCTATGAGTAGGGTTTGCAATTATTAAAACTGAAGAAATTGTATATTAAGCCTTGTACTTCTGTGTGAATTGCTTTATACCACTGTGAGACTTGATATTGGTTGTATTATAGATTTATTAGTGTTAGTAAGCCAGACGTGGGTAATTTTGCTTTTCTGGTGCTATTTACCACGTTTCTCTCTTTTTGGGTGACGTCACTCAAGCAAATCTTTTTTTCCCTCTCTACTTTATAGACCTTCGACTTCTCTCTACAGACTGGACATTGCAGCGCTTCTTCTCACAGGGCTCTCTCCCTTAACGCTGCTTGTGGTTAGGGTACACCAAATCTCAACTACAGAGTTTGGCTTTAAATGGGGATTAGTGCTATTAGCCATAAATAAAGGAGTTTACCATTTCAGCAGGCCTCAACAGCCAACCATTACTTGACGTCACCACTGACACTGTCTCTCTCCAAAGAACTCTGCGCATACCAGAGGCTCCTCTCTGATTCACAGTGCGCTTCAGAAACGCCTTTTTTGCACGGCGATTTTTGCCACTTTTGGCCTCGTACCTCTTCAGGATTCCTTCCAAATTCAGATTTCAATGCAGCGTTTCGAGAGTTGTCTTCTGAATTTTCTGCAGCAATGGAATCTGAAGGGAGAGTTAAGTGTCCAGAATTTGGAAGAAAACCAGAAGAGGTGTGAGGCCAAAAGCAGCAAGAATCACCCGGGCAAAAGAAGGCCTAAGAGAGTCTCTTAAGCACAATATGAGATTTTCCAGGCTGGAATCTTCTGCTGGGACCTTCATGTTCAAAGGCAGTATTACCCCTGCATGCCAGATGTTTGTTACAATCAGCAAGAGCTACAGCTTTCATGCACCACGCGCTACATGAAGCCTCTGTTAGCCATTGTTACACACTGAATGCTGGACCACATTAACTTTTGGGTATGATGTAGTGGTTAAGAGCAGTGGGACTCTAATCTGGAGAGCCGGGTTTGATTCCCCACTCCTCCACTTGAAGCCAGCTGGGTGACCTTCAGTCCGTCACAGCTCTTCCAGAGCTCTCTCAGCCCCACCCACCTCACAGGGTGAATTTGTGGGGATAACAACATACTTTGTAAACCACTCTGAGTGGGTGTTAAGTTGTCCTGAAGGGCAGTAGATAAATTGAATGTTATTATTGTTTTTTTTTAAAAAAAATTTATTAGGTGAGAATATTAATACATACAACTTTCAAATAGCATCTCAATATCATTTTCCAACAGCTTTCCAACCCTATATCTTAATCTATTCCTAATCCATCCCCCTTTTCTGTAACTCATTATATCATGTTCACATTCTGTTTTGTTAAACTAAGCCCTATCTGTTAGCTTCAAATCTATTATTATTAACTTAAAATCTATTATCTATTACTATCTGTTAACTTCAAATATATTTAAATTTAAGCTAACAATTAAATAAAATATCTACTTTATTAATTTTACCAATATCTATTAACTCCAAATCCACTTAAATTTAGGCTAACAATTAGCTAATACTTCGCTTCATATAGTAAAGATTCTGTCTCTTCCAATAAAAAACCCATTCTAATAATTTTCAAATTGCCGTAATTCCCCTTTCACGTCCCACTTCTTTTCTAAATATGTTTTCAATCTTCCTCAATCAGTAAAAATTTCTGTTAAATTCTGATCGAATGTTATTATTGTTGTTGTTAAATTCTGCCAGAAATGTTATGCTGTCTGAGATCCATATAATTAGGCCCCCACAAAAAGGTTGTAATCTGGCCAGCCCCTTGCTCCATGCCCTTGCATGAAGGTGGCCCAAGAAAGAAGTGCATTTTTTTCCAAAATGTTATGACTATTACCAGATCCATCTGTTAATTTCTTACTTATGAATTTACTTAATTTACAATGCATTTTTCACACGGAGGCTCAAGGCAGATTACAACATATAAAACAATGCAATTACAAGAAAATAAAACATACAAGAAACGATACAAGAAATCTAGTTTAAGAACATAAATTGTAAGACGACATGCCACAAACAGTGCAAAAATGAGAAAACAATCCAGTAAAATTGAGGTAATACAATAAACAGGACAACAAATACAACAAACGGTGCAATAAACTATACTCCTATCCCCTCTGTAAAAACACCGCTCTGAGCAATTCTGTTTTACACATTCTGCGGAATGAGAGACATGCGCGACCCTTCATGGACTTCTCCTCTTTCTCTGTGATCAGCTTATTGTTGTTCTTGTTTCTTTTGCTAGATAACCTTTTGTGTCCTACGCTGAACTATTGTTTTAAACCCGTATCAAATAAAGTAGGGAGGGGAGAGAAAGAGGGGCAGCTCAGCATGCAAATCGGCTTCATAAGACGCAGCCCGCAGATTCAGCACTGGGCTTCCCCCCGTCACACCCTTCACTCAAACACAAATGGAGTACAGCCAGTTTTGTCTTCAGCGTTTTTGTGCACGTAGGGTGCAACTAGGACAGATTTGGGAGCACAGAGCATGCGCACTCAGCATGGCAAAGTGTTATGCATGATTGCTAAGAGATAAGCAGAGGTATCAGAGGACACCTCAACCATAACTTGATCCATCAAGTTCTCACTACCTTACTTTGGCTCCTTCAAATTGCACTCACCATCTTTTTTTCAGAGAAAAGGACAAGACAGGGTTGCCAGCCTCCAGGTGGGACCTGGAGATCTCCTGGAATTACAATCAATCTCCAGACAGAGATCAGTTTCCCTGGAGAAAATGGCTACTCTGGAGAATGGACTCTACAGCATTACGCCCCGGTGAGGTCCTTCCTCTCCTCAAAGCCTGCTCTCAAATCTCCATGAACTTCCCAATGTAGAGCTGGCCACCCTGGGACAAGAACAAGTCTTTCTCTCTCTAAGGCAATACAATGGCTCTTTATCCTGCCTGAAGAGGGAGGCTACAGACTCTTGAGAATTACTGAACATGGACTTTTGCTTGAAGAGTGAACTGTTCACAGTCACTGTCCGTCAGCCAAAGAACGGGGAACTGGTCCAAAACAAACCTCTCTTGCCTCCTTGGCTGTAGAAAGCATTAAAACGCAACATCTATCTATTTTTCTGTGTCCAGAGATTAAAAGGAGGAGGGGAGGGGAATTAGCCACTGCATTGCTGATTGGCAGACATTAAGAACTCACAATGAGAAGGCTTACACTGACACAGAACGTACCCACCCATCCAGCTGGGTGTACCAGATTTTCAAAATGCCAATTCCTGAATAAAAACAGGTTATATGGCATTTTGGACCAGCAACCTGAAGGAATAGTCATATTGCATAACAGCCGACACACGAAAATTGTTAGTGCCCTTCCTACTGAAGCTATGCTGCTGGGAGGCACTGCTACTGATGATCCACAAATATTTTAAAATACCACAGAATTGGATACAGAACATGGAGAAGAGGTAGAGAGGAGTGGAGCTTATTTTCTAAAATAGTGAGTAGTGGGGCTCAAACTTGCCTGTAAACCATGACTTCTGAGGCTCCTGGCCTGCTTATAAAAACTAGATGGGAGAGATTCCAGGTTGCCAACATCCAGGTGGGACCTGGAGATCTCCCAGAGATCAGCTCCCTTGGAGAAAATGGCTGCTCTGGAAGATTGGCTTCTACTTTTTCTTCTTTTTTAATTTATATCCTGATTTTCTCCCTGATCAAGGACCCAAAGTGGCTTTTCACATCACACACACACACACCCCACACGCACACATATTACTTGTGAGGGCTGCTTAGGCTGAGAGATTGTGACGGGCACAAGATCACCTGTCAGGCTTCCAAGGTTGAGCAAGGAATTCGAACCCAGTCATTCCAAGTCATAGTCTGACACTCACACCAGCCAACACTCGATGGCATGATACCCCGCTCAGGTCCCTCCCCTCCCCAAGCCCCACTCACCCCAGGCTCCACCCACACATCTCCAGGAATTTTCCAACCTGGAGCTGGCGACCCTAGAAGACCTAGAGAAATGCATTCTGCTGCACGTGTTCAGTTGCACTTTATTAGAATTTCTCCAATTGCAGGACTAAACCTTGAAAATTTATTCTAAGGCGGAATGCACTCTGCAAGCCGAAGGAACATATTGGATCCACGCCACTGAACTTTTTCCTCTGAATTTTTCCCAACTTCTACACTGTTCCAAATAAATATATGAATTATTGTTAACACACACCTACCTAGTTCAACTGAGTATTGTAAATATGGTACTAAAAATCAGAAAAGGCAGGTCCTTAAAAAAACCCATGTGCTGTTTTGCTGTTACCATGAGCAGCTTTTCTCGACTGGTATGAATGAGTTGTCTTACACGGCAACACAGGCCTTCCGAAATAAATGGTTTCATTCAAGGCCGCTTCCTGTGGCACATTTTGTCTTCTGACAATATTAATAATCCGCTCTATAATCCAGAACGTTCTACTTTTTTAAAAAGCCACCATCAGAAATGTGCAGTCCTTGATTTGGACAAATGCCAAGCTTGTAGGGCGCTTGGCCCAAGGCCTTCCTGAGCTTCTAGTTATCCTGGATCTCTGGAAACGGCCGGGATTAAACAGACCAAACAGCACTGACATGTGGTAGTTAGGTTACAAATGACTTCCTCCACAGAGACATCGCTCTCTCTAATTACCGCGGAGCAGAATAAAGAAAAACAACACAGGCTCAGCTGCTGTACAGACTATTATCTAGGTCCAGAGGAGTTAGCCGTGTTAGTCTGTAGTAGCAAAATAGTAAAGAGTCCAGTAGCACCTTTAAGACTAACCAACTTTATTGTAGCATAAGCTGTCGAGAGCCACAGCTCTCTTTGTCAGATGCAGGGGTCATTTCGTAGAAAAAGAGCTGGAGGGACTCATTAGCATAACACATTAGCATAACTCATCAGCATATGCCATGCCCCTTGACAGCACCGGAAGTGTGTCATTATCATAACTGATCTGCATATGCCACACACCCCTGACATCACCTATCCTGGCCATTCAGGGCTGAAGTTGGGCCCAAAATGGCAAAAATGGGCTGAAAATGGCCGAAAAGGGACCCAAAATGGTCAGGATTGGGCCACTGCTGAGTGGGAGAGTGATCCACCACCTGTTAGAGGCCCGATCCGGGCTGAAACAGGCCCAAAATGGCCAAGAGTCAGGTGGGCGGGGCCACCTGACGTGACCTCTTTGGGGAACTGCCGGAACTGTGTTCCGGCGCGCTCCCCCTCAAAACGAGCCCTGGTCAGATGCATCTGACGAAGAGAGCTGTGGCTCTCGAAAGCTTATGCTACAATAAAGTTGGTTAGTCTTAAAGGTGCTACTGGACTCTTTACTATTTTACTAATATCTAGGGAACATCTCATGCCCCATAGAGAAGAAAACTTATTCTGCTTTCTGAAGCTGAAACATACTCTTCTTTCCTTCTATCAGTTCCTAGACCATGACTTTTCAGAGATGTGGAGGTATGAGATGGACATAATTACCTGCACGTACATATTTACTTGTTAGCCTGCACTGAATGAACCCGTTATGTGTGTCCTTATGGAGCTTAAAAAGCACCCAGCAGTGGGAGACTGTACTGGGTCTGGGACCCTCCTTCAGGGCCAGCTATGTTGCTACCGAAGGAGACATTTAATCTATTCATTTCCACTTTACCTCTTGTTGTCTGTAGGGCAGCAAAAGAGAATGGAGATCACAGAAGTTAAAGCAACAAAAAGAAGGGACGCCGATTGCGGTCGGGGTCTCATAGGGATTATCTCTGGAAGGCGGTAAGGATGGCGGCACGCCTCTACCCCAGATTCCATCTTCCAAGATTCTGGGGTGAAGTTATTTGCATTTTAGGATTTTCTCAGAGGTTCACCTCCCCCCTTGAATTCAGATGCCCTAGGCAGCCACCTGGAGGAAAGGTGGTGTGGAACAGCCTGATCTTGTCAGATCTCGGAAGCTAAGCAAGATTGGTACTTGGATAGGGGAGCCACAAGAGACAACTCTGCAGGGGAAGCCAGTGGCAAACCACCTCTCACATGCCTTGAAAGCCCCTTTCTGGGGTTGTCATAAGCTGGGTATGACTTGATGGCACATACTTATGTAGGCAGCCCCCTATCCCGCCAGTGGGTTGAAGCCAGCACTCCTCTTTTCTCCCTCCTGCTGTGGGACAACATTAAAGCCCCACCAGCAACAATTATGTGAAGAGAATGATGGGAGATGATGGCAGCTGCCAAGCAAGCTCTCAGTCAACATGCTACTTCCATCAAGAAGCTGAAGAACTCAAGCCAACCACTCTCCACTAGGACAAAGATACTGCGACCCGAGAGACAGAGTTAAAAAGGTAAACACTGAGTCATTACTGACCCATGGGGGGATGTCGCATCACGACATTTTCTTGGCAGACTTTTTACGGGGTGGTTTGCCATTGCCTTCCCCAGTCATCTACACTTTACCACCAGGAAACCGGGTACTCATTTTACCGACCTCGGAAGGATGGAAGGCTGAGTCCACCTTGAGCCGGCTACCTGAACCTGGCTTCCACCTGGATCGAACTCAGGTCGTGAGCAGAGCTCAGGCTGCAGTACTGCAGCTTACCACTCTGCGCCACGGGGCTCTTGTAGAGTAGCAGACAGATTTCCATCATGATAAATATGGGTCTCAATACTTGCTCCGTCTCTTTCAGGCTTCTGGGGCAGGCAATACGAAAAGAGGGAAGATTCATCCCCGAAAGATGAATCAAATCCTTAAAAAGCAAAGATTAATACAAACAAACCAATTTTTTTTAAATTACTTTATTTTACATGCCTTTCTCCCCAAATGAATAACCCAGAGCAGCTTACATTATTCTCCTCTGATTCATTTTTCCTCACAACAAGGCTGTGAGGTAGTTGAGTCTGAGAGAGCTTGACTGACCTAAGGTCACCCAGCAAGCTTCCACGGCAAAATGGGGAATCGAACCTGGGTCACCTAGTGCATCATTCTAGCCGCTACACCACCCAAAAAACCAGAACCAATAAAACTTCTGAATTAACTTTTCAAATGGACTGAGATCTCAAAAAAACTTTACAATGCACCTCACAGTACAGGAGACATCCTTTTAAACTGTGAAATGTCCAGTTCTTATTTCTACCACAGTGTCCATTTATCCATTATTTGTATGAGAGAAGTTCTCTCTGAATAGACCCGCCTCTTCTGTTTTTGGCCAAGACAGATCCTAAAATAGAACATGAACTCTGGTGTAGAGAGAGCCAACTTGTTTTGTATCATTTCCTGTTTGTGCTCATCCTTGATTTCTCTAGAGGGGGGTAGAGGGAGAAAGAGAGCGAGCGCGAGGAATTGTGAATGGGTGGAGAAAGAGAGAGAGATTCTTAAGCAGGATGTTCAAAAGATTCTGTCTTTGCAAAGATATATTTAACATCCTTTACATACCTCATCTTTTCTTTCCTAAGGCATTCCTTGCAAACGCAAAGTCCTTCCCGAGATCTAAACTTGCAAAAACAAAACACCCACAAGCATACAGGAAAGTGCTGAATGACATATGTTAAATTCATTTAGGATTCGTATGTTAACACCCCAGTGAGGATCGGGAGGGCCCAAAAGGATCGTTGTCCCCGCTTACAGAAAACTCATCAAGAGCTGCTGAGGCTGGTACAAAGCCAGACAGCACAATGGCTCTTCAAAACAGCTCACAAAAAATCTTTTTTAAAGGATTTGACCCAAAAAAAACCTGCTCAGTGGTTATTTGAGTAAAAACGTTAGCCTGTATGCAGAAATGGAATATGTTGGGGAAAACTATTATTGTTGCTTTGTCCGTTGCAATTAAGATAGCTTCAGGGGCTGGGGGCACTGGATGCAGGGTCTCCAAAAACGACTGGAGTGGAAGGGTAGATTAATATGGGATTTAGGTAGGGATCCTCCAGCGATCAGCAGGAGGTGGCAAGCCCCCCCCCCAGAGGTCACCCGCCACCAGCAGGCACCCCGGGAACACATGTGACGCACGCACTCCCACGGAGCGCGATTATGTCATTTCCTGAAGTGATGTCATCACACCGGCCACAGGCATGCTCCTGTGCTTCGTTAGGGGATATTTTGGCCAAAACAGACCAGAATTAGCCCTGCGCAAAACACGACCCCGACCACACCCTGCATGATGATGTCACTTCCCGGAAGTGGCATCATTGCATGCATCTTCCCCTCCCCACCATCCCGCCAGGAGGGTAAGGGGACCTGGCAACCCTAGACTAGGGTGATCCTTCCCTCTCCTCATCCTGCCCTCTCCCCATCCATAGCCAAAACTACCAAGAACCACCACAACCCCCAAAGGTTTCCCCTGCCCACTATCCAGACCCAAAGCCATATGAAAACAAATAATCACATGACAATGTTAGCATGAATAGATCTTCTCATTGTGCGCACATTTTTTTCTCCTTCAGTTGCTCATATTTTATTCCCCAGGCTTCCTACAAGGAGTGCAGGGTAGTGTATAATATTCCCCCCCTTTTATCCTCACAACAACCCTATGAGGTAGGTTGGCTTGATAGTAGGTAGGCTGGCCTAATGTCACACTTCTCCCTCCTACCTTCAACGAAGTACGTGCAGAATTTATACGCACCTATACCAAGAGTGCCTTGCCAAGTTTTCCGGGGGCCCAGAATTCTATCCCCAATTCTCTCCCCTCTCGGAACCAACCCAGGCCATAAAGTCTAGGGAGAAATCTTACACCTATCCAGGTGACTACAACAAAAGAATATGTGCACAGCAATGAAAATGCGAAGTATTTTTATTATAAATGGTCTGTATTGTGGGACCTACCTCACTGGTTGCTGGAAGTAGACTTCCTATTCCCTCAAAGGGGGGAGACATACTGTCCAATGGGACGAAGGAAGGCGCTGCAGCACGTGTGTGCATGCTTGCCTCCAAAGGAGTGGTTTTCACTCACTGCACTGGGATTCCGCTGCAGAGGGGGAGTGTGGGAGTGTGTGCATGCGCACCGTGCGCACGGGAGGTAAGTGCCCAGCTGTCCCCTGCCTCTCAGCCTCCTGAACCCCTGCTTGGGCCCCAGGACCCCTGGCAACTCTAGCTGGAAGCAAAGGGCAGGGTGATGTAAAAACACGGCGATACCAGGAAACAAGAAAGTTCCACTGATTTGTTATGGGGGGGGGGGATACATGGAAAGGCATTTCTGCCTGCAGCCAAATGTCTCATTTGGCCTTGAGAAGGACATTTTCCAGAATCTAATGCTGAAACTTCACCCTGTTGTAATATCTGATAGGGCAACACACCCTTTATAACCCTTCGTAACTTCAGTGCGGCCCAAAAGGGATATCATCATGCCAGAAGGGATGCTATACCATTTGCCACCGTGGTTCAGTGGTGAGTGTGTCCGATTAGGATTCGGAGGGCCCAGGTTCAAATCCTCACTCTGCCAGGTGACCCTGGGCCCCTCACACATGCTCAGTCTCACCTGCCCCACAGCAGAGGATCAAATGGAGGAGATGAAAATGATGCAAGTCACGTTGGCTCTCCTTTGAGGAGAAAGCCAGGTTATAAATAGGGTCACCACATCTCCCTGGCAACCAGCAGGAAGGGGGGTGGTCTGGTACCCCCTACTGTTTTTTCCCCTTTGTGCAGGCGCACTCCCGGTCTGCATGCAACAATGTGACTTCTGGAAGTTATGTTGTCATGCAAGCCACAGAAGTGCTCTCACACTTCTTTAGGAATCGGCTACGTGCAAAACGCAGGACCACTCCTGTATTTAGTGCACTGACATCATTTCCGAAAGTGGTATCATTGCACCCGGTCAGGAGTGCAAACACTGCACATTTGCCTGAGTTGCCTGCTGGCGGTGGGCGATCGCTAGGTGGCTTGCCACTTCCCACTGCAGGCATGCATGGGGGCAAATGGCCAGGCACGCATGGGGGCAAACGGCCAGGAGTTTCTCTCCCACTGGTGGACACCTGGCAACCCTAGGTATAAATGTAATCAAATAAAAAAAACAATTAAAATACACAAATTAGGTCAAAAGTCTATGGTCTATCCATAGAGTTTTGAGCGAATGCTAGAGCATTGCCTGACATGATGATGTCATTTCTGGTTCATACGAGAAGCAACGTCAACGTGCTGGGAACAACGATCAGCCCCTTGTCCCATTTTGCTGGGGAACTTTCTCCAGCTGTCCAGCAGAGTGGCTGTGGGCAATGGTAACAAGAGTGGGTGGGAAACCCGGCAACCACAGTAGTGGATTCCTTTTTTGCATAGGCAGATTCAGAAACCCCTTCTTCCCTTTGAAATCCTCTCTTGCCTTCTCTCCCCCTGCCTCGCCCTTGGAAAAGCACAGTCCAGTCAGCCCCTGCCTCTCAACAGATCCTCCAATGCTTTGTGTGCACAGCCCCCGCCCCCCAACGGTGCGGCCATAATTTTGCCCTCTGCTTTCTCTGCCATATGACTCATTTAATCTGACCTCCTCTCAGGTGCTTCCAGCTCAGTGGGTCCCATGCTGCTGCTCAAGGGTTAAAAAGCAAGTCCCAGCAGGTGTGGAAAACATGAAGCCGCCTATTACTAGGGGGAGGAAATTAGACAGGTGAAGATACGACAACTGTATAATAAAGCAAGGAAGCCATGCTAAAAACAGGGAGATGGAAATCCATTTTAAGTTCTTCAGTAGAGGCCAACAGCCAAAGGTCACGATTTGCACGCAAGGCCTCCAAGTCAGTTCCTGAAATCTAATCGAGCAGGACTGGGAAAGTCGTCAGCACGAGCGAGTGCAGAACTACAGCAGATCAGACTCCACCAAGCGCTAGCCATGAACCAAGGAACCAGATACTCCTGTGTGCAATGCTACGAGATGTTGCTCCTGGCGATCCTTCATTCAATCTTCTTGAGCGTGGAGCTTTCCTCCCCATTTTATCAAACAGTGGTTCTCCCACAGGAACAAAAAGGGAGTCACAAGCGTAAGCCGGTCCTCTACTCCGCGAGCATTGTGCAGGGCTGTTAGCGCAATTGTTATTTATACCTTTCATTATTAATGAGTCCCCACAAGACAAAAGCAGCAGAACAACAGGTAAACTTATAAAACACGCTCTGCATGTATGAAATCTTGCAAACTCTAGGAGCCAGCAAGTGTTCCTGCTGCACAGATCCAGAGGAGTTAGCCGTGTTAGTCTGTAGTAGCAAAATCAAAAAGAGTCCAGTAGCACCTTTAAGACTAACCGATTTTATTGTAGCATAAGCTTTCGAGAATCAAGTTCTCTTCGTCAGATGCATGGTACAGAAACTGGTCAAATATAGAAGAGGAGGGGGGAGGATATTTGACCAGTTTCTGTACTATGCATCTGACGAAGAGAACTTGATTCTCGAAAGCTTATGCTACAATAAAATTGGTTAGTCTTAAAGATGCTACTGGACTCTTTTTGATTCGCTGCACAGAGGACTCGCAAATGCCTGCCATCCGATATGATGGCTATGCACAGGGTTGGTGCGACACTGGACAGAAACAATTTGGTAAAACCGCCTTGCGCAGGGGATTTCAGACAAAAAAGGCTTCAGATACAGATGTGGTAGGATGTGACCTCATTTCAATATCTGAGTCTGTTCACTCCAGCTTTTGAAACACGTATTTGGGAACTGGGGCTTTTGTTTTGTTAGTTTCATGCAATAATCGGAAGCTGGGAGGTTTAACATAATCAAAGTTTCTATGAAATGCATAGGTAAAGATAAATTCTCACCTAAATTCTCTCAAGAGATTTCTTCCATCAGAGCTCTGCCATTCTATCTGAATTTGCATTTTTATAAGTCATCTTATGCAAATATCTAAGATCTATTCACTTGATAGCACAAACAAACGATAATTGGTCTGATGCTTCATGGAATATTCATAGTTTCTATTGTATAACCTTCCAATTAGTAAAAAATGACATTATACTCGAACTTGCAAAACAAAACTATAAATATCTGAGAAATGTCATAAAAAGTTAAGAGATCGCTATTGGTTGAATCTCTGATAGAGGGACATTAATCTCGATAGAGTCCACTATTTTAATTAACTGTCAAAAGATTAAAGCACACCTGTTAGAATTACCTAACACTTGGGGGGGGGGGGAACACACAGACGGTTCATGCAAAGTTTGAAAGTTCATCTAGAATACAAGTACATGGCCTAGTATTGCTCAGTATTGATTATTGTCATGTGCTTTTATCTATATTGGTGCAACAAAGTAAGGTCGTGGCAGTTCCAGGCCTATAAAGAACCAGACCCCAGCGGTAATGCCATGGCCAAGGAGAAGCTGAAGAAGTTGACCACCTCTGCTTTAAGATTCCTCTTAAGCCCTTTAAGCCCCCTACCACACTTTCCATCATCGAAGCCAAAGGGTTTTTTCCCCCTCTACCCTAAAAAAAAAATCTGCCGGTGCTTAAGTGGAAACTGCCCGTTTTGCAAGTAAAAAGCTTGTTTTCTGAAAAACAAGAACTAGGTGGGGCAAAAATGATGCTCCAGTGCACATGCTGGCCCCACCCTGCTTTGCAGACCAAGGTATGTTACACAGGAGGTGCTCCACAAGTGTAAACAAACACCTCCTCAAATACCACAGCAACTTCAGACCCACGCCGGCCCCTTCCAAGCATGATCTGCTATCTGAAGCACAGCCTGTTTTGGAGATGTTAACGGCACAGAGACACCACATAAAGCAATGCTTAGTTCCGGCAGACTTCTAGCCCAGATCTGCTGGCCACGTTTATACGGATGCTGAAATCACCTACCACACTACATCCCTTAATATTAAAAGGCAGCAGCACTCTGTCATAAATGATTGATTTCCCCAACCACATGCTGGATATTTCTGTTAGCTATAAGCAGAGAGACGCTGCGTAACCAAATCACAAAAACTGTGGTTCTGGGGTTCACAACACCACACAAATACTCACGACGAGGTTAAGGGGAGCTCCCTGCAAGCCCAACCTGACGCAAAGGCCAGTGAGCAACCTGGCCCCAAAACTAAATTCACCACAGCTATGAACCAGGGTATTACAGGAGAACGATATTGCTGGTCTACCTTACAGAGTTATTATAAGGGCTTGGATGTACGCAGAGCACACTGAGCATTTCAGAAAAGCAGTAAAACATCACTGCTGTTTATTAATATAATCTACGGCAGCTTTGCCATTTAGCTGAATCAAGGCACTATCTCAGTACGCACATTTTGTACTGCTTCCTTCTTTCCACCACGTATGTAGATGGCCACAGAACGTGATGGAAGTGGCAGAAATTGCTAAGATACAATCTCTCTGCACCCTGCATTGAGCCCTACACATCAGTCCTACACACACTCGCTAGAAAGCAAGTTACTGGAACACAAACAAGGATTTATTGTCAAGTAAACCTGGATAGAAAAAAACCTGAGATCAGCTTCATACGTACAAAAAAAGGGGGGCAGGACAGGAAGTCCAAGTGAGGTATGCTTCCTCTTCCCAGGCTTCTGATGGAATATTCCCAAAGGAAGGTGCTTTGGGGCAGGCAGGCATGCCCGCGTTCCAGTGGAATTTATTTTCCTGACCTTGACAACCTCATTATCTCTGCAAGTCACGAACGACTTTTAAAATATTCAATCCCTATCTTTGGACACCGCCCAGTAGGGCTTCTGATATGATCGTGCTTCAGCCGCAAATCTACCAAAGCAGAAGGAGGCATTGCATGAACTGGACACGACTGAACCAAAATTAAAGCGTTTTTTAAATTTTGGGTGACTACAACGGGAGAGGTTTAAGCTTAACATTCCTTGAAATCAAAGGGATTTAGAAGAAAAGAGGGCCATGGTTTGGTGCCAGAGCACACGCTTTACGTGCACAAGGTCCCAGGCACAACTCCTAGTATTTCCAGTCAAAAGATCTCAGGATGCAAACACTGGGAAATACCTCCCACCTGGGACATTGGGAAATTTTGGCTGCCAGGCAGAGTAGGCCCAGCAAGATGGACCAGCGGTCTGCCTGGGCCATATTAACCCATGGCCGGGCCCCTAGGTTTTCAGATATTTTGGGGGTCCTCCGGCACTTCAATCTTTCACCCCACTACAGTTGACAGCCTGACCCTGGTATGGTTGGTACTAGACCACAGAACATAGTCCTATATCCATTTTGAGGGTCACCTAAAGAGCCCTACGAGGAAAGGCTGAGGGCCTTGGGAATGTTTTGTTTGGAGAAGAGGAGATTGAGGGGGGACATGATTGCTCTCTTTAAATATTTGAAAGGCTGTCATTTGGAGGAGGGCAAGGAGCTGTTCCAGTTGGCAGAAGAGGACAGGACCCGAAGCAACGGGCTTAAATTACATGCAGAAAGGTACCGGCTGGATATTAGGAAAAACTTTTTCACTGTCAGAGTAGTTCAAAGGTGGAATCAGCTGCCTAGGGAGGTGGTGAGCTCCCCTTCACTGGCAGTTTTCTTTTTCTTTTCTTAATAATTTTTATTTGATTTTATAGTGGGGAAAGGTTTCAATAGCAGAAAGAATAGCAAAAAGGTTTCAATAGCAGATTCGTGTACAAGACAAATATCCCTCCATCCATAATTACAGCAAGATATTAAATACCCAGTTAACGCCCCTTCTACCTTCAAGCTTCCCTTTGAATCTCTGCAATTATTATTTACATTCTATACTTTCTTATCCACTTTACTCTATTTCTTAATTCATTTCTAATAATTCTTTCCTTTATATATGTTATGCATAAATCACATTTCCAATCCCTTACATTTTAACCAAAATTGTTAATCCCTTAATTATTCCAGGAGTAGAAGATAAAAATAGAAAAGTAGAGGATATAAGCAGAAAGATAAATGATTCTTACTATATTTCAAGACAGGAAAAAGGAACATTTTATACCACTTTCCCCCCATTCTCTCCTCTATTTTAAACCAGCCCTCTTCACTTATAAGTTGGAATTTTCCTAATTGTGAGGTTGGGTTCACTGGCAGTTTTCAAGAAGAGGCTGGATGAATATTGGTCAGGGATGCTTTAGGCTGATCCTGCATTGGGCAGGGGGTTGGACTAGAAGGTCTGTATGCCCCCTTCCAACTCTGTGATTCTGTGAAAGCTGTGAATTCTATTCACAATTTTTTAATATTTTTATTGCGTGAGTAGAACTTTTCAGGAAAGCACATTTTGGGGGTATAATTGTTCAATACTATAATATTTTGAAGTGAATAAAATTTTTATTATCTACTAAAAATATAATTTGTGGATAACTGTTTCACTTCAATAAGGAAGCAGTTAATTATCTTATTAATAGAGGTTATATAAGAAAATAAATTGTAATTTATGTGGGGGTATGCCTCAGCAAAAAAAACTTGATGGGACTTTAGTCTGTGCTTTGGCCTAGTCTGCCTTATGAATAATATGGCCCTGGGACTGACCAAAGCATGTATGATGCTTAGGACTGCCAACTCTCAGTTGGGAAATTCCTGGAGATCTGGAGGGGGTGGAGCCTGGAGAGGGTGGGGTTGGAGGAGGGGAAGGGAGGGATCCCAGCAGGGTATCATAACGTCCACCCTCGAAAACTGTCATTTTCTCTAGAACTCTGTGGTCTGCAGATCATTTGTAATATTTTAAGAATCCAAGGAGGCTGGCACCCCTGATTTGACTGATGCTGTACTTTTGTGATGTAAGGAGGGTATTCAACAAGGACTGGAACTGTGCAGCTGGGGTATGTGGATAAATTGTTCCTTCGTGCAATTTGCAAAATGGTTACGCACAATGGCTCGTATCCACAAGCAGGAGGAGTTCATGGAGGCAGATAGCTTCACGTTCCCTGTCACCCAGCAGCCTTACGTGTCCCCACAAGCCAATGCTTAGGGTCAGGAGAGGATGCTGAACAGTGCTATGCAGCAGCGGAGGGGAGGTGTCATGTCTGAACCCCATCCATGCCAATGTTGGTTCCAGTCTGTTCTACTGAATACAGTGTATCTTGCTATAGCTCACATTCACTTTGCTGGTGTCATAACTATTCTTTCTCAGGCTTTCACAGGTGTTTATCTAATGGACTGTAACAGCTTCCAGTGTTTATGACCTTGTGCTCATTCCCAGACAGTGCTGTGTCTTGCTTCCTAGTAACTCAACGTGATAGCACAAATACGTGAAATGTTCTCACACAAAAAGAGCACCAAAGGATTGTTTACGGTTGGGAGGGGGGAGAAAGGAGTAAACTAGAATGGTAAAAGAGAAGTGTCTCTCACATGATGTCATTCCTGTTAACTTCTACTCATGCTGCTTAGATGCCTGCCTTGCTTCTAAGTGGTCCTATAGACCTGTATATGGAAATGATCTGATTTCTGAATGAAATCCATTTGACTATGTGATGTATTTGACTATGTACGTTTGTCTTGCTGCAAATGGGCCAGAGATCTGTCTGCTGTATCCTGTCATCCATAGCCTGGCATGAGGAACTGCAGTAAAGAAGGGGAAATAGGTAAAAATTGCTCTCCCTACACAGACACAGTAGCAGGGCATCAGTTTCACAGTGATCAAAGGGGGGGCATACTGGCAGGGAAATCCTTCTCCACAAACTCCTGGTGTGTGAATGGCAGGATCCAATCCACTGTGTTTTTAAAGCCACAGACTTGCTCTGCTCTCGGATAGTAGAATCCAACCCACAGTAAGAAAAAATAATCATCCAAATGAAGAAAGTGAGAAGTCACCGCGCCTTTAAGTGACATAACTTGATGAAGTTTATTTCATTCTGCTTTCACTGCAAAAAAAATTAGGACCATTTCAGACTTTATATGCTTGGCTCAAGGTCTCAAGTTATGTTTTGGATCTTTACCAGCACATCTGTGCCTGATTCATGAGTGGGCAAAACCTCCCATCCACCATTTATATTTTACCTGGAGAGATCACTCTCTCTGTCAAGTGAAATCTGTAAGAAGAAATGGCCCCAAGCTTCGTTTATATTTGGAATCGGAAGAAGGTATTTTTCAGACAATGGGGAAAGGGAGGAGATTAAATTTGCATCCATTTATTCTGGTAGACAACCAAATGAAACTGAAATGAATTTGGACCCAAACGTTAATTCAAAGCGGCACCCAATTAATTTCTGTGTTAAATATTTTCTAAATGTTTTCCAAATGTTTGAGTATTTCCTGAACACTCATCAAATATGCAGGATTACGTAAATTATACCAATTGTTTCCATATTAAAAACTCAATGCAATGACAAATGTGTCATGTTTGGGTACATTTTGTCAGATTACAGATTTGATATCTGCCAAAATAAGAACAAGAAACATGCCGTTCACTTGAATTTTCAGGTAAAAGTTTAGATTCAAAACTCATTTGCTGTGTGTGAACTTTTCTTTCACAGATATTGAAACACTGGTACCCCAGATCTGTTCCTCATTTTAAAATGCAGTTCTATTTGGAAGTTTTATTGTCCTAACCTTCATGCTTTCAATAAATGCTAGATTTGCTGACACTTGGCTAGACATGTTGGCATTTGTAATACAGTCTGTCCTTTTAAGCTACAACCAAGCTCATGGGTCCCAGGATGTACGCACATATCCATGAGTGGCACCTGAAGCGTTTTGCTTTAAATTAAATGACAGAATAGCTACGTAATGCCTGAATGTGCGGACAACACCACATGTTACTTGCATGGTGCGAAAGCAACGCCAACAGGATTGACTATCAGAAACCACAGAACATGTTTCCAGAAGTATCAGTACTTTTAATCGAAAAGAGTCCAGTAGCACCTTTAAGACTAACCATCTTTACTGTAGCATAAGCTTTCGAGAATCACAGTTCTCTTCGTCAGATGCATGGAGGGCAACAAGAAACTGGTCAGATATATAGGTGGAGAGGGGAGGGAGGAGTAGATGCAAACAGCTCCTTCTGATATGGAGATCAGTTTGCTTCTGTTAAGGAAGTCAGTTACTTCTGAATACAACACTTTCCATCCTCGCAGATCACACATAATTTATGCAGTGCTGTTAGGAACGGGATGCAAAAAGCGTAGGTATTCTCTTCCGCCTCAGTTTCCCCTTTCCCACAAGCCTTGCGCTTCCTCCCTCACCCCTTGTCCCAAGGAGGGTCAAAACTAGATGCAACAAAAGCAGATCCGTGAAATGACCTCCCACAGAGGTGAGAGGGTGGTTTTAATGTAAATAGCAATGGGGGAGAGGGGATTCAGACAAGGCCTTTGATATGGGAAGGGGGTTAGTGCCCCACACTATTTCCCAAACGCAATCTGCTCTGTGTCTATGGGGGGAACACATACAGGGAATCATAAAGCAGTCAATCCCTCTTAGGGGTTCCCTCATCACTTAAATAGTAAAGAGTCCAGTAGCACCTTTAAGACTAACCAACTTTATTGTAAGCATAAGCTTTCGAGAATCACAGTTCTCTTCATCAGATGTATCTAACATGGCTAACTCCTCATCACTTAAAGGATCAAGGCGGGAGGGGAAATTGGTTCCATCCATTTAAAAATATTTATAATCCACACTACATTAGAACACACACAGCTCAGAGGGTGCACACGTGCATGTTCCTCCAAGGTCAAATTCTCCTCTTCTTTGGATCCCAGGTTGCGGGAAACAGAGCATTTGATACCTTTTAGCGGCTGGCTCAAAATGCAGACTTGCATAGGGAGGGACCATGGCTCAGAGGAAGAGCATCTGCTTGGGGTGCGGGATGTCCCAGGTTCAATCCCCAACATCTCCCGTTAAAATGATCAGGCAGCAAATGGTGTTAAAGAACTCCAGACCTGAGACCCCACAGCATTGCTGCCAGTCCGAGCAGACAATACTGAGTCAGGTCTGACTCAGTATCAGGCAGCTCAATATTTGGTCATGTATACAATGGTCTATTGCCTAAATCTGGGGGCAACAGGGGACCCACAGTGCCAGCTTGGATGGCCCTGTGGCTACTTTTTAAAAAATCAGATTTTCACGCCTGCCTAAGGGTGTCTTTCCCCCCCCTCAGCAAATATTTGGACTCACTCTGGTCCTTCCTGCTTTCCAATATGTGCACCCAACGCCAGATGCTCATTTTTTAAATAGAGCAAAAGGTTTCTCTTCCCAAAAATGTTGCACCCAAGCCTCTAAATCTTCCAGAATCTCCACAGGTTTTCCTATTGGAGATCCCAAGATCTCCAACTGCAAGTGGAAGCCACGTGCCGCTTGCAGAAGTTTTTATTGAGCCATGCAAGCAGTCTGTGGTGGAGCAATGCGCAAAGGGTAAGCTGCCATATCTAAAGATGTTGTTCACACTGGCAAACACTGGCAGCTTGGCTGCGTTTTTAAAATGCTATGGTTGTACAACCCATTCCCACTTGCATTTGCAACCACACATTCATATCAAAATAGTATCGATTCTTTGGATCTTAGCCTTATGCAATCTTTATGTCTCCGTTGTCTTGGACCTAAATCTGTCCTGACCAGGATTGTCTATGCAATTGTACAATTGCTAAGTATTAACATTTGTAATACTATATTCATATAGATGAGGTTTTTTAATGATAATGTGGTTTGTGTCTCTCTTGTGCCTTATTGGAAGAGGAAGCATATTATCAGCATCTATTTGTGCACATTTATATAGCGCTTTCCCTTAGCACTGAACTGAATCAGGTTATGAGCTGAACCCAGAAGCACGGCTGCCACCTCTGCCAGCAGAGCCGGGTACCAGAAAGCAAATACTTTGCTCTCTGTTGGCAAGAAATTAAATGACTGGGAAGTAAAATTAAATGGGGCTCTGCTCTTCTTCAACCTCTGTCAAAGCAAGAAGCATCAAGGGTTGAAAGATACCTTCACTGCCACCGTCAGAAACAGCCCATGCTGCTTTATGCGTTGGCTTCGGTGAGAAAGATTTTTCAGCCCTCAAAAGGTTCCAGGAAAAGACTCTCAGCAGACATAATTTTTGGAATGTGAACCACAGCCAGCCTGTGATAAGTTTTTTGAGAGTTCACACTTGGAAACAGAAGAACTGGTTCAAGACTCAGAGACCCCATTATATAATGAATCAACAAATAAATAGAAAACAGTCCAGTAGCACCTTTAAGACTAACCAACTTTACTGTAGCGTAACCTTTCGAGAATCACAGTTCTCTTTGTCAGCAAGCAACAAATAAATGTTATTGAAGACATGAAGGATTTTGAGGGGAGATATATCATGCTGAAAATCAGACTCCCGGATGGGAAGATTAGTCCTCTAATATCACTATATGCACCAAACAATGCAAAAGAGAAATCTTAGGAGAAATTTTTTGGAAAATGATTGGATTTTCAAGGAGAAATTATGATTTGTGGAGACATGGAGTACTGGATTTTTAAAAAGGATAGATCCAAGAAAACAAAGAGGGGAAAGCTTCCTAAAAATGTTTTTGGACATATGAAAATGTTACATTCGGTAGATGTCTGGAGAGCTATAAACCGAAAGTCTAAAGCTGGCCATTTCCACACTACTTACCTTCATCCGGAACGCCGCGAGAAAAACGCGGAAGATAGTGTCGTCTCGCGTGAGTTTTGCGCGATGTCGCGCAAAACTCGCACGAGAAGATGCTATCTTCCTTGATTTTTTCGCAGCATTCCACGGCGTTCCGGATAAAGGTAAGTAGTGTGGAAACGGCCGCTGTTTTGTATGCATAGAAGAATAATCATTCTCAATAATTTCTTTAGCTGATTCCTCCATTTGCATTAGCAAGGGAAAGCATTTGCCAGTGCCATCTGAGCTGCCAAAAGCCAGCATGGGGGACCCCCCCCCCAAAATTCCCTCTGCGTCTCCTCCCACACCCAATCGTATCAACATATGGAAACAAATTCCATGACTTGTTAGCAATGACAGGCTCGTAATCAGTTCTCTTTATGTGCATCATGCATCCCCCCCCCATTCCTCAAATTTTTCCTCATCTTTCCCCCAAAGAGCTCAGTGCAGTGTATATAGTCCTCCCCATTTTATCCTTGCAACAAACATAGCAGACAGGTTTATAGTCACTCACGTACCAGTTGCTCTTTGCCCGGCAACTGGGAACGACCGAATAACCAGGGCCCCCAGAACTCATTCCCCTAATCTTCCCTCTCAACCAGCAAGGCTTATCAAGTAGTTTGTGGTAAATGAAAAGAGCAAGAGTCCAGTAGCACCTACAAGACTATCAAAATTTGTGGTAGGGTATGAGCTTTCGTGCGTCACCACTCACTTCTTCAAATACTCATTTCTTCAGTGACTGAAGTGAGCTGTGACTCACAAAAGCTCATACCCTACCACAAATTTTGACAGTCTTATAGGTGCTACTGGACTCTTGGTTTTTTTCTACTGCTACAGACAGACTAACACGGCTACCCATCTTGATCTATCTTTGTTGCGACTGGGAACAAAGTAGAATGGTTCTCAGAGGGAGCCCTGCAAAATCTGGGAGGAAGGAAGGGAAGAAGGGAAGATATCCAGGAGAAGGCAGGTAAGTGATATTCCCAGAACTGGAACTCTGTCTAGAGCAGTTCTATAGATATTTCTTATTGCAGAAATTATTCCAATGATTTCTGATTATTAGCATAATTATTGTCACCATTTTCATTGCAAAAGCATCTGTAGTAAAACTTATCTGGATTAACTGCATAATAACACTGGGTAAACTTTAATAGTCAGCTACTGGCATGGAAGAACAGAACTCACACAGCCTTCGGTATCACTTTAGCAACGCGGGCAGCAGCTGAGTTTAATAACCGAGCGATATTTAGACCCAACTTCCATTAAATCAGATTGTTCTGAAACAGCAAGCAGCCTTACTGAATTATAGAATGTTTTTGAACACATTTATCCAAGAATCATTGTAGCGTTTATAATGCAGAGCAAAAGCCATTCTGTATTTTCACAATATTTCAGGGCCATTAATGTGCAATCGTCTCCCACAATTGTGTATAAAATCAATAATATTACCCTTTTAGGCAATGACCACTGTTGGAGATTTGACTTTTTACTCCTCCCTCTACTCTACGTTGTTATTATTATCCCCACAACAACAATCACCCTGTGTGGTGGGGGGGGGCTGAGAGAGCTCTGAGAGAGCTGTGACTGACCCAAGGTCACCCAGCTGGCTTCAAGTGGAGAAGTGGGGAATCAAACCCGGTTCTCCAGATTAGAGTCCTGCTGCTCTTAATCACTACGCCAAACTGGCACTGTACCAAACTGGCCACCACCTGCGGAATTTACTCAGAGCTACAGGCCGTTAATCCACAGCAGTGACCTGCCTAGGGTCAGCAGGCAGCTAATTTCGCAGCTGCTGTCACTGCCCCCTTTGCCTTTTAAAAGAATACATGACTGTATATTTGTAGGATGGGTAGTCCTACACACACCCTGAGAGGCCACACTCTTAAATAAGAAACATAAAGAACTAAATGCTTATTTAAACAATGCATACTTATTCAGAAAGTACCACTGGATGATAAAATTGGTCTGTAAAAGAAAATACAGAAACCCTGTCATTCTGGCAACACACATTAGCACCGTGCTAGACAGATGGTCCCTACAGACTTCTTTAAAAGGAGGGGTGGAATCTAAGAAAACACAGAGGGATCCCAAACCAGATGGAGAGTCGCTTACCCTTTCCTTCCATGTTCTTTTCCCGATTCTAAACTTCCTATCGGAGCTCTCTGCCCTACCAGCAAAAACTTTCGGAACTTTCCATCATCACCATCAATAAGCTTCATTCTTGGAAACCACATTCCCAATTCCAGCGCACACACTTCTTCTCGGTGTGGCAAATGGGCCTCCTGCAGGCCCTTTAGATTGGGGAAACAGCAGATGGAAGGCTTTAAAAAACCGTCTCCTTGTGCCATATTCCTGGTATGAATCAGACACACACACACACAGTCGGGAAGAAAACTCAAGAGGAGGGCACCACCGGTAATTTATGGTACGCAATTCCCAGTGTATACCTAGGTAGGCCCTGTAGAGTTGAGCTGTAAAAGTAGATGGGAAAACGACTCCCTTTACGCTGGGACCTGCCCTTTTATAAAACGTTGACCTGACAGAAACTGCTGCCATTGCAGCTCTGCCGGGAGACCCAACCAGCGAGTGCGTGCAAACACGTACACAACTTTCCAAAGAGCTCATGGGATTACTGGGCCTTACGTTTTAAAACGGGAGCTCACGTGATCATCATCTCTGGCTGATGACGTCAGTTCTGGCACAACCCAGAAGGGACAGTGTTGTGCCAGGGCCAATTCTTTAACTCTCCGCCAAAATATAGTATTTTTGCCCTCAAAAATGCTGGTTTTGGCAGAGTGCTAAAAAAATAGGCCCCAGTACAATGCCATCACTTCTGGGGGACATCAGAAATGACATCATCAGCCAGGGACAACAATTGTGCATGCACCCCTCAGTAAGTTCCTGCTACCCCACCCCCTCCTGGTTGCCGGGGGAGGGCGGAGAACCTGGCAACCCTCCGCTCATTATTATTTATTATTATTTATTTATTATTACATTACATTTCTAGACCGCCCTCCCAATCAGACGGGCTCAGGACGGTGTAACAACCAACCATTTACAACATACAATTTAAAACAATAAAAACATCATCAATAAACAATTAAAACATTTTTCCGTATACAATAAAATTTCTCAAAGCATTTTATCTCAAAGCATTACTTAAAATCTTGTTTGGGATCTACAAAAAACTGACATATTACCTAGGTGCAGTAAGGTCACACTACTGCCATGGATAAAATTATCCCTCCGTATTAATGAAAGAGCGCATTCTAATGGGCGCCATCCCTTACAAAGCTGAAAAGCTTGAGAAAAACAGGTGTATGCAGGTGCATAGACAGAGAAAATTATTGCATCTTAGGAAAGGGCGGGAGTGAAGTTGAATATAAGCATTAATTGTGACACCAGCTGCATCTCTCTAAGTCTACTGATGTAGAGCTCAACAACAAAAAATCAGCGCAACAGCAGGAATACAGTATCAATTTAAATAACAATCTTTTCTATAGTCTCCAAACAAGAAAATAAACACACACAGCCAAAATAGTGGGATTTTTTTCATCGCTAGCTGTGCTTTGTCTGTGGCTGGAAATCTAAACTCTGCCTGCCACACACTGTACAGGTAACGACAAACAGATGTTGGAGCCCAAAGCTCCTGCAATGAATTTAAGGTTTCCGTGCCAAAGTACAGAGGCAAAAATAAAATCTCCCGGCTGTCTCATTTTAGTAAATTGTTATATCTAGCAAACAGCTTTCTTGAACGCAGATTCTTTGGCCTCATTAGACAATGGGTAAGAGCAGCTCTCAAAGCGTGCATACCACAATTCATTTTGGGCCTTTTTTTGTTGCCAGAGAGCCCCCTTGGAAGGCCCCACAAGCTTCTTCCAGGTCAGCAGGTTTTAATATATGGTATAAGGCAGATTCCTATTACACCACAGGACTTAGGTGGTGGAGTACAGCACCACAAATCAGAAACCTTGGCATTCTAAGGACGACTGATATACAGGAGATGTTCTTAACTCCACAACTGTGCTCGCGGCTTCACTTTGGTGGAATGCGGTAGCACGAGACACACGTTTTCCTTCTCACGTCTATACTTGGAAGAAGTAATGCTGGAATGAAGGGTCTGGGCAAACAGACTGCTGCTTCAAAGTATGAAACCTCAGCGAGCCATAATGGTATCTGCACTACTGGACCTACTTTGATTCATTTTTTTTTCTTTATTTTTAAAAATTTAAATCATAAATTTAAATTATGTAGAGACATACTAAAACAGGTCATTCATAATACACCAATAGTTCTAGAATTCTACCTTATTCCTTTTTAGAATGTCCAAGTCCTTAAATCGTGTCATTATCTTACGATCAAATTCAATTTTGAATTTCATTCATTGCTGACTCAGCTGGAAAAATCTGGTTTCAAAAAACGAGGAAGGGAGTCCACTGCTTTCTAGAAAGCATCTGGGCATGAAGCTTCCCATGTTCACCATCTTTTTAATATAGTTATTTTATCCGTTAGCATCATGTTCTGTATGGCCTCAGCCATAAGCCTGGTGGAACACTCTGTCTACCGAGACCAGGGCCCGGCAGGATTTACTATCTTTCCGCCAGGCCTGTAAGACAGAGTTGTTCCGCCAGGCTTACGGCTGAGGCTGGGCCTCCACTGGCTGGAGGATATAACATCTACTCCCCTCCCTATGAGAGCTGCCCACCACTGTTCTGAAGCTGCTGCCAATTGCACTGTTGCACTTTCTGTAATCGCCACTAAAAAAAAAGTGCTGCTATTTTTAATATTTTAAATATTTAAATTTAATATTTTAATGTTTTATGATAATGTTTAATGAAATGTTTTAAATGTTTTTAATGCTATTATCCGCCCTGAGCCTGCTTGCGGGGAGGGCGGAATATAAATATGATAAAATAAAATAAATAAAAATAAATAAAAATATTACGTAGCCAGTTTTCTATATTTGGAACTTGTGCTTGTTTCCAATATTCAGCTGGAAGTCCTTGCAGCCATAAGCATTAAGGAAAGCCATTTCATTGAAACATAACACATATATGAGTCTGTAATATCGTATTACAACGATATTACAAGAACTGCCCCTTTGACTGACCAGAAAGCTCCTGATGGCCTGCTGAACTGAAGGGAACTGGCAACCGTGCGCTCAACTGAACCGAATGTCCCCCCTCTTGTGATAGTGAGTGACCACACTCCTGGGCCACTGATCTCAAACCAGAAAAGGAAAAAAGGAAGTATGCCAATTACTTAACCACAAATATATTACCTATGTGATGTACAATGCTAATAACTTCAAATATGTTACAATAGTTATTACAATAGTGTAAGTGAATCCAATTCAACACGGGGAGAGAGAAAGAGTCCCAATATATAATGTTCAAAAATATTCCTTCAGGAACTTGCTCACGTCGCCGGAAGATGCCGATGCCAACGGGAATTGATAGATGGCATCCAAAGTTGAGAAGAAAGAGGTGGCAACGAGCTATACCGGACTATTTCGTTTTGCTCGTTTCAGAGAGGGTCCTTCATCAGGCCACCAACAACAATGCACCAGGCGAATTCATGTTCACAATCATATATACAATTCGAATACAAACACCAGCTTCAATGTAAAGGTCTGGTGTTTCCCACTGATCTCAAACCCAGGCTGCGTCAACAATAAAAGACTTGACTCGGCTTGCCCCTGTTCTTTATCACCTGATGACTGTAACATCAAGGAACGGTTAGCCCATGTGAACGGGCTGCCACAGAACACGTTTCTATTAGCCCATGTCGCTTCAAACAGAACATTTTGCCCTGGAGCTCGATTCACACATTCAGCTACCACCAGTCAAGTGCAGAGGGGATTTTAGTAGTGTACATGCGTGTGTGAACCAGCCCTCATCTTTCCAGTACTTCAGAAGGCAGATTGGGGGAATAATAGGGCCTAGATTCATAGACAAAAGAAATAAAATGTTTAGTCAGTGTTTCAAACACCTTCAATGCATTTGAGACACAAGATCTATCACAATCGATGCAAATGTATTGTAACAAACTTGTGAACACACATGTT
This sequence comes from Eublepharis macularius, assembly GCF_028583425.1. Classification (NCBI taxonomy): domain Eukaryota; kingdom Metazoa; phylum Chordata; class Lepidosauria; order Squamata; family Eublepharidae; genus Eublepharis; species Eublepharis macularius. The sequence goes on along the minus strand of NC_072791.1, from coordinate 218,418,187 downwards.
GTTAAGTCAATAGACTAAATTGAAAGAAGACAGAAAAATGGATGGAAAACCGTTCCTCAGTTGTAAATGGTAGGGTTCTCGTTCCATACTTTCAGCTTTTAAGGTTACAGTCTTCTTACACTTCTATGGCACTTTTCTCTGTGAAGTGTGTTTTAAATTCTTTTAATTTATTCCTTCCAAAGAGCCCTGCACAAACTGTGAGGAACTGTGACCTGCTCAAAGGTACCTAGGAAGTAACAGGACTGAGGCAGGATTTGAACTTGTGTCTCTACTTTCCAAATCCTGTCCAATACATGGAAATCTCTCATAACACAATAACCATCTTTCTTCTTGTCTTACTGTTTTCTTCCCCTCCCTCCCTACCCTAATTCTGGTTTTGCACAAAAGACTTCAACCCTCTGGAAACTTCTCTGGAAACGCCCCAGAAATCCTGATCAAATGACGCACTGTGGCTGTCTCTGTGCCCTCAAGATTGTGCCAGCAAGCTCTGCCGCCCAATTGGAATCATTTCATAGCCTAGTCTGGAAGATATGCTACGGGCTGGACTAAAGAATCCAAGAGCAAGGCTGGGAAAAGCCCAGATGCATGCACGGTTGTCATCTAGCCAGAAAAAAGTGGGCCAACGTGTTCCTATACATTTAAACAGCTGCTTGGTTTGTAGAAGTCACCAACCAGGTAACACTTTTCTTGGTTTTTATTTTATTGAACTTAATTTATACCCCACCTTTTTCCCCAATGGGGACCAAAAGCAGTTCACGTCGCTCTTCTCTTCTCCATTTTTTCCTCACAACAGACACGGAAGGGTAGGTTAGGCTGAGAATATATGACTGCCCCAAGGTCACCCAGCAAGCTCCCATAGCAGAGTGGGGGACCCCAACTGGGTCTGCCAAATCCCAGTCTGGCACTCTAGCCACTATACTGCACGGGGTCCCCGGCACAGAGATATTTTCAGGGGGGAAGCAGTGTTGGTCTGCAGCAGAAGAGTAAATTCAAGTCCAGCATCACCATAAAGGCCACTGAGATTTTCTAAGGTGTAAGCCTTCGAGAGTCAACGCTCCCTTCATCAGATACAAGTAGGAACGGAGATTCCTGAGTCTTTATATCTCGGTCAGAAGGTGGGAGTGGTGTTGCAAAGAAGGGCGTCAGGACGCAAAGATGCAATGCAAAATGTGATCAGCCTGATTAGAGTAGGGGAGGAAATGCAGAAAATTAGCATCTGTAGTGAGACAGCCCTGACCTGGATGGCTGAAGTTAGCCTGATCTCGTAAGCTAAGCAAGATCGGCCCTGGTTAGTACTTGGATGGGAGACCACCAAAGAAGTCCAGGGTTGCTACACAGAGGCTGACAATGGCAATACCTTCGTTAGTCTCCTCTCTTGAAAAACCCTTGAGGGGCTGCCATACATTGGCTGCGACCTGATGGCACTGTCCACCATCAATGAGATAAGAATACCATGTCCCTATTCAGTCCTGGAGGATCCATTGTTCCAAATCTGTGCATGAATTCAAGTTCAAGAATGACAGAGATATAAGTACAGTATTACCATTTGCTAGTCCGCAGACCGAGCAGCCGTTAATAGCACAGGAGAGCGAGGGACAGTAAAGGAACACAATTTCAGACACACACCTTAGATGACAAATGCACAAGCACTCTCTTCCTGTTTGTATCTGCCCATCTACCTACATGCAATCACTGTCTGAAAAGGTTGTAGCAAATTCACCACGGGTACCCGTAACAAAAATGCATTATCTGGACAGACCAGCCTTTTTCCAGCTTGTGGAAAGTGTCATTTACTCTACCTTGAAACAAAGAGGGTGCCTAGAGAAACAAGGGGGATTAAAAAGCCACAGAACTGAGCACACTCAATTTAACAAGTTTGCATAGCGCTTTGGAAACGCAGCTAGCATCCGTTAAGTCCTCTTTTATTCTAACGCCAAAAGATCAATAACACAGGGAAATGATTAAGAAAGAGGAAATCCCAAAGCACAGAGGCAACAGGGATCTTTAGGTTTTGCTGTTTCTTTCTCTTTTTCCCCCTCAGTTGAGAAATATACCAAACAAAGAGCTCTAAATTATTCTGCATTAGGGGAATTCAGGTGCTGTGGCTGAAATCCTACAAATAAATGAGAAATCAACAAAATGCAGGGCTGATTCAATGCGCAGTTCCAGGCCCACGGGAGGCTGACTACAGATAAGGGCTGAGTTTATTGCTAGATTATGTGCCTTCTCTAAAGAATTTCCACAGTGAAATTTTTGTGCAAGCTTTGTAATATTAATAACTTTGCAACAGATCTCTTTGATGAAGTGGACTCTGTCTGAGCCCATTAAACGTCTGGGCCACGCTAACTTTTGCGTATCCTGAAGGCACTGACAGGCTCGTCATAATTTTCAAAAGAACACATTTTAACAGACTGTTCTTGCAAAATCTCTACTTCCCCTTTACACTGGTGCATAAGGAAAGGAGGAAGTAAGAAGGGGTGGGGGTGGGGGAACCTTCTCACTGTGAATAATTGTAAAGTACTAGATTTCCACTGAACTACTGCGGCACCTCTGTTAGTCTCTTGCCATGAAAACGCCACCAGGGGTCGCCATAAGTCAGCAGTGACTTGAGGGCACCATTTCATTCTTCACTTATAAGCGAAGGAACTATGAGTCAGCGCCATGATTCTACACACTCCCAAGAGTGGTTCGCTATTTTTCCCCTTCATTTGTACCCTGCCTTTCCCTCCAGTGGGGACCCAAACTGACGTACATAATTCCCTTCTCCTCCATATTATCCTCACAACAACCCTTTGAGGTAGGTTAGGCTGAGGGTGTGTGACTAGTCCAAGGTCAGCCAGCAGGCTTCTACGGCAGAATGGGAATTCAAACCTGGGTCTCCCAGATCCTAGTCTGACATTCTAACCTTTAGATCGCTCCCTACACCACGCTGACTCTCAGCTACTTTAGCAATAATCTGTAGACAACGTATTGGTTAGACTGATCAATGAAAAACCTTTGGCTTTAAAACGATTGTTTTTTATGCATATGCAAATTGGTTCTGAATTGTTTCATTCATCGATCTACTCAAATCCATCCCGTTAACAGAGATTTCCTTAATCAAGTGACAGCCTTATTATGAAAGTGGCCCTTATTGACTGCGGTTTTAACTAATGCAGCATTTGTGGTTTTAATTTGTCCTTGCACTCTTATAAATGTTGGCATTATATATTACAATATAATTTTTTCAGTGTGAATACCAGAAAATTTACATATCAATAAATGGCATGTGCGTTTTCTGCAGCTGTAAGTCAAACGGCCAAGCTACATGGACTGGAACGGCATTTCACAATGAATAAACAATGCTGAACACGCGGAAGCACCGAAAGGCATTGTTCCGAAAACTTCTTTTGCATAGGTAAAAACTGTAATAGCAGCAGCACTGTAACCCTTCAAGGACTGCGGAAAATGCACTGCAATTATGGCCTGTGAGTCGATGTCTGATCTTTTCTGTACGTAGGGTCTGACTGGTCCTTTAACTCAGTGGTTTTAATTTGTTTTCACTTATTTAAAACGACGATTTACCGTGTTTCCATTCAAAGTGGCAAACATCCAAACATTAAAGCATGTACAAAATTAAAACAGCGTTTAAAATATGCATACCATTTAATAAAAATATGTAAACACAACCAGGTGGTGCCCAAGAAGAGTTACTGGGGGTCTGTTAAACCAAACAAAAAAGCCTCCACCTGCTGGGAAAAGACAATGATAGAGGGAACAGACAAGTTCCGGATGGGCAGCTGCCCTGGAGGGCCACTGGAGGCTAGGAGCTAACAGAGACAAGTGCTCTGGCACTGTTTCTTCTGCAGAGACCTGGGCAATGGGGGCCATGCCACAACCTGGCCCCAAGTTCTGTGGACCCTACAGCATTGCCAGGGCTGTTGGGCACAGCTCACTCCAGGACTGTTCTAACAACCCAGTCCGCTTCTGACTGAGTGCATGATTGGTAGGTTCAGGTAGGAAGCTGCGTCGGTCTGCAGTAGAACAGATCGGAATTAATTAATCATTCCCCATGACTGTCTGAATATGCAAGTCCATGTGTTTGAAGGGCTGTGGTAACACCAGGACAGTCCACTGCTGACCTAAAAGTGGCTCTCCTCAAACAAATGAGCTTTGAGGGCAGATTACAACATCAGATTGCTGAACTTGAGTACATTTATAAATTCAGAATAATGGAACCCCATCCTGGGCTGAACGGAGACACAGGATTCTTATCTCACTACAGATGCTAATTTCTGCTCTAATAAAGCTGCATTGTACCTTTACATCCTGACTCCCTTCTTTGCTTCACCCCATCTGCCTCCTGATGGATATACAGGCTCAGGGATCACCACTGGATTGGACTCCAGTGGCACCTTAGAGACAAGATTTTCAGGGTGTAAGCTTTCAAGAGTCAGGAGTCCAGTTGCTTCACCTATGCATGACAGTCTTGCCAACATATGTTGCAGTCTTAGAATAATGGAGGTTTTTTTTCAACCTTGAAATGAAAAGTAACGTTATGTAGGCAACCTAGAAGCCTGCTTTCAAGTTTCTCCATTCTCAGATGATATGTTAAGAGGACACAGAACTTCTGTCCACTATTTCCATGTGTCTGTTTCTGCATTCTTTCAAAATACTAGGATTTACACTGAAGCTGTACGCTGAAGGCTGTCCACCATCCTGTTTTAAATGTGTTGTTTTTAATGTACATGAATTTTTTAAATTGTATTTTTAATATGTTGTTATCCGCCCTGAGACGGCTCGCGGAGAGGGCGGAATAGAAATCTGAAATAAATAAAATAAGCAAGCTTTGCTTCTTCCTCAATTAGTTGTTGTTTATCCAACTTAACGGACACTTCTTTATTTGCACCCCATGGAAGGACAGGCAGGCTGGAACCTCTGCCCTCTCACATCATGCCTTCTGTGTAACAACCTAATACATTCCACACAGAGAATCACACCTGATAGATTTATGACAGGATTCACACTAAGCCTTTCTCGGGCCCCCAACACCTCCCCTCCAGTAATTTTTCCTTAAAAAAACATAGAATATGATTTTCTCTTTATAACATCTGATGAAGTGAGCTCACGGAAGCTCATGCTGGAATAAATGTGGCTAGTCTTTAAGATGCCACAGGACTCCTGCTTTTATTTTCCCAGTTCTGCCTATCTTTAAAAATCCTAAGGCCAGCCATGAATCTGAGATCACCACACAACAGATAGGACTAGGCACTCATCTATGCAAGTGTCACCACAACAATCAAATCTCTGTTTTGTAGTTAAGCAACACAAGCACAAGTCATACAGAGACAGAATACCACACCTTGAGAAGCATGATGTTTTATTGGATGAAAATGTGTATTTTAGGGACCAGCGATGCCCATAACACACACCCAGAGATTCATGTGCATAACTTGACAGCCGTCAGTAGAACGCCACTCCTCCCCGTTTCTCATGATATAACTGTTTCAGGGTTTACATTAGTCACCTTCCGCAAGAGAACTATGTTTCGGTTTGCTTCCTTTTGGAACAGCATTTTTTTAAAAACACAGACCACCTGATCATTTCACCTCTTGCTTCCTCGAAATCAGAGAATGGGAACAAAGCTTGTTTGCCACGAACATAATGATGACAGAGCAAACCCAAACTGGTCTATCTATGAGCGGAATCACAAGTGACAAAAGGCACAGGTTGGACACTTGCCAGCTTCCCTCAAGTTTTGATGGGAAATGTAGGCAGCTTGGCGGAATGTTGGACAAGTGACAGTTGAAAAGTCCGTTGGACAGCCATCGGAGAGCCAAGCTGCAAGGCCAGGATCCCTACATTTCCCATCAAAACTTGAGGGAAGCTGACCAGTGTCCAACCTGTGCCTTTTGTCACTTGTAGTTCCGCTCTCAAATAGCCACCAATCCCTATACCGTAATCTTTAATAATCATCACCTTTAACAATCGCAAAAGTACAACTACAGTAACAACTACAGATTCTCTGCTAAGAAAAGGCTGCATTCAAACTAAATTACACAGACCTTTTAAAAATTCATATAGCTTGCTTATCTAGCACAAGCCTTCCCTGTGTGGGTATTTGCGTAATTTTTATACTTTTCAACCACAAGGTTGGTGTAGAATGATGCTCAAACAAGAACAGAAGTGTATGACTCTTCAAACGCAAAAAGTTAAGCAACTTCTCTTTGGCCGTGTTAATATGAGCTCGCTCTCATTCTAAGCATCAAAGCAATTGGACTACTCTATTTTATACTAATTCAAGCTAAATACTGAAGACCAACATGAACATCGGTAGTTTCTGTTGTTGACAAGAGTATGCGAAGAAGACTTCAGCAATTTAAGAGACCTAATTCACAGAACAAGTTAGCCAACTGGCCAGGAGGAGGAACCTGCAGTAACAAGGTCTACAGACCAACACAATGTGGTGAAATATACAACCACACTAATGTAGCAAAATAAGCCAACCCCTTTATATGAAAATCTCTAAAGTAAGGCTGCTGATGTCAGCTACTTCAGTAATCAACACAAGGAATGCACAAACCAAAAGTCCCCCCTCAGGGTAACGTCCCAAAACCGTCACTTCCAAAATGATGTAGAGGGTATTCCTTTCTTCTTAACTGCAGTGGTCTACGACGAACACATTCCGATGACCAACCCAACCAGGAGAATCAGCAGCTGGGACGCCGAGCCCACAGGGAAGACAGAAGACCACCAAGCGCTCAACAGGGCGCAAGCTGAACTCCTGTTTCGTGGTTTCCTTTTTCAAGAGCGCAATGCAATTGGTGGTTGTGCGGTTCCGCAATGCTACACTCCCTCCTCCATCTCCATATGGATCCCAGATACCAGTTTAAAAAGTCAGCAACCCCACTACAAAGCTGCAACTCTGTGCTTTCTAACAGAAGATATATTCAGGCTAACAAAGAGCACACCATGAGCTGAAGAGTGAATATCACTTGCACCCCTCCACATATGGCTCCATAAGCTCTTACACATATCGCATGTTCAATTAGCTACAAGGCGCATGTAGCACGTACACCTGAATGCAGAATTGGATCCTGGCTGCAGCCCAGTTTTCCTTGAGTCTGTACAAGAAAGCAGAACTGGGACCATTTAATCATCGCTGGCGTTCTCATTTTCAATACCAGAATTAGCCTATTCGATAGTACTTAAATAAATCAGCTTTCCTACAGGTCTCCCTCAGCCTATCCCTCAAAATCTGGAGGTCAAGCTGGTTTCCAATACTTTGCTGGTAAAAAAACAGAGCAAGTGGAAAGAAGAAGATTCTTGCCGGGTATTTGGTTTGCTTCTTTCACCAACGGAAAGAGCTGCGTCACTTATTACAACATACAACTGTTGAGTGCTTGCTTAATCACAGATCCAACATTCATAGTGCACAAACTCCTCCTGAGGTTTAGAAGCAATGTGCATGCAGCATCCAAGTAGAAAGGGGGGGGCTTGTAGTTACTCATTATCATACAAAAGCTGAGCTAATCAAATTCAGAACATTTGCTTGAGGAACAAAGGAAGTACAACCTCTTGTTTTGCATGGAAACCTGTATCGCCATAACCAGTGATTTGTCACTGTAGACCTTGCTCCAACCTCATGTATGCAACACTCACAGGCAGGATGTTTATAGAAACCACTAATTCTCCGCCCGCACCAACCAGCAGAAGTTAGTTCTCCATTTGACTTGTTTCAAAGGTGTCTTCAAGGGAGTCTTGTCTCAACACTGCCGAAACAATCCCCAGATGTCTCCAGCCAATCATGCCAAGCAAAATCAACGGCGACAACAATATGCAAACATACCAGCTATGATCACCCAAGGGGATGATAATTCAGACATGCATGTTCCTCACGAGTTCAACGCACCACCAAGAGAATGTCTTGCATGTGTGAACAAGCCACTGCAGATTAATAACCACAGACGGTCCTTTCATAAATCACTCGGTGTGACATCAACTTCAAAGACAGCCAATTTTAGGAAACCTTCATCAATTAATCACATGAATTTTAGTTGATCAATTAAACTGCACAACATCATAAACATCAAGGTGGATCCAGACGACTGTAAACAAGGCTTTGCTCATGGAAGAGATCTGTTTCACCATCTCGTTCTTTCTACTATCATCCACATTTCATGACAAGCTGCTCCTGAGAGTAAGAGGATTAAAAAATATATACTAATAACAAGCTTTTCCCCAGCACGAGAGGAAGAAGCAGCTCCTTCAGCCAAAGATCTTCTGGACAAAAAGCCATGTAGGGCTGCCACTGCAGTAAGAAAGAGGATCTAGCACCTACTTTTTCTTGCACCAGTGGAAAAGCTGATAAAATCCAAACCAGTATAACCTAGGACTAGGCCATGTCTGGCAACTGGTGGGAGGTTTAAGGGCGGGGGCATGATGCCATGAAGCTCTAGCTACTCTCTGTCACTTCTGTGAAAAAAACAAAAGTAACGTAACAACACATGTGACACTGCCGTTTATATATTTATTGTTCTCCATGACCTGGGGACAGGGGTATCCCCCACCTCAACTTGGGGACTGGCAAGCCTACCTAGGACACTGGCTGACGGACACACAAAAGCATATTTTCATAAGACGACATTCTTCAAGGCAATCCATTCCCAACAGATCCACTGCATGAAATCTAGCAAAATCCAAGTCCAGAGACAAGATGGGTAGAAACGACTTTAATTTCTGTTGCGATTCTGATATCATCATGAACTATACAGTCTTATTGATTCAGACCATTGAGGCTTTGTTAGTGGCTAAAATAGTTAGCCAAGAAGAAAATAATCGACCTGTTTTAGAATGCACTAAAGGAACAGGCTCACAGCCGGGGGTAAGGTTAAAGGTAAAGGTAGTCCCCTGTGCAAGCACCGAGTCATTACGGACCCATGGGGGGGGGACGTCACATCACGACGTTTTCTTAGGGGGTGGTTTGCCATTGCCTTCCCCAGTCATCTACACTTTACCCCCAGGAAACTGGGTACTCATTTTACCGACCTTGGAACGATGGAAGGCTAAGTCAACCTTGAGCCGGCTACCTGAACCCAGCTTCCGCCGGGATGGAACTCAGGTCATGAGCAGAGCTTGGGCTGCAGTACTGCAGCTTACCACTCTACGCCACGGGGCTCTTAGGGTAAGGTTAGATCCACGTCAATAGATGGGCATTCAGATCGCACCCGGAGCACTTAATAATTCCTTTAACAGGCTCTGGTTTATTCACCAGCCTTCTCTCTTCCTGGAATCGCAAGGCTTGGCTACAACTATCCATGCAATAACCACACCAATACTGGATTGTTGCAGTCCGCTATACTCGAGGGGCGGTCTTTAAAAGTTGTTTGAAATATTCAGTTGATGCAGAATGTGATGACAAGACTGCCAATTGGTTTTGTTTTATTAGGAACATAGCTCATCAGTATTAAAAGGACTCCAAAGGCAATTTCTAATGGGAACAGGTACCTTCTGGATGGCCTGATCCTACAGGAAACTTGCGCAACTGTTAAAGAGCCTCACCAGACCTTCAGAAGCAAGACAGATCTGCATAAGAGAGAGGGCTTTTTAATGGTGGTTTCTGTCTCTCTGGAACTCCCTCCCCATAACTCTTCACCTGGGGCCTACTCTCAAGTTCTAAGCATCAGGCAGATGCCTCTGATTTATTTTCTCAGGCATTTAATGACACTGTTTTAGGTGGATCTATTCTTGCTTTTAACACTTGCGGTTTCCTTTTCAACTGTTCTTTAAAACAGTTCTCTTGAGGGGACATCGCATTAAAACGGCTACTAATCACTTATTAATTAATTTTTAAAAACGGCTTATTATTGCTATGACTATTTGTTCAAACTGCTGGAAATGTAATCTTGGCTGCTAGTCTAAGAGTTTTGCTGATTTCATTGTATTGTTTCTTTTTTTATTAATCACCTTGAGAACCTCTGAAAAAATCCTAAATATAATATGCCTGTTATGTACACTGGTCCTTACCCTCAATTAACAGCTGCTGCTTCTAGTCTATTCTCAATCCACCCAATCTTTCTGGCTGCCTACAAGTTTCTATTTCTGGCAAGATAAAAAGGAAACCGGAAGCACCCAAGAAGGTAATTAGCAGTTCAGCCGACATCCCAGGGCGGGGGGGGGGGGGAGCGAGAACTGGCACCAAACCAGTTGCCTCTAAAGATGCAAACACAGCAAAGCTCTTCATTCTCACCCAAGTTTATTCCTATCACTACCACTGTCGGAAGCAAAAATTAATTTTTTGGCAGAGGTTCAGCAAAGGTTTAAAACCTTTCAAACGGTAATTCCCAGGAGGATTCCATTATAGACACGATTTCAAGCTAAGACCTGAAATGCCACACTTTTATCAGCTGTCACACAGATACCTCCAATAGCAACTGCAGCCCGGATGTTCAATTTACAAAGCCTATCTGGATTTTCTGATTTATAAGACTCTTTGCTACCCTGTAGTGCATGGAGAAAGTCTCCTGGCGTGAAACAATTTTGCCCTTAGCTAGACATGTCAAATATGAAGACAAGGCTGTATAAAAGAGGACACTGCCAGGACACAATACTGAAACGTTAGTAACTCAGAGAACCCCATTTTGATTTTAAAATTTTGTGGACCGCACACTTCCCCCTCCATCCTCACTAGCACATCCTGTACCGCCTCATTTCTAAGCATGTGTGGCAAGCCGAAGAAGCCCTGTGGAGGCCCGCATCCTGAAAACGACACCATGAGAGCCTTATAAGCTGCACTGCAAAATCAAGTTTAAGCAAAATGCCTGTATTGTCTGTACGTGGCCTACAAGGTCAGATCTCAGAGGGTAGCTGAGTTTATGGGGCCACAACTCAACAAGGCCCTGACCCGAGTTCTAATCAATCTCACCTCTTGATTGGATGAGACTTTGGGTCAGAGAGAGCAAAAAACTTCCTTATTGGTTAATAATTTCCAGCCAGAGGCCAACTCAACAGGGGCAGGAAGGAGCCTGGAGGAACTTTCAGAGCTGTTCATAGAAACAGAAAACGATCAGCATCACACGAAACCTGTACGTCAGGTATTCAACTGAAGACAGCGATTGCCTGTTACAGTCCATGGATACCAAGTGGCATCCCTCTCTCTGCTGGAATCCTTTCCGTTGAAAAATAGAATGAAAACCAGCTCAATTTATATACCAGAAGTAGGCAGCAGCCTGGCACCCCAGGAGCTTGAGGGGCAGGGTAAGATGTCATGTTGTCACACATTGTATTGTCATCACCCAGATATAGCATCAATGCGGATACCAACACTCTGGAAATTCTACGGCATTACTGGACATTACATCTATGAGAAAACTATACTTTTCAGTCAAATGTGACATCGATGCAATGTGCAACATCACTTCCAGCCCCCACTCTCTCCCCACTGGCCCAGAGAGCTGGGAGATTGCCTACCAGAAGCAGGAAAATGCATGCCTGCTTAGGACTGTGCCTCCTTTTGTAACACTCAAACAAGTTGAAGCGGTTGGTGTTGCCTAGTGGTTACAGTGTCAGATTAGGATTTGGGCCTACCAGATTCGAATCCTCTGCTCTGTCATGGAAGTCCGCCAGGTGACTTCGGGCCAGACACAATCTCTCAGCCTAACCTCTTGTGAGGTGGTTGTCATGAGGATTAAGTGAAGAAAGAAAGAATTATATGAAAAAATGCTTTGGGTCCCCACTCAGGGTGAAAAGTAGGGGATGGAAGCTCCCATAAGTGTCAAAAATTACAGTTACAGGGCTCACGATACTCTAGGAAATAGCACTAATGCTGCATGTGTCAATAAGCCATCACAGTTCAATACCTACAGGCAGTCCGGCGGCACTGCCACCTCTCCAGCAAGCTAACTGGTTCGACACACTTCGTCATAAACATTTATAAATGGCTTATGAGTGAAAAGAAACAGGATCTTGATGGCATCTTGAAGACTAACGACATTTTATTCCAGCATAAACTGTTCAAGAGGATTACAACCCACTTCTTCAGATGTTACAAGCGGATATGTAGTTATTTGATGGAGGTGGCTCGTTTTTAAAAACAAACAGCAGGGTCAAAGGGCCCACAAAATAAGGAAGTGTATTCATGGAGAAATGTCATTATGTAAAATTCAAATCCACTCAGGAAAAACACAGAGACCGTTCATTACAGTATGCTAAGCTAGTTAATGACTGGGGAGTCACAAGTTTTGCTAAAACAGCCAGACAGTGAGATAATTTTAGGTGGGTAGCTGTGCTGGTTTGCAGCGGAACAGCAGGATTTGAGTCCAGTAGCATCTTGGAGACCAACAAGAATTTCAGGGTATAAGCTTTCAAGGGACAGACCTCCCTTCTTCAGGTACAAAGCTTATCTGAAATAGGGAGCTCTGACTCTAGAAAGCTTATACTGAAAATCTAGTCACTCTGTAAAGGTGTCACTGAACTCAGATAATTTCAGGTGGGCAGCCGTGTCGGTTTGTAGGAGGAGAGCAAGATTTGGGTCCAGTAGCCCCTTAAAAGACCAAGTAGATTTCCAAAGTATGAGCTTTCAAGGGAGCTTTGACTCTTAAAAGCCCATGCCCTGGAAATCTAGTTGGTCTTTAAGGTACTACTAGACCCAAATCTTACAGTGAGATAAAAATCCCAAAAAGCAGACACTAAGAATGCACGAGCCGGGCCCAAAATCCCCTTCAAAAACCGGGTCCTTCACTAAGCACATATAATTCTACAGAAGCATAAAGAAAACAGCAAAATGCTTTTTAAAAGCCTGTATTTTGAAATGCGAATGCCTCAAGGCCCTGCTAGATTTCAGGTCTGCCAGGATCTCCTTGGCCACTAAATCCAGTCCTCTCCTTAATCGGATCTCCCAGTCCTGTGGCTTGTGGTTAAATAAACAGCCTATTAGAACAACACCCCCTCCCCTTTTTAGGATTCTCTCTGAGGGAGGAAAAAAAGGCATAAATATATTTGAGCTCCTGCAGCAACTGGGGGGGGGGGCTGACAGAGCAGCCAATCAGCAGCCCCGAATGAAGCCAGCTGTAAAGTGTCATGTTTTTTAAAAGGGGGCGAGGAATGGGGGGGCGCACTGAGAAAAAGATGAGGAGAATTCAAAGCCATTCCTGTCAAGCTTGGATGACAGGGAAAGGCGGTCCTGACACTGTCCCCCCTCAGGCGGCCTTTCCTGGCGCTTTTTATTGAGGGGATTCAAATCAATTATTATGAGGGAAAGGGGGGGGCTGTTTCTCCCCCCCCCAAGGCGTCAAGGTCGATTTAAAAAGCCCTTCCTGTCAGGGCTGGATGACAGGGAAAGGCGGTCGTTACAACGTCCCCCTCAGGCTGCTTCTGAGGGGGGGCTTCAAATTGATTATTATGAGGGAAAGGGGGCGGCGGTCTGCGTCGAGGTCTGAAAAGAAAAGTAAAGAAATATGTGTGGGGGGGTCTCAAATCCACACAATGAATCATTCCCCCCCTCAAAGAAAAAAAGATTCGTCTCTCTGGTCCAGCCGCCGAACCGGCTTAAGCCATCGCAACACACGCGGCTCCCCCAGCCCCCGTCGGTCTTGCGGGGCTTCCCAGACAATGAGGAACTTGACTGGCGAAGGGGGATTTGCCTGGGGGGGGGAGTTGGGGGGTTAAAAAAAAAGACTATCTGCAAACGAGACATTCTGGAGGCATTTCTTTGCACGCTCTATTTTTTTGCGCGAATTATTCTGCACGAATTCTCCCAGGCGAAAGAAAGAAAGGAAAGCCCCCTTTGAGCTGCAAGGCTCGACCCTCCTCCGAAAGAGAAAGGATGCCGTTCGGTCCAATGGAGGGGACTGGCTGCAGCCCCCTGAGGACACACATGCATCTCCCCCCACCCCCTGATCTTCCTCCACCAGGCGTTTGCTTTTGCGATCTCCCTCCCGGCCCCCTTTCTGGTTTCCATCCTGACCTGGTCGGCGAGTTTGAGGACCGCCATTCTCTGCCCCGCGTCGGGCGCCCCCACATGCAGCTCTCCTCGGCGGGAGACGTCAAAGCCCCGCTTGCAAAAGGCAGCAGCAGCAGCGGCCCAGATCCCGCCTCCTGCCCTGCAGCCGGCTCAGGTCCCGAGCAGAGGAGCCCGGGCTGGTCTTCAGCCAAGCCCGCCTGATACAGGAAGGACGGGAGGCATAAGCTGGGCTGACATCACACACACACACCGCTTGCTTGCACACACACACAAATGCACACGCACCGCCGGGCCTGAGCGTGCACAAGGCCGCCTCCTACCGACCCCAGCCCTGCAAAGCAGCTCCCCGCCCCCTCCCCCAGCTCCGCCTTCGTTGCCGGAAGTGCGAGGCTGCGCTCGGGCTTTCTGCTGCTCGGGTTTCCTTTGTTCCTCTGTCCCAGATTTGGGGGTTTCTCCCCCTGATCTGCGCTTCGCGTCTTCCTGGCCATCTTGCCTTGGAACAGATGCGCAAAAGGAAACGGCAGAAGGCAAACCGATCTCATCTTCTCACCACCACTCCCTCCCCAGCCGGAGTTTCCTGCCACTGGCGACCTGCTTTGCGTTGCAATCCTAAACAAAGTTACTCCAGTGTCAACCGGTGGGCGTAGAGGAGCTTAGTCTGGAATAATTCCGCACAGGATTGCATTTGGAGTTGCCGGGTCTCGAAAGCTTATGTTACTGATGCATCTGACGAAGAGCTGTGATTCTCGAAAGCTTATGCTACTGATGCATCTGACGAAGAGAGCTGTGGTTCTCGAAAGCTTGCTACTGATGCATCTGACTTTTAGGGATTTAGGGGGTAGTCTAGAGGGGACAGGGTTTAGGGAGCAGAGGGGCCTCAGCAGGATAAAATGCCGGGTCCACTTTCCAAGTCAGCCTTTTTCTCCAGGGGAACTGATCTCTGTAGCCTGGAAATCGGTTGTAATTCTGGGAGATCTCGAGCCACCACCTGAAGGTTGGCAACCCTAATGCATATATATGGACAGCAGGCAAAAATGCCAGTGACGCCCTGTGCAACATTCTTGTAAATAACTTTCTGAGGTCCAGGCTGCAGAATAACATAAATGAGCTTCTGTGAACTATTGAGTAGTGGAGCAAACAAAACACCCAGTTTTCTTGAACTTGAAGGATTCCTTATTAACAGTAACTGTAGGGGTGGTGACTTGGGTTGGGGGAAAAAAGATTTAAGAATACTTAACAGGCAGTTCATGCCCACTTGACCCAGGGTTGTCCTAGCCTGGTTCTGAACAGTTCTTGGTAAACCCTGGAGGTCTGCAGGCTTATAACAGGGAAAGTGAAACTGTGTCCCTCCTACCCTCCTGCTTGCACTGAGACCACCTTTTAAAGAGGCAGTACACAACACACACACACATCTATAGAATATTCAGGCAGGCAGGCTGGTCTCTGCTTCTGTGGTCTTCCCGACCCTGGGAGCTTGATTCCACAGTGGTCTCAGCAGAAGAAGCCTCTTCCACAGGTAACTCAGTGGCATGGACATTATTTCCCAGTGATGAAGGAGAGGGATCTTTATAAATAGGATCAATTATAAATAGGATCAAGATGGCATCCTTCAGTTAATTCAGTCTGAGAGCCAAACTACAAGTGACGCCTGACGCTAGTTAGACACTTGTCAGCTTCCCTCAAGTTTTGATGGGAAATGTAGGCGTTCTGGTCTTGCAGCTTGGCTCTTCAACTGCCGTCCAATGGACTTTTCAACGGTCACTTGTCCAACATTCTGCCAAGCTGCCTACGTTTCCCATCAAGAGGGAAGCTGACAAGTGTCCAACTAGTGTCAGGCGTCACTTGTAGTTTGGCTCTGATGTTTGTGGGTTGATTTCTTTAGAAGGTTCAATTAAGCAATTAGAATTGTCAGTGGGGCCATGCATTTGATCGACATGACGTCTCCGTAACTGTCCATCCACAGTCTGCGCTCTATACGAGACAGGCCCTGTGACTTTCACCAGTTTAGCTGGAACCTGCTGTGAACCGGTTCCATAGTTCCAAGCCAACACTGGTTCCAGCACGGCTACCCACCTGAACTGAATGTAGCAGTGCGATCGTAATAGAGTTGTTCCTGTCTAAATACAATGATTTGGATACCATGGCCAAGCTCAGCTATAATAATTAATTGTATGCTGATGGACCTAATACAAACTGATTTATTATGTGTTTGCTATACACAGTTCACAATTGCTTAATTGTGAGCTGAAAAGCTGTTTTTAGTTACATTGAGTACCGAAGGCCAAGAATTCAGAGCTTTGTCTCAGAGATAAGGGTATAATGACATTGTGTGTTTGCCAGATACATCCCGGCAGAAAGGAATTCTTGAAAACTAACTTACTCAGACAATGGCTTATTGTGGACAATCACACATGTGTAAATGTAACAGGATCTGACTTTGCACTAAAGCAGGTGACACGCGTAGTAACATTTCTAACTATGACATAACTATGAACCAATCATATTGTAATTAAGTACAGTGATATTGTGATGTCATAATCATTATTAAAACTCTGCTGCTCAAGGGAAGAGCCAGAGGGAAACAATGGGGGGGCTTTTCTAAGGCCCGGGTCCCTCCCGCTATTGCCACAAGGAAATAAATCTAACCCTCTTCTTACTCCTGGTCTCCAGTGTCTCGTTGGGTGGGGCACTGGACGAGATAGCCTTTTGCAGGCATAACAATTTCAATGGGCCTGCTAGAGTGACTCTATGTCAGATTGGGCAGTAGATTTATGCAAACCATAGAGAAGTTAAAACAAAGAGGAGTTTCCCCGAAATGTTTTTATTTTCTTGCCTTGACTTTGCAGCAGTTGTTCATTCTCTAGGCACAAAGCAAAGGTGTACATCCCAGTCATCTTATTTCCCATTGTGGTTGAATGTGCGTGTTTAGGATAAATTCTCGAATGCTTTGGCACTTTGGTAGCAGTTTGCACTAAGGTTGGTTTTTCTATATGGCAAGAGAGTCAGTGTAGGGTAGCAGTTAAGGGGTTAGATTAGGCTCTGCCCCCGTTCACTCTCCCACTGTGAGGCAGATTTTCCCACCAAAATTCAGTTTGCCTGCTTTGGCTGAGTAGCCCAAGTAGTATGTTAATCTTTGTGCTTTGAAAGTCTGTTTGTCCTACCCTGACAGGCAGATATAATTTTGGCTTATTAGCCCAGCACAGGAACTTGATAGGGAGAAACAGGAACCCTTTTCCTTTTTGTTGGAAACGGCACTGGAGACTGTATAATGTTCAAAAGAAAATAACTTTATGTAACAGCCAGGGACTGGATAAGCGTAGTCAGGGCTGAGGTAAAATTTTGTTGGTAGTTCAGAATACGCTTTGAGTAACAGGCAAAAAAGTTTCCTTGAAGCTTAGATTCTTATATTCTTGGTTCTGAGCAGTGAGGGGTGTTTTACTCAATACTTTAATTACAGCAACAGTGTTTTTTCACAGACTTTCCTATGACAGTTCAGGTTTTCTGAAGTTAATTTAAAACTGTTTTCCCTTCACAACAGGCTCAGGGTCCTCCTCAGAGCCAAGCCCCCTTTTAGAAAACTGGCCAGGAAATAATCTTCTTCTCCTCATAAGATATAACCCTTCTTCTTTTAGCTTGAAAGAGAGTCTAACCTACTACCCAATCATTCTTGCCAAAAATATTCCCAGTTCTATGGTGTCTGTGTCAAGCAGGCTCAGCTTCTGCTGACAATTATACTAAGAATTCTTAAATAGAATTCTTCTTCAGGACAGTGATGTTACAGTTAAGGCCAAAGATTCCTCTTTCCTCACTCCAGAGGGGAACCTGTCTGACAAACTCTCTCTGAACAATGCTGACAGAAAACTGTCAGCCCTTCAGCCAGGTTCTAACTGACTAATCGGAGAGGAGGGAGCAGCCTGTCACTTAAGCTCTCTATTCCAAGCAAGAGTGAACTCTTTCCCTCCTGGTTCTTTGATTGCTGCACCTAGAAAACCTGCTTTCAAATGTAGTACGTTACACCCTGCTTTGTCCTGAGACTGCCTTGGAGAGTTAAAGAGAGAAAGCAGACAGACACCAGATCAGACAACTTCCCCATCCTGTGAATGAAATCCCAGCAAGCCAAAGCATATGAACCGGCCAGGGCCATGGAGCTGCAGCATCTCTCGAGCTTTGCATTGCATGCCGTGTCTGGGACTCTCTTAGGCTCATATTGGAGGTGGGGATCCAGCTTGCTCCCCCATGCCAACAACCTAGAAGAGTCTACAAGTGACCCTCAACAGCAAAGACAACTGCATAACAAGGGCTGAAAGAAGGGCTTGGCACAAAACAAAAATTGAAAATGGACTACCAGTTTTATAATCTGGAATATTAATGAGTTAAATTCCCTTCAAAAAAGGAAGAAAATATTTTAATATCTGTTAAAAAAACTAAACAAGATATGTTTGTACATACGCCCATAATTACAATTAAAAGAGGTAGTAAGAGATGATAAGGATGGTTTATAAGAGTAGAAGTTAGTTTAGATGGAATAAAGACTGAATATTGGGTTTATATGTACTAAACAAAGAGAAAGGACCTCTTTCTTACACATTTGATGGAGAAGTTAATGGGTCTGTTGCATTTAAGTTGGGTCTAATGGGTGACTGGAATGGGATCATTTATTTACAGATAGGTTTTCAGAAAGAAATATTAGGCTCTTACAAGGGAAATCACTAAAGCCTTTTTTGATTTGATAGAGAATCTGGGTCTAATTGCTGTCCGGAGATTCAAAAATGGCTCTGTTAAAGAATATACTTACTTTTTATAGAGATATAAAATATATTTAAGAATAGATATGTTTTTGATTGTTAATGATTTAGGTATGAAAACATTGAAGGTAGAAATTCTTTTCAAAGACTTTTTGATTATGCTATGCTGTTTATAAGTAGTATGTCTGATTAGAGTTAAAACTGTGAATACATATTGATTTATATGGAAACCTCCATCTGACTTTATGTTTGAAATAAAATGAGAAGAAACAATGTTACACTCTTTTGAAGATTAGGAAGATAGGAGAGATAGTTAAGTGTTCAAGTTAAATTTAGTCTAGAATAAGTATCTGCTTTGGATTGCTTCAAATGGAAAATTGGTATATATTGGTATATATTCCTTTTAATTGGTTTTTCTTTTTTTTCTTTTTCTTTCACTCTTTGTTTTTTTTGTTTTCTACACTTTTATTTGGTTCTTTTCATTTTCTTTATAACTGTATGCAGGGGCATAGACTTTCCAATTTCCCAGGGGGGGGGGGGTGCTGGGCCAGAGGCAGTGCTATATCTGGTCCTTAAAAGAACCAAGGGTCCAGTGACATCATAGGGAGGATCCAATGACATCACAGGGAGGGGCTTCCATTGCCACCATCTATGGAGGCGGGGCCATGGCGGATTTAGGGAGGGGCTCCCCACAAATTTAGGGGGACCCAGGCACCCATGAGGACCCTCCTAACAATCCCCCTGGGCTGAGCCAAACCTAGGAAAAGGTGGGAGTTGGCCAGTGGTTATAGTGCTATCTCAGCAATATCCTGCTATGTCCTGTTTTTGAAATTCACTTTTAGGATAGCCACTTTAAGATCTACAAATATACATGCCATGTATATAGGACAAACTAATGGTCACAAATTTGACACTAAGAAAGTCAACACAGAAAAGCCTCTAGGGGGGAAATTATTAAGTTTTCCCGGACGTTCATTTACAGGAGTCTTGATTCTGCCTTACTCATAAGGGTAGTACTCATAGTACTGAAATTTACTAAATTGTGACATTGCAGATGCCTTCACTTGGTAAATGTGTGGTTGAAGTTTGAACCAGGGCAGAATACAAAACAGTTGCTGTGAACTCAATTTCTGACCAATGTACAGAGTTCAGAGTAGTAGCAATCTCCTTCTCATTTCAAACTGATATCCGCTAAGTGCGTACAAGCACATTTTGAGGGAATTCAGAACAGTGCTAGTCACAACGCCAAAGAAAACTCACAATTATACTACCTAGGATTGTATATACCTTGCTTTCTTAGCACACTGCTTAAAAACTCCACCTTAAAAACACAGACATTCAGAACACATTATTAACAAAATCACATAATTAAGTGCACATTCCTTGCCAATATTCTCTCCGGGCTGCACACAGGGCAAAGGGAAATTTTTAAAAGGTCTCTGATCTGCATCCCCACCCACCCCCTGCACATCTTGTTCATGCAGATGGACTTTTTTGTTGTTTCAGAGAGACAGTACTCAGCCTGCCATTTTAGGAATTGTCCTTTTCGGCAATAGATACCACCTCTCCATTTAAAAATGGAATGGAAATTGAAAGAGGAGTTTAGGAGTGGCTGAAGCACCCCTGCATTCTACCATGATAAAACTAACTGTTCTCCCACACCCAGCCCCCCCCCAAAAGCAAGCCAGCAAACAAACAAAGCTATTTCATCAAGGAAACAGAAAGTCTACCCCTTCCCAGTGTTCCTTTTCCAAAATAAAATGTAATGATAAAGTAACTGAAAAGAGACTCATATTTCCCTATTAAAAGGAACAGAAACTATTCCTTAACAGAGTAGCATTGATTGCAGAGAAAACGTCATGATGGGTGGTTGGAGCATGCTGGCTGGTGTCAGAGTAAAAGAGAAAGAGAAAATAAACTTATACTTGCATTAGTTTTAGAAAAGAAGTAAGAGTTCTTTATTATAGGATTTCCATACTTTGATAGGAAAGTGGAGAGAAAATTTCTATCTACTGATCTATTTCTGAGGAGGAAGTTCTGAGATTAACAATCTACACATCAAAGGATAGTTCAGGGCAGTAAAGAAGTAAGCAGATGCCCTGACCTGTCTAGCTTTCTAACTCTGGTTTCTCCTCTTCTGAAACTTGAAGAAAGGGACAACGTTAGAAGTGAAGTCTTGTGCCATCAAATTGCCTCCGACCTATGGCAACCCTATAAATGAAAGACCTCCAAAACGTCCTATCATTAACAGACTTGCTCAGATCCTGCAAACTGGAGGATGTGGCTTCTTTGATTGAGTCAAGCCATCTCATTTTAGGTCTTCCTAATTTCCTACTGCCTTCTACTTTTCCTAGCATTATTTTTTCCAGAGAGTCTTATCTTCTCATGATGTGATCAAAGTACAATAGCCTCAGTTTTGTCATTTCTAGGGAAAATTCAGGCTTGATTTGATCTAGTATCCACCTTTTTGTCTTTCTGGCTATCCATTGTATCCGTAAAACTCTCCTCCAGCACCACATTTCAAATTAATCCATTTTCTTCCTGTCAGATTTCTTCACTCCCCAACTTTCACATCCATATATAGTAATGGGGAATATCACAGTTTGTATTACCTTGATGTTGGTTCCCAGAGAGACATCTTTATTTTTAGGGATCTTCTCTAGCTCCCTCACAGCTGCTCTTCTAAGTTTCAATCTTCTTCTGATTTCTTCATTGTAGTCTCCCTTTTGGTTGATGATTGAGGCAAGGAATAGAAAAACTTGGACAATTTCAATTTCCTCATTCTCAACTTTAAAATTGTGTAATTCCTCAGTAGTCATTACTTTTGTCTTCTTGATATTGAGTTGTAATCCTGCTTTAACGCTTTCTCCTTTAACCTTCATCAGTAGTTGTTTCAAGTCTTCACTATTTTCTGCCAGTAACGTGGTGTCTTCTGCATATCTCAAACTGTTAATGTTCCTTCCACCAGTTTTCACTCCACCTTCTTCTAGATCTAATCCAGCTTTCTTTATGATATGCTCTGCATAGAGGTTGAACAGGTAGGGAGATAATATGAATCCTTGTCTGACACTCTTGCCAATTGGAAACCATTCTGTTTCTCCATGTTCTGTCCTTCCAGTAGCCTCTTGTCGAGTACAGGTTGCGCATCAAAACAATCAGATGTTATGGCACCCCCATTTCTTTTAACAGTCTCCATAGCTTTTCATGATCCACACAGACAAAAGCTTTGCTGTAATCTATAAAGCACAAGCTGATGTTCTGAAATTCCCTGATATGTTCCATTAGCCATTGTAAATTTGCAATGTGATCTCTGGTGCCTCTTCCTTTTCTGAATCCAGCTTGAAATCTGGCATTTCTTGTTCCATGTATGGTAAGAGTCTTTGGTTTAGAATTTTGAGTATCACTTTACTTGCATGGGAAATTAACATGATAGTTCAATAGTTGCTGCACTCTTTGGCATCGCCTTTTTGGGGAATTATAATGTAGACTGAGCATTTCCAGTCTGTGGGCCATTGTTTTTTTTTAAAATGTAAATTGGAGCCAAGCAATTATGTAGCAATTATGTCCAACAGAGGCCTTGCAATCTGACTGTTGCTACATTGAAAGTGGGTGGAGCCAGCCAGGGTCAAGGCCTAAGCTACTTAGCGTTGGCCATAGCCAGAGGCATTTTAAGGCAGTGTGTAAATTCTTTTTTATATAAAACTTATTTTTATAAATATAAGCAGAACAGAGAAAATGAAATAAAAATGATAGCACAATTATAATTACATCAAAAGAAAAAGAAATGAAAGCGTAAACATATAAATTGAAAAAAATAAATAAAAATAAATAAATAACTCAGGGTTTTTTTATATCTAGTATATATCAATCCTTGAATGTTTTTGGCATCTGTCAGAAAAGATAGTCTCCAGTATTCAGATTTTTGATCCTCCAAGCATCTTCCAATTGTAACATTTCCATATAATTAAACACATTTTGGGGAAGTTTGCCTTCTTTGGTTTTTTTCACCTATCATTTTTTTTAGATCCATTACCCCATTCATATCTCCAAAGATCATTATCTGCTTAAAAATCGAAAAAGAATTGGAAAACATTTTCATAAAAATTTTCTCTTGCATTGGTGCGTATATTGGTTCTAGTGTGTAAATCTTGCCTTCCAGGAGCCTGGTTTTCAAAATCATATATCTTCCATCAGAGTCTCTTAATTCTTCTGTAGCATTTATTTGTAAATTGTTTATATAAACTGCAACTCCTTTTTAAAATTGAGCCCCTCAGCCCCCATGTAGTTCACCGGTTGCCCGGGGGGGGCTCAGCCCCCCCGGCCAAATCCGGGGGGGGGCTCGAGCCCCTCAGCCCCCCCCCATAGTTTACACCTATGTCTGCTTGACTTGCTGAGCACCAAAGGCCAGGTGATTCTCCTTAGAATTCTCTGGAGCTGCTGTTTTCAGCAAGAACAATGAGAAAAATCCATGTTTGCACCCCATCCCAGTCTCCCAGGTCATTACTCTGTCCTTGAGGGTTCACAGCAGTAAATGTCAGCACTGCTGAGGTTCCTTCAGCCATTTCCTTGAGCATCTTCTGCTGACTTGAATTGCCTGACGTCAATGCTGATTTTTAAACTCTTGTGTGTTTTATTTTTGATGAAAGAAATGACATGGTGAGCTTAGCTTGTTGCTGTCCTCCTAAATTAGCAAGGCTGCCTCTGATTACAGATATGAGAGAGGCTGGAATCCAAGAACGGCTCGCCCATATAGCCTAGCATGGGCATAGCACAGCCGTCCCCCAGACTCAGTGGGTTAAGGCAATGGCAGGCGCTCGGGTTCCCTTCAGCAGGCAGAAGAGGGTGAATGGAGATGAGTGGCTGCTCCTCGAAGAGCTTCAAGAGAAGTCACACACTGTGAGACCGTAACGAAATCATGTTCTCGGTGTCTTGGAACATTAACACTCGTTTTTTTAGAATAAGCGGACACTGGAGCGTATTCAACTAAAGCTGCTATTTGCAGTTATGGACTCAAAAAATACTGAGAGGCGTCCCCAAGGAACAACCACAGATACCAACAAGCACACACTTGGGGATAAACAACTTACCAATCTATGAATAATATGAAGAATTCTTTTTATATTTAAAGTGCTCAGTGCAATTATATATATGTACAAGAGATAAGTATAAAAATATTCATCCAACAATACAAAAATTCACTCTTCCATCAATACAGATAATTACAAGATGTAAATCCATGGAACAGACCGGGAACCTCCAGTAAAGTCCCCCGGCATTGGAAGAAGTCCCCAAATAAATGTTCGTTTATTCCCAACTATCACAATAATCCAAATGCCAGAGGGTCCAGCGTAGCCATAAATTCAAAGAATATGCGGGCATCTAGAGTCTAGTGTGAATCTCAGTAGACCGTAAAACACACAATAATTAACATCAATCTCTTTGTTTTTTTCTGCAGGTGGAGAAAAACAGATGGAACATAGGACCCCAAAGGACCCTCAAACTGGCTCTACAAGCAGCCAGCAATGTTATTCAGCTTGTTTCAGTCCGCAAGAACTTCCTCAGGAGCCAACAGAAAATCCACCCATAACAGACTTTCACCAATTCCAGCAGAAAATCTCACGTGCAGTTCATTCAAAGCACCCAGAGGTTGGTCGGTACCTACCTCTCCACATGAGGTTTCCTGTTGGAACTGGCTAAGACTCATGAGAACACTACAGTATGGGTAGGAGTTTTTTTGTGAAAGCTTTATTATGTTACTAGCAACAAAGCCTGTTGTGGGGAAAAATGTAATGGGCGGGCATCCCCTCTAGAAAGGGGAGGGTGGGAAGGCGGGCATCCTCTCCTCCTCCGTCACTGATCACAAGTGGATGAAGGCAGGGTGGGTGGGCATGGCCACCACCTCTGCACCTGATCCTGGCCAAGTGAAAGGCGGGGAGGGCATTGCTGCTTGCTCTGTGCCTGATCCCGGCTGGGTGAATGGGGGGAGGGCAAGCATTGCCTCATGCTCTGCTCCTGATCCTGGCCAGGTGAAAGGGGGGCAGGCATTGCCTCCTGCTCTGTGCCTGAGCCCAGCTGGGTGAAGGGAGGCGGGCATTGCCTCCTACTCCGCACCAGATCCTGGCTAGGTGAAGGGAGGCAGGCATTGCTTCATGTTCCTCTCCTGATCCCGGCCTGGTGAAGGGGGGGTGGGCATTGCCACCTGCTCCACTCCTGATCCCTGCTGGATGAAGTTGGGGGTGGGCGTTGCCTCCTGCTCTGCACTTGATCCAAGCTGGGTGAAGGGGGATGGGCATTGCCTCATGCTCTGCTTCTGATCCCGGCCAGGTGAAGGGGGTAGGCACTGTCATCTGTTCCTTGCCTGATCCCAGGGGATGGGTATTGCCACTTGGTCCCCTCCTGATCCCAGCTCGGTGAAGACAGGGAGCTGGGTGAAGGGGTGTGTGCTTTGCTACCTGTTCCACTTCTGATCCTGACTGGGTGAAGGCAGGGGACAGGTATTGTCACCTGCTTCGTGTGTGATCCCAGATGGGTGAAGGGTAGGCGGGCATTGCCTCCTGCACCCCTCCTGATCTTGGCCGGGTGAAGGGGGGAGCAGGCATTGCCACTTGTTTTGCTCCTGATCTGAGCTGGGTGAAGAAGGGATGGGCATTTCCACCTGCTCCGCTCCTGATCCCAACTGAGAGATGGCAGAGGGCAGACATTGCCACCTACTCCACTCCTGATCCCAGCTGAGTGAAGGTGGAAGATGGGTATTGCTCCCTACTCTGCGTCTGATCCCAGCTGGGTAAAGGGTGGGCTGGCATTGCCACTTGTTCTGCGCCTGAACTCAGCTAGGTGAGAGCAGTGGGCAGTCCTTGCCACCTGCTCCGCTCCTGATCCAAGCTGTGTGAATGCGGTGAGCGGGCATTGCCACTGCTTTTCTTCTCATCCCAGGTGGGTGAAGGTGGGGGTCAGGCATTGCCACCTGCTCCTGATCCCAGTGGGTGAAGGTGGGGGTGAGCATTGCCCCCTATCTGCTCCTGATCTCAGCTGGGTGAAGATGGTGAGCAGGCATTGCCACCTGCCTCACTCCTGATCCCAGCTGGGTGAAGGCAGGGGATGGGCATTGCCACTTGCTTCACTCCTGATCCCAGCTGGGTGAAGACAGGGAGTGCGCATTGCTACCTGCTCCCCACCGGATCCCATAATCCAGTAATACACAAATAACAGGCTTAATACCCAGTGAAGAACAACACAACAGTGATCGCACCCGGGTATTCACTGCTCAAGATGTATCGAGAGAAACAATAAACTCTTAAAGCTATAGTCATACAATAAACCCTTTTTCAAAATTCATAAGAAGGTGTATTCAAAGTGCTAGTGCTACAAACATGCAACAGACAACCTCTTCCTGTGCCATTCAGCAGCATAAGTTTCTATACAAATAAATATACTTTCAAGAATCCTTTCCAAACGTCCAATGGGATTGCAAAAAGTCCCGTCTTTCTCTTTATGCAAGTGGGAAAGTCCACTGGATCGCAGCTGGGTGAAGGGCAAGCAGGCATTGCCACCTGCTCCGCTCCTGATCCCAGCTGGGTGAAGGTGGGAGATAGACATTGCCATCTGCTCCGCTCCTAGCTGGGTGAAGGCGGGGGGCAGGCATTGCCACCTGCTCTGCTCCTGATCCCAGCTGGGTGATGACCGGGGGGGGGCATTGTCACCTGCTTTGCTTCTGAAGCCAGCTGGGTGATGGTGGGGGGTGGTGTAGGCATTGCCGCCTGCTCTGCCCCTGTTCCCAGCCTGGGGTTCCCAGCCTGGGCTTTCCACTATGACACACTCTCTGGAGGCCTGGCTTTTTCATTGCCATATGTGTCAGATGGACATCCAAGACAGCCGTAGAGTTCCCAGCCCGAGAACAATCAGGTCTGCTCAGAAGTACATCTCATGTTATTAAATGAGGCTTACTCTCAGGAAAGTGGCTGCAGGATTGCAGCCATTTGGGGGTAGCTTTATGCCTTCTTTTTAAAGAAATTAATAGCCCTGACTTGGATAGCCCAGGCAAGCCCAATCTGATCAGATCTTGGAAGCTAAGCAGGGTTTGCCTTGGTTATTAATTGGATAGGAGACCTCCAAAGAAGATCAGGGACACTAAGTAGAGACAAGCAATAGCAAATCACCTCTGTTAGTCTCTTGCCTTGAAAACCCCAGCAGGGGTCACCATAAGTCAGCTGTGACTTGGCTGCACTTTCCACCACCAATCTCCCTTTAATAAGATTTCAATTGCTTTTCCCATTCAGGCAAAATTGCAGAAACTCTGTTTTAGCAGTGAGTGATGTGGACCACCCCCCTTATCCCACACCGGCTCAAAGTGACGAGGGGGTGGCAACGTATGACTTACCATCCGTGGCTGTCATACGGGTGTGTTGGGTTGGGGAAAGCAATGGTGAACTACCCTGTAAAAACTTCACTGCGAGACTCTGTGGATCACTCTTGATGCGCTATAGGACAGAAAGGCCTGGAGGGAGTCGGTTTACGGAGTAGCCGGGGGCCGGACACGACTGTGTGGCTTGGATCGGATCGGATGTGGACCACATTTGTTAACTTAATAGGCATTTATGGAGAAGGTGAAAGCAGGATGCTGCATGAGTATCACTGGACCACCTGTACCTCAGCACCCTATGAATCACTATTCCAAACCAAAGTTTTATTTGAGTTCTCTAAAGGATACATTTTAATTTAATTTGGAAACCCACATTCTTCTGACTATGATATTCTGTGTTCCAGTGCTACAAGCAGAAGTAAAAGAGGCATTCTCGTGTAACAAGCTCTTTGAATACTAATTTGTTTAATTTAGGACATTTTAATGATGCCTCTTTAGCGTCCTGCTGGAGGCAGCTTACAAGTAATAACAAAGGTTTTGAAAATATCTGTTGTTGTTATAGAAAAACTCACATGCAAATTGAAGGCTTCCTTCTAGCCTCGGGGTAAGATTCCAGGGTAGTATTGGTGGTTTTTTCAGGCCTTGCTCCTGTGCTTTAGGACAGCATCCATCAGAATACAGAAATTAAACAGGTGACACTTTTCCTGCCATGGACACAATGACAATGACAGCTTTGTCTGTTTGATTTTTGCATGAGAGGCTGGTATTTAAAGTGCAGCAGCAGGATTTATTAACAAATTGGCAACCTGACGTCAAGGGAACAGCCTCACGCAATTGTGCAAGATAGTGCCGTGCTACAATAATGAATGCAGGCAAATATTTGGTATTTAAATATTAGAATTGTCTTTGATCAATTAAATTCTGGTCTGTTGAAACCACTTTTTTAAAAAAAGAACAATTACAGCCAAGGCAGCAGAGCTATTCAATATAAAATGTGATTTTAAAATGTGATTTTGCAAAGATACTTCTTTGACAGCTAACTCCAGGACTGCTAAAATAACCACTGGCCATGCTATTAGGTTAAAGAGTAAGCTATTATTTCCATTATACAAGCCCCTTGCCAGAAGGACCGGAATTTCATCATAACTGTGGACTCTGAGCTGAAATACAGTCAATAGCTATCCTTAGCTCCTACGCATCCGTGGGATCTCTGATTCACAATTGCCATCTGGATGAAAGCCAGCAATGGAATCCCTATCCTAGTTTGAATTAAACTTTTATTTATGGTTGTTGTGGGTTTTCCGGGCTGTATTGCCATGGTCTTGGCATTGTAGTTCCTGACGTTTCGCCAGCAGCTGTGGCTGGCATCTTCAGAGGTGTAGCACCAAAGGACAGAGATCTCTCAGTGTCACAGTGTGGAAAAGATGTTGGCAGGTCATTTGTATCTGCTCAGGAGGGGTGGGGTTGAGCTGAGTCATCCTGTAAGAGTTTCCCAGGGTGTGGAATGCTAATGGCGGGAGGCTTCACTGTATCCTGAGGAGGTTCTTTTGCATATGGATTGGTGCTTGATGCTACACCTCTGAAGATGCCAGCTACAGCTGCTGGCGAAACGGTCAGGAACTACAATGCCAAGACCACGGCAATACAGCCCGGAAAACCCACAACAATCATCGTTCTCCAGCCGTGAAAGCCTTCGACAATAGAAACTTTAATTTGTAAAATACATCCAGAACTGATTAATAATCTTAATGAACAAAACATGGACCCATTGCCAATGGGTTTCCAACATACTTGTATAGTGCCATCCTAAAGCAACTTAACACCCTTGTAATTCCTTTGAAGTAAACGGTATTAGATGAGTATTTTACTTTCGCAGAGTACAGCATAGACATAATATTTATTATATTTCGTCCAGGACTTTCAGTGTAAAACTGTATTTAACCCTTTTAAATTCTCTCCCCTAATTTTCTATTCATATATTTGAAAGTAAGTCCTGTTGAGGTCACAGGGACTTACTCAATCCAGAAAATCGCAGGCAGGTTGGAGTTTAAAGACAGATTTTTGCCTCTTTTCTCCTGAGAGGTTTGGGAGGCCTTGAGAATTGCGTGGCATTTGGAGTGGCAGGAGGTGGGCAAAGCAGCTATAATCACTCCCCTGTCCTGCACAAGTTGAAGTGCCTTTTCACTACTGTCAGGGAAGTTTTGGAGCCATCTTAGCATGCATGGGACTAAGTTGTGAAACCTGTCCAGATTTTGTAGGAAGTAAATCCCCATTATTTTAATAGGACATTCTCAGGTAAGTACAACTAGGATTGCAAGAATTTCCTTTAAAAGATAAAGTCTTCCTGATCCCCCAATCCCCAGACATGTTATTGGGAATTAGTTCCAAATTTTTCATATCATTTACTAGAAAATATATTCGTTACAGTGATGTAATTCTGTACAATTACCTGTTTTACTTTCACATTTTAACATGGCAAAGTCTTTTAAATGTAATTACAGCTAACACATCATAAATATTTTTAAGTGGACACTCTGGCACACAATGTACTATAGAGGATAATACTTATTACAGAAACATCACGAGCCCTCGATCCATTCTACACCACGAAGAAATAGATGAGATTTAACCAGTAGACTGAATGCCAGAGATTCCAGTGCCAAAATTGGGGATAAAGTCTAGACAAAAATATGTGCTGAAAAACATTTTAAATCATATGTCTAAAAAGATGTATCTGCCTCCTGAAACAATTGCAGCATGAATTCAGAAATTCATGTTTAAAATGTTTGGAATTGTTTACACATTAAAATTATATCGCCTTTATAGCAGCAGCAATTCTGTCTGACAGTTGTAGGATTTCAAATAGCTACAACAAAAAATCCTCAAATACACTTTGGAAAGCAATCCTGACCAGGTTTGCTCAGGCCCAGGGTTTTTTTTCAGCAGGAACGCGGTAGAACAGAGTTCCGGCACCTCTTGAAAATGGTCACATGGCTGGTAGCCCCGCCCCCTGATCTCCAGACAGAGGGGAGTTTAGCTTGCCCTCCGCACAGTGGCGCAGAGGGCAATCTAAACTCCCCCCTGTCTGGAGATCAGGGGGTGGGGCCACCGGCCATGTGACCATTTTCGCCAAGGGCGATTTAAACTTTAAAAAACTCCCCTCTTGTTACAGCTGGCCCAGAGTGACATCATTGTGCGGTCCTGAGTTCCATCACTGAGTTCCACCACATCTTTTCCCAGAAAAAAGCCCTGCTCAGGCCTATTCAATGGGTCTTCTCTGAGGAAAATGTTATGATTAGGTTGTTGGATTCTTATAATATCATGGCCACCAGCCCTGTTCAGAAGTTACAGTAAGTGTAACTCAGCAGAACCCCAGATACACAGACAACTTTGTATTGTCGAAGGCTTTCATGGCCAGAGAACGATGGTTGTTGTCTCCAAAATTATCATTCCAGTTGGAGAGCTGGGAATCAATAAATAACAGCACCTTTGTGGCTTGGCTTCGGAAAAGAAAACGCTAAAGATATGATTGTTTCAAGGTAACAAACATTTCTCATAAACCCAACAACTTTACAACTACAGGTATAACTGAATCTTATTTGCTATTAACATAGAACATTTGCAAAGGCAGGAAGAACAAAGGTAAGCTCTAACAAACGGTGTCCGGTAATGCAAAGAGAAGAGCACATCTCCAATGTTAACTTAAAGAAGTGCAGGATGCTTCTTGCCTGCATGTTCTTCAATGGCTCCTCCTCCTATTACCATTCTTGAGGGTCTCGCTATCTAGGGTCCCCAGGTCCCCATACTCTACTGGTGGGAGGTGGGGGACCGGGAGTTGTGTACACGCACTCCCAGAAAGGCGTGATGGAGTCACTTCTGGAATTAACGTCATCACACTTGCCATGGCCATGCTCCCACACTTTGCGCGGGGCTAATTCTGGCCCGTTTGGTGCCAAAATTGGCCCCAATGAAGCACAAGAGCATGCCTGTGGCCAATGCAATGACTTCACTTCCTGGTGTGATGACATAATCACGCCTCTCCAGGACTGCATCCAGTGCGCTCTTTCCTAGGTTGCCTGTCAGTGGCGGGCAATCTCTGGGAGGGTTTGCCACCTCCCACTGATTGGCGGGCAACTGGGCAAACACCCAGGAGAATGCCCACTACTGGCAGGCAACTGGTAAGCCGATCTCTATCTTTGGTTTGGGCCTGCAAATAAATCAGCCGTTCAATGAAGCTCTGTGTGTTCTCTAGCTCGCTGCAGGCTCGCTGCACGATTTAAATCACTAGTTATTACGGC
This sequence comes from Eublepharis macularius, assembly GCF_028583425.1. NCBI lineage: Eukaryota > Metazoa > Chordata > Lepidosauria > Squamata > Eublepharidae > Eublepharis > Eublepharis macularius. The sequence continues at coordinate 218,386,846 of NC_072791.1, read as the reverse complement.
TTGATTTAAATCATAGTTTTCTACATAAAGACTAATTCTTGCTGGTATAACTTTAATATGCAAGTAGATGCCTGCCTTACCGATAGGTAAAGGGACTTCATTAAAGTATTCCCAAACTGGGTCTCTTTTACGGCCTGCTGCCATTATAGGTTTTTTCCTCCAAGGAAAGAATGTGATAAACCTCAGGTCATACACACAAAAGAGCCAAAGACTTGTGCAGTATTGTGCTCAAAAAGTTTCACTTTCATTTTGTACTGCTTGCCCCTCCCTCCTCACACTTAGTTTCTTCTTGTGCAGATCTATTCCACTCCAAACAATCAGAAAAATACTGTTTCTATTCACTGAACTTCTTGAAACTTAGCACTGGAGGGGTTGATTCTGTCTTCATAGGTTTGTAGAACAATAGGATTAAGGTCTTTTTCTCAACTCTGTTCATGTTATAACATTTTTGCTGTGAAGAAGAGGCATGTGATCTCTGCTGAGCTGACACAAATTCAGTTTTGAGAACTGCAAAACCAAGCATCTGTGATAATATCTTGTAGGCAGAGAAACTGCCCAATAATCTTACAAAAACCTCTGGAAGAGCATGACATTGTGAATGGATTAATGGAATTTATTTACCAAAAAAATTAAACATATACAGCCTTATTCTACATAATTAAAAACTAATCTTTATTTCATGATGGAATAACCTTAATATATTTTCCTCAAAAAGCATTTTATTTAAAAAAATCCAATCCCTCTTCCCAACCGCAGGGCCCATGTTATTGGCCAAGCTTAATCTCACAAACACCAAAACGGTGCGTGTGAAATCCAGAAGGGTTAAAAATACATATTAAAGGACAGTTTGCGATATATTGGTTTTTACCAATAACTCTGTTTAAGAGAATATCTTTATTCCTTCCAGTTCAAACCAATTATCACCCGGACTTCTTTTCCTGCATTCCACCCTAGTGGTATATATCATGCGGAAAAAACAAAGCACCTGTTCTTTCACTGTGCTGTTCATACTTTTATTCTTTGCTATCGATCTGTGAACGCAATTCAGTCGGTTAAAACACTGCATAACAAAGGTTTTTAAAAAACCAAATGGGAGTTTTCATAATGCTTGTTCAGGGAGACATTTCCACTCAGCCACAGAGCCACTGACCCCCTTTCATTTTCTAATGTTTCTCAATAGACTTTTGCTCCTTCTGAGCAGTCTGGCAACAGGGCTTACTTTACGGAAGGCGGATGTGGAAGCCAGCGCCATTAACTGCACTTATGAACTGGCACAAGATGTGTGAGGATGGTGAACTGGATTTGGCTGCATTTTTAAGCTATGTGGTTGTTTTGCTAATGGACTGTTTATGCCCTTGCATATTAGTCATATATAGCCTAGGGAAAGAAGGCAGGATATGAATATTTTAAATAAGCTTTTCAGGTCAGGTCAGAAAACTATATACTCTATGCCTTTAACTCAAGAATTAGGGAAGGTTGCAGGCCAATCTGTACAAGGGTTACTCCCCATCTACTGTAATAATAATAATAATAACAACAACAACAACAACAACAACAACAACAACAACAACAACAACAACATTCGATTTATAATACCGCCCTTCAGGACAACTTAATGCCCACTCAGAGCGGTTTACAAAGTGTTATTATTACCCCACAACAATCACCCTGTGAGGTGGGTGGGGCTAAGTGAGCTCTGAGAGAGCTGTGAGTGACCCAAGGTCACCCAGCTGGCTTTGTGGAGGAGTGGGGAATCAAACCCGGCTCTCCAGATTAGAGTCCCGTGCTCTTAACCACTACACCAAACTGGCTCTCAATGCCTGGTTCACTCAGTTAAAACTCCTAATTCAGATCTGTGTCATATCCTTTTCCTTACCTTGTCCTGATCCCAAGTTTTGGAAACTTGCCTCATCTACAAGTTAGTGAATACACACATATTGTGAGTACAGTGTACACTTTTCTTTATATATGCATTAATTTTCATGTTATGTTCAATACATGTACAGGTGAACACATTATACAAACCCCACATTTATCCAGATAGTGGACCCAGGTTTCAGCAGTTAATGTGTTAGCTCTTTCTTGCCAACAGGTGTCTAAATGGACATACAGGATGTGTGCGTGTTTATTGCAACTTGTGAACATGGCTACGGTTCACAATCCAGCAGAACCAGCAGCGCACTGCGACCCGTGATGCAACTTTCTCCTCCAGCAGGGGAGCATTGAAGCACCAAAGAACCCAGACGACTGCTTTCGTTTCTGCCACTTCTCAAATTCCGTCCATCCCAGCGGCACCTGCACAAGCCTCCTGCAACTTTCTACCCCAACATGCAAGAGAACCGCGTGTTTAAGAAGTTGGAGGTTGTTAACGCACACCTCCCACAAAGTACTACAACTACTAAGCCCGTGTTGTTAACGGAATCCCTGTCTGCTAATGATTTAAACTGGAGACAGAATATCTGATCAAAGATCTGTGTTTCCTTCTAGTTGAACGGTAAGCTCTGGAACGGCTGTACTTGAAACAGACTTGCTTTAACACCCTTTTCCATGGTGTGGAATTACTGTGGTATTTTCACTTTCACAGCAAGTGAAAATACCTTCCCTTCGTAAGCACGAGGAGGCACTTGTACAGAATCACTGCATCACTAAACATTTCTGGAATACCTCTGCTGTTGTTTTCAATGAAACCTTGGTAAAACCAACCACTATAATTTGGCAGGAATAAGAATGTTTGGCAGGGATAAAGAAGAGGCGTGGGGAATTCTCCAAAACTGAATTTAGCAACTATAAATAAAACCCACGAATCATACCAGCTACAGTAGTTCGTTTTCCCAGAACAATGACAACTAAAATTTTGAACATTTCTTTTATTTATTCAAAAGCTAGGGTATGACAAAGAGGGTTAAAATGTGATATGCCACCTTTTTACATAAACTGCTGCTTGACAATCTATCAGAGACTTGTTGAGAGGTCTCCCTGCCCCAAAACGCTCACAAACACATAACCATTAATATTTTATACACAAATGTTTATTTCTCAAATAAACAACCCCTTTAAACACAAGGAATGAAATCTAAATCCTCATCAAGATGAATCCCCAAACAAAGAATCTTCCCAGTACTCTAGAATCACGGTCTTCTTGGTCACTACTGGCTTTTAACATCAAAATAAACAAGGACATGTTATTTTTAAAAATCATGCTTCAGGATTTCTAAGCTCTGCCTCCGATCTGTTCTATGCTGATCTGCAGCGTCTTAAAAATTGTACATCACCAAATCTGAACCAAGATTATGGAACAGCTGTGCACTTAACACAAAAACAAATGAGAAATAAAAGTTACAAGACGTAGTCAAGTTCGTAACGAATGTATGTGTTCTTCTCATCGTTGTAGATTCGCGGATAATGTGCTATCAGAGCATCCTGTGAGCCGATATAGATGGAGTTATAGATCTTCCAATACACATCTCTGACTTTTCGGGCAGGGTGAAATAAACCCTAGGAAAAACAGAAGAGGAAAATTAACACACACACACACAAACTGCCCCTCACAAGCAGAATATTTTTCACTGTTCAAAAGAAACAACAGTCTATCCCATCCATCCTAGCTGCGATCAGAATGTGCACGTAACTACGTTTGTGTCTACTAGAGCTCCCCCCCCCGCAAATACCCCTTCTAAGACACAACATGGGAGCAGCCAGAGAGTTTAAAGAACAGCTCGCACAAACAACGCACTAGGGAGGTACCAGCTCTGACAAGGGGAGTGCCGGAAGCCCCACTGCAGATTCATAAGCCCTTGGAAATCAGGGGATCCCAGATGGCAGGGTGTTGCTATCTCAGCTGGGTTTGAACACAAAGCAAGTATGTAACACCAGTCAACTGAAAACAGTCACCCAAGTATCAACCCTGTGCAATATCTACTCTTGGGTAGGTTACTATGAATGATTCATGAATAAAAAGGATGGAAGTTTTCTAGAGTTAACATTCTATCCCATTTGCACTCCTACTATCTAGGAGCGTTCCCCTGCTTTCTTGGTCTGCGCGTGCTTACATAATGTAAATAAATCACCTAAACTACTGCCTGTCATTGCTTATGATTTTCTGGTCATGACGGATGTCCAATAAAAAAAATCTGATGACAGAAGGATTTACATAGGCACAAAGTAGCCAATGATACCCTCCCCCCATTAAATAACTTGTAAATAGAATTCTGTGAACTAAAACTGCAAGGCAAGAGGAAGCTGTCAATTAATTCGCTGCTCTTGACATTACAAATTACATGTCCCCCACTCCTCTCTCTCACAAATACTTTTACTCGAGAAAAACTTACCTGTAAACAATACTGCAACATTCGGCAAGGTCCAATTGCGACCCTCAGGCCCTCCAATGCCCCCATGACTGCTTGAATAACATGAGGCGACGTCTCAAACACATTAGGCCACACATAATTTAACAAGTGATTCAGCGAGTCTTCGCAGCCAAAGCCGTACACCCCAAGAGACATGTGCTGTACCACTGCACTGGCTGTTTGCCTATGAACAAGGTCTCTGGAAAGGAAAAATGGTGCAGGTACATTTAATTAGAATCATAGAGTTGGAAGGGGCCATACAGACCATCTAGTCCAACCCCCTGCCCAGTGCAGGATCAGCCTAAAGCATCTCTGACAAGTATTCATCCAGCCTCTTCTTGAAAACTGCCAGTGAAGGGGAGCTCACCACCTCCCTAGGCAGCTGATTCCACTTTTGAACTACTCTGACCATGAAAAAGTTTTTCCTAATATCCAGCCGGTACCTTTGTGCATGTAATTTAAGCCCATTGCTTCGTGTCCTACCCTCTGCTGCCAACTGGAACAGCTCCCTGCCCTCCTCCAAATGATAGCCTTTCAAATATTTAAAGAGAGTAATCATGTCCCCCCTCAATCTCCTCTTCTCCAAACTAAACAATCCCCAGGCCCTCAGCCTTTCCTCCTAGGGCTCAGTCTCGAGACCCCTGATCATCCTCGTCGCTCTCCTCCACACCCTCTCGATTTTGTCCACATCCTTTTTGATTAATTTCTAGCCCCTACTTATTTAAAAAATTTTGATCACCCATTTTTAAAAACTTTATTTCTGAATTTTTAATAAAACAACAAGACTACAACAATAACAGGATTCCAAATATGAGTACCATATACATGGTTTAGATTGTTAATTGTTTATGACCTGCAGCTGTGTTAACAGAGACCAATAACAACATATTGGTTAGGTACAGTATATTCCTTAATAGAAGGCTCAGTAATATGGTTTAGAAAGGGAAGCCATGAAGACCGGTTTGTGATTGGGATTCTCTGATGAGGCTATTTGGTCTGTTATTTTGTCAAATATTAAGAGATCCCAGACTTTTGACATCCATTGACTAATAGTAGGTATACTGTCACTTTTCCATTTTGGGGCTAAGGTTATCTTGGCTGCTGTTATCATTAACGAGACAAGATCTATTCTATAAATAGGCATTGTTTCTGGATTGTGCTGTATTGTGTAACCTATTCTTTTTTCTACAGCGGCAATAACTTTTGGTCACCCATTTTGCTTTCCCCAGTTCCAAGGATGTGCACTCAAAACGCCTTGGAGAATAGTCTTGTTCTTATACGGTCCCTGTTAAAATAGTACAGATGCCCCTTTGCTAGTTTCCTTCTAGCTACTGCCACTGATCAGTTCTGTTCCATGAGAGAAACGTTTGCACCTCAGAGATGGCTATAGCCTGCTGGTACTGAAGAAACAAACAAGCCTGTTTCACAATCCTCAGTGCGTAAACAGCAAGCGCATGTACTTGCATGGGGTGGGTGGGGATCGGTATACTTTGGATAGCAGCCCTGTGTGCCCCCCCCCCTCCAAGAATACCACTCTAAAGACTCCCTAATCTTGGGGGAGGCAACAGGGAAATGCTGCTGGAAAAGGTCCTGGGGAAGCACTTAAAAGTGCCTGAACACTATCAATTTGGATCCCGTGAACCGAGCACATGTATACCTGAAATGTACTATTTTAGTCCAAAAAAAATCTCAGTTCCCTGAGAACCATGTTTTGCTACTGATGGAAGATACTTGGCTAGAGGGGAAAAGTTCTTTCCCTGCCAAGTCCTCCCCTTCACTTTTAACCCCTGTACTGGTCCCAAGTGTCCACAACTTCTAAAGCCTGATTTCAAGGAGATGCTGTAGCAGAACTGGAAGACAGGAAAGTCTGCTTCCGCAAGCACCCCACTGCAGCTAACAAAAAGATTAGGCCAACTGCTCTAAGAGGCCACAGAAAAGAAAGATTAAAACAAATTTATACAAAATAAGAAGTACATGAACTCTGCTTGGTCAGTAAAGCAGTTTAAGAGTAGCTAATCAGGCTGTTGCATACTTCTAATGCTTAATACTAAATACTTAAATTCTGCTATTAAAAGAGGACGCTCGTTTCCCGTATGTATAGATAGGATATCAAGAATAATAAAAATGACTGACCTGTCCATTAAAGCATCTTCAAGCAACGGGGTTACAGCATAGATGTAGTCCTTTCCCATTTCCCCAATATATTCAAAGAGGAAGGAAAGAGATTTTAAAACACCATTCTGAACATTCAGCTCTGGAACCCGATATTCATTCATAAGTGCAGGCAGGACTGTGAAAGGGGAGCAGGTTTCAGCTACAATAGCAATGGCAACTGTAGTGCACACTCGATTTTGTCTTTCTTGTACTTTCAAATTATTCAGCAGTGTTGCCAGCACATCGTGTGGTCTAGAATACAATAAAGCACAAAACTTTTCAGCAACTACAAGACCGACAGAAATATGCTGAAGTAGCAATCTAGGGTGGCTGTTCAGTTCTGAAAAATTCCAAAAGCGTTCTTTTTGATCTTGCCTTCAGTCCACCCTGGTGAAGTCCATTCCTCTTTTGGCTCAAATCATGCCGTTTAAGGAGGATTCTACTATCTGCAAGAGCTGGACATCACCCGCAAAGCACATTTACTGTACTATATATAACAGTTATATAAACTAATGGCCCCATGGGGGGGGGGGCGGGAATGCAGGAAACGGGAGTGTGAATGTTGTGGGGCTGTACAGATCTAGAAAACAGGAGTTAATCAACGAATTTCTAACTAGAAAACTGGAGTATCTTACTCAAGCCTTCACAATAAAGAGCTTCCTGATAGCAGCAATGAATTTAACAGCTGAAATAATCTCTCTTTATAGTAGTATTAACTTTTCTTTCATCGTCAAAACCCCCAGACAGCTGGAGTATACACTTACCCAATAGCTTTTGCGATATAACCAAACGTATTTACAGTTGCTCTTCGAATAGCTTTCTTGTGCGCCTTTAACAACTCGAGCAGTTCGAAGCAGATCCTCATCCACTCCCTGGCAGAAACATATTCTGCTCCCCTAGATAAAAAGAGAAAACGTTTCTGCGTGATCAAAGTTAGGCTGTATCGTTATGCAAACGTCTAGATTTACAACATACTATTAACCCAGGATACAGAACGGCATTTAAAGGGCTGTCTCCTTCCACAGGTTCCTGTGTGCCAACTACAGTCTTCAGGCAGGCAGCCATCTGCTGGCGATCCCACTTCTTAGGGAGGCCCGTCTGACCAGAGTTCGGGCCTTTTCCACTGTGGCCCCTTCTCTGTGGAACGGGCTTTCTGAAGGAGCGAGGGGAGCCTCCACCTTGGGGGCTGCAAGACCTGTCTTTTTGCCACGGCTTTTGAGAGGGTTTGAATAACAGGCATCTTCTGAGGGAGAGATTTCAGGGGGGGTTGCTTTATTTTGATTTTTAACTGTACATGTTTTTAACCTATTATTGTAAGCAGCCTTGAACCCAAAGGACAGGTGGGGTAAAAATTTTAATAAATAAGATGACAACGAGGACAAAAAGCAGAAGTGACTGCAGTATGTGAATACACCATGGAATTGACCCTGACTACGGGTGGCATTTCCATGTACCGACCGTAACTTCTGCACTTCCCCCACTCCCAGATGTTCCCCAAAATGCTGCTTCTGGGGGACCACCGGGAACAGCACAGGGAGAGGCTGAAAGGTGGCCAAGGGAAGGGATAATTGCCTCCCCCCATTCACTACTGGATGGGCACGAGTTCTGTGCCTTTAAACTGGCATATTTAATTTCATTAACTAGAGACCAGCTTTAAAAATATCTGGGAAAATGACATTTGTAAGGATCTAGCAATATACAGTGCTGAGGAAAGAAACACGTCACCTTGTTACAGATAGAAAGATTATAGCACCTTATAACTAAGCAATATACATGTATTCTAGTGAACTTTCTGAACTCTGCATGAACTCTGTTGTACTTTTTTTTTTTAACTTGTTGAATAACAACGCAGGTGTACTTTCATCTTTGACAGCTAATTAAACGTAGTGGACAGTATCTAGATTAGTGTCCTCTAATCATAGGATGGACCAATGCTGATCTACTCACTTAACTCTTCCTGTCATTTTTCACAGATTTATAGTTTTATTTTACAAGTTGGATACAACATCACTTTTTAGCCAATTAGAATGTTATACAATAGAAAATATAATTAATTAAGCCTTAAACCACTCATACTTTATCTAAGCTATCGCATGAAAAAGATCTTAGATTTTTGCATAAGAACCTATTAAAGTGCCAACTCAGATAGTATGGAAAGAAATCTTGTGGAGAATCTTATCATTGCTATGGGAATCTTAAAGCATTTCATAGAAACTTTTATTGTTTTAAACTTAGAGCTAGTTAGGAAATGTTAGCAAACCTAGTTCTTATTGCTTTTCTGTGTTCCATCTTTGTAGGATTTATATTGATAATCCTGTATGTTTTGATATCTTGCTCCTTTAAAAAGATTAGAGTGCATTTCAATAAAAAATAAACAAACTCTAGAAGGTCTCTGTGTGTCTTGAAGGGGGAAAGTTTTACAACCCTATAAATAATTTGTACTAATAAGCAGCCTTGTTTAAAAAGCAAGTATTGTTTTCCAGGTCTTAACTAAGTGCCACAAACTGTCCAAGAGTAAAGATAAATCTTTAGTCTGAGACAGAGGAAGCCTTAGTGAGACACGGATTAAAAAATATCTGTTACAACAACCTTACCTGTCAGCAATACGGCCAACCAGGTCGATACAATTCTCCTGCACTTTCTCATGTCTGTTCTTCAAGATAGGCGTCAGCCTTGGCAGCAAGTCTTTGATTGGAGGCGTCATCTTGTGCATTCCTATTCAACAAAGAAAAAGACCGTAAGCCTCAAGTGCTCTTTTCCGAGTCAGAATTCATTTTGTAAACAGGTTATACACATTTATTTATTTAACAAAGTTTATACCCCATCTTTCTGTCCTTATAAGGGCCACCAAGGTAGCTAACGAATTAAAATGTGCATAATTAACCATTAAAAATAAACACATCATTAAAACAATTAAAACCAGAGCTGAGATGCATACAAAACATAAAACAACTGTTAAAACACTGGGCATGAAGGAGGGAATCAACGAGGGAATGCCAAACGAACCATGGGTGGAAGATGGAAGCAGAAGGTTAGCAGCAGACATTCAACATACTGTGGCATCAGTGATAGAGCAATCATGGCAGGGCTGTACACAGTCATGACAAGGGGACAGCTCAATCTGAGAGGTTCACAGTTTTGATACCACTTACCGATGACATTCACAATGGCTTTAAGTGCTCCTAGGATACTGCCCAATACTTCAGGATATTCTTCACCCAGGTATTCATACAACACCACACCCAAATGCCCCATCAATTTTTCCTAGAAGGAAGAAAAAGAAGAATCAGCTTGTAACTTGCCTCTAAACAAAACACCTCTGATACAAGGAGCCCTAAGCAAGCAGAACAGCCTCTTGTTTGATTGATGGAACAAGCTGTCATTAAGAGTTGTGGGATTTAAACCCAAGTTTAAGCAAGGACAGAAGAATAAATACCTCTTGACACGTCTTCATGACAACCGCAGTACGAGATATCAGATCAGCAGCCTGCTGTCGTACTTTGGCCGATTTGTTGTTTAGACGCCACAAGACTGTACCACAGATCTGGGGTAGGTACGGCTTGACTCTCTTGCCAAGAGCATTAACCACTGTGCCGAAGCCATTCAACATCACAGAGTCCTGTTCACAAAAAAGGTTCAAAATACAGTATTTTAATGTTACTCTACCACCAACATTATACGCCTTTACTTCTGATGACTGGAGAGGCAAGCGTCCTGGGAATTACCAGCATTTCACACATTACATATCCATTAACAGATAAGATAATAAAACATGACTACAAGGAGACTTTCAACCCCCAACTGAAACCACGGAGGTATAGTGGTTAGTGTTGTACTAGGATCTGGGAGACCCAGGTTCCAATTCCACTATGTCATGGAAGCCTGCCAGGTAATCTTGGGCCAGTCACACACTCTCAGACTAATCTACTCCACAAGATTGCTGTGAGGAGAAAATGGAGGAAGGGAGAACAACGCACGCCATTTTGATCTCTGCTGGGGAGAAAGGCATGGTATAAATGAATCAAATAAATTTAATTTCCCCTTAACATAAAAAAGATACTGAAACAGGAGTGACACAGGGTGGTATAAAATGAGAACAGATCAGTCACAAAAGCAGCAAGGGACAGGCTGGCTCAAGACTTAGCAGGGCTGAAGTAGGGCGGGCGTCTTGAGGTAGGAAGCAGCACTGGCACCCCTTCCCTCTATTCAACCAGACAATTAGCCCGGGCCATACGCTAAGCTTGGGAAGGCGCCAACGCTGGGATCCAGATGACATTTTCTACGGCAGCTTATGGGAAAGGGCTTGGGCTCAGCAGTACAAAGCATGGTTTACGTGCATAAGGTCTCAGATTTGGTCACTGGTCTCTCCGGTTAAAGGATTTCAGACAGCAGGTATTCGGAAAGGCCCTCCCGTGTCTGAAAAGGTAACACTGACCTACAACTGGCCAAAAGTGTGACTCGGTTGTTCTAAACTTAGCCTAGAGCCAAGGGTGTGCGCAGATTCATACCTCGGTGGTCTGCTCTTGGAAGGCATACAGGATGCCATCAATAAGTTGCTCCTCCAGCTTGTGATCGATGTCCGCTGCACCCAGGTTCCCCATGATCTTCTCAATGGTCTCCATGACCATTTTTCTGTACTGCTCAGCTTCATCTTTCAGGTCATCAACTATCCTGGAAATAATTTCTGCTGCCCCAACTTTGTTGGCCAGCTCTACAGTTGTGTCAACCAGCTGAAAAGCATACGTACAAAAACAGTTTTGAGCAAACAAGCGGCAAACACTTGAAAAACTCAGCCCCCAAACGGAAAAATGAAACCACCCTTTATTCTGGTTTAAAGAAAACAAACCCATTTACGAGAAATAAAAGCAGTGACTGGGGGAGTAGCAGAGATTACTGGCAAAGAATGGAGCATCTCAGAAGCGCCAGGATTGCTTATCGGCATTAACATTTCTCCCTTATTCACATAACTATGTGGATAATTAAAATATATTTCTGCCAGCAAAATATGAAACTGAAACTAAGAGCTTGACTCAGGAGGACTGTACTCAGCGTTTCTTTTGGCAGCTCAACTCTGAAGAGTTTGGCCTCATGCAGAAATCTTATTCTTGCATGCAAATATCTGGAACACAAATACCTTGGAACTATTACTGAACCAAGAACATCTCTCTCACAGCAACTCTGAGAGTGTTGCATAAACCTTCCAGCAATCAAGCCCCATTACGTTTTTTCCCCCTGAAGCCTTAGAGCTACTGATGGAGTACTGCTTGAGACCCAAACGCTTCCATCTAGCCCGTGACACCTGCAAATCAGCTCAAAGTCCCTTGTAAACTAAAAGCCAACAGTACCTGTCTGTAATTTCTTCTGTCCAGTGCCATCCTGTGCTGCCAGAAGTGTTTGAAAAACGGAGGAAGGATCTCGGTTTTAATGTAGTTTGCTTCAACACCATCTGTGCCGCAACACTGCTTTACCACCTGGGGGAGAAAAAAGATAAAAGAGCCCATATCATCTTTCCATTACTCCAGAAGGGGAAAAAAAGGGTTATGCTACAAATTGTGCAATGTACCTATCTTTGGAGAGAGCACGGAGAGACCTCTATAATATATCTAATAGCAAAAGAGTTGTGCTGGATTCTCCCTCACATTTCTAAATATGACGATGGTGATGACACTGGTGTAAAGCCAGAAGCTCCATCTCTCTGCTTCTGACTCAGGTCATGGAATTATTCAATATACTCTTCTGGCAGAACGTCAGCCCAAGGATAGAAGAACGTTAAAGCTGGATTTGAAATTTGTTTCTACCTTCATTATGAAGGATTTGAATTTAATGCAGCAACTGAAATGGAAGTAACTGCTTTAGAAATGCGCCAGTTCTTTTTTTAACCAAACCTCAAATTTATATTGGCTCGAACTGTACCACTCTACTCCGCCAAGATCAAAGGCTTTCTTTAGTCTATGGAACCTTCTTCAGGCAGAAGAGCCACTTTCATCAGAGAAAGGTCTTGACTGAGCATAATGGTAGAATACAAGCCCATCTATCTTAGTGGAGTGTGTATCTCCCTATATGAATACAAGCTGGTCTTATATTACCTTGCTTTGGTTGTATTTTTGAGGGGTAACATTTCATTTTGTCTTGTTAAGCTACCTTGGAAGAATTTCTTCTGAAAGGCAGGCACAAGTGAAAATAGATAAACAAAACAATTTCAGAGTACAAAATTTCCCAGTTCAAAGTGCTGCTTAATCAAAACTCAATAAACAATCTCAGAGTCTCTCTACATGAGACATCTTACAGGACAGTGAAGAGGGATGCAACGTTAGCCGGGAAGTATAGTTTAAAAAGAAAGATCCAGCAGAGATCACTCCTCAGAGGGTTTGTTAATTTCATCTTTGTCTCCCTGAAGGCTCTGTCAATTTCACCTCCCCTTCAGGAGCCGAAGATGAAATTAACAAATCCTCTGAGGAGTGATGGCGCTGCAGAGGTGAAATTGATAAAGCCTTTGGAGAGGCTTCTGGGTTAGCCAAGAAACTGCGCTTCCAGGCTAACACTGCGCCTCCTTTCACTTGAGCGTCCTCCTGTAAGATGTCTCAGGTAGAGTCTCTTAGGCAAGCCTCTGTTCTGCAGCCCCTCTTCTGTACACCTTTCAGGATTCGCGTAAGAAACGACGTAAGTGCTTTAAGCACCCAGGATAAAACACAACATGAAAATACAAGTTGGGATTTTGGGGGGCACAATGATGTTTATTTGTATTTTTGTTAGTTACAAACAGTTACAATCTATTCTCTCACCCAGAAGTAGATATCCCTTTCTTGTATGCAGTTTGGTGCAGTGGTTAAGAGTGGTAGAACTCTAATCTAGAGAACCAGGTTTGATTCCCCACTCCTCTACTTGGTTCACTCACAGCTCTCTCAGAGTTCTCTCAGCCCCATCCACCTCACAGGCTGATTGTTGTGGGGATAGTAATAACATACTTTGTAAACTGCTCTGAGTGGGTGGTAAATTGTCTTGAAGGGTGGTATATAAATTGAATGTTATTATTATATGTTGTTATAACCCTTCAGATCCTCAGCTGACAATGATTAAACAGAGAGATTATTATTACAATCTCAAATTACCTTCAACACAATCTTTTTCATTTCTTCATCAGGTGACTGGAACTCTCTGATAAGGATCAACATGACTTCTCTGGTATAGTAATTGGCATACTCAGCATCCATCAGAGGAATCAGATAGCCAATGGCTTTCAAAAATGCAGCCAGACCCTATCAAAACACAAGTTCACAATTAAGCAGCAGAATATCCAAACATCTCCTCTCCAAGGAAAATAAAGTAGCAGCAATAGAAATGGACCAGCGGAGAACTCATCCTTACCTTTCCCCTGTGTTGACGTATGCCCTTCCACAGGGGCTTTAGCACAGAGTCAAATGACTCAATACCGTAGGGCGTGGCTGCCTCAGCTAAAGCGGCAATAGCCAAAGCACTGATGGTGCGGACCTTCTGCTGCTCGTCCACCAAGCCTGCAAAACAAACGCAATGTTCATTCTGTCCTTCAAAACCAAGCAGAACAGAGGCTGATATAACAAAACCACAAAAATATAGAATCTGCTGAAAGTAGCACGCTTCTCTTCTCTTCTTCCCCAATAGTTATTTCGGGCGCTTCCTTGAATGTGCGTGTTTAAATATTTCTGGAGTTAAGAGCTTCAGACTGTTTTGACGGTCCTGGACACCAACCACTTTTGAATGTGGGACCGCCACTCTCCCTATGTTCCCCAGAGGGTACTATACTCAGCAGGCAGACATCTACTGGTGACCTCTGGCCCCAAGGAGGTTGGCCTTGCCTCGACTAGAACCAGGGCTTTCTTGGTCTTGGCACCAACCTGGTGAAGCTCTGTCTGAGGAGACCCGGGCCCAGCAGGATTTGGTATCATTCTGCTGGGCCTCTAAGACAGAGATGTTCCACCAGGCATATGGGGGCTGAGGTGGGTGTCAGGGCCGTTTGCCCCTCTGGTTCTGCTGCCTTATCAATCAGCCGCTCTGCCCCACAGATTTGTTGATACTGGAGGGGTGTGCAATATGTGCACCGCTGTTTAAATGAATTTTATACTGGTGTTTTTATATCTTTAGGCTACCCTGTTGATTTTATATCTTTGTGTTGTAATCCGGTCCGAGCCTGCTTGCAGGGCGGGCAAAATATAAATCTAATAAATAAATAATAACAAATAAATACTCTACCCCCTGCCCCATACTTGGGCGCAGTTTTCAACTGCTGAGAAGACAACAACTCCGTGAGGCCCTGACTAGGCCTAAGTGCATAAGAACAGCCCTGCTGGATCAGACCAGCAGTCCATCTAGTCCAGCATCTTGGCATGCACAGCAGCCATCCAACTACCACAGAGGGCCAACGGTAAGGCACGGGAGCAGAGGTCTTCCCCCAAAGTTGCCTCTGGGCGCTGCTGTTATTTTTATTTGTATTTATTTTGTTTGATGTTTTGCCCAGTCTCCCTGCAAGCAGGCTCAGAGCGGGTAACAACATTAAGCGATAGACAATAAAATACAATACAATTTACAATTAAAACATTAATACATAAAATCTGAAATATCAGAACAAGAGTGAACATTTGATGGTGTCTGCTAAACACTTCTGAACGCAGTGTCTGTAGATAACAGGGCAGACAAGCAGATAGAAATCTGCCAAAAAACTAAAACAGAAAAGAACAAACAAAACAGAACAAAGCAGGGGAGGTCACAGGAGATCAGCCACCATCACTTCAACCATAGGCCTGTCAGAACATTTTCATTTTACAGGCTCTGCAGAACTGCAGTTAATCCTACAGGGCTCAAATCTCAACCTGAAGAGAGTTTCACCAGGTTGGCGCCAGGGCAGATAAAGCTCTGGTCGAGGCCAGGCGAACATCTTTTGGGCTGGGGATAACCAGCACATGTTGATCAGAGGACCATACAGTCCTCCGAGTGACATATTGAGAGAGACGGCCCCGTAGATACGTTGGTCCCATTCCGCTTAGGGCTTGAAATGTCAGGACCATAACCTTCAATCTGATCCTATTTACTGATCCTATTTACTTTAGTCACCATGGACAGAAGCCACTGATGGGCCACGGCCTCCTGCTCGTGAACTCTCGCCTCTGCCATCCATATTGTAAGGGGGCCTACCAATGGCTTAAGAACCCAATGTACGTCCAGGGACAGCAGGTAAGAACCAGGTCACAAGCCAATTCACTACTGAGGGATTGGCTTTCACCATGAAACACACTCGTTGCTGACAGCACAGTTCATCCTTGGCACAAAGGCAGCTATAACAAATGCCTCTATTTCAAGTTGTCCACATTCTCCGCAGTTGCAAAGCAGACTGAAAGGGAGAAGAATGTTACTGCCTAAGACACCCACCATGCTCAATGATTTCAACCAGGCTCCGGAGATGAGGTAAAATGGCACAACCCATGAGAATGGCAATCTGTTGCACGATCTTGATGCCAGTGTGCCTGGCCTGCCAGGACTTCTTGCTTTTGCAGACGGCTTTCAAGAAGGGCAGCAGAGAAGGAATGCCCAGAGCAGAGGCCACAACAGCAAAGGCTCGGGCCGTTGTGTTACGCACATACTCATCCATGTTGTCGATATCAGGTCGCATGGTGGAGATCATGGTTGCCAGACCAGCCGCCTGGAAGACAAAAAGGAGCAGATCTAGGCACTGTATGCAGGCTCCAGGAAATTCCTCCATTGGGGATGGGTCGTTTCCATCAGTTCCTCCCTCCCTCCCACCCACAGACACTCACTTTGCTCCTCCTACTCTTCTTAAGGATCCCCCGTTCTCCAAAACACAGCTCAAAAGGGGGGGGGCAGTTGGAGGGGGAGTATCCTATTTCCACAAAGTTCCACTGATGGTACTTTGGATCCAACGCTAAGTTTTTAAAAACATGTGTGACCCCATGACACTGTTGTTCTTCATTGCTAGAATGCTGCTATGACTTCATTTTTTATAAATGGACATTTAACATTTTCAGATAAACATCAAAGTCAAAAAAAATCCACTGATAGTAGCTGGCACTGCCTTAAAATTGCACACAACAGAACTACAGCTTGCCCTGGGTGCTGTTTTGAACCTCTCCTAAGATTAGCACAACTTATTAGGGGAAAGCACTGCTAATTACCTTAGCCAAGTTGGAAATGATTTCTCTGCCTTCCACTCTGGCATAGTAGTCTTCATCAATCAGCAGGGGTTCAATGACCACAAGAATCTGAAAGAGGTTGAAGAAGGGTAAAAATTACACGAACATAGCCTGTAAAAAGTAGTTAAATTCAAACCGCCCTTTACTCAATAAAGAATAGACATATTTAAACTAAGAGTTCCATGCTTATCAATTTCAGAGAAATTCTGCATCCATCCATACTATATTTTTAGCTCCCTTTGCACTCATTTATCCAACACAGGACACCAAGGATGGCACTTTTTAGAAGTAGAAATGGTTCTTATAAATATCAGGACGTGCTAAATAAGACAATTTGTATCTGTAATTCCAGATGAGCAACATTTTTGTGCAACACACATGGGAAAGAAGTCTGAGCAGTCAAAGGTCTTTAATGTGCTGCTCTATATTAACATCTGTGCACAGGATACAACTATAAATACTCATTATCTATCAATCTACAGAATACCATGGCAACAAGTGCTTATTATGGACTAAAAGATACTCTTACCATGGACATCCTCTAATAGAACAGCAAGTTAAATGTGTTAGATAGTGCTACTTTCTGCACCCCCTAAAATGAAAGGACCAAGGATCAGTGAAACAAACCTTATGCACATATGGTCGAACCAAGTCATCCAATTTGTACAAGATCCTATCAATAACTTTGACAAGCAAATGGCGTTCTTGATCTTCAAGGGTAGGCGACATCAGCAGGGGTAAAATCTGATTGAAGAGTGGTCCAGCTCCAAATTCACGAGCTTTATCAGTAATCTGTCGCAAAGCGGCCTACAGAAACAGAAAGATGTATGGGGTAACCAAAAAAAAAAAAAAAGCCGGTCCCATTTATTTTAGGCACAATTATCTTTGCCCTCACACCACCATACTAGGCAGGTAGGATATTAACAACTTTCATGAAGCGGCAGGACTCTAATCTAGAGAGCCAGGTTTGATTCCTCACTCCTCTGCTTGAAGCCATCTGGGTGACCCTGGGTCAGACACAGATCTCTGGCGCTCTCAGCCCCACCCACCTCACAGGGTGATTGTTGTGGGGATAATAGCAACATGCTTTGCAAACTGCTCTTGAGTGGGTATTAAGTTGTCCTGAAGGGCGGTAGGGCTCATTTGGAGGGGGAATGCGGCGGAACAGCGTTCCTGCAGATCTAAAAAGAGGTTATGTGGGTTTTGGCCCCACCCACATGATTCCTGTTCCTCCCCACGCGCGAGCGCAAGTGAGTGCAAGCCAGGCTACTGTGGCTGGCTCTCCAGAGGAGGGTAAGCTGCTTTGAGTTCATTCTGCTTTATTTTCAAAAAATACCTGGAGATTTTGGGGGAAAGGGGCCTGAGGGGTGGGTGTTGTCTTCTGACACACTTCCGGCGATGTCAGGGGGTGTGGTATATGCTAATGAGATATGCTAATGAGTCCCTGCAGTTCTTTTTCTACAAAATGACCCCTGAAGGGCGGTATATAAATCAAATGTTATTATATTATTATTATTTTGGCTTGAAATATATAGCGTCTTTACAGAGCTGGTGTGCTTTATGGTTGTAGTAAGAAAAACTGGCTATGAAATGAACTTATACATAGAATTAACAGTAGAAAAAAGGAAATATATGGAAAGGTCAAAACAAGATAAAATATTAGAGGAAAGAAACTCCACACATACCAAAGCGGTTTGCCATACCTTTCTCATCGGAGGAGTACCATTTTTAATCTTCAAAAGCAATTTCATAATCTTTCTCTCTTTCTGTTCTTCCGGACTAAGTGTCGATTCATCAACATCAACCTGAAATTGATTACATGCACGATGACTAAAGCGCGCTCACGCCAAACCAGCCCAACGATGACAATGCTGTGAAGCCAAAGATCTCACCAGTAATTTGTCGAAGTATTGTATGTCATCTGGCTTTAGGAAAGGAAGATTCCCCGAGGGCTGGTCATTGACACTCTTCATAGTCCTGTCTTCAGTCTGCATGTGAAATCCAGTCATTCCCCCCAGGGGCGTGGGCGTTGCTGTGAGTTTACGAGCTGGAGTACGAATAGGGACATAACCGGCCGGAGGAGGGAGAACCTGACGGGAAACAAAGAATTAAAAGAAGTCGGAGGATATCAAAACATTTCAACGGTTAAGTGATTGCCATAAAGACGTCAGGATGAATTTCAATTTGCAGACCAAAGATCTCCTGCCACCCCCGTGCCACATGTCGCGACTGAGCGGGGACACTTCGGCTTGTGAAAAAATTCTGAGTAGAAGATCCAGAGCAATGACCCTGTTTTGCCCGGCTATCTGCTTCCCACAGCAGCTATTTCTGACCTCAGGGAAAGTTTATTCTTGGGGTCCTATGGCCCGTGTGGAGTAACATCCACGCAGTTCAGGAGGCTGCAGCAGGGAAGGTCAAGGGGACAAAAGGAGTCCTTTCTTCCTCTTCTATTGCCAGCCATTTTTTTTTTAAAGACAGAAATTTAATTTCACTGGAGTACTACAAGTTCCTTGAGTGAGCCTAAGCCACTATCTGGATCCCAACCAAGTTCTTTGAAACTGTCTGTGCTAGATTTTTAGAACAAAGAGGTAAAGAACCAAGTATGGTGTACCTAAAAAATCTTCTAAGTTACATGAGACAGCTGGAAATGCCAATCGGGTACTAGTTTATAACATTATGCACAGAATCCCCAAAACAAAGTTAAAACATTTCTTATGTTTTCTCACCAGAAATGAAATGACATCTTTTATTTTTCTAGAAAGAATTACGTTACCCATTTGAGTTAGGAACAGAAGCGTCGTGTAGGGATTTTAACGCTTCATGTGACAGTTTGTAATGATTACTTACTCGGTATCCTTCCGGAAACATCGCATCCAGTTCTTCATCAGAAAGGGGCCGATTTCTCTCATCTATTTCTCTCTCCCATCGCCATGCTTGGAGCTGTTCAGGAGTCATGCTCATTATGTGACCTACATTGAGATCAACAAATAAGGATGTTGCTTTCTACACAGAAGAAACCCCACTAGTCAAATATAAAAACTACCTTCAGACAAAATTCACAACGGGACCTTTGCACATAACCAGTTATAAAATTCCAATTAGTTATGCCAGCAGGCAGTTTTGGGGTTCCTTTTAGCATATCTGTCTGTTTAATAATATACAGGGTTATGCACAACACCCTCGATTACATTTCTTCTTCTTAAACAGTCTTAGATAAGCGAATAGCCCATCACGATGTCCAGCACAAGCACGTATTATTTCAAAAGGGGTGGGGGGAGCACAAGTAAAAAAAAAATAAGATATAGGTTGCAATCCTTAACATATGTTTTGATGTGGACAAAATCTAATGAGGACTGAGCAGTTCAACATTCAATCGTACCTGGCGTGGGAGTGGCCATGTTCATGGCTGGGGTGCCAATAGGGGTCTTGCCAGGAGTTAAAACGGGAGTGCTTCCACCCATCTGGCTTGCAGGTGTTTCATCCCAACGTGATTTTCTTTTACTTGCTCCAGGGGTGGGTGTTTCACCTATGGAGTCGCCACCCCGATCCGTGCGGGGCGTTTCAGCCCAACCACTCCCATGACCAGGAGTATCTAGAAAACAAAATACAATTGTTTTCATACTATATTCAGCGCATGATAAACAAGTAACGCAAGCTGACAATGGAAAATTTAACGAAGCTGACGAAACGCTTTACATGGCTGACGCCTCCCGTTTCAAATAAAAGGTTCAATTGTCATCATAAACTCTGCTATTGACGCATAAAGCAAACGACACTATATTAGTTACGTGGGGCTTTGCGGGGATCATTCCGAGTCTTTAAAGAGCTTCAGTGCAAAGATGCACTAAGGAAACTTGGGGAACAGGCCCGAAAGAGTTCTACACAAAGGTAAGTCTCATTCAGTAGTGTTTACTTCCACGAAAGCGGCCTTTGGCCTGCAGCCTCAGCACAGGTGTAACAGTTCGAGGGATCAGACTAGGACCTGGAAGACCTGCGTTCAAATCCCTACCCTGCTTGATGGGTGGCTCCAGGCCAGTCACCAATTCTTAGCCTCTCTTACTTGGAGGGAGGGAGGGAGGGATAAATATGCTCTAGATAATATTTTCCCTCCTTTGGATGGCAGACTCCCATTCCAATGGCAAATGCTTCTATAATTGCCCTCACTTCCAAGAACTTATTGGCTGACAGTGAGATCAGCTGTTTGGGGGGGGGGGAGTCTAGTCAAATGCACAGAAACACTGGAAAGGCTTTCAACTAAGGATCTCCCCACCCCCTACCCCATCAGATGAGGTTTGCACAGGATGGACGCTCTAAGGTACTTAATCCACTGTTCACAAAGGCGCACATCACAAAATATGATACCCAACAACAGAGTACCGCAGAAGTAATCTAGAGTCGTCAGATACACATAAATTATCAGAATGTTTTGCATCCCGTTCCAAAGAGAATACCTCTTTCTGTTTTTGGAGTCTCATCCCATCGATTTTTCCGTGCACTGGAAGTGGCACCTCCATGGCCTGGGGTTGCGTGACCAGGTGTGTCGCGTCCAGGCGTTGCAGCTCCTGCTGGTGTGTGACTGGGAGTTGGATCCCATATTTTCGATCCAGGGGTTGCTCCAGGTGTCTCGCTGCCCTTTGCACGGCCAGGCGTTTCATCCCATCGCAGTGATGGTGTATGCCCAGGGGTCTGAACAAGGAAACAAAAAGTAGTGGCCTTTCAGCTTGCATCAAAGTACAAGATCTACTGTTAATCTTGACCCCAAATAACTTACACGTCCATATCCCAGAAAGGATGGAAATGGAAACAGATTGGCACCTCTGCACTATGTCAGAAACTGGTAGATTCCACTGCCTTAGTAACTCCAGAATTCTGCAATGTGCTGGGAGGGGTCCACACATGTGAGTTTAAGGAATTCTTAAAAAGGCAGAGGTGTCAGTTCAGTAAGACATGCTGTGACTAGTAAGGAACAGATTATATCCAGTATACGAAAACTCCATAGACTGTTCTGTGCAAATTTGAAGATTTATGCTGATTAGTTCACATTTTTAAATACTAAGAAAGGAGCAAAGAGGATTGCAAACCATTCTTATTGTTTAACCCTAAAAGAAACTTGACTGAAACTAGGAGGTCTATTTTCCAATACATTATCATGGAGTCAAAGCCTTGCACGTAGCTCCCACTGCCGGCTACAGCCCACATCAATCTGCAAATTCGCGGAACTATTCTCTTCTAAAATGAACAGGGAATGTCTTCCCTAAACCCAGAGGAAGTTGCTACACAAGAGAACTGGACTGGGAGAGGAGCTGAGTAGCCACAGTTTTAGTCTGCTGCAGCAAAAGATAACGAGGGCAGATGTACACAGTCGAATATGTTTATATCTGAAGGAGAAGTTTTCATAGAGTGGAGTCCAAAGTTCAGATAAAGGAAAGTGATGCGTGGGTTAAATTAACAAAAAATGTGGCTAAAGGCACGCAGTGGCACAATGAGGGGAGCTTTATGAATAAACAGCAGCTGACGACACAGCGGGCCACGCCCAGCATCCCCTGCTCCCCCCGCCTTACCTCAGCTTGATCCCAGCTCGAGAGTTTCTTTGGTGTGGCCCCAGGAGTCTGGTCGGCAGTCTGATCCCAACGCCGCTTACGTTTGGATGGAGGCTGGGATGCTGCACCATTGACGACTTTAAGTTCACCCGCCTTAGCCTTTTCTGCTAGTTGCTGCCTAATCTCCCTCTGTGAGAGAGAAACATTGGATTGCGGTATTCAGTCCCATTTCAAAATGCTTCCACGCCTGAGCTAATGGTACGTTGCAGTTGCTTTTCGGGGGGGGGGGGGTGAGGGGGATCATTTGGATGTACAACAGGCTAAAAAACCCAACAGTACTCCCCCTTTCACGTTCCACAGTGGGAGTCTTACATTAAAGATACAGAGGGGAATTGGGGTAATCAGATTATGATCTTGTTAGACATTAAGTTGCTGCACAGCATAACTAAAGCCAATGATGTGTATGAACTGAATGATTACAGCAGAGACCTATGTTATCTTGTTGAGTAATGATTGTCTGGGTAACAGCCTCATAGGGAGATGGAATCACACTGGTAATCACTATTATTATCTCTATTTCCCCAGATTCTATGAGGAACAGTATTATTCTTAATGGACTTACACCCTCTCCATGTTTGAATCTGAAGGAAAATGTTTATAAATTGCTTTATCGCCCAAGTGTGTTATGTGCTGTCAAGTTGCCTCCGACCTACGGCGCCCCTATGAAGAAAAGATCTCCAAAATGTCCTATCATTAACAGACTTGCTCAGATCCTGCAAACTGGAGGACACGGCTTCTTTTATTGAGTCAAGCCATCTCATTTTAGGCTGCCCGTACTTTACTCCATATCATATTAATAATCTCTATAGTAATAATGTCCATTGCTGTACGTGTTACAGGGAGATCTCTTTGAACTGGATGAGTGGCCAACCTAGTGTAGGTGAAGAACATGGTAGTGCATACTGGAACAATAAATCCTAACTTTAAATATATGCTGAGGGGGTCTGAACTGACTGATAATGAAGCAGATCTTAAGGCTGTAGCGGATAGCTCAATGTAAATGTCATTTCAGTGTGCAGCAGCAGTGAAAAAGACAAACCCCATGTTGGGGATTACTAGGAAAGGGATTGATAATAGAACAGCCAACATCACCTTAAATAGAGCTATTGTACAGTCCCATTTGAAGTACTGTGTGCAGTTCTGGTTGCCGTATCTCAAAAACGGATATTGCAGAACCAGAAAAAGCACAGAGAAAGGCAAACCAGATGAGCAAGAAGTCGGTGTACCTTTCTTGTGAGGAAAGGCTAGTCTGGAACTTTTTAATGTACAGGAGAAAAGGATAAAAAAGCTACGGGGGATATGGCAGACATTTATAATATTAAGCATGGATAGAGAGGGAGCATCTTTATTCTTCCCCGGAAGTGAGGGGCACCAAATGAAGCTGATGGGAAATATATCTTGATAGACAAAAGAAAATACACCTTTACCCAATCAAGGATTTATCGAATGACGGATTCTCTGCCAGCCAATGAACCGAGGGCCAAACGCTCAGATAGCTTTAAGTGGTAATTAGAGTCCTGGAGGAAGGTCCATCACTGGTTACTAGCCATGGCGAGTAAAGGGAACCTTCCTATACAAAGGCAGCAAACCTCTGAATACCGGTGCTAAGCGGCAACATCAGGGGAGGGCCTTGGTATCCATTCCTGATATAATGACCCTCTGAGGCAACTGGTGGATCACTGCGTAAAACAGGATACTGCACTAGATGGTCTGATCCAGTCAGGCTCTTCTAATGTTCTCACAGAAATGCCAAGGTGTTTTTTTTTTCCATATAAATGGTGGGAATGTTTTGAGCCTAACAACACTGGAAAGAGCTCCTTGCTACCGTTAATTCTATGAGAGGATATGAACACCATTTTGACTTAGTCTCTTGAATTCCATGCATCTTACTGACCAGCAAATTTAAAAACGGAGATAACCAACCTCTTCTTTCGTTAAATGTTGCTCACGCATTACATCCATGTATGTTCTGGCATTCATTTTAGGGTCAGGTGTCTTCCCTCCTGCAGAAGAGAACAGCAACAGGACAGAAGCATAATAAGCACGGGGCGCGCAGAAAAAGTCAGCGTTTAATATTGCCCTGCTCTAATGTTACATTATGCCAAAATGGATTAATTTAACTGTTTTGATTGAATTTTTTTTAATAAAAAGATTACATGTATCTTACGTTTATTCACTTTGCTGATCAATTTAACCTGTTTGAACACAAACATAACTACAACAGTTTAAAACAAATATATTTTTTTTAAAAAAAGGAGATAAGAATGATAAAATGACAGCACAGATTAAGAGTCTTCAGAAGTGATGGGTTCCTGGGTTGCTAATCCGGAATACGTACACTTTCGTGCCTTTGTCTCCATCAGCAGTTCTGACTTCAAGCAGCAGAATAGAAGCCTAGAAAATTATCTCTTTACCATTAGTAACACTTTGGAAAGATATTTATCATCAACACATTACCTTGTTCAAGCTGATAAAGCCTATATCTGACTATAAACTATTGAAAGCCTAGATAATCACTCAAATTGTTTCATCATAAAAACCATTTTATACACTTGAGGTATCTGGACAGCCATTCCCAGATCCGTATTTTATGGTGGTATGTTAAAGGGCTTCGCTTAAAGAGCACCCAATTTCTCCCCCCGCTGCATCTGAAGGTACAATTACAAATTGTGAGTTGATTGCAGTATACTACATTTTACCATCACAAGGATACTCACAGGCAAACTTTTTTTCCCACATCGCTAAATATACTAAGCTGTACCTTGAATTTATTCTAAAGTCATTTTTTAAAAATTTTTACAGAAGCCCAGCTGTAGAGTAACAAACTTATCAAGGAAGCACTACTTTTAAGCGTGCCGATGGGCTATACAGGTAGTATAGCATTACTATGGAGGAGAAAATAAAATTCTTAATACATTTTTCTCTATGCTGAAGATCAATGCCCAATTGGCAGTGTCATTCTGACACTAGCTTTGATAGGACTTTCCTTTGGGATACTTTTTCACCATTATCTACACAGGATGTGTTGAACTGCACCCTTAAGAATGCAGACAGGACTGGCATATAGCAGTACTGCTGTAGGAAAGAAATTAAGGACAGTTAGTATGGGCCTGTGAATTCTGACAATACATGTTTATATCAATGACAGTTAAGCAAGTAAAATCCATATCCCTATTAATCCATGCAGGCTGAGACACTTCATTTACAAAAACCTGCAACCAATTAAGAGCTTTAACCGACAGGTGCTCTAAAGTTACCTGTCAAGCTGACTCACCTGAGGAAAGTTTCCATCAGGCCCACTACTGCCCCTTTCGCTGACCTATATTCCAAAATCATCAAAAAAGACTTGAAGTATTAAAAAAGTATCATTAAAGCTGCTTTTGTTTCACTTAGCTAAACTTCCTCACATCAGAATTTCGAGAATCAACTGCTCTGGTCTGCCAGTTAGCATGTTAAAAGCAGTCATTCTTTTTCAGTTTTTAATGTTGGACTGAATGCTTCCAGTAAGGTGGAAGATTCTCAAGATCTAAGCATACAAGTTGTACGAAGTACAGTACACATAAACCCAAAGCAAAAAGAAAAGAGAAACCTTTAACCCTTTGTGTTTCTATGGCAATGGCTCATTATTTTCTTGTCCTTCTACCTGGAAAGAAAATTTGTATTATAAAAGATGAACAAAATGGCAAACTATGACTTCAACCAACTCTTTAATAAACTACGTAAACGTTTAAAAAATCCTAAATTTATAAGCATGCCAACAGAAATCAAAGGGCTAAAGATAATTTATGGGGAACAAACTGGTAAGGTCCAGTGGAAAAGTGAAAATAAGTTACCATCTGCAAAAGGATCAAGACGCTCGGGGGAAATTATCATCATCCGCCTGCGATTTTTGTATTCATCTTCTCGATCCGCGATCTTTTGTGGACGATGTTCAGCAAATGGATCATACTGAAACCAGAACATTTATCTTGTTACAGAACAAGCAGTGCAAGAGAGATGCTGACAAAGCTGATCCTAGCCTCAAGCCAGCTGACTGAGGCACAGCAAATACTGTATTGACTGCAACGGAGGCAGGAGAAAAAAGGCAGTGAGCGGCATCTCCTCCTCTAGAGCGAAATGCCTGCTTCTAGGGCTGGAGATGAAATAGCTGCCTGGGCCACTGGAGGGCGACAAGCAAATGACTGTGAATTTGAAGTAATTTTTTTAAAGGAAAAACTCTCCTGTGATTTGCAACATGTTGAAGGCACTCTTCCCATTACAGTTGTTTAAAATAATACTTTAGGAAAATGATTCCATTTTCCTATTAGACTCTTAAATACCCTTTTAACATCTGACCAAACTGATGGGCTTTTAATAAGCTAACAGATTGTGGAATGGTTACTCAAGAGGAAGCTCTTGGGGAAATTCAGGTGTAAGTACAAAGTGGCGCCAAAAACCCTACCATGGATCACAGCATGATTTTCAAATGTTGTACTCCAGATATAAATATGACATTTTTGCCATAAACCAGCATCCTCCCCATCTTTTGTTATCAAAACTGAATACGCTAACCAAACCGATGATTCACCCAGACGTTTAGAATAAAGTCATATGTATCCTATACATTAATTTTATATTTTTTTAGTAATTTAAAGTGCAAAAAGTGCTATTAGTGTTCAATACATATACAAAATACAACAGACTTCAGCTCGACATTCATATACCTATTAATGAAACATCCTATTTCATATAAGAATAGTTATAGATTATAAAAATTATACACACATACATACGTACACACGCACACACGTGTGTGTGTAAAAAATAACAGTCCAACTGGTGAGTAATTCTGAAATGCAACTGGTAAGTATCTGTTATCTCATATATTTTTAAGGTCATTGCTGCTCATGTAAGCTGTTAATTGAAGTGACTTCTACGGTCTACTGCAAGACGGAAGGAGGGCACCAGATATATATATAAAAAATTAATTTATAGGATACACATGACTTGATTCTAAACCTCTGGGTGAATCTTTGGTTTGGTTAGCAGTTCCAGTATACCCAGAGGAGCCCTATAGGTTATCATATCAAAACTGAATAAGCAGACCATTTTCTGAATTTGGGAAGGATTTCAATTACGGCAATTCAGCTCCAAGGTCTCTTTCTCCAGCCTGACAACCACCAGTTTTTACTTGCATGTTTCACAGCTGTTGTCATTGGTGAAGTCATTCTTCAAGTTTTCTGCTATATATGAAAAGGACTTATTCGGAATACCTTTTAATTATCCAAATAAGTTCCACCATTACAGAGCAAGATAACTTAAGAAGTATGTGACTCCTTGGAGTAATATACATACACAGATATAAAGTTCCACCCACCAGTCACGTACAACTACACACAAGTTTATGAGATTATCCAACATTCCACATGCCACACAATTTAGCCTACTCTGGTCAAAAACTTTCTTTCAAGAACAGCAGAGGGTCTCAACGCTCTGTTTGTATACCTGTTCTGTTGACTGTGGTATATCATTAAGCAATGCCACTGGGGCATGGTACCCTGGCTTCTTCTGGCCAAGCAAGCTTGTTGAAGAGTAGTCATCATCATCCTAGGGAAAAAAATAAGAACATTTATTAACTGTTAATTTTTGCTTTTAAACTGCCCCATCAAATTGTTGTTTTCAATGTTAAAACTCAAAACTGGTATGTCGATTTTAAAGGGATGATACAGCCCAAACCACCCAACCAGCCGATCTGAATTTGACAGGGTAACACTGACAATGCTTCAGAGTATCAATGTGCATTGCAAACTACGGAAAGCACAGCGCACCCTATGCAATTCCTGAACGGATTCAAACAAGCATCGTACAAAACACAAATTCACCAATGTGCTTCCTGGGCATGGTGTGCCCTCCTCTCCACACAATTTGAGCACTGCCTCTGCAAACATGGATATTTGCTAATATGAAAATGCTGATTCCAGACAAGACCAATCCCAACATAAAAGCCAGGGCATATGTTCTTCCCCTTCCAGATCAACGACTGCAGCTCCTTCACTTGCTTTCACAAAAATCAATGGAATTAATTTATTTTAATAAAAACATATAAACAACAAACTATCCAGCATTTGGCAAACATCCATGCCGTGCAAACTCTTTCCAGTGTAAACTTAGAATAAACCATTTCTGAGTAACTGCAATAGCCAATATAACTACATTTTAGTTTTGACAACAATTCACTAAAACTTACATCCTCTAATTCAGTTGCGGCAATTGAAGTTACATATCCAGCAAACCGGCTGTCACTTCCGCCATAGATCTCTTGATCGTAGTATCCTGTGGAGTCAAGACCGACTCCTTGAGCTTCATCAAGAGCAACCTTTTTGCCTTGAATCTCTCGAATCTGTGCTTCAATATCTGTAAGAAAGGATAAGCAAATATTTTACATATTTCAAAAATACTGTGTGAAGCATTTTGTCATCTTTATTCTTTCTGAGGCATATTAAAACGGAACTCTAGTGAGTCATGCTAAAGCATACGGAATGTCAAGACCTATTTATAAACAACTCATACCAATAGCTAGTTTCCTGCAGGAAATATTGTCACATGACTTTGCACTGACCCAGCATCATATTCTGGCAGTCCTGTGGTAGGTCAGATAAAGTGCCCTCCTAACGCATCATGCACTGAATTTGGTAGGATTGCACCCACAAATACCACCATTTCCACAACACAGCTTTCAGTATAGTATTAATGGGGCTAAGAACTTTACATCCTATGATGTTAGCAAGAGTGCCCACTTGCCAGCTGATACAATTATTCCTGCTGTAGATACAACTGAAGATTTCAGCTCCCATGTAATTCACACTTATTTCTCTCAAAGTAGATGCTCTGAAACAAACTCAGATGTAAAGTACTTCATATCCCCATACAGTTCACATTCTCTGTAATTATATCACTGGTTGCCTTTTCCAGTACTGATTGTTCAAGGTAGTTTACAATTGCTTACCATAAACAACAAACTAAGCCGTTTCTTCCTCCCTCCACCCACAGAATGTGTTATGTTTTACCTTAATTCTTAAATACTTCCTTTTAATATTAAAAGTACCCTGTGCAAGCACCGAGTCATTACTGATCCATGGGGGATGTCGCATCACGACGTTTCTTGGCAGACTTTTGTTACAGGGTGGTTTGCCATTGCCTTCCCCTGTCATCTACACTTCACCTCCAGGAAACTGAGTACTCATTTTGCTGACCTCGGAAAGATGGAAGGCTGAGTCAACCTTGAGCCGGCTACCTGAACCCAGCTTCCGCCGGGATCGAACTCAGGTCGTGAGCAGAGCTTGGGCTGCAGTACTGCAGCTTACCACTCTGTGCCTGAATATTAATACTACCTAAAACCTGAATTCCACAGTTTACTCATGCAGTATGTGTGTCACTATTTCGAGTATGCAACCAGAAGTCTAACATGGTCAACAATTACTTTTTTTGTGACACCTATATAGCTCTTTTTTCCAATAAATTAATCTAGCCTGAAACAGCGAATTGAAGGGTGGCCAGTAATTTCTGTCATTTCAAAAGCAAGCTATCGCACTATTCAAAAGTTTATTCTCTAAAAAACACGAGTCTAACTCACCCTTCTGATCACAGTTCAGTGGACTTTGGCCAAGGCCCAGGCTGTCCACTCACTGATAGCAATATGGCTTTTAGATCATCCATGATAACACACAAAGTATACTGCGGTTGAAAGGCACAAGAAGAGGACTGCCACTATACTCTCAGACCATAAATATGTATTGCAGACTTCACAAAACAGCTGTGTTGGCATTCGTTACTTGAAAAATTGAATTCTTTTAGAGCTGGGATTTTAATGGATTGCTCATTTTAATTATTTTTAAACTGTTTTATTATTTCATCATATTTTACTTGTGAGCTGCTTTGAGGTGGTCTCTGAAGAAGTGGCATTTCAGTCTTCTAAATAAACCAACAGGCTTGCTTTCACAATAGCAGCAATTCTGAACATGCGCCTCCAGATCCAGCTACAGGTTCTACACAATATATGAAGCTGTCTACGAAGAACTCCATAAGGACACCAGCTCTATGCAGAGAATCCACCACTCTGCTCAAACAGCTAAGACTGCATGCAGTGCACACAGGCCTCTGGAGGGAAAAAAAACTGAAATCCTTGAGGCAAGAGAGTGGGCTAAATTCAGTCTTCCCTCCCAAACAGTGATCAGCTTTTTAAAAGAATGTAATCAAAGGGGCTCACATATATCTTTGGCTGTTCAGAACACACCGTCACCAGCTGGGGTGATCCCCTCCCCATAAAAAGGTCAGTGTCACTAGAGATGTAAAAGTCTGTAAAAACTAGGGAGGAAAAATCTTTTTTTTCTGAAGACTTTCTTCAATATGGAAATGGAAATATTCCTATGTGGTATTTTCTCTTTGAAATGAGTAAAACTGTTTTAAATACCTTTTTATTTCTGAGTTTTTTGTATAACAATGTAAAAAATAACAATAATACAATGGTAACAGGATTCCAAACATTTTAAACTAGTATGAGTCAAGTAAAGAACATTTTTACAGGTGTCAACAATCAATTAAGACAAATGTCTATATATTTCTTAGGTATAGCATAATCTTCGAAAGGATGTTCCATGATATAGTTTAAGAAAGGAAGCCATCTTTCCATAAATAACGAACAGTAATTAGAATTCTCAGAAGAAGCTACTTGGTCTTTTATTTTATCAGAAATTAAAAGATCCCAGACCTTTGATATCCATTGTCTGATGGTGGGTATACAGTCACTTTTCCATTTTTGAGCTATAGTCATCTTAGCTGCTCTTCCCCCTCTTCTGGAATGAGTGAAATGCTCTTTAAGGCAAGATTTTACTCACTCAAAACATACAGCATTCACTGTTTATGATGAAAAAGAAAATTTGGGAACAGTGGAAAAATATTCTGTTTCTCTTTTATAATGAGTGCCATTCTTTAAAGAAAAGGTTTTAACTCACATAAAATGTACAGCACGAAAGCTGAGGACTCTCTCCCCCCAGTTTTCCATTAGAAAAACTGGGAAATGTTGGAGAAAGCTAAAAAACTCTTGTGAATTTTCCTTCTCCTTTTAGAATGAGTGAAATGTGCTAAGATAGCACTGGGTGCAGGAGTTGGCAATTCACTCCCTTTAGTATCCTACTATATAAAAGGTAAGCCGTATTGGCGAGGACTCACTTTTTATGCCCACGCAGGTGCACTCTCAGGCACATCCGTGAGGATAAAAAGTGAGTCATTGGCAACACTGCTTGCCAAGAAGGTCCTGAGGAGGCCACCTCTGTGATGGAAGGCCCGGTGCAGCAGCACGGCCCTCCAGAAGCCCCGAGGAGCCTGCCACGGCAGGGAGAAGGCCCTCCCAAGGCCCCACAGCAGCCATGGAGGTGGCAGGGAGGCCCAGCATGGTCCTCCCAAGCCCCCAAAACAGGGGTCCACGAAATCAGTTTTCTAGAGCCCGTTGTATTTTTCCACACAACGGGCTCTGTTGGTAGTTGGATATTTGCAATCCTGCTTGTAGAAAAAGCAGTTATACTTTTGAATTCCACACACACAGACACACCAATTACTATAATTTTATATTCTAAGTACAAAATACTTCAATGTTATTTAGAGGGCAACGAAGGTTGGATCCAGGCCTCCCACAGAGTGAGTTTGCAAAGTGAATTTGTAAGACAGATGTTTTCCACCCTCATGTTCCCAGTTCAGACTCTAAACCCTTCTGAAAAGCAGTTCCGGATGGACCCTCAGGAATGTGGAGCTCCAACAAGAAGGAATAAGCAGCAAGCCACCCCTCCACCTTGGATCAACTTTTGGTCTGTTTCACAGAGATTGGGGTTTGCTCATACAAGAATGCATGGGTTGGGAGGCAAGATTTCACCCGCTTCCTTCTCCATGCGGCAACCTGCCATCCCATCCCATCAACTTTTGGGGAGAGGGCACAGAGGTCTTTATAGCAAAAAAGAATGTGGACCTCTTCCGCAAATTCACTGTTCATGGATGGTTTGAATCCAGTGCTTTACTATAACAGAGGGGCTGCCAAAAGTGGGTACTGGTTATTTTCTCTCATCCTCTCTCTTAAGTGTGTGATGCCACAATTACTTTGCCACTAAATGCAAGATGCTCAACTTCTCTACTAAGACTTTTCTATATACGTATTAGATAGCATGCATTCAAAGTCTTGTCTTCTATTACAAAGGACAAGAAAGGCTGTGACAAATTTACTTTGGCTCCAGGAGCCACCTCCAAAATTTAGGAGCCAGACTCATTAATGGCTTATTTCAGACTCTAGTTATTGCTACCATAAGACATCCTCACTCCTCAGAGTTTCTCATTAAAATGTTGTAGCATATAGATAAATATAGGGGTAACCTAATTTATTACCACAACTAAAAGCTAACCTCTGACTGTAGCCTAACTTCTCCCCAATTTATCATAATTCCATTGCTGCTTTAAAAAGTTCAATTTAATTGAACATTGGAGCCATAGCATAGCAAGCAACTAGGTAAAAAATGAATTCGTCCATCACCTTTGAACAGTGTAAAAGTAATGTTTACATGTAAACAAAACAATGACAAGAATGTCATGCACATTTGTTTTTATGTCATACAACAAAATATTCTGATGAGAAATTACAACTAGAGATTGAGTAGGATCCACCCAGCTGTTTCACTCAGCCTTGGCCAATTCTTCTTATTACAGCTACATACATTTTGTTCATGGAGATGCCAGGATCCCACACATGGCCTTTTTGGCGGTCGAAGACCACCAGTTCCTCCCTTTTTCACCAGTGGAAAAACTGGTTGCTTCCAACCCTTTGCACTTCTACTGAGAAACTCTAACAGAAGTTACAATAAAATCATTGGTGAAAATACTCAGCACCATAACAAAATTTCTAAGCACCATAATAACCAAGGATTTGACAAGCCCTGTGTTAGTATTTGCTAATTGCACTACTTGTGACTCCAGCACTTAGATATGACGTTCTCCTGGCCAGATCTTTAACTTTTCCAGATCCAGAACCCACCTTTAACCTCCCATGTGGAAGTAGAGGTCCACTAAGCTGGCAAACATGACATCTGAGGCACCAGAGGCACCAGAGACACGTGACAGGAAGAGGAAGAACAAAATCTCTGAGTCTGCCTATGCTAAAAAGGAACTGTTTTCACTACTGAGCGACCTCATCTTCCTTCCCTTCTGCTCTTCTCTGCATGCCCAGAGAGGCAAGCGTTGTGCACAAGCATCAGATTCTTCCAAAATAGTTGTCTAGGGACAGGCTGAAGACCAAGAGACCTCTTGGAGACCTCTCATCTTGGGGGGGGGGGGGTTGCATTTGTTGACAAACAGGACTCTGTATATAACACTCTAAAAAACGTGGAACACACATGACACTCCAAGATTACACAGAAAGGGATATCTGAAAGACAAATGAGTATCTAAAAAAGGCAGCAATCCTAAGGATTAAAATCAATTGGGTCTATTTCCAAACAAAAGTTTTTAGGCAGAAATACACACCTACAAATCTGTTCAGAGACACTGCCTCTATATTAAACCTGAGCACGTAATTTTGATTTAAAAAATCATAACCCTTCTTTCCGTTTTCCCCCAACTAAAGAGCAGAGAGAGAGTTGCTGTAGTATAGTGATTAAGTGGTTGGGTTGCAAATCAGCACTCTGCTGGTTTGATTCCCACTACCGACATGAATTCAGTAGGTGGCCTTCTGCTCCTCTCAGCCCCAGCTTCATTGTGGCGATAATAATGCATTAATTTTGTTCACCACTCTGAATGGGGCACTAATCTGTCTAGAACAGGGGTATATAAGTGCAGTTGTTATTATTTACCCCCTTTAAAAGAGACAATGGCACATGTGAAGACAAATTATCAGAGGATATTCCTCCCAGTAACGGTTCCATTGTAATAACAAGGAAGTGAGACAAAAATATTTAATTCTTGCAGATTATGGCCACTGGCAAATCAGAAAAATATATACTAACCAATTGCTAATATGAAAGTTATACGGCTATTTCATGCTTCACAGCTGCTTTAAATTGGATGCACAGGCAAAAGTCTGTTACAAGAAACTCAGTGGTCTCCATTCAATGGGTTGACACATTCCTATCTGCTGGATCATAGAACCAAACAGGACATTTTTTGCTGCCTTTTGAAAAGGCCTGATGAGGGGGAGCATATGCAGAAAGGTGGCATGCCTCCCCCTGCATGCACACTGGGAGGAGCAACAGTATGAGGAGATCAACTAGTAGTAGAGAGGATGTGAAGCCTTGACTTTCTTGGTCTGCCACCCAAGCCTCAGCGCTAGTAAAGTTGTAACATTGCCTTCCTGGCATGTAACTTTGAGGCCATGTATGTGTCTTCTTAGCACTTCTTTGTGGCTCAGTAGGTTGCAGTCTGCAAAGGTCTGAGCCGATTGCTCTGGCTGTTAGCATCTCATTAAGAGTGTAGGACTAGGATCTGGGAAACCCAGGTTCAAATCCTGGGTCAAATCCTGCTGGATGACCTTGGACCAGTCACGTACTCTCAACCTGGGGTTGTTGTGAGGACAATGTAAGCTGCTTTGGGTCGCTACTGGGGAGAAAAGCAGGGTATAAAATAAATTAATTAATTAAAATCTAATGTTTGCCTGATTCATGGCAGACTGTTACAAGTAAATAATAACATCCAATTTAAACATTTAAAATAACAATTTATAATCGTAAAACTAGGTACTTTTTCAAAAATATCATTTTCTGTTAAACTTCCAAAATAGCACTAATTTAATGTGTCACATCTGGGTAGTAGATGAATTGAGAATTATGATGTTACCAGAGAACAGCTGGAAGGGACATGACCATATGCCACACAGAAACTAAGCACGTCCAGCCTGGATAGGATATTTCACCAATTTGAATTCCATGACAGGAGAACAGCAGGATATACGTAATATGAAACATATACCAAAAACAAGAGACATCTGCAAGAAGAGAATGGCACTCTTTTCACATCTCATAAAACCACGACAGCCCAACTGATTAGCTGCCACTTGCTGCAAAGACCAGAGGTTTTGGTATAAAATGAACAGAAACATGAAGGGAGCAAGTGGGTAAAGGAGCGAGTGGGTGAGCAGCAAGAAAAAGTTCAACCAGAGTTGCTATAATATAGTGGTTAGACTTCAAATCGGGTGACTGCCATGAACTCAGCAGGTGGCCTTGGATAAGCCACTCCTCTCAGCCCGGGGCCAACAACACTGACTTCGTTCATTGCTCTGAGAGGCACTGATCTGTCTGGTGGAGAGTGCCGTGCCATCAACGCACAGCTGACTTACGGCAACTGCTGGTGGGGTTTTCAAAGCAAGAGGCTAACAGAAGTGGTTTGCCATGGCCTGCCTCTGTAGAGCAACCTGGGTTTTCCTTGGAGATTGCCCATCCGATTACTAAACAAGGCAGACCCTGCTTAGGTTCCCAGACATGACAGCATCAGGCTTGCCTTAGCTATCCACTTCAGGGTACTGAAGTACTGATTCCTCTAGAAGAGCAGCATATAATTTATTTATGTCCTTTATAGTCTGCTTTTCTCACCAAGACTCAAGGCGGATTACATAGTATGAGATCAGTACAGTTAATATTAAGGGCATTTTCATAAACAATGCTACAAGGTAAATAAACACCAGTTTACGAAGGCATAGCATTAGCAAGAATCCAATATAGAGTTGAAGAGGTGCTGAAAGAGAACATAAGCAATTCTAGGACTGACATTAGAACAATATGAAGCACAGGTAGCACATACTTAAAGCAACAGGTAAGACATACGGCAACATAGTGGTGAAGTCTATGGCCCCTAACTCATTAGCGAAGCAACTGAGACCCCCCCCACCCACGATACAAAAGCCTTGAAAGATGCTGAAACACCATAAACAGTTCTAGGACTGGAATTAGACAACTCCCCAGTAGGGCCATACTTAAAGCAACAGGTAGTAGCAGCGCATATGCAAAGCAACAAAAAGCAGCATAGTGACGTCTACGGTTAGTGAAGTGCTCTTCTTATTCCTGCAAGTGAGCAGAGGAAAGCAAAAACACTTCTTGCCGCCCTGCACAGAATACAAGCAGCCAGGCGAAGAACCCCTTCCTGCCTTCCTCTCTCCGGGCTCAGCTCGCAGGCCCCTTTTCATCCCCCTCCAGCGGCAACAAGCAATCCCCCGACACCCTAGCAAGAGCCATCCAAGGCAGAGCGACTCTGTTCAGGATCGCGCTGAAAATTCACCACGGCCGGCGCTAAAGAGGGCAAATCTGAAACCTGCCTTCGAAAAATTAATTATTTTAATTTCATTCTATTTTATTATTTCCTCGGCGCCCTTTTTTTTCGTTTCCTAAGGGCGGGGGGGGGGAGGAATAGGCACGGGGGAGGCCCTCCAACGCCGGGCCTGCGCCTCAGGCTGGGCTCCCCCCGGGGCGCCTCGCCCAGGCACGGAGCGGCTCCCTCCGCGGGGCCTCAGGCGCACAAAATGGACGGGAGGGGGGAGAGGCGGCTGAGAGGAAGGCGCACGCAGCGCCGCCATTACACGCAGGCCCGGCCATGCCGAGGCCTAGCCCGCCCGCCCACGCCGAGCCCCGGCCGCAGCTTCCCCGTCGCTCTCGCCTCACGCGGCCCCCGCCCGGGCCCCTGAGGGAGAAAAGGACTCGGGGAGGGGAGAAAGGCTCGCCCGCCGCTTACCTTCGTGGGTCTTGGCGATCTTCGCCATTTTGTGGAGCTCCGACCGACACAGCCCTGCGAGGTGGGAGGGGGAGCGGGCGCCTTCCCGCAGCCGCGACAACTTCCGCTCTGGGGGGAGGGGAGGAGACGGGCCGGTCTGCGCAGGCCCAGAGGCAACGACGGAGGTCGTAACAGTGAGGCCACAGAGAAAAGGCCGCGACGGGACTTCCGGCGGGGATGTCGAAGCCACGAGAGCGGTGCCGCTCTAGGCGTCTGCGTACCAGATGCTCGGCTACCAACCTCCAGGGGGCGGCAGGAGATCACCCGGAATTACAGCTGATCTCCAGGCCACAGAGATCAGTTCCCCTGGAGGGAATGGCTGCTTTGGAGAGTGGCTGTAGGGCAGGGTGAAGGGGTTGGTCTACGAATCAGCACCCCGCTGGTTCGACTGACTCTCACTACAGCCATGAGCTCAGCAGGCGGCCTTGGGTAAGCTCCTCCTCTCAGCCCCAGGCCTTTTGTAGGGATAACAACAACCCTGTCTCTGTTCACTGAGTGGGGCACTAAGTGGTTGGGTAGCAAATCAGCACTCTGCTGGTTCGACTGACTCCCTACAGAGTTCCAGGAATTTCCCAACCTACACCGGATTACACAGTGTGAGTCAGTACAGTCAGTTTCAAAGGCATTTCAGTAAACAATGTAATATGCATGCACATTTGCAAAGATTTAAAACCAGCAGGAATTACGCACTTCTGAGGTCCCTCCCCAAACTCTCTTCCCCTCAGGCTTCATCCTACAGATCTCCAGGAATTTCCCAACCCAGAGATGTTGATAATCTATGAATGCTCAGAGGTATCCTCACAAAAGCCACTGTGTTTGACGATAAGGTATTTCAGCAAGAAGCTTAAATGCATTGTTTCCTCCTTTGCAGGGATAACTACATTGACTGTTTGTGACTCGGATTTAATCACTGACGCCCTCTTATCATTTCTAAATGAAAATAAACTGAACATAAAGAAATGTGTTGGGATTGCTGCAGATAGCTTCAGTGCAAGTATATGCAGCCGTAAGAATTCACTGCTGAAAACGTTTCACAATCTCAACCCTTGTGGAGTATTTATAAAGTGCACCTGTTATTCCTTCTATCTGTGCTTATTGAGAGCTTT
The DNA here is from genome assembly GCF_028583425.1 of Eublepharis macularius. Classification (NCBI taxonomy): domain Eukaryota; kingdom Metazoa; phylum Chordata; class Lepidosauria; order Squamata; family Eublepharidae; genus Eublepharis; species Eublepharis macularius. The sequence goes on along the minus strand of NC_072791.1, from coordinate 218,348,696 downwards.
TGATATGCTTCCATTGAACCTAGAACACATGATTTCTCAGACCTATTTGTGGTTTCACCAGTAAAGGTACACTGAGTTGTATGCTGCTATCAGTGTAGGAGAGAATGCATTGAAAATGTTTCAGTTTACTGACACTCAGTGGCTGTCCATTAGCCCTTGTATAAACAGAATACTTAGCCAGTATCCTGCTCTGAGATTGCATATTCAGTCTGTAAAAGACAATGAAAAAGACTACAGCGCTGAGCTGCTCTATCAAATGTACTCTGAGCCAGTTAACAGACTTTATTTTGTTTTTCTGCAGCCTCTTGTCCAGGAAGTGAATAGGATTAGTAAATTATTTTGGAAACTGTTAATCCAATTAAACTTACTACTGAGTTAGTAAAATCAAAAAGAGTCCAGTAGCACCTTTAACACTAACCAACTTTATTGTAGCATAAGCTTTCGAGAATCACAGTTCAGACGCATGGAGGGCAAGAAGAAACTGGTCAGATATAGAGGAGGAGAGGGGAGGGCGGAGTCGATGCAAACAGCTCCTTCTGATATGGAGATCAGTTTGCTTCTTTAAAGGAAATCAGTTACTTTTGATAATGAGATAACCATTCATAGTCCCTATTCAGTCCCAGCTTGACAGAGTCAAATTTACATATGAATTCCAATTCAGCAGCTTCCCATTGGATTTTGTTTTTGAAAGGTTTCTGTTGAACTACAGTGACCTTTAAGTCTTTGATGGAATGTCCTGGTAGATTGAAGTGTTCTCCCACTGGTTTCTGGATGTTGCCATTTCTAATGTCAGATTTGTGTCCATTTATTCTTTTGCGTAGAGGTTGGCTGGTTTGTCCAATGTACAGAGCAGATGGACATTGTTGGCACATGAGGGCATATATCAGATTGGAGGATGAGCAGCTGTAAGAGCCAGAGACAGTGTAGTTGATGCCATTGGGTCCTGTAATTGTATTCCCTGGGTAGATATAAGGGCAGAGCTGGCATCTGGGTCTGTTGCAGGGCCTGGTACCTGTGCTGGTGACTCTGCTAGCCAATTCATGATTGTAAGTGAGAAGTCGTTTAAGGTTGGGGGGCTGTCTGTAGGCAAGGAGAGGTCTAAAGTTGGTTAGTCTTAAAGGTGGTACTGGACTCTTTGATTTTGCTACTACAGACTAACACGGCTAACTCCTCTGGATCTACTGAGTTAGTGATGCTCTACTAGATGCTTTTACGGAGAATTATGAAATTCGTCTTTCCAACATGGTCGTCCATAATGAACTATGACATGAGAAGCAAGGAACTACTTGCCCCTCTTGGAGGTTAACCTTGGGCAAATTTTCATGTTGTAACTGGCAGGTGCCAAACATCCTTTCGAGATTGCAGAGGCCACCCAAATCAAGTGTTGGGATTGTATCGTTGAGCTTGTAAACCAAATAAAGCTTTCCCTGCTCCCAGACGTACAGCATCTTGAATCTTTAAGTGCTCTTAATCCGTCAGTTGTTCTAAACCCTCTAAAACCTGCATTCTCGACTGTCATTTTTGGCCTTAACTAGAGGAGATCACTTGAAACTGGAACAGCAGTGGAGAAATCTGGATACAGTTTCTTGGCCAAACACAGAAGATAGCTAGATAGAACAATGCTGGGTAGAAGTTTCTAAACACACAGATGAAGTGGGTGATAAAGATTTTGTTGAGCTTGGATTATTTGCCCTTGCTCTTCTCACTTTGCCCTTCAGCAGTGCAACTGTGGAAGGGACAGTTTGACAAATGAACCTGATGAAGCACAAATTAAAGAGAAGACTGCAAGACAGCCTGCTTGAAAATGTCTTAAGGATCAGAGCCTATATGCACAGAAATAAGATTTGGTGCAATCAGTTTCAGCCATCCAAAGAGAAGATTTTTTTTTGTACAAGAGTGAATTTTATGCTTTTGCTGTATTATGATGATTATGAGGATATTTTTTGAACTGAGGAGGATATAATTAGGAGTTTATATAAAAATAGAGATGAACCATGATTGAATGAGTTCTTGGAACTGTACTATTTGCCTTTTTGATTTTTCTCATCCTATACCTATTGTTATTCATATCTTTTACAATTTTATAATTTTAATTGAAACACTATTTTTTTCTGGACAGGTAGCAGATTACATTTTTTGAAAACATGGAAGTAATTTTGTATATGTGCTCCCTGCACTGTAAGGTATCTCAATGCAAAAAGGTCTGAAATCTTTTAAAATCAGGGATTTACATAGTTGTTGACCACTTTAAAATCGTTTTACATCCTGATTTTTTTAAGCATTACAGTATTTGTTTTACTTTCAAAGAGTGTTTAGTTCATGCACTATTACATGTTCTACTTATAATATAGAAACTGGCATTCTGCTTAAATAATGTTATTTAGCCTTAAAGTTAAATAAATCGGTCTCTCCCTCCCCATTAACAGGTGTTAGCTTGTGAATGGTAAAAGAGTTTGACATTTTACATAATTTCCCCCTACACTTCTACATCAATAATAATAATAACAACAGCTTTCAGTTTATATACCGCCCTTCAGGACAACTTAATGCCCACTCAGAGCGGTTTGCAAAGTATGTTGTTATTATTGCCACAACAATCACCTGGCTAATTTCACATCTATGCATATAATTGTATATAGTTCACTAAAAAAACAACAACAATCACCTGGCTGATTCCTGTTTATATTTGTTACAGCAGACTGACATGGCTACCCATATGAAAATATCTGTTTGGTCTCGTACAAGGGACTTGAGTGATTCTAGCTCAATTGTTACCAGCCTTTTGGACAGGGTGGTCCAGAAGTCCAAATTTACTTGGTACAAATGACCCATCCAGGGTCGGCCCAAAGTTTCCTGGTGCCCTAAGCAAAGTATGACCTTCACACCCAACTAATCCAGCATTCAGTTTTCTACAGTGGCCAACCATATGTTTTTGAGAATCCAACCAACATCACATCTACTATGAACCCCAGGCAAGTGGCATTCTTCTTCCCCATTACTCATTCTACTAACAGTCAGGATATGTTTTACTTGATTTTTTTATAAGTCTTCCTTACTTGATTCTTTATTAATCAACATGCATTTGCAGTGAATTAAAAAGACCAACTAATGTAAGACACGGGAGATGCTGCTTCCGAGGTCAGGAATTAGTTTCCAAAATTGCATTGCATCAAATTAAGCACCAGAGTTGGTTCTTATAGGAGCTACTTCACACATGATGATTCTCCTACAGAAATATTCTGCATAGGAAAATATATATATACCTGCAGAGTTACTGGTTGCTGCAATTCACATGTTGGGAAACACTGGTCTAGCTGATATTTTCTTAAACCACAAACCCTAGTGTCATAACCCATGGCTAAACAGTTGTAGGCAAGAGTTCATAGTTACAGGAATTATCAGATCTTTAAAGGCCTACATTTCATACTAAAGATAATATACATTTATAGATGCCAATATCAGAATTGTAGACAGTTTTTTAAATTTTCTACATTAAGAAGTTCTTAACAAGTGGATCTATTACTCAAAAATGTCACATTCTTAGGGCACACTTTTAGATATTGCATAGGATCCATCTATTCAGCTGAGCAAAGTTTAAACTTTTCTTCAAGAGGTTCTTATATTAGAAGAGCTGCAGGTTGAAAAATAACTTCTTAGGCTGGTGAAATGTTTCAGGCTTTGTTGAGTGGCTGGATCCATCCCATTGTAGACATGTCTTATCACCAATAATCTACTGGTGGTGACTTTTAAATTATTTTAAAAACCCTGGGATATTGTCACCCAATTGATATCTAATTTATTCTTTATTTTATTTCATTTACATTATTTATAGTCTGGAAACAACCAGAAATCTGAAAACAGAATAGAAGGAAAGCATACAGTTTACCACATAATTTGTTAAATGGTACAAAATTACATATTAGGAGCCTACTTACAGCAACTGGTATGAGCTATACACAGCATTAGTCCCTAAAACTTTAGCCAAATAGCATTCTAAACCATATAAGGACAGAGAAGAAGTGAAGTGGCTGTTTGGAATTAAAGGGGTATTTTGGGTGTTGTTTTAATTTGCTGGAGTACAGTAATGCAAAAACTAACTAAAGAATTGCTAGTAACTTTTAAAAATAGTATAGCATGAATTGAAAACAGTTGTCAGGCTATATGGCTGGAGTCTTAAGCAAACTTAATCAAAAAACAAGTTCAACTGAACTCCATACTTCTAATGAATGTGTTTAGGATTTGACTGCAAATAACAGATAAAATCAATCCATATATAAGGAGGATTATTGGGTTTAGTATATAAAACTGCAGTCCACAAGGAACAAAATATTTCACTGAGGCATTTGGAGGAGTATACTGCTACTCTTTTGTCATATTTGCAGTTTAATGAGGTGCATTTCTGTGTAATTGCTGGGTATCATACACATTGCTTAAGGCATAGAAACGGCCAGCACACTTCAGGCTCTAACTCATTTAGCTTACTAATGCTTACTTCCATTAGCTTACTTCCATGTTTGTGTGTGTTGTGTATGTCCGGGGTCTGGGTCCCAGCCCCCAGACTTGGTAGGAGGGAACAGCGGGTCAGCCGGGCTGACGGGCAAACAGAGGGGGCAGCCAGCAGGCAGCAGGTCAACCGGTCTGACTGGCAGGCAGAGGGGGCAGCTGGGGGACAGCAGGTCAACCCCTCCCACAGGCAAATGGAGCCAGAACCTGCCGGTGCCAGGGGCAAGGGGCAAAAGCCCAGGGCCTCAGGAGGCAGGGGGAGACAGAGAGAGGCCAGCGAGTCCCACTCCCCTAGGGAGGGAAAGGGGGCTAGGCAAGGCGGAAGGGGGCAAGGGCAGAGGGATTGGGAGCCCAGCAGTCACCCACCCAAAGACCTTACCTGAGGAGGAGAAGCAGCAGCAGCCCCAACAACCCAAAGCCATGCCCCAGCTAGAAAATAGTAGCCTGGCCCAGGAGTTGCCAAAAGCCAAGCCACTCCAGGTGGGGCTATTGGAGGCACTCTGCAGGAAGCCCTGGGCAACCAGCCAAGGAGCCGCAGCTGGACCCACCTTCAGCCATCAGCTCTGCCAGGGAGGCTGGGCTGCTAGCCAGGGGACTGCAGCTGGACATGCCTTCAGCAATCAGCCAAGGCAGGGAGGCTGGGCAGCCAGAGAACAAGGCACAGCTGGTGCTGGTCAGTGGGGCCAGATCAGCTACCCCAGCTGCAACTGCTTGGTGCAGCCCAAGGCCAGGCTGGAAGAGGGGTGGGGCAGTAGAAGGAAGCCCTATAAAAGCTGGCTGGGAAGAGCCCTGTGGTGGTGGGAGTGAGGAGTGATGATGTGGAGTGAGAGCAGTAAGATGCAAGGGTGGAGGTTTGGAGGAGAGTTCTGGAAGGAGGAGATGAAGGAGGACGCAGAGGGTAAGCAGGCCAGGTTGAGCAGGCCAGCGAGTGGACTGAGAGGGAGTCTGGGTGAGGTATACCGCCCCTCCTTCCACAGAGCAGGGTCCTGCAGAATCCCTGGCCCCCCTGTGACGTCAGGAGCAGACCGCCCAGTGCCATGCCCAGCGGCAGCGGCGGCAAGCCCTGACAAGTTGGTGGCCCGTACGGGGAGAGACGTTCCAACGCAGGCACCAGTCAAGGGGCGGCCTCCCAAGGCCGCCGCCCCAGCGGAGCTTGGACCGTGGCTGGAGGAACGCCAGGATAGGATGTGGGGAAAGCTGGAGGCAGCCTACCCAGCCGCTCCAGTAGAACTAGCACAGACAGCGGAGCTGCAGAGGCAAGCCGGCGTGCTCACTGAGGCCTTGCCAAGGGTTTGCGCCCTCGTTTGGGAAAATAACCCACCGCCTGGCAAGCAGGTGCAGAGTCTATGCGCCACCGTGAAGATAGGCCGGCTGATCCTACAAGCCCTGTTGGACTCTGGGAGTGCAGTCTCAGCAATTCGGCCCCAGCTCCTCCCAGCTGCCACCCCAGTGTACCGCTGGATCCCGGTGACGGATGTGATGGGCCGCACCCAGCCGTACCCTACGGCCCTAATCACGATAGAGTACCTAGGGGTCCGCCACCAAATGGAAGTTGCCCAGTTAGCTCACCTACCCGTACCAATACTGCTGGGAAGAGATGCCCCAGGGTTCTTCAGGCTCCTCCAGCAGGCAGCGAAGAAATTGGGAAGAGACACCCCAGGGACCGCCGGGTCTCGGCGGAAGGCGGCAGGGGAAGTGACAGACCCACAAGTTGCCACCGCTCTGCAAGTGGAGGAGGCCAACGACCCGGGAGAGGGTCCCTCCACCAGGCCAGGGGCAGAACCGCGGACTGGAGGCCCAGCTGGAACCCTGGCAGACCGCCCATTCCGTGATGCCCAAGGGGCAGATGAGTCCTTGCAGCGCTTGCGAGAGACAGCCGCTCGTGAGGAGGAGCAAGTGCGGGATGAACGGAGGTCCCAACGGCTCCCTCGCATCGAGAAGCAAGGAGGGGTCTGGGTTCGCATAGCTCGTGCCCCAAATGGCCAGGGGGAGGTCCGCCAACTACTTGTGCCAGCAGCCTATCGGGCGGAAGTCCTCCGCACGGCCCATGAGCATGCTTGGGCCGGGCACCTCGGGCACCACAAGACCCTGAGGAAGGTTCTTGAGCAATTCTTCTGGCCCTCCGTGAATGCAGACGTGAAGGCCCACTGCCGCTCGTGTCCCACCTGCCAGCGGGTGGCAGCCCGCCGCCTGCCGAAGGCCCCCCTCTCCCCGCTGCCCGTCATGGAGACGCCCTTCCAACGCATCGCAATGGACTTCATCGGACCGCTGCCACGCACACCCCGGGGCCATCGCTTTGCCCTGGTGATTGTGGACTATGCCACGCGGTTCCCCGAGGTCATCCCGCTGAAGACCATGCAGACCCCAGGGATGGTACGGGCCCTGTCCAAGTTTTTCGCGATGGTGGGGCTGCCAGATGAAATTTTGACGGATCGGGGGGGCCCGTTCCGTGCCACAGCCATGCGTCAGCTCTGCCGGAATTTAGGGATCCGGCAGGTGTTCACCTCGGCGTACCACCCTCAAACAGACGGGTTGGCAGAGCGGCTGAACCAGACCGTCAAGGAGGCCCTGAAGAAGATGACGCAGGACAAGCCTCACCAGTGGGACTTGTACATCGACCCGCTCATGTTCGCCCTCCGGGAGACCACGCAGGCCTCCACTGGCTTCAGCCCATTCGAGCTGCTATATGGGCGCAAGCCAAGGGGGATGCTCTCCCGGCTGACGGAACGCTGGGGGCCCCGGGCCAGCAGCCCCGCGCCCCCCATACAGGAGTACGTGAGCCGGCTCCGTGACCGGGTGCAACAGTCCCAAGTGGAGGCAAATCGCAGACTGACTCGCACCCAGTCAAAGCAAAAGGCCGCCTATGACCGGGGTGCGCGGATGAGGACTTTCCAGGCCGGAGAGAAGGTCCTCGTGCACCACTCGGTGTTCCCAAGAGAGGAAGGGGACCCATGGAGGGGTCCCTACCAGATTCGAAGGGTGCTGGGCCCCACCACCTACGAAGTCCAGTGTGGGGTCGGCCGGCGTCGGCGGAAGACCCTGCATGTGAACCTCCTAAAGCAGTGGCACGAGCGCCCAAAAGAAGAGTGCGGCGTGGCTGAGGACCCGCTAGAGCTCCCTGACAGTGTGCTGCCTTGGACCACTGATGCCCCGGAGTTTGAGGAGCCCAAGGTGGACCCTCAGCTCGACCCAGCTCAGAGGGCCCAGCTACAAGACCTCTGGGCTCGGATTCCCGGGGTCTTCTCCCGCAGGCCGGGCAGCACGAGCCTGATCCAACATGCCATTCCAACGGACCCGGGGCAGACAGCCCGGGCTACCTGGCGCCCCATCCCCAGGAAGCGGTGGGAGGCAGTGGAGAAGGAGACCGACGAGATGCTCAGGCTTGGGGTAATCGAGCCCTCGCGAAGCGCTTGGAGGAGCCCGATAGTCTTGGTGCCCAAGCCGGATGGGACCACCCGATTCTGCATCGACTATCGCGAACTGAATAAGGTGGCCCAGTTCGATGCATACCCCATGCCCCGAGCAGATGTGTTGGTAGACCACCTAGGGTCCGCCCGCTACCTGTCGGCCCTAGACTTGACGAAGGGCTACTGGCAAGTGCCCGTGCGGCCAGCGGACCGGGAGAAGACAGCCTTTGCCACCCCACGAGGCCTCTTCCAGTTCAAGAAGATGCCGTTTGGTCTACACGGGGCAGCTGCCACGTTTCAGCGGCTGGTGGACCAAGTGCTGGGAGAGTGCCGGGCGTATGCAATGGCGTACATAGATGACATCATCATCTTCAGCCCGGACTGGCCCACCCACCTCCAACACTTGGAAGCTGTCATGAGGGCCCTCCAGCGAGCCGGACTACGGGCTAACCCAAAGAAGAGCCACCTGGGGTTCCAGGAACTCCAGTACCTGGGCTTTGTGGTCGGGGGAGGCCGAGTTCGCCCACCACCAGACAAGGTGGCCTCAATAGCTGATGCCCCCCAGCCCCGGACCAAGAAGCAGGTCCGACGTTTCCTGGGACTACTGGGGTATTACGGGCGGTTCATCCCCCACTTTGCCTCCCGAGCCGCCCCCCTGACAGACTGCTTAAAGAAGGGGCTGCCCAACCAAGTCCGGTGGACCCCAGCACTAGAAGCAGCTTTCAAGGACCTGCGGTCAGCCCTCTCTAATACCACAGCCCTGTGGAACCCGGACTTTGACCGACCCTTTACGCTGGCCACAGACGCTTCTGACACCGGCCTTGGGGCAGTCCTGACTCAGGAACGTGACGGAACCGACGTCCCCATCCTCTTCCTGAGTCGGAAGCTGCAGCCCGCAGAGAGGCGCTATGCAACAGTGGAGCGGGAGGCCCTAGCGGTCAAGTGGGCAGTGGGGGCCCTGCAATACTACCTGGCCAATAATCCCTTTGTCCTACTAACGGACCATGCGCCCCTGCAGTGGCTCCACCACATGAAGGCACACAACCCCCGTGTGCTGCGGTGGTACCTCTCCCTCCTCCCCTTCCGGTTCACCATCAAGTACCGCAAGGGGGCGCAGCATGTGGATGCGGACTTCATGTCCCGCATGTTTGAGTCTGACCCTGACCCCCACAACTCAAAGCTAAGCGGGGGTGTGTGTCCGGGGTCTGGGTCCCAGCCCCCAGACTTGGTAGGAGGGAACAGCGGGTCAGCCGGGCTGACGGGCAAACAGAGGGGGCAGCCAGCAGGCAGCAGGTCAACCGGTCTGACTGGCAGGCAGAGGGGGCAGCTGGGGGACAGCAGGTCAACCCCTCCCACAGGCAAATGGAGCCAGAACCTGCCGGTGCCAGGGGCAAGGGGCAAAAGCCCAGGGCCTCAGGAGGCAGGGGGAGACAGAGAGAGGCCAGCGAGTCCCACTCCCCTAGGGAGGGAAAGGGGGCTAGGCAAGGCGGAAGGGGGCAAGGGCAGAGGGATTGGGAGCCCAGCAGTCACCCACCCAAAGACCTTACCTGAGGAGGAGAAGCAGCAGCAGCCCCAACAACCCAAAGCCATGCCCCAGCTAGAAAATAGTAGCCTGGCCCAGGAGTTGCCAAAAGCCAAGCCACTCCAGGTGGGGCTATTGGAGGCACTCTGCAGGAAGCCCTGGGCAACCAGCCAAGGAGCCGCAGCTGGACCCACCTTCAGCCATCAGCTCTGCCAGGGAGGCTGGGCTGCTAGCCAGGGGACTGCAGCTGGACATGCCTTCAGCAATCAGCCAAGGCAGGGAGGCTGGGCAGCCAGAGAACAAGGCACAGCTGGTGCTGGTCAGTGGGGCCAGATCAGCTACCCCAGCTGCAACTGCTTGGTGCAGCCCAAGGCCAGGCTGGAAGAGGGGTGGGGCAGTAGAAGGAAGCCCTATAAAAGCTGGCTGGGAAGAGCCCTGTGGTGGTGGGAGTGAGGAGTGATGATGTGGAGTGAGAGCAGTAAGATGCAAGGGTGGAGGTTTGGAGGAGAGTTCTGGACGGAGGAGATGAAGGAGGACGCAGAGGGTAAGCAGGCCAGGTTGAGCAGGCCAGCGAGTGGACTGAGAGGGAGTCTGGGTGAGGTATACCGCCCCTCCTTCCACAGAGCAGGGTCCTGCAGAATCCCTGGCCCCCCTGTGACGTCAGGAGCAGACCGCCCAGTGCCACGCCCAGCGGCAGCGGCGGCAAGCCCTGACAGTGTAACTTTGAACTCAAACTTGAGCAGTTTAGAATGTAGTTCTTAAACTGCATAACTGCAAGTCCAGGAATGGCTCAAATAAACTGCATTCTTTAGATCATTTTAGATGAAGCTACTGTATTTAATTATTGCAGCAGTCCACATTGTTACTAATAGGTCTCATGTACATAAAAGACTGCATGGTTCTAAAATATTTCTTATGCAGAGAGGTTAAGATGGTAGATCTGGGAAGATAGCATTGTATTGCCCAATCTCGGGAAGATAGCATTGTATTGCCCAATCTCAGAAGCTAAGCAGGATTGGTCCTGGTCAGTACTTGGATGGGAGTCTACCAAGGAAGACAGGGTGGACTTGCTCTGCAGAAGATGAAAATGGCAAACTACCTCTATTCTTCGCTTGCCCTGAAAACCCCTTGACAGGGTCACCATAAGTCCCTTGTGACTTGATGGCACAGACCTGATCCTGCTGAATTCCATGGGTCTTGTATAGGTCTTGGGTTTTGTGTTTAGGACTGCAGTTTTGGTGTGGCAATTAGATTTTTTTTGCCCTTCTCTTAACATACTTTTATACATTTAAAGAAAAAGAACCCTGATTACTACAATTATATTTAATACCTAAAAGGATTGTTTAAAATGCTGATTCTGAGACATAGATGTATGTGTTGCATGATTGCTTTATGAACTGACTTTTTATCAACGAATATTTCCTATTTTTATTCCTATGACCACAATCAGAAAAAGAGTCTGTGTTCTAGTTGTCTGAACAAAAGTTTTCAATGAATATGTAATGTTATTTGTTTTTGTATTAAACATATATATTGTTATCCATATAGTCTTATTCTGATAATTGCCAAATCAAGGAAATGACCTGCATTTCCTCTAGAAATATGCAGGGTTAATTCCTAGGTCCTGTCAATGACAATGGATAGTTCTGAAGGAAAATTGCATTTGAATGTGTCTGTGCTTACATAAGTGTGCCAGCTTGTGAAATAAGAATCCAATTGACGTAGAGCCTAGTTTAGCCACTTGCTTCTAAAGATAGAGCAGATGTATCTTGGTCTTAAAGCGGAAAATTTCCTTAGCATTATGAAGTGGATGTAATGGTACTTCAAGAATGGTAAATCCTCTTTCCTTTGCGTAGGACTGAGGCCTGTGTTCGTTCTGAGTTTTTTAGGGATCAAAGAGAATCAGTATTTCACCTTGAATTAAATTTAAGCGGACTTTATAGTTTTATACAAGTACATTGTTGAGTTGGATCTCGCCTCAATGGTGCTGCTATTGGAATAGAGCAGTTGGTGCAATCAAATTTTGGGTTTACATCTTTTTCAGAGGGGGGTCATTTACACTACACTATTAATTTAGTAATTCCATTGGGTCCCATTTAACCTTTTCCCCATGGCTTGAGAGTTGTAATAATGGCATTGATTCAAGCAGTTATTGGCCAAAGTTGACACAAATTCAAATTTCTAAGTTATAATTCAGTCCTATTTGTTTGGGGCTTGTTATTATTTATTTAAATAGCCTGCTTTTCTTGCTGATGCTCAAAGGAGCAGATTTCACAGGGTTATGTGAACTCATAGATATGCAGAAAGTTTGGCTTGTGATTCTCAGAGAATGGCATAAAATGACAAATTCCCTTTATAATGCAGGCTCCTGCGGCAATATTTTTCCTTCTGGGTTTTACGCTATTTGTCTTTTTCTGAGCCCGGAGTTTGGTGAAATAAATCAGGGAAATTGAAAGTAACTTCTGTGTCAAAATAAATGTGTTTAATAATGGATAAAATGGGAGAGAGGATAATGTAAGCTGTTTTGAGTCCCCAGTGGAGAGAATGGTGGGGTATAAATTAAGTAAGTAATTTTTTTTTTAAAAAAAACAGGTTTTGCTGTTAATCTCCCTTCAGGTGAACTGTTAAAACAGCAAAGTGTGCTTGTGACAGACTCCGGAACAGGCTTATATGGTGGGAAAAGCTGTCTTTGTGTAAGGCGTGAAACTGCCCGCGGGGGTCTTCTCACAGCTGGAGGCGTCTGAGGCGAGACCTCAACCCTAAATTTTTTAAAAGGACATTTAGAAAACGGACGACATTCTACTAGTGAGAGTGCGAAACTTTTAACTACTTGCTGTTGCAGTGTGTGTTACTGTGTGCGGGGTGGGCGAGTGGGGGGACGCGCTATTTATTTGGCAGAAGCAACCGTGACATTTTCCCTCACACGGCCGTTTTTAAGGAGAGGGAGCGAATGACGTGCCTTTTGGCCAATCGGACGCCGCTTTTTCCGTCCGCGCGCTCAAACTCTCTTACGCAACGCCGGCCGGCCCGCCTCCCCGCGACAGGTCTTGTGATTGCGCGCGGCCGCGAGACGCGTCCTCCTTACGAGCGGGGTTTAAAAAAAAAAAAATCACGTGCTGCGAGAAGGAGGGGGGATGAGTAAAGAGGGGTGTGGAAGGAGAAGGAGGGCTCTAGGTTAACGTCAGAGACAGGCAGCACGTTGATAGGGTGGGTGGGAGACACCGCTGGCTGGCGATTGGGTCAGCCTGGGGAGGAGGTGGGGCCTGGCGTTGGCGAGCCCCTTCGCCGAGGGAGCCAGAGCCCCGAGTGGGATGAAAGAGGGTTGAGGCGCTGAGGATGGCGCGGAGCGGCCGGGCGGTTGGGAAGGCGCTGGCGGAGAGGTTGGCGGGGTTGCCGCCGCGCAGAGCAGCCCTCAGGTGAGTCGGGGGCTCGGAAAAGCCAAGCCAGGGGAGGCCCCGCCCAGTGCCCGGAAAGGGAGGGAAGGCAGACCCCTCCCTCACCCCTCAGGCAGCGAAAGGGTTAAGCGGGACAGGCGCAGAAATCCAACAGGTGTAGTTCGCCCTGCATCGCTGCTCCAAAGCCTGGTCTGTTGAGCTGCGGGTGGGAATCTCTTCTGAGGCAGGACCAGTCTTGTGACTGTCTCTGCTTTGGGAGGGAGCAGTGGGGAATCCCGAAGGGAAACCTGCTTTCGTGCTAGCAGAGCCCCAAGTGGGCCGGCTGTTTCTTTTCTTGGGGGCTTCCCTGGCGAATGTAGCTTGGGCAGGTCAATTTCACAAACAGTCAGAGGCCAGTTGTGAAGCAACCAAGTTCATGAAACAATATAACATTTATTTTGAAAGGATTTACGGTGCAATCCGAAGGAGAATTGCTCCACTCGCCCATTGAAATCCGTGGGGTTAGACTGGAGTGACTCTGCTTCGGATTGCACTGTTGTTGATACCTGTGCAGGGCAGCTCTGGAAATCTAGTTGGCCTTTAAGGTGTTACTGGATCCGAATCTTTCTCCCTTCAAAGCTCTGTAAGACAATGCTCTTGAGCAGCAGATATACAGTACAATCCTAAGAAGAGTTACTCCAGCCTAAACCCATTGAAATCAATGGGCTTAGACTGGAGTAACGTTGCTTAAGATTGCACTGATAGTTATGACTTAAAAGGTGAAAGGACTGGGGGGGAAAGTTGGCTACGGATAAAGTAATTTGCTGGTGTTTATCACAAATTAGAATAAAATAGCAGCTGAGATTGGGGGCACAGAATGAGGAGCTGCCAAAAGGAGTAATAAAGAGCTCTGAGATTCTCAAAAAGTGGTTACTCAAGAAGAATGTGAAAAAAAATGTTGATCTTATCTAGAGGGCATGAGTACTGAATATTCGTAAATCTGCCCTGGGGAACCTGAGAAGGATTAGCATGTTTAATCTAGCCAGGTAAAAGAATGTATGCCCTATTGGTAAAACTGGGGAACAAAGCCACAAAAACCAACTGTTTTTGGTTGTGACTGGCCAGTTGGAATTCATTAACTTCAGTAGACTTTTCTGTCTTTATGCCAATAAAGGTATTGACTGACTGACTTTTCCGTCACAATGTATTGTCGAAGGCTTTCACGGCCGGAGAACGATGGTTGTTGTGGGTTTTCCGGGCTGTATTGCCGTGGTCTTGGCATTGTAGTTCCTGACGTTTCGCCAGCAGCTGTGGCTGGCATCTTCAGAGGTGTAGCACCAAAAGACCGAGATCTCTCAGTGTCATTTTCTGTCACACTTTTTTGCTGTACAAAGTGCTCTACAGTTGTATCACCTACTGTTGTAGAATCTCCTGGCTGCAACTTTGCTGTAGTAGGAAAACAGTGGATGAAAAAGAAATTGTATTTTTTTTTGCATTCATTTTTATGTCATATTTTGCTTTTCTATGAATGTATTTGTAGCACTTAGCAAAGTCAGAGCTGTATACAGGGATGCTGTTAAATCTGGCCAATCTCAAAAGGAGCCGGTCTCTTCTTTTCTACCCACCTCCCCTGACCCTTTCAGCAGTAAAGGGACAGCTCCTTCAGCTAAAAGCATTGAGGACATGTGCTCTGTGTCATGTGTTATCTGAGTCCAATTCTCTAGGGATATTCCAGGCAGCATGCCTGATCAGACCTTGGCCCTGCCAGTTCTGAAGGTTCCAAGCCTCTGATATTTTCTGGCAATGGGGAGGCGTGAAAGTAGAGGGTTTCTTCCTCTCCATCACCATCCATTTAGACACCCATCTTATGTTTACATACAGACATCTCCCTCTGAAAAATAGAGCAGATGATTGTACCTAATGCATATTATGTAATACAAGATCAAAAGGAATTAGATTTGGAACCTGTATTGTATCATACACAAAGGAAATATTCAGAAAATACTTGGCTTATGTTGTAACTGTTGTTGCAGCAAACACCTATCAGTATTCTTGTGCTTTCTGAAAGCATGTGTAAGACACTGGTAAAGAGTTCGTATAACCAAAGTTGTGTGTCATAAGATGAATGACAGCACATATTCAAATACTAGCTGAATGATTCAAACTGCTTTGATACGACTTTTGGACCAGTCGCTGAGACTGCTCAGTGTGTGTGTGTTGTGTGTATGTGTGAAAAAAAGTGCCACAGCACAGGCCATATAGTATGTTTGGGCATTTTCCCAGCCCAAACAGTTGCTGGTGCAAGGTGGCAGGAAAAATGCTTTTATGGAGTCTAGCACCCAGATTATTTATTTCTTTTTTTGACTACTTACATTTTGATATGCCTGCTTGACTCTGATTCCTTTTTGCTTGGACTAAAGAACTTTTTCAGAAATGAAGACTTTCATTTTGAGTGTGCAGTATGGAGCTGTTTGCAATTTTACCTTCCCTCTTCTTTTCCAGAGTTGTTAATCTCAAATGTTTGCCTTTGGTATCACAACTGAGCAATTATGGCTAAGGCTTAAATGATGCAATCTAAAGTAGAAAGCTTTTAAGAAATTTCACTTGCTTGTGTGATGTTTCTCGTCTAGTTACCAGCACTGGTTGTACTGTATTTAAAGAACAGTTTCAAATGGCATTTGTGCTCTGTAGATCACATGATGGCATACAAGGTTTGGCTACCTCTGAAGAGCCTAATTAATCAGTGTTGGGGCCAAGTTGCTTTTTTCTTTTTTGTTATTATGATGTGAATGAGTAGAGGAGAGTCTTGACCTTGGTGGCTGAGTGCCACGTTCGTGAAACGTCTGGTATAAATGGCAGATGTTTGCTGAGACTGACTGATAGTGCTTCCTTCCCATCAGCCATACATCACTGGCTTTAAGGCCCGTTCCTTAGTTTCTCAAACTTTCTCCTCCAGAGCAAACCTTTTACTGACTTATGCTTCTTTCCAACCCATCAGTTCCAGGAAAGAGTATATAAGAGATTCTGCATGCAATCTCTCCTTGTGTGCAGAGGCCTGTGGCTTGAGTCATCAGTCCAACATTGGCAAAAGAAAAAGGAAATAACAGAAGTCTCTGACCTCTTCTGAAACTGCATATTGAAAAATGCCACTAAAATCTTGCTAAATCAAGTTGGGATGGTGGGACAAGCAGGGGATTATTCCATCTATCTACACTCCTCCCCCCCAATCTGATCTGAATCAGCAAAGATCTGCCAGGAGACATTCAGCCTTTAGCCCTACCTTGGGACCAGGAGTGTCCCTGGAGGGCCCTGTTATAGGTTGAGTGGGTTGATCAGATATCCTAGAATTGCTCTATTCAGATGTTAATGACTTAAAATCATGTGATTTGGTATCATCGGTACTAAGGGCTACTGGTGTGTTATCTGGATTCTGATCCAGAAGTATGCCACGCTTGAAGGTATTATCTTGACAACTAAACCTTTTTTTTAAATTGAAAGCACTGTGGGGGTCCCATACGAGTTTTCCTGTTCCTTACACATTAGAAAACACACTGGCGGACAGCACTGTAGGGTGTTATAGAGAATGGGAGGTTTGAGAGCCCCTCTGTAATGGTCTGTTGCACTGTTTGCATACATGCCCCTGAAACCATGTAAGCAGTGGAAGGGGAAAGCTGGAGTCTTCATTTTCACATGTGAGATTTTAAAAGCAGTAGGATAAACAGAACGAACAAATGTTTTATGAGAATGCAAATCTGAAACATGCTACGTGCAGCTAAGTATCACTGGAATTGGGCAAGATTTACTTCATGTATTTTTGGGTACTGGGCAGGCCGGCAAGAACAAGGCCCTGATATTTTGGTCACAGTGTTCGGTTGCCTGCAATGTGGAACAGAAAAATGCTTATTACTTCAGCAGCCAGAGCTGTGGCAGCAAAGATTTCTTTAAAGTGTTCTTTGTATGTAGTCGGTGCCTGCTGTATCTCTGGACTGCAGCCAATGTTTTTTTCCGTTAAACTTGGCATACTTGCAGGTGTTTTCTCAGAACGAAACAGACAAATATAATGTCGTAGTCTGTCTTCTGATGACAGACTTCCCCAAACTGTCACATGTGGTACCATGGATATTGATATGCTTCACTTTGTGCAGTTGAAGTTCCTGATAAGTCAGCTGTTCTCTTCCTGCACTTTTACTTGATTTAAATGACCCCCTCCTGGTCTAACTGGTTATTGTGTATCTTAATAGTGCTTATGACTATGTTGTAGCTTTTTTCCCCATCTAATACCCGTTGAGTGGCTGGAACGCTTATATATATGGTACAATTTATAATGTGAAAATTTAAATCGTGTACAGCTTAAAAACAAAGGGTGGGATTATGGCATGTTTACAGTAATGTGTGTGAGAGAGAGATTAAAAGTCAACTGCAGTGACTGGACCATCTTATTTTGACTAGGGGGTGGTACCCCGTCTGAAAATCCAGTCACCCTATCCCTGTTGCCCATAAAAACTCTCTCTGTGAAATTTGTGTGCAGAAAAACTAGTTACGGTTTAAGCACTTCTTGTTTGGTTGCTGCTTTGGCATAGGAGAAATCTTCATAGATTTTGATCTTTTAGAACATGTTCAGAAATTTAAGGCAGAAACAATACAAGTTTTCTCTTTAAAATTCCTATTGGAGATTGTAGATAAGGATAGCAACCAGGGAAGATGCGTCCTTTAGTACACTATGTAAAACTATGTCTGCTGATTGGGGAAGGTCAAGTCCATTTTTAACTTCCCATCCTTACGACTGCTTGATTCTAACGTTACAGTTCTGATTGATCTACAAGGTATTAATGAGAGTCTTGTAGCTGAAAATACAAGTTTGAAGTGTTAGGCTTTATGGGGACTTACTTTGAAGACATTTGCAGCTCTGGTTCTGTAGAAGATTCGCAATTTGAAAACTAATTTCCTTCCCTGCCACTTTGAAAGCTAAACTCATGATACTTCTCTATCTTTTGGTCAGTTTTGCCTATTTGATCACCGTAAAAGTTACATCTGGCAACTAAGAGAAATATCAAAACTGGTCTTGGTTTGCCAGATCAAAGTTAAAAAGAACACTGGCTCCCGGGGAAGCAAACGAGACAAGTTTCCCTGCTTGGCTTAAGATAATTTTTGTGGAATTTGTGCTGTTAGATAAAGCAGCTCTTTTGCCTGCAAGCTAAGTGAGATATGCCTGGATTAAAATTTGTAACTGAGTAGTAGGCTGTTTTTACTTTCTCCCCAACCCCCCAACATTAAAGTTTGATTGTATGCAACATTTTGTTTAATAAAAATAGCACATAATTAACTCTTTCATATTTGCAATTCGATGACATCTAGTGTTTTTGTTTTGTTTCCAGCAGTGAGATGGGTAAGAAAATAGATTTTTATTAAAGAAATCCTTTGTACAAACATAATCACAGTTTAAAAATGGAAAGGTTACAAAGTTATTAACACCATAAAACTGTTAATGCAAACAAATATTTTAAAGCTTTGCAAAACCATTGTAAAGCATTGTCAAAAAACTTGGTGGAAACCGTTATTAAAGAGAGAATTAGTAGGCACATTGATGAACAAAAGCTATTGAGGAAGACTCAGCATGGTTTCTGTAAGGGAAGATCTTGTCCCACAAACCTGTTAGAGTTGTTTGAGGAAGTGAACAAAGATGTGGACAAGGGGGAACCAATAGATGTTGTCTACCTGGACTTCCAGAAATCTTTTGATAAAGTTCCTCATCAAAGGCTGCTAAGTAAGCTTAATAGTCATGGGGTAAAAGGACAAGTTCTCTTGTGGATCAAAAACTGGCTAATGAATAGAAAACAGAGAGTGAGTATAAATGGGCAATATTCACAGTGGAGGGTGGTAAGCAGTGGGATACCACAGGGCTCAGTATTGGGTCCGGTGCTTTTTAATTTGTTCATTAATGATTTGGAGTTGGAAGTAAGCTGTGAGGTGACTTAAGTTTGCAGATGACACTAAACTCTTCAGGGTGGTGAGAACCAGGGAGGATTGTGAGGCACTCCAAAGGGATCTGTTGAGGCTGGGCAAGTGGGCGTCAACATGGCAATTGAGGTTCAACGAGGCCAAGTGCAAAGTAATGCGCATTGGGGCCAAAAATCCCAAATATAAATATACAATGATGGGGTCCAAACTGGTGGAGACTGACCAAGAGAGAGATCTTGGAGTCGTGGTGGTTAACTCACTGAAAATGTTGATACAGTGAGCGACGGCAATAAAAAAGGCCAACGCTATGCTGGGGATTATTAGGAAAGGAATTGAAACAAATCAGCTAGTATCGTAATGCCTCTGTATAAATCAATGGTGTAGCCTCATTTGGAATACTGTGTACAATTCTGGTCACCACATCTCAAAAAAGATAGCACTAGAAAAAGTGCAGAAAAGGGCAACGAGAATGATTAAAGGGATGGATCACTTCCCCTATGAAGAAAGGTTAAAGCGCTTGGGGCTCCGTAGCTTGGAGAAACGACGACTGAGGGGTGACATGATAGAGGTTTACAAGATTATGCATGGGATAGAGAAGGAAGAGAAAGAAGTATTTTTCTCCCTTTCTCACAACAATACAAGAACTCATGGCCACTCAATGAAATTGCTGAGCAGTCGGGTTAGAACAGATAAAAGGAAGTACTTCTTCACCCAAAGGGTGATTAACCCATGGAATTCACTGCCTCAGGAGGTGGTGGCAGCTTCAAGCATAGACAGCTTCAAGAGGGGATTGGATAAACATATAGAGCAGAGGTCCATCAGCGGCTATTAGCCACAAGGTATAGCTGGAACTCTATGTCTAGGGCAGTAATGCTCTGTATTCTTGGTGTTGGGGGGGAGGGCAATCAGTGGGAGGGCTTCTAGTGTCCCTTCCCCACTGGCAGATGACACCTGGTTTTTTGGCCACTGTGTGACACAGAGTGTTGGACTGGATGGGCCATTGGCCTGATCCAACATGGCTTCTCTTATGTTCTTAACTTTAAAACACTTGAAACACCAACAAAATTATAACTACATTCAGTTGTTTGGAGAAAAACAAAAGTCAACAGGAAGACTAGGAGACAAAATTACAATAAGAAACTTTTCAATGAACAAGGGGGTTCACTTCCCTGTACCATTGCCACCTGTTTGACCACACTTTAGCCTTTGTCCTCTTTTCTTCCCGCTTCTGTACTTTGGCTAAATAAGTAGTGACGTAACAAACTGTGTCTAGAAGGGGTACCTCTTGTTTTGCATATATTTCCTGTTGCCTGATCTTCATCATGCTACTGATAAAGGTGAGGTTCACAAAGCAAACTATGGACCAGGGAGCCTTCCAAAAACTAGTCTTCCGTCCTGGGAGATCCCATTCCCTCCCTTGCAGGCCCCATCTCTCCCCTGGGTTACCATATCCTTTTTTGGGCTCTAAACTAGAAGCTATGGTTTCCCACCTCCAGAAGGTCAGGAAAGACCATTTCAAAGCTCCAGCTACCCCTGCCCATTCCCTTTTTGTCACTATGCATTCCTTGAGTGCATGGGATATAGTTTCAAGAGCGTCTTGGTTCTACAGAGTACCCTAGGGCACCATTGCTGGTCCTTACGAGCGCCGAAACTTGTGCCCACCCCCCGTGTGGAGAATCTGATGGTGAGAAGGGTAGGGATACTTCAGGACTGAGGTGGGGGAGTTGGCATGAATAGTAATTTACTGTTATTAGGCAGGTTAACCAAGGATGGCTCTATTGCCAGCTATCGTTCATGACAGGTAATTACTATATTGGTGTTCAGGGCGGGTGTACTTTTTCTCTTAAGAGCTCCTAGAAGCAAGCAATACAGGATGGCCATCTCTTGTCATTTCCTCCCTGCAAGCTTTCGGAGACATCTGGCTGGCCTTTATCGGAAACAGAATGTGGATTAGGCGGATGGTTTGCATGACCCGCAAAGCCGTTCTCATGCACTTCCTTTCTGAACCTTGCAAGAACATTAGTGCGGGAGGCCGAGCTTCAGATCTGAAGATCTTCCCTTGTGCAAGTGGCATGCCTCTCCTAATGACTGCTGATATTAATATGGGGCTGTTTGCAGCCATGCTGCTGCTCCCATGCAAAAGCAGGACTCTTCAGTTGTAAAAAGAACTTCCTGAGATTTTCATTTGCAAATGTACGCTTAGTGTGCTGGGCTTTGACTTGATATTCAGCCAATCTCGCTAGGATTTCTTTGTGTGTGTGTGTGTGTGTTTTGTTGTTCTTTTAAGTGGAAATGCTGAAAATACTGGAGATGCTTGGTGCTCTGGCAGGAAATGGTGTCCTGAAAGTCAACTGCATGAGCATAATGTAGTGTGTGGCCTCTAGCTGACTGGGAGCCAAGTTAAGGGGGAAGGCCTTTGTACTTTACTGTTGCCAGATTCTTTCTCATGACTGAGATATTTTTAGTTTCGGCAAAGGCATTAAACGTTAACCTTATCCTGAACAGCTTGCAAGCTATGCGAGCCCTTGTTTTACTATATCGCTCATAACTTTATAACGTTGTAGTGTTAACCATAAGGTGGTTTCTAAAGAAATGTTTTGATAATTACAGGCATTTGACTTCCTGGGAAATGATGCTGAGCAAAGTCCCTCTGCGACAAGTGCCCGGAACACCCTGTGTGTTTTCAAGAAGAACTTTCTTCAACCTTACTGGACAACTAGTGAACAAAAGAAAAGAATATTCAGAAAGAAGGATCATCGGGTTTGTATAAATCTAGTAAATAGATGAATAGGTGTATGAGAGTGGCTTTCAGTGCCATCCAAAGCAAACTTACACTGTTCTAAGCCCACAGTGGTCTTAGAAGGATATAACTCAGTTTAGGATGGCACTGTTTGGCTAGAGTGGCCGACCATTAACAGAAATGACAGAATATATAATCAGCGGCTGGTTTTATTGCTTTTCTCCAGGTTTTTGAGATCTAATTGAATGATGTGACCTTAAAGATGTCTGAGAAGAAATTGTCTTGTAGAGTTCAATTGGTTTTAATAACAACAACAAGAACAACATTCGATTTATATACCGCCCTTCAGAACGACTTAACACCCATTCAGAGTGGTTTACAATGTATGTTATTATTATCTCCACAACAAAACACCCTGTAAGGTGGGTGGGGCTGAGAGAGCTCCTAGAAGCTGCGACTGACCCAAGGTCACCCAGCTGGCTTCAAGTGGAGGAATGGGGAATCAAACCCGGCTCTCCACATTAGATTCCCGTGCTCTTAACCACTAAACCAAACTGCTTTTGGTGCGAAGGCATTGATTAGAAGGCAATCTTGGAGGATCAGTATCTTTTGCCTTCTAAAAGTAGGGGTAGAGGGAAGCTGTAAATGATTATCAGTGGTAAGAGTGCTTCCCTAGTAAGTTATTTCTTAATTTAGAAAGGGCTGCAGTTTGTCCAGATCAGAAATATTGACAAGCTTTGATTAGATAAGCAAAAGGTACCATACAACATTGTATTACATTATACTCATGCAAATAAGTCTTGACAAATGTGGCTGGAACCAGTTACTGAGTGCATCTAATACTTCCTTTTGATTATTAGCTCAGTAAACAATAAGCCCGAATATTTTGATTATCAGTCATTTTATCAACTTGCTGTGCAAAGCCTACATGTTGGATCCAACCATCAATTTTACTCAGTGTCACCCATTTCCCCTCTTTGCTATAGCCACATGGCTTTTGTGCATGCGTGTCTTTTGATCGCCAGCATAACCTTATTTTGTGCCAAACGAGCAGGTCATGAATATGTTTCTCTTTTACCAACATAGAGAGCAATTTGCTGAAGAGCACCGGAGTTGTTCATGGATGAATGGGGGGAAGGGGGAGTTGAAACCTGGCTTCTCAAAGGATTGGATGCCCTTGGCCACACTGGCTAAGGCTGCCATCTCATGTGTGCATACGGAGGAGTGAGTTTCAGTGAACTCCCTAGGACTGAATCCTGTTTAGAACCCAGTTCCAACTCAAATTTAAAGCTGAATACTTGAATGTGAGTGGGTTATGCTATGTGAGTTCTCAAAAGCAGAGCATGAGCATTAATCAGTCCTGTGTATAATTGGAGGTTTAGATGTCATGAATGTGGAGGACTGATGGTGAAAGCTTGACAGGACATAAAAGGGGGATTCCTTCCCCCTGGACTTCTTCATGTAGGTCTGTCATTCTCAGACCTGCTGGGTAGATTTCCCCCCCCCCCTTTGCTTACCCTTCTATTTCAGGTGACCGTATTGTTACAGCAGTAGAATACCTGTATAGTATTTTAATGCCTAAAGAGCTTACCATTATCCCTGGCTCTGGAGCCTCTAGACTTCCACTTTCTTTGAAATGGTCGGTTTTTGTGCCAGTGGGTGGGGAAAATGAGATGATCTTATACTGGGAATGTTCTCTAAAGATGTTTTTAGAACTAAACAAACTGTAGGGAAACATCATCATATGACTAGAAAACAATTTCTTAGTCTTCCGGAGGCATCTTGTAATGCTTACATCCCTTTTCCTCTTCCCAGGTACTCTATGCAGGAAATGTACGATGTGGTAGCCGTTGTCAGTGAATACAAAAACTTTGTTCCGTGGTGCAAAAAGTCTGATGTGCTCTCCAAGCGTTCTGGATACTGCAAAGCGCACATAGAAGTAGGATTTCCTCCTGTGATGGAGAAATACACTTCAGTGGTTACATTAGTAAGACCTCACTTGGTTAAGGTAATATGTTTATTTTTGGTCTCTGTGATGCTGTATGCTGTTCTCTAGTCATTCTGTGGACATGAGCCTTCAGTGTGTAGCTTTAAGGGTTTTCAGTGCAGAATTGCACGGATTAATGTTCAAGCACTGTTCTGCGCATGAGCTGGAAAGAAACATTGCTTCAGGAACCATGTTACTGATATGCCAAATGTATGTTCCTGTTTCTCTCCAGCATAAGGAGCGTCTCTGGGGATTACTTAAAAAGAAAAAAAAACATGCTCTTTCCAAACAATGCACAAGAATATACAGTGATTATAGCATCTCCCGCTCAAATTTATGAGATAACCAGGATGTGACCCTTTCTTTTCCTTGCCTGATTCCCTTTACTGGAGAGGAAGGAAGCTGCTGAGAAGCAATGGATTGTTAGTGTTGAACAAAATACATTTAGTTGTTCAGGTTCAGGTTGCCACACTTTTAAAAGTCAAAGTTTTGCATGGAGCACCTGAGTTGAAAACCATGTGACTTACGTTCGTTCGTCTAACACTTTTTGGATTGCGCCCCGATTTATTGTACCAGCTGCAGTCTCCGTTTGTAAATTCAAGTGCAGGTTAAGGGAAGGCCTTGTGAGCAGAGATCCAATGATTTAGCTACTCTGCCTCTCTGAAAATAGGGTTCTAGAATGTGGCTTCTGGCGTCTTCTCCCCCCTCCGCCGCCTCAAACTTTTACTTCCTATCCCAACATTTCATACTTTTTGTGTCTGTCTGGCCTGTTTCTTGTCTGTATGAAATGGAATCACCACAGATCTTTATCTCCCTTGTTTGTTCTTTTCCTCCCGTCTGCCTGCCGTTTCCTTTGTTTCTTTTCAACCATTGTTTTAAGAGCAGAAGTGGGTTCCTTGTTAAATATATGCAGAAACAGTACCCACAGGAAGCCCTATGCTTGAAGCAGCATGTTTATGTCACAGAAAAAAATAAAAGGAAACTATCCTGAGGCATTGTCGAAAACCGGTTTTACTTAAAAAAGAGGAGGTGGCGTTCAACTTGCAAACTTTTCAACTCTTAACCACCCCCGCATCCTTGCAACTCGTAGGTTCTCTTCATTTACATGCTGTTTCTCAAAAGAGCTGGGAAGGAAAAGCTCTAAACAAGTCAGGCCGTTAAAAACCAGTTTACCTTAGCATCTTTTTGAATACTGTTTTGCCATGAATGGGTTCAGCCGTGGTTCTTTGTGCTGTTATAGGCTACTCTTTTGTAGCCTTAAGTGCAGACGTTGGCCGTGTGTCTTGTGCTGTCACTTCCACTAGCGCTCCTCAATACAGCTCCGTTTCAAAGAACCAGAGGAGTCAGCCGTGTTAGTCTGTAGTAGCAAAATCAAAAAGAGTCCAGTGGCACCTTTAAGACGAACCAATTTTATTGTAGCATAAGCTTTCGAGAATCGCAGTTCTCTTTGTCAGATGCATCTGACGAAGAGAGCTGTGATTCTCGAAAGCTTATGCTACAATAAAATTGGTTAGTCTTAAAGGTGCCACTGGACTCTTTTTGATTTTGTTTCAAAGAACGAATGGGTGCCTATTAAGAGCTACTATCATCCTCTATTTATGAGAAGTGTTATTTCTGTGTGGGGGACATACTCAGGGGCTTTACTACTGCTAGGGCTTATTCAGGTCACCTATTATTTAGCTTACCTAATGGGAGTGGCTGCAAGACTCCACCGCGACTTATCCTTCTCCTTATCTTTTAAACACGAGGATGTATGACAAGGACAAAACAATTCCTCTTGGAAGTACAGGGTGGATTCGTCCTGATAACTTCTGTTGAGCTGAACTGCAGAAGGCACAATGGAACAGCTGCTCAAATAAATTGACAAGCGGCTTCTCATAAAAATGACACACAAATGACTTCGTATTTTTAAAAAACCCACTCACTAAATTTTTTTGGTCAGTTTTCCTGAACGTACCAGTATGGGGTAGCAGCTAGAGTACCAAACTAGGACTTAAGGGATCTGGGTTCAAATCCTGACACTGGTATGAAGGTTATGGAATGACCTTGGGCAAGTAATTCTTTCTCAGTCTTTACCTTGCAGGGTGGTTGCGAGTAGAAAACGATGAAGGGACAAATGTGCGCATGCCTCGAGTACTTTGGAGGAAGGGTGGGATAAAAAACCCTTATTGATAGGTAGCTTTAGATGCTGGGTTTACTTATGTTAGCTCCCTCCCTTTTTAGATAGTAATCTGAAATTGAAATGTGAAGCTATAGCCTGCTACTCACCACCCCTTGCTAAGCCTATGAGCCTTGTAAGAAGGTAAATTAAGAGGTAGGCAAAATGCTCTTTAAAGTTTCCAGATTTCTTGTTCAGTCTTTGTTTGTCTTTTCCTTTCTCCACCAGCTTGTAGGTTTTTCCCCTTGAGAGGTCTCATGCCTTTCCTTTCCTAAAAACGGGCAAATCTTCTTTCTCATCCAGCCGTGTGCTCTGATCTCACAAAGGACAGAGATTCTTCTCTCTAGCCTTTACCTGATCTCCCCCCCCCCCCACACCATCTTAACCTAATGGAACGTTACCTAGAAGATCTTTCTGGCTGACGCCACCAATGTATGAATTGTCGTCCTGTCAGCTTTTGCAGTCTGGAGCTAGAAGAGAAAAACTTGTTTTGGAACCCTTTGCCAACCTGTAGAAGCAGGTTTATGTTTAGCCACTGCGCATTCATGGAGCACAAAGTCAACATTCGTCTTTGCAAAGCTGTAGTGTCATTTAACCACACATACATCCTTTGATCAATATAGAAATATTGACACCTCTTGAGACGTTAATCTTAGATTCAAAGTTGTACTATGCTGCACGAATGGCAGTTATCTTGCCTCCCCTCCAGTCTTCTGTGAACCCCAGAACTGTGAGTCAGTGGACAACAAGGGGCTGCAGTGAGGTGGGGGGGAGGGAACTGGCAACCATTGCTCTCCCCCTTCTTCACAGCACAAATGAAACGGGAGGTTAAGATCTAGGTTGAAAGCTGGAGGATTTTTGAATGAAATGTGGAAATGTTGAAACAGTTTTAACTTTTCCCCAGGCGTCCTGTACAGATGGGAAGCTATTTAATCATTTGGAAACGGTGTGGCGCTTTAGTCCAGGAATCCCTGGCTATCCAAGAACCTGCACCTTGGATTTTTCAGTGAGTATGAGAATCAGCTGGATGCTGAATGTGCATTTAAAGTCGTCGTAAGCTGCAGTTGGTTACTCAGGAGGAACGATGTTCAGAGTATGTTTTAATGGCGTAGTAACTTGATTCAAAGAATTTAAGATCTTACAGCATGAAAACCTTTTTCTCTTGGGGAAGCTTATGATGTCTGTCTTAGTGGATGCAGCATGCATTTTCAATGTGTTCTCTTCAAGCCATTAAAGATTGGATTTCCAAAGTGCTGAAAAACTATGTAAGCAGTGCAGTGCAGTTTATTTTTTTTTAACTGTAATTAACACTTCTAAGAACTGTGTTCCAATTTTCCTGGAAAAAATTGGCACTGCCACAAAGGCTGAGGCATGTTGTATAGGATTTCTTTTTACCCTTTTCCTCTGAACAGGGCGACCCCCATGCCATATTAAAGTCTGCTTTTTGAAATTCCCTTCAATATACAGAGTAGCATCCTTGGTTGAGAAATATAAGCCCGAAGTTCCTGTGGTTTGTGTGTGGAACTCACATGCTTGTTTTACTGCCTCTTCTGGGGAAAAAGAGCAGGATTATTTATTGAACACTGGCAAAGTCCAATGCTTAGTTTGATTATGTTGCTTATGACAACATTAAGCGATCATTGGATACGGTAGACACATGTCTGAAGTTTGATCCATAATTGATAGCAGTACATGTTCTCCATGGATTCAGTAGGCGTCTCACAGTGAAACCACGGCTTTGCCCTCGAATCTCACTGTTTAACATAGTGAAAAATAGAGGGAGCTTCATGGATGCTGCAGTGGTAAGCAGGTAGGACTGGCTAGATGACTGCCAGTTGTTTACTTTGTCAATAACGACAAGGGCTTTCCCAACACCTATAAAATGCCAGCCAAAAATATCCAATATATATATGTAAACGGTAAAGGTGCAAGCACCGAGTCATCACTGACTCAGGGGGGGGGGACGTCGCATCACAACGTTTTCTTGGCAGACTTTTTGTTACAGGGTGGTTTGCCATTGCCTCTACCCATCTACACTTTACCCCCAGGAAACTGGGTACTCATTTTACCGACCTCGGAAAGATGGAAGGCTGAGTCCACCTTGAGCCGGCTACCTGAACCTGGCTTCCGCTGGGCTCGAATTCAGGTTGTAAGCAGAGCTTGGGCTGCAGTACTGCAGCTTGCCACTCTGCACCACAGGGTTCACTAATATATGAATATATAATATATATTCATATAATATATATATATATATATATATGAATAATTTCTAAATATCCTATCCTTTTTGTGTTCAGAGAGCCTACCTGTCAGTGTTAGTCTGTGGCTTGGCTGCTACGAACGGAAAGAAATCATGTAATCTCTTCCCGTCTCCCTGGAAAAATTGCTCCCAAGGGTTGGGGTGCTCCTGGGAACAGCATGAGCTGTGCCATGGAGCAGGGGTGCGTGTGTAGTTGCAGCAAGAAGAAATTAGCCTGCAGGGCAGGGTCATTTACCCTGCAGCCTCTTGCTCTGTTTAGGGGTGATCTCTGCCATTTCCCCATTGCACTACATCACCCTGTGTTCTTCCCAAGGATCTCTCTCTTTTTAGGAGCAGTTTTTTTTCTCTGAGGTGTCAGTGCCTGGCAGTTAAGTCCCTCAAGTCCTCCACAGTCAACACTCAGGTGTTCCAGTTGAAACAACTTTATTATCTTTACAGTTCAAGGTGTTCACACAAAGGTAGCAATTGGCAGAAGTGACTATTCAAAGAAGGGCACTACTAATTATAG
Organism: Eublepharis macularius; assembly: GCF_028583425.1. NCBI lineage: Eukaryota > Metazoa > Chordata > Lepidosauria > Squamata > Eublepharidae > Eublepharis > Eublepharis macularius. The sequence continues at coordinate 218,320,279 of NC_072791.1, read as the reverse complement.
GGAAACTTCCCACCCTTTGGGTCCATTGACATTTTGGCGCGAAGAGTTACATGGGAACTGATTAGTTTAGGCTAGACAGAGTACAGATGGTCCATTGACATTTTGGCGCGAAGAGTTACATGGGAACTGATTAGTTTAGGCTAGACAGAGTACAGAATGAAATCATCTCAGACTCTGAGAAAAGATACATCGCTCGCTGCCCACAGTTTGTGTCCGAGGACACTTACCATAGAAGTGAAAGTAAATACTTTGAACAGATAACAGTCAACCTCCACTGGCCCAGTACATTACATCTTAGCAGTTAACACTCTCTCAGATGATTTATACAGTATACTGAATACAACCTTAGCAAACAGTTACGATCAGCACAAAATGCAAAAAACGTTAATGGCAGGGATGCAGGCATACATGACAGGAGGGAGAGAGGAGAGAGAATGCTGTTCCGTGGATTCATTCCATTCACACGTCAAACCTTTACAGCTTATCAGTGGAAAAATATATGTATACAAGTAATATAGCCCAAAGGAGAGCTGTGCTAAAATGAGACTTCCCTGAATTCTAATCCCACCCCCCACCCCCCGAAAAGAAGTATGGGTAGATACTGTTTCGGGGAGGGGCCTGTGATAATGTTGGGAACTTAACTATTGTTCTTCTGCTGCCTCCAACAAATCGATACACACGTTTTACAAAAGCTCATTTTACTTAAGCAATTTATAAGCGTTCTCTTTTTCATGGCTGCCTGACTTTCCATGAGGACTCTTAAGCTGCGCAGTGTGTAGAAGTCATAATACCCGAACTTTAAAAGGAATGTGCATGCAGCTGCATTCTGAAGATCTGTAACTTGCATTCGTAACATTTGAGTGGAGAGTGTCTGTCCATAAACTGCATTAACTCAAATATCTGTTGGGTATTATAACTGTATTTTTACACAAACCATTTAATATTTTTATATAAACCAGTGTCAGCTTTTCACCAAGAAAAGCTGATGAAATTCTGGCATGTTCTGCTACACTGATTGGCTCTTCACCTTTTCCCCTGATATTAATGAACTTTCCTAATAAACGAAGTGGGTTTAAGCTGTATGTTGTACCTTCTGTATAGTTCGCATTGGCACAGAATCATATTTCAGTGAAATTTAAGTCAGAACTAGGTGTTGGGGCACTCCACCTCTCATTCCCATTATGGAAATTTGGGAGCTGGAGATAATGTTTAACTCGGCCCACAAATGCGTAACTACATGGCATCGCAGTCCGGCAGCAGCCCTTTAACCACTTGCTCCAGAACAAAGCCTATTGATGTCAGTGGAATTTCTCTCCAAGCAACGGTTTGCAGATTGCAGGTGGCATAATCGAAGTGTAAATATCAGTGGAGCAGCAGTTTATGGAGGGGTTGAGCAGCAGAAATTTGCAGAGAATTATTCTGCTGCTAGCAGTAAAGAAAGAAGTTTGATCATGGGGCTCAACCCATTGTCATTGGAGGGGCTCCCTGGAATTTTTAAAGCCAAGTGTCCAGTTAGTAAGACTGCAGAATAGGCGGCTGCCTACAGGCTTTTTCATTAAGGTGGCTGTAATACAAACACGAAGCAGGGCTCCTGGTTGCCCCTCCCCTTCAAGGCTGCCTACCGCATAAAGCAGGATTTCAGCAGTGCCGAAAGAGTAGGCAAAGGGCAGTTAAACACCCTTGCACTGCTGCTTCGACTGTTGCCTTGGAGTACATAAACATCTGTGGGGTTTGGCCTTGTATCTCAGCAGTGAAGCATGAGAAGGAAAGAAGTAGCCTGTTGAGCAACAGGAAAACCTTTCCAGTTGTGTCTCATTTTCTGCAGTTCCCTTAGGGTTATTCCCCGCTACATGTAGGTGGTAAGAATTGGGTTCCTCTGTTGTTCTGTGGCCTCAATTCAGAAGCTGCCTTTGTTTGCATAAGCGGGAAGCAGAATGAGTACACAGGTACAGGCCTATTCCCTGCAGAACTGATGCTGTTTTCTGTGGGCTGAGATGTCCTGAAGCCCTGTTGAGCATTGAACTTACCTGCTGGAGGGCTGTTTTCTGAACCTTGATACACAACACCAGTATACTGATCAGGGGTCATTTCGTAGAAAAAGAGCTAGAGGAACTCATTAGCATATGTCACGCCTCTTGCCATCACCAGAAGTGTGTTATTAGTATAACTGATTTGCATATGCCACACCCCCTGACCTATTCTGGTGGTTATGGACCCAATCCTGGCCATTCAGGGCTAAAATTGGCCCAAAATGGCAAAAAGAGGCTGAAAATGGGCCCTCTTTGGGGAACTGCATTCCTGTGCGTTCCCCTTTGAAATGAGCCCCAATACTGATGATGGATCATATAGGCCAGCCATGGGCAGACAGCAATTCCATGCCATTGTTCTGTAGCAATAATGGGACCCCCCTTCCCCACCATATACAGTAGCTCTAGTGCCAAACTTTACAGGCTTGTTGTACTTCAGATTTTAGCACACTACATTGAATGAAAACAAAGCATAAGGTAGTGATTATATTCCCAATGGCCCAGTCCAGCTAGTTAGTTATAACTAAGTTGTGCCATTTCTTTGGAATTGCATATTTGTGCCTTGGGCACACTGAAGCCTTTGAGTTTCCAGCTCCCTTAGGTCAGCATGGAGCTGTGCCTGAATAGGGGCTGTGTAGAAATAGGATCATGCTTGCCTCACGTTATCTGTATATTAGATATCCTGTTTGAATAGGGGACACCAAAACTGAGGTTTTGGTCTAACAGAAAACATAGCAGGCAAGCCCATGGGCTAGGCAGCTGTGAAGCCACCCCCTGCCCCAACAGAACTATCTGCAGCCTTCTCCTTTGGGTCTGGGTTTATCACCCTTTTTCTCCTGGTCGGCTTCACTTGCCCTTAGCAGCAGCAGGGAACTTCAGTCAGTGCATTCTCCCTTGGAGGGAAGAGGTTCGAGCTGATGGTCGATTCCTTCCATAGGATCTAAACAGCTGGAGAAAATCCCTGCCCAGTAGTCTCGCTTCCTGCCCTTGAGAGCTTTTTGCCTCATTTCTACTGTATATTTTATTTTTCTGCTTGTTGCTAACTCCTTTATCTTTTATCTTTTGCCATTCCCTGCCTGTTGACAGGATGGTGGGGCAAACTGATGGGAAATTGTTGGCCACTTCCACCAGAGAGGGAGCTTGCCCCAAAGAGGTCTCTCCAAGCCATAGACCCAGTTCCAATTCATTTGTGTTGTGTGCTGTTAACCCCACAGTATTTTCATGTAGAGGTTCCTGATAAAGACCTGAATGTCCTGTAGCCTGAAGTTGCCAGGGGGGAGATCTCAGATAAGAAGTGATAGCTACAGAGAAAGACCAAAGGGCTGTGCTCTGGTTGCAGAATTGCTCAGCTATAACCAAGAGTGTACTAAAATGTTTCCGTAGCTTGTTTTGCAAGAGTAACTTTGACACTGGTTTTCCTCAACAGATTTCCTTTGAGTTTCGTTCTCTTCTGCATTCTCAGCTTGCAACGCTATTCTTTGATGAAGTTGTTAAGCAAATGGTTGCTGCATTTGAAAGAAGAGCATCCAAGTTGTATGGTCCAGAAACCAACATACCTCGCGAGCTGATGTTTCATGAAGTGCATCACACATAAAAAGGGAAAATAATTGTTAAATTATTTGTACATCTTGTTTATACATGAAAATTTTTTCATGTGAGCCTCAAATTACATGGGGGCATTTGCCAATTATGTATAATATACTGCTGTACAAAACACACAGAAGGTGCATATGTACATAATATAGATGTTTCAATCAAGTGCAATTTAAGGTGCTGTGACTGAAGGGCAGCTACAATGCACACCAAAATTGCCTTCCACATCTTGCCAGTTTGTACAAACGGACTCAGCACTGGCAGACCTTCTGCCTTATTTTTGCAGTGTTTATTTACTATTGCAATCCAGTTTAAGTTATTAGTCTTTCGAACTTATTTATTTTTATTATTCACAAACCAAAGGCAGTTTTGAGAGCAAGCTTCTTTCTTGACCTGTGTAAGTTCAAGTGTGTAATTGAAAAAATGCTAAAGGGCTATTTTAAATGATCACCAAGCAATTACTGTACTGTAGTCGTGTGCAAGACCCCAATGTATGCCTGAGAGTGGAGTTCTGTGCACACAATCATGAATTCAAGTTAGCAAGAGGGAATCTAGCTGAGATGACAAAATGTTAGCTTGGAGCAAAATAAGCAAATTTTAAAGACAGATGCAAGTAACAGTTGGGGTTATGGGCTGACCTTTTGTGTAATACAGTGCCTGATTAATAAATTCATGGTACAGTTTTGTTAGAATATTTCAGCTGTTCACAAACATTAGCATTTTGATTACTGCTTTTTCTATGGGCTGTCTTTCCTTGCGCCAGTGCACATCACAGACCTGACAGCCCCTTATCAAAGCATGTGTACAGGCTGCATAGACTTTGCGGAAACTTGACAGCAAGAAGCTTCCTTGGAGATTTCTACCACAAGTCAGCTCCGCCTTGCCTTCTCTTAATGCAAACATGGTGCCACAACAGAACCTCTTCAGTTTTATGCCAAACTATGACTGTATCGTGCCACGTTGGTTCTAGTCAAGTGATCCCAGTGACCAACCTGTACTTTCTCGGGCTAGTGGTCTGGAAGGTAGGTGACGGCAACAGCATGCAAGTCCTTGGCGGGGGGGGGGGGGGGGCGATTCTTTTCCCACAAGTGTAAAGCCCTCACTCCATTCCTAGTTAGGGCTGAGCCCTCAGGCAGTTCTGTTCTTATAAGGAACTCATCAGGTGTCTTCTCCTTCCAGTTTTCAACAAATGCTATTTTTGGAAGAACAGCATTTCCCACAATTACAACAGATGAAGAGGCAGGGCTAACCTTACCACACTTTCTGACATTAATTAGTTTGCGATCATGCAACTCTGGACTCAATATGAGTCTTGTAACAAGATTGGCTGTGGTAGTCTAATGTTAAATGGTACTAGATACTGATGAGGCAGGTACAGACAGAAACTGAAGTTAAGTAGCCTTGTGATTAAAATGTTAAACTGATTAAAGAATGAAGCAATGAGGGGCTGTCTTGATCTGGAAAGCCCAATCTTGTCAGATCTTGGAAGTTAAGCAGGGTTGGCCCTAGTTAGTATACTTGGATGGGAGATAATCAGGAAACCCATGGTCGCTACACAGAGGCAGGCAATGGCAACCCCGTTAGTCTCTTGCCCTGAAAAACCCTACAGGGTAAAGTCAGCTACAAACTTGACAGTGCTTTCCACCACCAATGAGGGGTTGGGAACAATAAACACTTCCCCTCGAAGCGCTCATGTCAGGCAATCGCTCACTAGAAAAGCTGGTCTCGTGGATGCCTGCTCTGATCTAGTGCTGTAAGATGACTCCCTCGCTACTTGCGACTGCTACTACATGAGCAAGTTAACAGAGCATACAAGATTCCTCAGCAAAGTCAAACTTCAAAGCGGCAAATGAACATTTTATAAACTATTATCTCAGCAATCCAGTAAACAGGACTAATCCCTGTTTTGTGAATAAGTTAATAACATTTCATATCTTTGAGCAATCTTTTATTACATAAAGTTGTCACATAATTGTATATTTGTCTACTTTGTACACTTTTTTTCAATTTACTTCTGCACACAATGGCTTCCAGTAATAGTAAGCACCAATAAATTCTGATTTAAACAGAACTTAAGTGCCTCTACTGATTTACGTTTAGAGCACACTGGTACACGGATCTTGCACCCAATATCAGGAATGTACAAATGTGTTTTTATTCAAAGTACAAAATAAATTATCTGTAAGCATGGACAATGACCGTAAACGATTATACATGGGCCAACTGAAATCCAGTAACTGATGTTACAATGATTCTTTGAATACCCCCTTTCTGTAGTCACTACCCGCCCTGTCCCTCACACAGACCTGAGGTTTGAACTCTCAAGTCCCAATTTGTTTTAGTTCATGATGTGCCTATCCACGTGTCCCGATATTAGAACATGCCTCCTCCCATGCCGCCCCCCATGCCTCCCATGGCAGCCGGTTCTTTCTCTTCTTTAGGAATTTCCGTTACTACAGCTTCAGCAGTAGACAGAAGGGAAGCAACACCTGCTGCATCCAACAAAGCTGTTCTTACAACCTGAGAAGAAAGTAAAGGACACTCAATGCAATTCTGTGCTAGGTTCAGCCATGTAGGTGTAACAGTGGATTGTCAAAGAATACAAGCATTACCTTTGTTGGGTCAATGATCCCTTTCTCTATCATATTTACAAAGTCGCCCAGCATAGCATCGTAGCCAATATCAGTTGGGCTCTGCATGATTCTCTCAACGATCAGTGATCCTTCAACACCTGCATTCTTAGCAATAGTCATCGCTGGGATTTTTAGTGTTCTCTTGATAATGTCAATGCCTAAAAAAACAGAGCACCTTTCATTTCAAACAACGCACACGTAGTTAGCTGGATGCTGGTAGAAACCCATTTTAATGTAAAAAATGTTCAAAATTAAATCCATGCCAAGAACCAAACAGATGCAATTCTTGTGTTGTGAAGGGATTTCCCCAGTGTTTTTACAGCATAAATCGCCACATTTCTCCCCATTTGGATTTAGACCAGTCATGAGCTTCAAAACTCATGACTGAGTTTTCACTACCAAAACCATTTTGGCCTGATCCATCTGTTGACACTGGAAGGGGAAAAAGGGACAAATAATACTACTTTCTCCCTATTCCTTTCCAAGACTAACAGCTTGGGAAAATGGGTGTTGGCTCCCATCGGTAAATCACCCTTTAGATTAGTTTGATCCCCTTGCATTTTGTGCTGCAGCCCTGCACAACTCCTATCTGAGACACTGGGAAGATCCATTCATGGGGGGGGGGGGAGCAGTCTCCCGCTGGGAGCTTTTAGACTCAGTGGAAGGTGCTAGTCTTGCATATGCAGAACCTCCTTGGCTAGAGATACAATGCAGTGCAAATCCAGAGAGACCGTTTGCTCATACAAAATGGCTCTCGTCTCCTTAGGCAATAATTTCCACTCCCACCTCTCAGCTGGAGGTGCCTTCTGCCTGTGCAATGGACTCTCTAGATCCAAGCCACAGAACAGCAACTCTAATCTTTTGAAAAACAGAAAAGAGACACACAAGGTAGTCATCATTTAGCATGTCTTACAGATGAAGAGTACACTCCAAAGGATACCTGAACTAACATCACAACTCAGTTTTACTTACCAGTCTTCTGATCGTCATTGACTGGAGTCAAGTTATCGAGTGCTGGTATGCAACGAAGCAATGCACAGCCGCCCCCAAGCACTATGCCTTCCTCTACAGCAGCACGTGTGGCATTAAGGGCATCTGTGACTCTGTCCTTCTTTTCATTCACCTCAACATCACTCGTTCCCCCAACCTAAGAGAGGTTTTAAAAGTTAGTTTATAAGGTTACTTTTTGAATCTTTGGGAAAGCAGAAAACTGCATTACTTTAAGACCTGTGACTTGAAGACCAAATGCAAGCCCCCCCTCCCCTCATGGCAGCACAGACAAGTGCCCATCTCATTCCACTCACCGATGCATGCTAATCAACTGAGCATTGGGTCAGCTGCTCAACTATATCACAACTGTTTAGTAATGTACTATTAAGGGAGCCCAAGTTCTACATGGTTACATTGCTTTTGTTTTCAACCAGGATCCTAAATCCTGGTTTCCCAACTATGCAGTGCAATCCTTTAGCGCCTCTGCATGAACTAAAAAGTGCCTAGCTCCAGAGCAGTGGGCTAATGATGCATTATTTATCTTGGTTGCCACAGAAGCTTCATCTCCCCCCCCCCCCCAAAAAAACTGGATGTCCTGAAAAGGTACCCATCCTCTGTAGCTTCTCAGACTTCACTACAGCCCACTAATCAAGGTTCTCAAGACCCTGAATGCCTAGTGTGAAGTGGAATGCAGTGTCACTGCAACAACGCCCCATGGCAGCCCATACAGCCTTTGTTCTCAGACTGCTACAGCCAAACACTGATTACCAGCTTAATACCACTGAAAATGCTCTTGAAGCTTTTCATAATCCAAGATTCTAGGACTGAGGGAATAAATACACCAATCTTTCCCTTTTCTGTACAGCACAGGGCAACCGGAGCAAGGAGCTCACAATTGCTGGTGGCGCCCAACAGAAGGTCTCAACATCCAGCACAGAATGTTCCTCCAAGGTCAGTTAAGTGCCTCCACCCCATGACTGAACATTCTGTTGCAAAGCTTCTCATGCATTCCAGTTATATTCCATGACCATGTTAATTTATACAATCAAGACTAATACAATGCTTTGCATCCAGTAACACTTCATGATTTTCAGACACTGAATTTCTGTAATGCAGCAAAACAAACCTAGAAGCCTGAAGCCAGGGAATAGCCAACTTATTTAATGTCAATATGTAATTCAGAGTTTTCTGCAGTTGTTGAGGAACTGAGTGCCTCTATATTCAAGCCAAAAAAAGCAGAAATCCCATCTGAGGTCAACATTAAAACATTTTTTGCTACTATACTGTCTTATGCGCTCGTCAGAGTTTTGTAATTTAGTCTTCAGTACAAACCTGAAGCTTTGGTGTATCTACCCTTCAGTGTACCTATCCTTTTATATCAATCAAAAACTTATATAGAACAGAGATCCAAACAGCTATTTTAGCAAGGCCTACAGACTTAGACATGCCCAGTAGACTTTTTTTAAAAAAAACCTTCTGAAAATGTCTCATTTCAAAGATGCTAAGCATTTGGAAGGGGGGAGGAGCACCAGTCCAGTCTCTCGGGGAATGTAGAACTAGCTGAGCAATTCTTAAGACCTCTGCCCAGGATCACAGCCTACAATACTGTACCAATAAAGGCATGGGTATATCTGTGGACTCACTGTGTACGTTAACATCAAATGCCGCATTTCAACAAATTAGGAACAGGATGCTAGATACTGAGCGCCAGAAGTTATATAGCCTGGCTACTAAAACCTGCTCTCCTCTGAGCTTTGAAATTCCCCTCACTGTAGGGAGGCTGGCTCCGTGTTTATCTTCCCTGCAGGTGCCACAACTTCATAAGAGCGTTCTCTCTGGCCAGGTGTAATGCTACGCCTTTGGCCATTCTATATGGCAGATTTAACAGGATAGCCTATTCAGCTAGATGCGGTTTATGTGAACAAAAATGTGTCAAGTCAATTACACGTTCTTCTGCATTGTCATTTGTACGCTGGTATATGTCAAACATTTAAAATCTGTTTTAGCTAGTATGATGGATCGCTCTGACTCGGCCAAGGTCTATAGACTGCTGAACAATTCCTTTTCTGATGTCACGGAGGTGGCTAAGTTTCTCCATTCTGCTTTGAAGTTGCGTCAAAGGCTATCACAGAAATAAGTTACAATTGTATTTATGTATTTGTAATGTAGTATCCTTTTAATTTTTGTTTTTCTTTTTGTAAGTGGATAACCTGAATTGTTGATATATGCCAATAAAGGTTAACTTGAACTTGAATAAAGGACCTTCTCTTCTACACTATCTGCCACTTGAAACACCACGATACAATCAATAAATGAGAACAGGAGTGGCGCACTCCTTCAAAGGACCCTGACACTTCCTATATTTAATATTTAGTAATAGTTCATAAGTCTTCTGATCAGCTGTTCTCAATTCTCTCATTGTACTGTGCTTCTAAAGAGTATGGAATTATTATTGATCTCTGACTTCTGAGCATGTCGCCATTTGGAGTTTTAGGAGCACTCGCTCCCTACAATTCATCGTTTTCAGCTGTAGCCAAAAGAACGTTAATTAAGATACCCACAACAGCATCTTTTAGACCTGCACTGGCAAACAAGGACAGATTGCCAAACAAGAACCGACTGCCCTGATTCAAGAGCTGCACAGAATCAGGCAAACTCTATCTTCCTTGATCAAATGGGGGGGGGGGGGGGGGGAGACAAGCTCTATATCAGTGACCTGTATGACATGACATGAAGATTATATACAAAAAGAGCTGTACCTTTAGTACAGCTACTCCATCTGAGAGTTTAGCCAGACGTTCATTCAGCTTCTCCTTCTCATATTCACTTGTTGTAACTTCCAGCTGTTCAACTATCTCCTGAATGCGTTTTTCGACTGAGCCTTTATCCCCTTTCCCTTTAAGGAGCAAGCAATCATCTTTTGTCACAATGACTTCTCCAACTTTACCGAAGTCATGAGGTTGAATGTCTTCTAGATTTAGGCTCAAGCCTTCCTCGCCAAACACCTGGAGCAGAAAAAAAAATACTACATTCCACAATCTGCAAAATCACAACCGATCAATCACTGCTGGGAGAGCCTACAATTTCTGTCCCCCCCCCCCAGAAGTTAAGTGTCACCAAGGTTGCAATTTTATACACTCTTACTAAGAAATCAGCTCTTCCCCTTCCCAATTCTACATCAAGCCACAGCTTACCACAGTTCAGACACATCAGCAAGCATGAAGAGGGAGCAATGAACATGAGCCTAACGGCACGCTCGTGGGCAGTGCCGAATCATGGAACTTCCCAACAAGACAAGAAAGTCTGATATTTACTTACTGCACCACCAGTAGCAACTGCCATATCTTTGAGCTGATTTTTCCTATTGTCACCAAAACCTGGTGCTTTTACTGCAACAACTTGTAGACCAACCTTCAGTCTGAGGGGGAAAAAATCGAACATATCACTAATCAGAATACACAGCTATAGACGGCTCTGGTCTAGCACAGTCATTTCAGTTTTGAGTGAGATTTGTCCCTGGGACTGCCTATGTAGTAGAAATAATCTATATCTTAAACTGGTTTCAGGTTTACACTGCTAGTTCCACGTGAAGAGGACTGCAGCATTCATTCCCACCTATACTGGGCATTTAAATCCAAGTTCTACCACTCAACAACAGTTAAGAGTAGATCTTGAACACTGATTCCATTTTCATGACTGGCACTCAAATACTGCCTCCCCCCTCTATTTTTTCAGGTCTGCCCACAGCAAATTTAAAAGTTCAAGAATCAAAGGTCTAGGTCTGCACACTACTAAGCATGCTTCCCTAGAAACAACTCCCACTGAACTCAGTGAGGATACCTGGTTAGGACGAACACAGAATGTACAGCTTCTTTGCACAGTGAGAAAGGCTATGTGTAGAGAAAAACTTGTTTCAAGCCTACCTGTTTAACACGAGGGTACTGAGGGCTTCCCCATCAACATCTTCAGCAATAATAACTAAAGGCTTACGGTGATTATTGGCAATCTCGAGAGCTGGTACAATGGACTGAACACTGGATATCTTCTTTTCACTGAGCAAAATATAAGCATCTTGGAATTCACACTTCTGTCCTATAAAGGGAAAGAATGTTTACTGAACTGTTTTCCAAATTATTCTCTCAAAAACTAGACTCATGCACAAAGCACAAATTCTATTCAAATTCCTCAGCACCAAAATACAGCCACATTTTCTGCCACACATGCTAAATACAGAAGACTTTAAAAGTTCTCTGGCATGCAAGTACTTTTGGAACTTGCAACAAACAAGCACATCAATAAGTATTTTGAGATTCATATATTGCTCTTAAGCAGTTTAAGTTAAGAGCTATCAACTTAAAGTAAATTGAGTGTCAGTCAAATCTAGATGCCCAAAGATACTTTGTTCAACTTACCTTTGGCTGTATTGATGAAGTAAGGAGAGATGTATCCTCTATCAAACTTCATACCTTCAATAATTTCCAGTTCATCATTCAGTGTTTTCCCATCCTGTTTTGAGTAAAAGATCAATAAAACCTGTTGAAAAGAAGCTACCTATACTGATCGGCTATTAGCCTTGCCCTGTGCACCTTCTCTGTTAAGAAAAGAGCCAGTATATTGTTTCTTGAGCTTTGAACTAAATCCTCTCTCCAGACATACTTTCCCCACTGCGATCTTATTATCTCATGTGCCTTCCCTATCATTAGCAACCTAGTTATCCTATTTATGCAAATGATTAAGTCAACAGTGCCCAATCCATGTTTTAGGAAGATAATTCAGTACTGTTAAGTGTTCCACTATAAAAAGGGAAATATAAAAACCACGTAGTATTTATGGCACAGTGTGTTTTTTTTTTAAATCATACCAATAACTAGCACTGTTTAAAAAATTGCTAGTCCATGTATATGAAAAGAAATGCATGCAGACACCCTCAATATTTACCTTCACTGTGATGACACCTTTTCGTCCAACTTTTTTCATAGCATCAGAAATTATGTTTCCTATTTCCTTATCTCCATTTGCAGATATTGTTGCAACCTGCAGAAATGAACAATTCAGTCAGTTTCCCTATGCAGCTTAAGCTGGTAACAAAAATCTGCTTTCTTTCAAAGGTGGAAATGCCTGAAACATAACCACAAGCAAAACAGCGCTGGCAACAACGAAGCAAAGGGTCCCACTCTTCAGATCTGTGCTGTATCCTTAAAGAAATACACTGCAAAATAAAAGGGCACATTCTGAGCTCTCTCTCTTCACATGCGCAGGACAAGACACAGAAAGCAATTGTTTGTGCGAAAAGCAGCTGGAGTTACCTGAGCAATTTCTTCTGGTGTTGTGACTGGTTTGGACAATTTCTTCAGTTCAGCAATGACGGCATCTACAGCTAGCATCACCCCTGAGAAAACACACGGAATACTCATCTAATAGGTCACAGCAAATCAAGCATGAATTGGTTAAAGCAGCTCTGAAAGCCATGAACACTTTTCATCATTACAGCAGCAGTCTTTAATTTTGTTTATTTAAAACATTTGCATTCTACCTTTTGCCCAATTAGGTGAACTCCTAAGAGTAAAGAGCAAAAGAGTAAAAAGTTACAATGATAGAAGGGACAGATGAAACTCCCTGTGGAGGGAATACCATAATCTTGGTGCTTTGCCACCCCTCTAGCCTCAACTTGTAAGGGAACTCAAAGTATGGCCTCTGAAGGTAATTGTAATTATCAGATAAGTTCATATGAAAGCTTTGTGTAGCATTTGATTGCCAATGTCTGAAGGCTCAAATGACTGACTTGCAAACCCCAAGTTTACCTGGCTGGGGGGGGGGGGGGAATTAAGCACAATACTACAGCAGCTGCCGGCCTCTTGTGCTTTCTCTTGGCTTTAAAGACCCGGGGTAGAATCTAAGAGATGCTGCAGAACTGCCGTTTACTCCTTGCTGGGCACTACTGACAGATGGCACTGCACTGTTCCTTCTTGGCTGGGAAAACAGCACAGCGTGTTGTTCCCTGTGTTAAAACCAAACAGGGCAACGCTGCGTCCACTGTTGCACAGCTGCTTTTTGCCAGGTAAGGAAACACCTGAACAACGCTGCAGTGACTAGGCTCACAGCTCTGTCCTGAAAGCGTAGAAGGCAGGAGAAAGTGCCACAAATGCAGAAGCTACACATGACAGTGAGGGCAAGATGCAATATGCAACTGAGGACTTGCTCACCTCAGAGCATATGCTAAACAGTAAGAAAATCAATGCTTGACAATCAAGCAGACCAGTTCCAACCAGTGTAAGAATGTTTGCTGAACCATTTAAACTTTAAAACTGCAAACAGATCTGAAGTTCTTTATATGGAAATCTGAAACAGCCAAACACAAGCCAGTATTGAGTGATCTTGTCAATAGCTGCAAGGAGCTTCACATTCCAAGCGTCCACTGCCACCGCAACGGGGCATGTGTTTGGAATCCTAAAATCCCTCAGAGCATTTTGAAATCCAGAAGAATCCATGAGTCTCTGGAGGCAAACCATTTAATGGTTTTGCAGGGTGTCAGGGCAATATTCATGCTTGCTTTCAGTAGACAGTAAGTCAAATCACAGTTTAAGCCGAATCTCCAATCCTGAGAGAAGACTCCCCCTGACCCTTAAAGGCTCAGCGCAAAAACTTAAGTCCAAAGTGTGGGCTCTTTCATGTGTTGGGGCTGTCCCGACTTTGAGAGAGGCCCAGGGCTACCAAGAAAACTATGAAATTCTGGGCCAGCCCCGACACGGAGCATTCAATATGGACGCCGGTCACCAAGAACAGTCAGTCTTGTGGTCTCCAGCACCTCATCTGAAAGCACTCTCTGCCAACTTCCTCAGGAGCTGGGCAGTCAGTAAACAAGCAGAACACCTAATCGCTCTCTTTAGCTTCCAGCGTAAGGAGCACATAGCCAGCACCAGCTATGGTTTGCTCCTGGAATTTGCAGAAGCTGAAACTCACAGAATACAATAGCACCACCACCTTCCTGGCCACCTAAATGGGGTTGGCAGAGGACTGTATAACCAAGTAGTCGGGAAAGCTACACCACGTTGTTTTCTTCTTCCAACCATGTCTCTGTTACACAAGCCAGGTCAATTGCCCCTTCCTGCAACAACTTGGTGAGACATGCAGTTTTGCACCTCGCCAATCTAGCACTGCATAGTATTAGCAAAGAGGAGGCAAGAAATGGGGGGCCCTACAGCATTAAGGTAGGTATTGGGCCTCCTTGTCAGATAGTGGCCGTCTCTGATAAAGCCCACTCCCATTTCTATCAGCTCAAGTTACTGACAAGACTGCTCCTCTTCGACTGCTTCCACCTTTGCAAAACAAGCTAGCCTCTGGGTTTACCAGGGAGCTGGGTGATCTCAAGAGGGTTGAAAGATGTCTAGAAAAATGCTGGTAGAAAACTTATGCTGAATCTCATACAGCATGCTACACAGCCCACTGGAAGACCTATGAAGCAGTGGTAACACTGGCAAAGTACATTATCACTCTACAACAATTGCGTCAGCTGGTTCATGACCATCCCTATTGTTTAAAGTATTTCAACATCTTCCCACTACTAAATCCGAACCTGTACTGGCTCAAGAACAATTACCTGGGACACCCTCACAAACTTTTGCTGATAAAATACCACGAATATACTCTAATCTGGGTGTCAGGTGTAATATAGGTGAGGCAAAAGAAATGCTTAATATACCATCTGGTCTACTTCTGAACCTATTTGACCCGGATACTGACAAGATCCTAGCATCTGTGAAGGCCACTACTCATGCATGAGAACCTTGTCCATCTTGGCTGATAAAATCTTGTAACGACCACTTAAATGATCGCTTGAAGTCTATCATAAATCAGTCACTAAATCAGGGCATCTGCCTCATATGCACTCAAAGAGGTGATCCTCTTTGAGTGCCTATGTATCCACCAAATTCTTAAAAAAACATGCCTAGACAAAAACAATGTGGCCAATTATCACCCAGTCTCTGATTGAGAGAGCAGTTGCTGACCAACTAAAGGTCTTTTTAGATAATTTTTGTCTCTGGACTCTTTTCAGTCTGGTTTTAGGCCAGGCTATGCAGCAGAGAATGCTCTAGTGGTTTACTTGATGACCTCCAACTGAATCTAGACAAAGGCCACACTTCTCTCTTGTCTTCTAGCTCTATCTGCAGACTTTGATACAGCAGACCACGTCATTCTGTTGAGGATGTAGGCATCAAGGAATGTGTCTTGGATTGGTTTAAATCATTCCTCATGGAACAGACTCAAAGGGTTGCTGCTGCTGACTATCTTCAGTGAGAAAATTATCTTGTGGGGTTTTGCAAGGCACAATCTTATCCCCCATGTTATTCAGCCTCTACATAACGCCCTTAGGAGAAATCATTGTTAGGGAACTGGATGTCATCAATATGCAGATGACACCGAGCCCTATATCTCATTATCCAAATCCAGTGCTGATGCATGAGATCTTGAGTTGCTGCTTCAGAGCTGTGGTCAAATGACTGCAAGTGAACAAACTGAAACTGAACTCAGCCATGACAGAAGTGATGCTGGGTGAAAAGGTGGATCTACTGAAGGACGATGTGCTTCTCACTTTCAGTGGGGTTCAGCTGACCTTGCTGATTCAGTTAAAAGGGTAGAGGTTATACTGGAAACATTGCTGCTGCTAGAAAAGCAAGTTAATGCAGCAGCAAAAAAGGCCTTCTCCCAATTCAAAGTAGCCCGGAAGAAGGTGCCCTACTTTGATACGGCCGATTTGGTCACCTGGATCCAAACCATAGTAATATCAAGACTAGACTGCTGTAATGTGCTTTATATAAGTCTCTCCTCAAAGTCAACTAGGACATGAGTGCAGAATGCCACAGCTCAACTGTTACCAGGAGCTAGGCAGAGCGTGCATATTACTTTCATTTTGCAGTCACTCCACTGGCTACCCATCAGCTACCAGGCTCAATTCAAGGTTTTGGCCATCGCTTACAATATGCTGCATGTCCTCTGCAGGACCACCTCTTCCCCGATACTCAACAAACCGGCATGGCCTCCTGCAGATACTGCCCTATATATGGACAAAATCAGCAGCTGCATTCTCCACACACACACATTCTCTGTAGTGGCCCACCTTGTGGCACGGTCTGCCTGAAGATGTCAGGAGAGCTCCCACTCTCTTGGCTTTCTGCAAACTTTGCAAAACTGAATTATTAAGGAGGGCCTTTTCACTCTGCTAATATGCCTGTGCTGAAAAAAAAAAGTCCCCAAAAGCCCCTTTGGTAAACAGGCAGTAGACTATACTACCGAGTACTGTCTGTTGATGTAGATATGCTCTTACTGGGTCGTTTCCACATTGTTTAATATGTCATGTCAAATTATTTGTGTAATGTTTCATCTCTGTATTCAGAAATAGGTTGTTTATTGAATGTCCCATCCATTCATTGTATTAACTTACACTGTGTAATCTGCCTTGAATCTCAATGAGAAAGGCAGACGATAAATAACAAATTATTCATATTGTTACCTCTCCTGATTTCCACAGGATTTGCTCCTTTGCTGATCTTTTCAAAACCCTCCTTAGCAATTGAGCGTGCCAGTACCGTTGCAGTTGTAGTACCATCTCCTGCCTCTTCGTTGGTATTATTGGCAACATCTTGAACTAGCTTGGCTCCGATGTTTTTGTATTTGTCCTTCAAGTCAATTGACTTGGCTACTGTCACACCATCCTTTGTTACCTTGGGGCTTCCCCAACTCTGTTCAATAATAACTGTTCTCCCCTGTCAAGTAACACAAAAGGCATATAACTTATGTACCACGTACTTTCTGTAAAACGACACCATTTTCAATCTTTTCAATATCTTTCACTTTTTATATTTAATTACGCTGCACATAACTGGGAGTGGCCCCTGAGTATGGAAGGAAAGCGTAGCTAGAATCTATCAAATTAATGTCTATCATGAGAATGTTAAGAAATAGTTTCCTGAAACTGCTGGAACAGACAATACAAGAGGAGATGGTGACATCTTGGAATACCAAAGGAACAAGATGCACAATTTTTAGTTCCTTCTTGCTGGCCAACAAGAATTCTGCTCCTCGCAATGTGTGTTCCTTCCCTTAGCAGACAAAAGCAGCAAAGCAAAATCTGATTTGTACGTTCAGTGAGCATGCTTTGTATGTTCAATGAGCACAGTCTAGCTTAATTATGACAGCAATGGCATAACTCGGTCCAAGTGCTCTTTACATCCATTATCTCCTCTCCAGTGAAATCAATGGGCTTAAAAGGGCTCTGTTTCAGATGAATCATGCCTCAAGTGTGTACAAGGTATCTAGATCTTGTTATAATTCTTTTGAATACCAACTATTACAGATAAGGCTTATCGTAATACAAATAATTCCACTACCTTTGGTCCCATGGTGACAGCAACAGCATCAGCTAGGAGATCCACCCCCTGCAGCATAAGAGCTCTAGCATCTGCCCCAAATTTCACATCTTTTGCATAGGCTCTTGTAAGGTGTGGGGCCAGAGCACTTGATACTGGCCTGATCTGACGTAGCACTGTTGGTAAACGCAGCATTTCTATAAAAATGAGAAAAAAGGTAAGTGAGAACTAACAACTACACTGCAAAGCAGAAAAATTTATACCATGAGCTTTGTGCTTAATGCCATATGACCTCGTATTAACTTGCAAAAAACAATTGAACTCACTCATTTTTTTAATAGCAAAGAATTGAAAAGACCACAAACTGCACTATTCACAGCATGAGGGGATAAACTAGACACCTCTGGGCCAAATCCAATGTCCTGAAGTATGCCCTCCCCAACATAGAAAATGTGGATAAATGAATGTCTGCAACAAGAACTTGCTGCAAAATAAAACACATTTCAGATGGCACCTTAGAAATGAACAGAATCTATTCCAGTTTAACCTTTCAGGAGAGCTTAATTCAACAGCGGCATAAAGTGTACATTCATTAAATTGATGCATTTATATTAATATTGCATTTATCATTATATTATTTATGTCAATGCATTTATATTCATAACGGGATGTTACAAAAAAGAAGGCAGTTTAAAATAAGATTTGATCAAAGTGGGTGAGGGGGCCACCTATTCATCACACACCAGCAATCGTGTTGGCGGGGCAGTTGGACATGAGGCCCAGTCCACCCCTCCTCCCTCCCTTTCTGCTTGAAAGGCAGATAAAGCAGGGACACATTAACAAAACAGGCGCTAATGCTGAATTCCATATATACTTCAGAAAGCTGATATAAATAGCTTTTTGCATTTTTTAATGTTCTGCCTATCTTTTGATTCATTCCTCCTGACATCTTACTACCCCCGTTTCTCAGTGCAAGCCACACTGCTAATATTCAAATACTGTCGGAATACACGCACAAGTTGCTCAGCCTTGCAAAAGAAAGAAGACAAGGCTGCGGCAGCTACACATTAAGCATCCAGGAGGGAAAGGGCGACTAATGAATAAGCCGCTGCCTATCCTTGGGCCCTCGACACGTGCTTCACGCACCAGCAGGTCAGCACACAAGGTCAGAAAGAGCAGCATCGCCCCCTGCAGCCCAGCCGGCAGCACTGCCACAAGGACTAACTTCGTGGCAGCGATCCAGAGAGCCCCCCCCCCCGTCTTCTCACCCTGCGTGCAGGAATAGGGGGAAGATAGAAAAGCCCCTCCAATCCACGGCTTCAGCGCAGAAGTGAAGGGCGCGGGTAAGAGCACATGCAGGGCTGCTCAAGGCAAGAGGCATTCGGCAAGATCCGTCCCGTTAAGCTGCAGTCTCCACACGGTTTTGGCGACGCCTTCGCAGCTCCGCAGGCTCGATGGAGCACGTCCTCAATCTGCATGGGAGCCCGCGCCGCCGGGTGGAGCAACGCCCCGGCTGAATTGCGAAAGCGGATCTCGAGGGATGTGGAACCTCTGGCGGCCCCGGAAGCCCCCCGCAGCCGGCCAGGCGTGGGAAGCTCATGGACGGCGCCGCCTTTTACGGCCTGCAAAGGTTCCCCGGCGAGGGCGCCCGCGGGCCGGGCAGAAACCGCTTCCCGCAGCGCTTGGGACGCTTCTCTCAAAAAAGGACCGTTACGTACGTTACATAGAATTCATACATAAGCCATGAAATGTTGGTAGTTCTTAATTACGTAGTAAGCAGCTTCAGGTAACTAGGTTATCATACATATTTATATACGTCTGTGTATGTATCCGTGCGTATGTATGGCACGTGTGTATATATATGATATGTTACGTGCACGTGTGTCTACGCTTTGTGTCATTTATAGTCCGCCTTTCTCAATGAGATTCGAGGCGGGTTATAGAGAGCCGTAATACGCGACCCCCCCCCCACTACATATTACATACATGCGTAGACACATCCACACACGTGCAGATGTGACATCCGATACCTGCGAATCTATAAGGCTCGCCCCCCCCCCCGAACCGTGCCATCCACGGAGAATTTCTCAGGTTTAATAGAATCTACAATAGGACGGTAATTTTAAGCCCCGCGCACGCGTCCCTGAGACGCCTGGGATAGCCGCGTGCCTTAGCCGACCGTGGCGGGCCCGCATGTGAGGAAAGGGCGCCCGCAGAGAGGCCGATTCCCCTGCCCGGGCCTTTCCCGCCCTGCGGCCCAGGCCGCCCTCGGCTCGGCGTCGGGGCTTTCTCCTCAGCGCCGTCCCCTTCTGCTCACCTGAGGCGGCTCGGCCGGAGCGGGACCAACGAGGCGGCTCCTCAGCTCTCGCGCGCGCGGACTGGGGGAGGGCGCTCGGCTCTCGCTGGCCTCCTGCGCGCCCCGCCCCCGGCCCCTTCCCTCGCGGCTCGCCGGCCCCGGAACCAGCCTGGCCGCATAACCGCGCCAGCCCCGCCCCTCCGCCGCGCCTGGCGCTGAGGGGGGGAGGGAGGGGCGGGGCTTCTCTCCGAGGCGTGTGTGAAGCATGCAGGTTTCCGGGCCCCTCGGTTCCAGAATTTTCCAGAATGCCCGGGCTCGGAGAAAAAGAGGTCGCCCAGGGCCGGGCGTCATTTCCGGGCGCCCCGCCCCCTTCACCTCTCACGCCCCTTTCAAGGCACATGAAGAGGATAGGCGAAGAAACGCACACGGCCGCGAGGCCACTTAGGAGGTTTATTTTATTTTATTTTAAGAGAAGGAAGCCTAAGTTTTAAAGAGGAACGGCTCTTCTACGTTCGTTCCCTTTCGGGCCTTCAACACGTGACTCCGGAAGCACTCCTAGCTCTAAGACCGTGAAGGGCGCGCGCACGCGCAGTGTGTGACCCTTTCCTCCACATGTGAGTTCTGTCGGGCGCTCGCGGGGAGACGCGAGTGCGCGTGCGCGGCAGAGACAGCCCCTCTGTAGCAGGCGCCATGGTAAGTGCGGGTGGGGAGCAGCTCCTCTGCGCTGCTTTCCTCCTTCCGCGTTTCAGAAAGCGGCCGCGGAATAGGAATCTGCACCTCGCTTCTTTTTTTTGCATTATTGTATGATGGGTGGAGTGCCTGGTCCTCACCCCCAGAAGGGGGCTGTTCTAGCAGGGTAGGGTGGAGGCGCATGGTGGGCTGTGCCGGGTGCAGCAGATTGCCCACTGTTAAAAATTCTATGGTCTGAGTTCGAGCATTAGGGAAAGAAGGAGTTAGGACTTTGTGCCCTTTGCTAAAGGATTTGGGGCTTTTCAGCTGAGGGGTGCAGAGGATGTCTAAAGAGGGATACGATGGAGATTGCAACATGGTCGGTAGCTGAAGGTACATTTTTAAAGATAGAGTGTTGGACTAGGACCTGGTGGAACCAGGTTCAAATTCCCACTCTGCTGTGGAAGCTTTCTGGGTTTTCTTGGGCCAGTCATGCTCTCAGCCTAACCCACCTCACAAGGTTGTTCTAAAGATAAAAGGGAGAAGAGGAGAATATTGTAAGCCACTTTGAGTCCCCATTGAGGAGAAAGCTGGGATACAAAAGAAGTGAATAATTTTTCCCTGACTCCTAATGTCAGAGATCCTGAATCGGCCCAAAGAAGTTAGTAGGCTGCAGATTCCAGAAAGATAAGAGAACTGTTTCTATAAGAGTATGCACAATGAATGTATGTAAGTTGTTGCCACAAAATGCAGTAGCAGCGATTGCTTAGATGGATTGAGAAGGGTTTGGGCACTTTCAGAGAGAAATAGTATTTTACCTATGTTGGTGAAGTGGGACTTCCTTCTTTAGTGACTATCTACCTCTCAATAGCAGGTCTTAGAGCAACCAAGCGATGGGGAGGGCTGCTGATGTCATCGTTGCATGCTGTGGGGAAAAGGAACTAGATGGTTCCAAACCACATGTAAGGAACAGAGTGAACAGGGCCTTACTAGGAAATCTTCCTAATGGATTCCTTTAGATGGTGAAGAAATAATACTGTGCACATTCTCCGTTTCCCGCTCTTTTTCAGACATCTAATGGAGCCATGTCCTTGAACCTGTTCATGTTTGGGGTTGAGATAGATTGCTGGGCTCACCTCTCCTTTATAATGTTTCTCCTCCTTTAATGGGGGAAAGATTGAGATTTTCAGACTTATATATTTTTTTCAAAGTATGTACATCTCTGAAGGTGCATTGTTTAGCTTTTTGCTTTAAAGTTGTAAGGATAAAATTTCAAGCAACTGAAAAAGTAGTGATGGAGGGAAAGAAGCTGTCCTTAATTAGAATTGGTTTAAACCAGGGGTCATTTCGTAGAAAAAGAGCTGGAGGAACTCATTAGCATAACTCATTATCATATGCCATGCCCCTTGTCATCACTGGAAATGTATCATTAGCATAACATTTGCTTATGCCATGCCCCTGACATCACCTAAGGGGCCCAAAATGGTAAGGATTGGACTGCTGCTGAACAGGAGAGTGATCCACCACCCGTCAGAGGCCCAATCCGGGCCGTTTCGGCCCCAATCTAGGACGAAATGGGCCCAAAATGGCCAAGAGTCACGTGGGCAGGGCCACCTGACATGTGACCTCTTTGGGGAACTGCCGGAACTGGGTTCCTACACATTCCCCCTCGAAATGAGCCCTGGTTAAAATTAAAAATTATTTCTTCATAAGCCTAAAATCATGGGAAGTGAAGAACTCTGGGGCCTTAACTATGTTGTGATTTGGGCTGCTGCTGTAATATTAGTAAGAGTGCATAGGATTTTAGCTTTAAACTAGCTTTAAAGTAGTCTCATCTATTTTGACTTGTCTGGAATATGTAGTTTAATGAGGGGCTCTGAGAAATCCACTGGAATTCCCTACCTCTTTCACGGAATTAACTCCCAGGCCATGGCATTTTAAAACCTGTATAGCAGCTGTGTGTATAGGGAAGAGAATATGAAACCGTTAATTTTCTGGTGCTGAAATATTGTTGGGCTTCAGTAGAACTAGGATTTGCCTCATCTTCATGTGGAGACGAGAGATTCCTCTTCTAAAAGCCCTGCCAAATCCTTCACCTACCATCTTCCTCTTCTGACTGTAGGATAGAACTGGGGTCGAAACTGCATTACATCCAGCAGCCGATTGCCACAGGAACTTGCAGCCATACAACAGCTGTGAGCTCCCCCAGGCTGCAGCCCCTCTGAATTGGTTCCCTGTGAAACTTCTGCAAGTCCTTGTGGCAATCCCATGGTTGATCTATCGTGTAGTTTGGCCCATGAATGGAAGTAGCGGAGAGATTCAGTTCCATATACTTTTTGCTATAGAGTTTTAAGGGAGGTGTGTTGCCTTTGCCCTTGTGAAAAACCCTGGAGGATCAAAAAATCATTGTGGGGGCAAGGATTCTCTTCTGTATTCCTCACAGTCAGATTTTTTTTTTTCAGGGAATACTTCTGATTTTCCCTTTGCTTCTGCCACAGCGACCTCTAATGGCTTCAAGCCCTCCCTGACCACCTTCTTTCTAGCTGTTTCTGTAGGAGTCCATGCTGCACGTCCCGTAGAAACAGCTAGAAAAGCCCTGGAGCAAGTGGCGTGTGGTTTCCCTGCCTCCTGATTCAGTCTAGTAATGTTTTAGCGCTAAAGTTAATGAATACTATACTGTGCTTAAACCTTGTTAATAACGTCTAAAGTTCAACATGCTAAATAGTTGAATGCTAACTTAAAATTCCTTAAGGTTAATGAGTCCTTGAAGTGCTTTACTTTTTAACTTGAGTGTGTGTTTGTGTTTTACACAATTTTCTTTTTTTAAATTGTTTTTATCAACTGCTGAAGTATCTGACAGGTCTCTGGAGTCATTTGTATTATGTTTGCTCTTTTTGTTTGAAATGTATAGCTGAAATGGCTCCCTATTTCACATTTAGAGTCTTCCCATAACAAATATTACTTAACACCGCTTGACCAGCAGTCTCTTAAATAGGTTCAAGTAGGTGTTTTAACTGCCAAAGGAAACGGTAGCTTTGCAGAAAGCTTTGTAAACCGTTCTGAGTGGGCATTAAGTTGTCCTGAAGGGTGGTACATAAATCAAAGTTATTATTATTATTAAAATACTACTCCTTTGAACAAGGTCTGTGGAATCTTACCAGTTCGTCATGCAGAATTCCCTGGAATGGTCCTATCCTTAGTATTTCTTGGTTTGCAGAACTGAGGGCTCAAGTAGCTATTTTTTAATGATCTTTATTATGAAGCATGCATTTTGGATCTCTTGCAGTCCAAAATACGTACAATATTTTAGTGCGCCATACTGAGAGCCAGTGTGGTGTTGGACTACGAGTACAAATAACTGGCTTCAAATCAGTGCTTGCTGTGAAATTTCCTTGGTGACCTTTGGCCAGTTGCTTCTTCTCAGCCAGACCTACCTCACAAAGTTACTGTGAGGATGACATGGAGGAGCAGAGGGAACCAAGTAATACCTCCCCGAGGTCCTGAAAATGTGCCAAATGAATAAATAAGCATCAGCTCTGGTACACTGACATGTGCAGCAGCTTGTACAGGGTGGGATCTACGTAAATCTCAGCATTTTTTAAATTTCACACTGTGCCGAGGAACATATGAAGCTGCCTTATACTGAGCCAGCCCCTTGGTCCATTGAAGTCAGTATTACTTTTCTTCACTGCTGGTGGGAATGTGCCCACATTAGACAATTTTGGTCTGAAGTGACTGAAAAGATCAAAGCTATGACTACTTACCAGGTTCCGCTACAACTTGAAATCATTCTTTAAATTGATTGGCAGAATACCCCAATGTTAGGAAAATTCTTATTGCTAATCTGCTGGCAGCGGGAAAGTCAACAATAGCAGCATTCTGGAAAGAAAAGAAAGGCCCTACAGTATCTAATTGGTTAATGCGTGTCTGGGACCAATTTGTTATGGCGAAACTCTCAGATTTAATAAAACAATCGGCTGTACCTAACTATAAATCAAACTTTGTAGAACAATGATTTCCAGTATTGGAATTCTTGACACAAGATGATTTTATAAAAAACAAAATGCAACCTAAAGATTACTACACTTTTCTACTTAATCTTTGAGAGTACACTGTATCAAACAATATGTACCTATAATAATTGATTCTACTTCTGTAACTAGTTCATTGAATGATAAATCTAGTTTTGTTACTTGTATTCTATAATGAAAAATTTAAATTATTTTTAAAATGTCAGTATTATCTATTCAGACTGATAGTAGCTCTCTAGGGTCTTAGGGGGAGGTCTTTCACATTGCCTATAGCAGGGGTGGCCAAACTTGTTTAATGTAAGAGCCACATAGAATAAATGTCAGATATTTGAGAGCCACAAGACATGATGCATTGAAGTGACTTCAAATGAAGAGGCGGGTTTGGGGCAGTATCCTGAAAGTGACATCACAAGAAGGGGTGGGGTTTTGCTGCAGTATGCTGGAAGTGACATCATCGGAAGGGGTGGAACTTGGGAAGAGCCATCACCTGACTTTGGACTTGGAAGTGACATCACAAAAGTGATGTCACACCCTTGCTAGGCTTCACTCCCAAAGTCCCCAGGTATTTTCTGAGTCAGACCTAGCAACCCCAACATTTTTATTGAAAATATGAAAGACATGGAAAGAAAGAAGGGAGGGAAATAAACTAAAATAAAATGTATGGCCACGGCGATACTCAGAGACCTCTGGGAGCCACCCAATATGTCTAGAAGAGCCACATGTGGCTCCCGAGCCGCAGCTTGGCCACCCCAGGCCTATAGTGAAATCCTAAGCAGAGTTACTCCAGTCTAATACCATTGAAATCAGTAGGCTTAGACTGGAGCAACTCTGCTTAGGATTTCACTGCTAAATCCTGATCCTTAAAAGAGGTGCCAGGGATTGATCCTGATACCTTGTGCATGCCGAGCAGATGCTCTGCCATTGAGCCATGGTCAGTTGTACTTGCATGGTAGAATCAGTACTTTGATTAATGGTTTAGAGTGCATCATAGTGACTGGGAGGCCACTCTGGAATATGAAGACTTAATTTGTTTTAACAGGCAGGACAGGCATTCAGGAAATTCCTTCCCCTCTTCGACCGGGTCCTCGTTGAAAGATGCGCAGCTGAGACAGTCACCAAGGGAGGCATCATGCTGCCGGAGAAGTCGCAAGGGAAAGTGCTGCAGGCCACTGTGGTGGCAGTGGGGTCAGGCTCTAAAGGAAAGGTAAGTGGGATCTGTTTCTAAATACGTTTTTGTTCAGTGTTATAAACAGGGCCTTTTTTCTGGGAAAGAGGTGGTGGAACTCAGTGGGTTGCCCTCGGAGAAAATGGTCACATGGCTGGTGGCCCCTCCCCCTGATCTCCGGACAGAGGGGAGTTTAGATTGCCCTCCACGGAGGGCAATCTAAACTCCCCTCTGTCTGGAGATCAGGGGGCGGTGCCACTAGCCATGTGACCATTTTCAAGAGGTTCCGGAACTCCGTTCCACCGCGTTCCAGCTGAAAAAAAAGCCCTGGTTATAAATATGTTATAACTTCCCAACAGAAATGATCCTCTTTCATCTCCGCCAGCCCCAGATATCCGTGTCGGTGAGACAGTGACCCCGGCTACAGCAGCCCTCCAAATAAAACTTCCAAGTGACGGTCTGTGTCTGTTATACGTTTCTGAGCCTGGATTGGTCTTCTTGCTAGGCTTTCCTCCTTTCCCAGGAATTTGTGAACTGGGAGAAACTTGGTTCCAGAGGGGAGCTGTGCAAATCTCTTGCAGCACAAATCAGTGAGAGGATTGTGGCCTCTGTTGCATTCCAACATGAGCCGTCACAGACTGCATCCGAACAGGCGAGGGCTTAGAGTTCATGGAGTGTCATCCTAGAACAACTTTTTGCCACAGAAAGACTCCTGTTTTGCATCTTCGTGGTACTTTTCCTTTTAGTCTCCACTAGAGATTAGGAGGAGTCTTTTCAGGAATGACATTTCTATAGACACATCCTCCTAACACAATGGTGCTGACATAACACTCAGATAGCAATCATGAGAGCATGTGGATAGGGCTCTTTTATAGTAGCTTCTAGCTGTCTTTTTGTGACTGTAGCAAACAAGTTTAATGGGTATTGCAGCACGTTTTGGAAGTTAATTGCTTATAGTAATAAGCAAGTGTGCTCTTAACAGCGGGTAATCATTATTTGCGCAATTGCTTGTAAGGTCAGTGTTGCAAAAAAACACAGCAGGTTTGCAACCTCTAGAGTAAGTGGCCGTGAAAACCTGAGCAGCATGTGAAAAGGAATCACGAAGTTCTTTACTCTGTGCCTTCCATTCCTGTCTGAATACATGGCAACAGTTATTTTTAACAAAAAAACATTTGATTTATATACTGCCCTTCAGGACAACTTAATGCCCACTCAGAGTGGTTTACAAAGTGTGTTGTTACTATCCCCACAACAATCACCCATGAGGTGGGTGGGGTTGAGAGAGCTCTGAGAGAGCTGTGACTGGTCCAAGGTCACCCAGCTGGCTTAGGAATCAAACCTGGCTCTCCTGCCACTCTTAACCACTACACCAAACAGATCACTTATCAATATGTTTGCTTTCTTGGTTTTTAAGGGTGGCATACACAAATTGCTTAAGTTATGGACTCAGATTTAGTTTTAGGTGCAGTATCAGTCATTGTTAATAATCAAACATAAAGAAATGGATCCAGATTTACCTCAGTACTTACAAATAAATCATAGGTTATTGTTTTGTCCCATTTGGGCCTCGCTACAAACTGCAGCTTGCTTCAGACAGGAAAGCATGCTGTGGACAAAATGGAAAGGGGAAGGAAGCACACAAGCCCAACGACGTACGAAGGTTATCTTAGACCCCACAAATCAGGTTTTGTTGATGGGCTGTATGCAGCCGTTTTGCTTAATCTAGTTATCTGTCCTATTTTGGGTGACCACTCTATTTTGCCTGCCAAATGCTTCTTAACAGAATTGTAATAGGGATTTGGCAGGAGCCCTGTAGAGCAGAGTGGTAAGCTGTAGTACCGCAGCCCAAGCTCTGCTCACAACCTGAGTTCGATCCTGGCGGAAGCCGGGTTCACATAGCTAACTCAAAGTTGACTCAGCCTTCCATCCTTCCAAGGTCGGTAAAATGAGTACCCAGTCTGCTAAGAAAACGTCATGATGCGACGTCCCCCATGGGTCAGCAATGACTCGGTGCTTGCACAGGGGGACTACCTTTACCTAATAAGGATTTATGTTAATCTTTTGCTTTCTCCTTACAGAATGGAGACCTTCAACCAGTTAGTGTAAAAGTTGGTGAGAAGGTTTTACTACCAGAATATGGGGGCACAAAGGTTGTATTGGAGGACAAGGTTGGTTTGCTGAGCTGCATATTTATAAATTAAATCTGTATTCTCCTATCTGGTTCTACTGCTTGTACAAGCTTAACTTTGTTTTTAAAAGCAAGTGTTTCTCCAGAGTTTTTAAAAACACCTGCAAAACCTCTTCCTGAGCCTTGCCATAAAATTTCAGTGCTTGCTTAGTTCCTGTATTCCCAAGTGTTAATCAGCTCTTCACATCCTTTCAGAGGGAACTGAGCCTACAACCACTGGGAGTCGAGTTCAGCAGCGCCTTAAAGACCAACACGATTTTCTTGTTGGTCTTTAAGGTGCTACTGCTGTTCTGCTACAGACCAACACAGCCACCCACCTCATACTACAACCACAACTTTCAGTGGTCCTGAGATTGCAAGCCAAGTTTTTTGGTATAGAAAGCAATAACCATGCAAAATGCGATCCATGCTCTTGAAAGTGAGCCTGTTTCAATGTGTAGAAACAAAAGGAACAGGTAATACTGCCATTCGTAGCCATTGCTGTGAATTCCTTCTCGGTTTTGCTCTTTAATATGCCAATATTGAAATAATGTACAAGGAAGCGCTTGGCTGGGCAAGGCAGAGCTCTGAATGCTGCAAGGCGGAGCTCTGGACACTGCAGCCAGCTTGACAGGAGAGCACTGATGAGACCAGGGCCTTGTGGGGCCAAAGCAGTGCACTCTCTCTCCCTCACCCCCAACCCACCAGCTTTGTCATGCTTGTGAGGCTTCTGGGCGGTAAGATGTGTGTGCACACAGGGCACACTCTTGATTTGAGGTTTTTTTAAACCCCCATTGTCTTTTTCTAAGGATTAAGATTTTTCTGCAACCCTGGGGATTCCTCAAGTTTGCCCCCCAAAAACCTCTTACTCTTATATAAGTGGTCCCGATCTATGGATTTAAGCATCCAGATGCAAGAACCAGTTGCAAATTAGATATATCATCAATGTGTAAATAAATGGTCTATGGGCTTTAAATTCTCAAAAGAGCACAAGTATCTCAATATACGTATGTTCCAGTTGGATCTTTAATAATGATTTACGATCCTACTTCTGATCATTGCAAATCATAGTCTTTTATTTCTCTGTTGAAAACATTGTTTTGCAGTCACTTTTTCTTGATTTACAGAAAGCAAGCTGCACTAATGACAAAGTGACCAACAACTGAAAAACCCTGGCTCTGATCAGGGGCTGAGAAAAAGTTGTTGCTGAAAATGGGTCCCATCCTTTGATAGGAAGGAAGATGGAGCTTCTACAAAGTCTTAACAACTGTAGCATTAAGGAGCTGTTGAATTTTACTGAAACATTCCCGATAGTTTGTCTGCACTCTGTCTCAAGGAAATTTTTGTCCACTGATTCCCCCCAAGGGCAATAGCAATATAAAGTAGAATAAAGGCCTTCAGTTGATATTTGTGAAGCTTTGACCCTTTGGCATATGCAGTAAATCATTCTCTGTGATCAAACAGCTTCCAAGTGTTTTGATATGTGCACTGATTGATGTTTGTCTTTAGTAAATGACTTGCTTGTTTTTCTGCTTGCAGGACTATTTCATCTTTCGAGATGGAGATATTCTTGGAAAGTACGTTGATTGAACCGTTCCTATTGCTGCAATATTCTGAAGTTGTCATTCCGCAAATGTGCTCAAAGGGTTTTGTTCCATCATGTAAATAATGTCCTTATTTTCTAATAAATATGAAGTCTCTCAAATACCAATCTTTGTGACCTAAAAATAAAATCTGTATAGTCCAATAAACATCTTGGTCGTATGCACTGCGTTCTGCTTTTTTTGAAGCTATTGTAAATCAGCAACAAAAAGACTATCTGCCTCCCTATCACTGGACATACATGGCCAGGATCCAAAAAACCACAAGGTTAATTCCATGCACTTTTGGGTGCTTTTCCTTTCCTTCCCCAAGTTTCAGAAGCAGCCGTGGCTCTGTGTTTATTTTGCAAAATATATATCCTGCCTTTCTGCCCAATCAGGATCATTTTGAAATCTAAACATTAATTTAGGGGGAAACAAGATCATACAGGCAATTTTCGTGAAGAGCTCTATTAAAGCTCTGAGCTTGCTTGCATAACTGGGCCAAAACAGGTTCTTCGTTGGCATGGGAGCATTCTGTTAGAAATGAATATTAGGCACATTTCCCTTTTTTGCTGAAAATCCTTTGCATTTTCTTCAGTTAGACTCCTGAATTAGCTGTACTTGGTTGGCAGAGGAAACAGTTCGTGGTCTTGACAGTTATAAAATCACAAATTTTCACAGTGTTGTGCATTATATGAAGTATACTTGCTACCACTGGGTAAAGTGTACTTTAAAAGATGTAGTTTAGATTTTACGTAGTAAATACGTAACAGAAAACAAGATGCTGTGCAATGTATAAAACTGAATAAATCATAACAGCAAATCTTTTGGATTAGGAATTTAAAAGTGGCTGCGAACTCAAGGCAGTGGGACACATTTTGGATACTGTAAGCATATTGCTACAGCGTAGGCTGCTTAGAAGCGTTTAACTAGGCTTGGAAATTTGTGGACAAAGACGGTTCAAGACCAAATCTAGTTCCAGAGAGTTGGATTCATAAGCAGCCCTATCTACTCTTTCTATCTAATCAAGTAGACGGACTGTTGACTGGTGGTGGTGGAGCATGCTGCCAAGTCGTCACTGGTTTAAGGCGAACTCTGGTGGAGGTTTTATGGCAAGAGGGGGTTTGCCATTGCCTGCCTCTGCATAGTGACCCTTGCCTTCCCATCCAATTACTTACCTATTCATGCTCTGTTTCTATTGACTCAAAGGCGCACTGATTTCAGTGATACTTGCATTCAAGTAAGTCAGATCTCTGAAGCTAAGCAGGGTCAGTCTTGGTTAGTAATTGGAAGGGAGACCTCCAGTGAAGACTAGGGTTGCAGAGTCAGGCGATGGGAAACCACCTCTGTTAGTCTCTTGCTGTAAAATTGGGGCTGCCAATCTCCAGGTGGTGGCTGGAGATCTCCCAGAATTAGAACATCTCCAGACAGAAGAGTTTCCCTGGAGCAATGGCTGCCTTTGAAAGGGTTCCATGGTAGTATACTCAGATGAGGATCCTTTTTCCTGAGGCTCCACCTCCAGAATCTCCAGGAATTTCCCCACCTGGACTTGGCAACCCTATGTAAAACCCCCACCAGGGGGTCGCCATAAGTCAGCCATGACTTGATGGCACTTTCAGCTACCACCAAATATGTTTTGGACTGCAGCATGAGTCAGAATCTAATATTGCACACAGGCCTATAGGTTATTAATCCACCCCAATTCACAGGCTACACTGGAGAACAACAGCTGAAAGTCTTAAATCATTCTTTCCAGGCAAGGCCATATTGCTACAAACAAGGACGGCAGTGTTTGCACCTGTGACTTATCCACAGATCTTGTTAGACGGCCAAACTAGGGGATGGGTATGCGGGCCAGGATCCTCCTCAATTATTAGATATGCCTAAGTAGATCCTATTTCCACTCTCCATTAAGAGCAAAAATACTCAGCACTACAATATTCCTTGGTCAAAAGAAACAAAACTTTTAACTTCCTCAAACAAAGTCCAAGCAGTGCAGTTATTATGATCATTACTTTAACATTCAAGGCCTTGGGCATTTTTGGTCTTTTTGGTGCCTCCCGCCCTACCACCAACAAGCAGATTTTTCAAAAGCGGGTTGCCAGGCGGTGTCGGCAGGGAGCAGCTTTGTGAAAAACTCTACTCGACCCCAAGTGCAAGCACATGAAATTACTTGTGCTTATTTTGGATTCCAGCCATGGTGCTACACTCCCTAAGCTCCAGGGACGTATGGCTCTGTAGTGTCCCTCACAGACTTAGCATCTCCAGGAGGGAATGAAAATGTGCCCCTGTTGCAGCACAGAGCGGAGCAGGAATGGGCAAGAACAGGGTCCAGGGCCGGATCGAGGTGGGGCAGGGGGGGGTAGTCTGCCCCCGGCACCGCTAAGAAGGGGGTGCCAGGCACAGCTGCCAGCCACCGGGAGGGGTCAGGTGGCTTCCCAGCCCCCCATGCTGCCTCTGGCAACTCCGCAGCACGCCGGGGCACCTGGCTTGCTGCGTGGGCGGCATGCTCTGCCCTGCATGATGACATCATGGAAGTGACATCATCACACAGCGCCAGGAGTGTGCGTGTGGCGCCGGCAACCCTAGATCGAGCCCTGACAGGATCAGCCGCACCCACACCCATTCTCACTGCAATTGCTGCTGCTGCTAGCCCCGCCCCCCCGCTCTTGCCCCTTGCCTCCTTCATGCCCAGATAAAAGCACAGATGAAATGGCAATTTTGGGGGGCCACTTTAGCCTGTACCCCCCTGCCTGAGCTACTTTGTAATGCTAAGGCATGAACTGGCAAGAAAAAAAACAAAAGTCCTCTAAAGCAGCAGTCCCCAACCTTTTTGGCACCAGGGACCAGTTTTGTGGAAGACAGTTTTTCCACGGACCGGGGGGAAGGGGGAGATGGTTTTGGAATGAGACAACTGTGCACTTTATTTCTATTATTACATTATAATATATAACAAAATAATTCTACAACTCACCACAATGCGGAATCAGTGGGAGCCCTGAGCTTGTTTTCCTGCAACTAGACGGTCCCATCTGGGGGTGATAGGCGACCACCTACCTCGGCTGCTCCCTGGAGCCGGCTCTGCGTTCGCCCGCCACTCACTCCCTGTGCGGCCCGGTTGCTAACAGGCCACAGACTGGTACCGGTCCACAGACTGGGGGTTGGGGACCCCGTGCTCTAAAGGGCTACTGGGGAAGGGGGCATTTTGGCCCAGCGCCATTTTGAAAGAGTTACTCAGTGCTGCCCCCTCCCTCTAGTGGCTACAGGTGGAATCTCCAGATGAACCCTCCCTCCACAGCCACTTTGCTGTTTTCCGTTGGAACCAAAGAAAATTATGTTTCTATTCTTGAGCACAATGTGGGAAGGTGGACAAATCAGATCCGTACTGGGTACAAGGTTGTCATCTGGATGCACTGTTTTACTGCAGCAGCTTCTGCACTGCTCATGTGGGGGGAAATTCCAGTATGCAAACTAACTTGGAATGGAGGTGGGGGGGAGATGCATTACCTCCCCATCAGCAGCCAATACCCTTGAGAGACTGACTGATAATACATTGGACTGACTGAAGATTGCAGAGGAGGTTGGCCTGCTGCTTTCTAGTCCAGTTACAAGAGAGCAGAGGGGTCCATAAAAAGAGCTCATGCAACCCCCCTGGCTCTTTGGAACTGTTAGAAGAGGAGTGCTGAGCGCTGTCCCTTTCCTCCGGTTTCAGAGGGGGGCAAATTAAAGAGTTAGAAAGATAAAGAGGTCAGGGCATCTGCTTACTGCTCTGGCTATCCTTTGATGTGTAGATTGCTAGTCTCAGAACTTCCTCCTCCTGACATCCTTCTCTTCCTGGATTTTTCACCAGCCCTTCCACACTTCTCTCTCCTCTCCATCTTGCTACCATGAATGCAGGTCCTGCCTCCATGTCTTTCCTTAGATTAGATAGGTAGATAGGATCTATCTTTCCTCTTTTCCTATCAGAGTATGGAGTTCCTACAATAAAGAACTCCCTATTTCCTTTCTAAATATAACCAAGTGTATCGTTTGTTATTTTCTCTCCTACACTCACACCTACCAGCATAACCAGCTCATGCCACCCATGATCACACCTCATGGCACCAATTCAGATCCTTGGTTTAGGGAAAGGATTACTTTCTTCCTAGCTTTCCCTAGCTTCACATATGCTGTCCCGCACATAATATTTCTCCCCCTTCTTTGCTAGGAGCTTTTACATACTTTGCAGGAAGCCCTTGTGACTCAGTGGTCTTGACACTCCATGATGTACTTAAAGTGGATCCGGAGGAAAGCTGTAGCATGGACATACCGTTTCAATACATCACCTGGGGTCTCGCCCAGCTGATGGTGTGAATCGGTACTTGTTCACCTGGTGAATTCAGTGGGCATTGGTGCGGATCGATTTTGTTGGCAACTGATCTGCTTCCAGAAGCATTTGATTCTTGGTGCAGGTATAAGCCGCTATACAGTGTCTACCGGCCGGCTGCCCAACATATGGGTACAGCACGGGACTATGTAATGCCCATTCGTTGCTGACTCATGTATGGGTTGCCATACATTATCTGTCCGCTTCCCTCCCACTGTGTGTTGATGGGCAGGAATCTGGAGTTGACCCCATCTTGGGACAATTATCTGTTTATTGATTTTATCGTGAACTGTTGTTTTATTGTTTTAATATTTGTATTATATTTTTATAATCTGTTGTACCTCGCCCTGAGCCCACTTGCAGGAAGGGCGAGTTAGAAATGTATTATTATTATTATTATTATTATTATTATTATTATTATTATTATTATTATTATTAATAATAATAATAATAATAATAATAATAATAATAATAATAATAGGCATCTTTGCATCATACCTGGCTCTGTGTCCAGGTGAGAGAACCTCCTTCCCTGCCGCTTTCAAGTGCCACAAATGGGGCCATCAGAGGAACGGCGAAAGGCAGCAAGGCCCAATCCATCACGCCTGACTGTAGCTCAGCTGAAAATTTCGAGGGGAACATTTTGAATATAACATCCATTTTCACTTGTATCAGATTCTGTATTAATGCAAGCCTCCGCAAGAGCCAATTTTTTGTGGAAAGATGGGATAATAAAGTTATGAAACAATGGCTGGTTCCGCACACGTTGGATAATGCACTTTCAATGCACTTTATCAATCATTTGAGGTGGATTATTTGTTCCGCACACTAAAAAATCCGTTCCAAATGATCTATAAAGAGGATTGGAAGTGCATTATCCAACGTGTGCGGAATCACTCAATGTCTTACTTTCACCTCCGCTTTACCCACACAGCATGACTTTCTCTCCTCCCATGGCAGTCTAAAATGCCCCCTGAAATCCTGTTCTGGGGTGACAAGGGACCCCCCAAGAATAGGATTCCAAGGGGCCTTTGAGGCTGCGACAAAAGGGGGGAGATGAGAATATCACACTGAGTGGGCAAAAACCTTCCATCAGTGGAGAAACTCCAGTGGATCTCGCCACAAACCTTCAACAATTAGTTGGTGGAAATGCTAAAATTCTTCAGCCGTTTCAAGACCGGAGGATTATTAAAGATGCTGCACATGTACTTCCTTACTCAAAAGATTTTGTTGTCACGGAGTCTGATTTGCTCACATTTTGGAAAGGCAAGCTTGCATGACATGAAAGGAACTGCCCATGTCAAAAACAAAATACGAAGCCTCTTATAATGGCACCATCTGTGCAATCCTAAGAAGAGTTACTCCAATCTAAACCCACTGAAATCAGTGGGCCTAGACTGGAGTCACTCTGCTTAGGATTGCACCGTAAATTTTAGTGTGAAGCAATGTTGTCAGGAAAGACTACATCTGCCTCCTGCACAGAACCTATAAATGCTCTTTTCGAGGAGAATTCATTCTGTTTTGTTGAGAGGAGGGGAAGAAGAGAACAGACACAGAAAGGCCTTGATAGACAAGGCTGTTTAGGGAACACGGATCGCTTCCCAGTCTCCTCAAGGACACAGAGAAGGCCGGAAAGATCTAGAAACACCAGGCAGAATTGTGGAGGAAGACAGGCAAAAACTGTGTAGCAAAGGCACATCCTGTTTCCATAAGGCGTTGCAAGCTTTCAGTACTTCTAACTGGCCAGGGCTGTGCGCTCAGGATGGGCAGGAACAGCTGGAAATGAACAGCT
The DNA here is from genome assembly GCF_028583425.1 of Eublepharis macularius. NCBI lineage: Eukaryota > Metazoa > Chordata > Lepidosauria > Squamata > Eublepharidae > Eublepharis > Eublepharis macularius. Next base: position 218,284,603 of record NC_072791.1, on the reverse strand, counting down.
GGGGAATGGATTCCCCCCCCCTTTTCAGACAGGAAAGGTGCCAGAGAAGAAAAAAAAGAAGTGGTGAAATTCTCTTAGTTGAAGAAAGGAGGATTTCTTTGGAGATTTAGCTAAGTCAGTGACTCTCAAAACTTTTTGAAGGGACACCCAATCCCATTTTTCAACACCTCCCCCTCGAAAAGGAACTCCGAGCGGCTTTTCCACTCCTCACCTTAAAACACAAGGAACACAATTCAGTTCACGGAGCAAGTTTATATCATTAGACTGCATTCCTGGGCCCCAAGCTACACTGCGTGGCCATTTCACATAATAGGCAGAAGAAATCCCCAGTTTGTCATTGACCCATTCTTCCTCCTTCCTGGCCTTATCATGACCCACCTATGAAACAAGTGCAACTCATTTTGGCATCATAACTCACAGTCTTAGAACCACAGAGCTGTTTGCCTTTTTACAGGGAGACTTACTTTCTAAAATAAGATCTGATGTGGGCACAGCCACGGCATCCCGGGCCACACGCAGAGCAGATGCGCATAGCAAACTGGGTGGTGGACAAACCGCCATGTCCCCGTTTCACTCTGAGAATTTCACTGACGTGCAAAGAACAGTTCAAGCCAGTTTTGTTGTCTTGGCTTACATGCTGGTTGACCTCTGGCTTCCTGCTCTGGTTTTAAAGGGGAGTTTTCCTCCCTCCAGGTGGACTCGCTGCACCTCTGCCCCCCTACACACCAGGCTGCATCTGACCTCCACCTTTAACGCTCTCCGAAGTATCTGGACCACTCCCGGGGCTCCAGACTGGGTCCCACCCTCTAGGCTCTTCTTAGCCTTAAAGGCATGTCCTTAGCACCAATTGCTGTTGCCACTGCCAAACCAGCCTCAGCCCACAGAGTGGGTCCCTGGCCAGATGCTGCCCACTGTCTTGTCCAGCAACCTGAACCCTCCTGCCCCAGTCCTCGGGTTGCCAGGTCTCCTCAACCTCCTGGTGGGGGGATAGGGGCCTGCACTTACCTTGGGGGAAAGGGGGGTGCGTGTGCACGCTTTGGGTGTGCGCCCCCCCCCCACAATGATGTCACTTTGGGAGTGACATCATAACGCGGCCCCTGGGAACGTGCCCAAGCTCCGCGGGGGCTCACAATGGCCCTGATCCATGCCGAAATGGGCCCGTTTTGAGGTGCTGCGGAGTGCAGGAGCACTCCTGCGCCCTGCAGCGCCTCAAAACAGGCCTGATCCGCAGCAAAACGGGCCCGAAATGAGCTCAATTTTGGCCAAGACGGGTCCGTTTTGAAGTGCTGCGGAGCGCAGGAGTGCTCCCGCGGTCCACAGCATCCCCAATCCGGGCCAAAACAGGCCCGATCCCAGGGGCTGCTGCACACAGGAGCACGCAGCCCCGTGGGGGAGCACGCACGGAAGATGCGTGCTCCCCGCTGGTTAGGTAAGTGGGAGGCAGGTGTGGGGAGCGGGGGCGGGCGATCTCCCGCCCCCACCGGAGGGGTCTACCATCCCTACCCGGTCCTGGGGCCAATCTTCCTAGCTCTTCTCCAAGCTGCCGCCATCTCCTTCCTGCAGCTCCATGCCAGCTCTCAGCCAGGAGAGGGGCACCCCCAGTCCTCTCTTCTATGTCTGTACACAGATATTTAAGAGAAATCAAGCTCCTTGTCACAACTAGAAGTTTCTGCAATTGACAGAGCAAGTAACAAAAGTGCGCAGTCCAGAGATTTCAGCCAGAGTAATTCCTTGTGAGGCTGAAGCAAAACTCTCGTAAACTTTGTACTTCCTACTGTTCGCTCTCTCTCCCAGAAAAGCATTTTTAAAAATTTTGTACACAACCTTGAACACCCTTTTATAGATAGTACAGCCAATAAATAACTTGCATTGCAACATTTTGAGACTCAGGTATGGCACTACCCCCAATCCTGAGATGGTTTCACTCAGGCAAATAGAGATGAACAGACCAGATTATGGTGGGAAAGTGACCTGTTCCCCTCTTCCCATTAGCACCATTTACGATTGTTGTGATTTGCCTCCCAAAGCTGGTATTTCAGGTACCTCATTTAGCAATTCACAAGCCTCCTGTTGCTTTCTTTTAAAAATGTTCTGTGAGCATGTGAGAGATTTTACATCACTTTATACAAAGAATGAAAATTCCTCATTTAGCAATTCTAGTAGGCTAGCCCAGTTATAGTCTGTTACAGCTAAAATAAACAAGAGTCTTGTAGCACTTCAAAGGCTAATAAGATTTCATTCCTGCATGAGCTTTTTGTGGTCTACAGCTGATGGGTTCATGCTGGAATAAAATCTTTAAGGAGTAACAAGACTCCTATTTATTTCTCAGGCTTTTCTGCCCAAAGGGCTTCATACCAAGCCCTGATTAGATTTGAATTGTACATCATGATGTTTCGCTCTTGATTTCCTGCATTTTGTGGCTTCTTGCCTGTGTTGTTGCCCCCCCGCAACCTTTTTATATAAAATGTCTGCCCAGTAAGGATCCTCTTACCTCACACCCATTTTGGCCTTTCAGGTGCCACAAGAATTCTGTTTATTTTGCTCCTCTGTTTTTCTTCCAGCTGACCATCCCACTTTGCATTGATCTTGGCGGTATTCTTTTTCTTCAACAATGGCCGATTCCGCACACGTTGGATAATGCACTTCCAATCCTCTTTATAGATCATTTGGAACGGATTTTTTCATGTGCAGAACAAAAAATCCACCTCAAACGATTGATAAAGTGCATTGAGAGTGTATTATCTAACATGTGCGGAATCAGCCATTGTCTAGAGCAGCGTCCCCCTCAAGCAGAGAGGGTTTTTTGGGGGACTTCCACAACATCAGGACACAAGACCCAATTCCCAATCCAAACGGGTAGCAAACTCCTGCGATCCCCATCTACAAAATCTTACAGAATACAGTTCTGAAAATAGATCACAGATAAACAGGACTGCTGCCTATCAAGCGTTATCACGTCATTCGGGGGCCTGTTGATCAGCTTGATGCCCCTGTCAATTTTTTTTAAATTGTGGACTTCCTGTTTGGGATCCATGGAGGTCTAACGCAGCTCCACTTGCGGAGCTGACCGGACTGCCGTTTTAACCGGCCGGCGGGGTGAAAATAGCCCGCGGCCGACTGCTCTCAGGCGGGGAGCAGGCAAAGAACGCTCAAGACCCTAGGGTGAGCTAGATCTCGGACGAGGGGGGGCTCTACACAACGGGTCCACTCCCGATCCTTGAGGTCCCACCTTGCGACGGGTCGGCTATAATCTCTGCGGCAGTTTTGGGGCCAATTCGGCTGGCATAAGACCTACATACCCAAGCTTCGATTGGGGGAAGAAGCTGAGAGGAGAACTTAAAATCGAAACAGCGATTACAACCCGAGAAAAGTGAAGAGAAGGTAAAGATCATTATCTTCTGAGACGGGACAGATTGATAAAAACAGAGAGGAAAAAAAGTAGATTTTTAAACTGCAACAGACTAGTGAAAAGGAGGGGAAGACTCGGCAGGAATTGAATTTAAAAAGAGACTAAGTTTAAAGAAGTTATTAAAGAAATGGGACTATTGTTTTGAATACCTGTGGCTTTGGAGCTGTGAGAAAAAGACACCATCGCGAGATCTGCTGTGGGAAGACGGGAGACAGGAAGTGCGTAATAACAATAGAGTGGCTGGAGAGAAGCGGCCCTTGCTGGAGGGCAGGAAGTAGGGAATTGCCATTTTTGAAAGGGGAAGGGTCGCGGCTTCAGCGGAAGAGGAAGTAGGCCATCTTGGATTACAAAATCATAGAGAAACCATAGAGAAAAGACGCCCGACATTTTGGACTCTTTAAAATTTAATTTCTATAAGAAGACCGGGATATTTAAAATAGAAAAACGTTAAATTTTACGCCACGGAGTTAAGGAAGAGAGCGGATTCGTGGGAGCGAGCTAAAGCAAGCCCCACGATGTCAAAAAAAGAGTGGCAATCGGCAATAGAAAACCTGGATAAAAACCTGGACAAAAAACTTTTAGATATGATTAAAGAACTTAAGGACACGAAATTGGAGCTGATAAAAGAGGTTAAAGAGGTTACACAGACAGTAAAATCGGAGCTGTCAGAAGTGAAAAAAGGTATGGAAACAATACGAAGTGAATTACAAGGAACGCAGCAGAGAGTTAAAACAGTAGAAGACGCGATGGAGAATTTAGCAGACACGCAACAAACAGAGATGAGATTGGTGAAGGGGAGAATGTCAGTTGCAGAAACTAAACATATGGAGAAGCAGCTACGTTTTCGTGGCTTGCCAGAAGTGGAAGGAAAGTCAGCGCAAGAACAGATGACTGAGGTGTTGGCTGAGTACCTGGGGAAGGAGGAGGAGGAAGTTGTGGCTATCCTAGATGTGGCATACCGTGTGAATTCGAGAATAGCAACCCAGAGGAAACTACCAAGAGATGTGATTGTGCAGTTTACAACACGAAATATGAAAGAGAGGATTGTGACAAAACAGTTTCAAGATCCATTGGAGATTGATGGCAAGACGATTATTATAATGAAGGAACTGCCCAGATCAGTGTTACTGGACCGGAAAAAATATAAAGTGCTAATTCAGATTTTGAAGGACATGAAAATCAGGTACAGATGGGAGTTACCGGAAGGAGTGTCCTTTGAGTTTGGAGGGGCCAAAAAACGCATCAGATCTGAGCGAGAGATGGAGCGATTTATTAAGGACAATGAAAAAGACTTACCAACAAGATCATGAGTATGGAGTGTAAAGTATTATCTTGGAATGTAAATGGACTAAACTCACCGAATAAGAGGAAAAATACTTTTCACTGGCTACTAAAACAAAAATGTGACATTGTTTGTTTGCAAGAGACCCATATCAGAAAGCAGGATATAAAATATTTAAAATCTGGAAAACTGGGCAAAGAATTTGTAGCGGCCTCCAACAAGAAAAAAAGAGGAGTGGTGTTGTACATAAAAGAGGAGCTACAGCCAAAATTTGTTATGAGAGATGTGGAAGCTAGATTTGTAGCAGTGGAATGTATTTGGAATTTAAAGAGAGTGTTGGTAGTCGGACTTTATGCACCTAACGGTGCAAAAGAAAGCTTCTTTGAGGATTTAAGGAAGCATTTAGACGATCTTGCATATGACCAGATAATTCTTGCTGGAGACTTCAATGGAGTGACAGACTTGGAACTAGACAAAAAGACTACAACGGCACAAAAGAAAAGAGGACTATTACCAAAGCTTTTTTTTGAGTTGATTCAACAAGAGACTCTTGAAGATGTATGGAGGAGAGAATATCCTAAAAGCAGACAGTTTACTTTTTATTCTGCAAGGCATTCTACATTATCAAGAATTGATATGATCTGGGCCTCAAAAGACTTAGCATTATGGACTAAGGAGGTAGAAATAATGCCTATGGTAGGCTCAGATCACAACCCAATTATGTGGAAATTTGGAAAAAAGAGAAAAAGGAAAGCATGGAGAATAAATGAGGACTTGTTACAGGAAAGAGAGAATATGGAAATATTGAGAAGAGAGACAAAGTTTTTTATACAATACAACGTGAATAAAGAAGTACCAACCAATAAAGTTTGGGATGCTTACAAGGCGGTTGTAAGGGGCATACTAATGGACTTAAATGGTAGAGCAAGAAAGAAGAAAGAGGAGAAAAGACAAGAGATTGAGGAGAAAATAAAAGCCAAAGAAATACAGCTAAAAAAGAGACCAGGGAAAAAGAAGGTATACCAGGAAATTAAAATACTTCAAGAACAGCTAACAGCAATGAGCAATAAAGAATTGGAGTGGAATCTCAAAAGACTGAATCAAAAAGCGTTTGAGGGTGCTAATAAACCTGGGAAGTACCTGGCATGGCAATTGAAGAAGAAAAGGGAAAAGAAGATAATAAATAAAATTTGCGAAGATAACAAAACGTATTTGGAGCAGGCTACCATTAGTAGAGCCTTTTATAAATTTTACGCTAAGCTGTATAATAAAAAAGAAGTAAACAAAGAATCAATAGCGTCATATTTGGAGAAAACCAAACTTCCAGAAATCTCGGAAGCTTGGAGAAATAAGTTGAATAGTGAAGTAACTGACGAGGAAATAAGTAAGGCAATACAATCTGCAAATCTAGGAAAGGCGCCAGGGCCAGATGGACTTACGGCTAAATTCTATAAGACAATGGCTAATGAACTGGCACCATTCCTAAAAGAGGTGATGAATGGGGTTTTAAGGGATCAAAGGATTCCAGAAACTTGGAGTGAAGCGAATATATCATTGATCCCAAAAGAGGGCCAAGACCTGACTAATGTGAAAAATTATAGACCTATATCGCTACTCAACAATGACTATAAAATTTTTGCGAAGATATTGGCGGAGAGATTGAAGGGGTGGCTCTCGGAAGTCATAGAGGAGGAACAAGCAGGCTTTTTGCCAGACAGACAAATAAGAGACAACTTAAGGACAGTGATCAATGCTATTGAATATTATGACAAGCGTTGTGACAAAGAGGTTGGTTTCTTCTTTGTAGACGCTGAAAAAGCGTTTGACAATTTAAACTGGGACTTTATGTTTGCCACTATGGAAAAGCTACAATTGGGAGAAAGATTCATCAGAGCAATTAAGGAAATTTATAGAGACCAGACTGCAGCAATCGTGGTGAATGATGAATTGACCAAGAAATTGACGATAAGTAAAGGAACAAGACAAGGTTGCCCGTTATCTCCATTGTTGTTCATTTTAGTATTGGAGATTCTGATGATACAAATACGTCAAGATGATGAAATTCGTGGAATAAAAATAAAGGACTATTCATACAAGGTCAGAGCATTTGCGGATGACATAATGTTAATTGTAGAGGACCCACTGGAGAACATGCCAAGAGTGATAGATAAGATCAAGGAGTTTGGAGACTTGGCAGGTTTCTTCATTAACAAAAAGAAGTCAAAGATATTATGCAAAAATATGACTAAGCAGAAACAACAATTGTTAATGGAAACAACGGATTGTGAAGTAACAAGTAAAGTGAAATATTTGGGAGTCGAATTAACTGCAAAGAACATAGATCTATTCAAAAACAATTATGAAAAACTATGGACTCAGATAGAGAGAGACTTGATTAAATGGAATAGATTGAATTTGTCATGGTTGGGCAGGATTGCAGCAGTTAAGATGAATGTGTTACCAAGAGTAATGTTTTTGCTACAGACAATACCAATCATCAGAGACTCCAAACAATTTGAAAAATGGCAGAGGAAAATATCAGATTTTGTTTGGGCAGGCAAGAAGCCTCGAGTGAAAGTGAAAGTTTTACAAGATGCAAAGGAAAGAGGCGGAATGCAACTGCCCAATCTGAGACTTTATCATGATGCAATCTGCCTAGTTTGGTTGAAAGAATGGATGACATTAAAGAACAAGAAACTATTAGCCCTAGAGGGATATAAAAAAATATTTGGATGGCACGCATATTTATGGCATGACAAAGTAAAGGTCAACTCGATGTTCCTGCATCACTTTGTTCGAAGAAGTCTATACATAATCTGGAAGAAGTACAGAATTTATCTACAAGAAGGAACCCCTTTGTGGGTGGTTCCATATGAGGTGATAGACCCGAGAGCTGTTGATAATGAACAACAATGTTTAACGTATAAAGAAATAACTAAAACTGAAGCATCCAAACTTAGAATAAAGACACAAGAGGAACTATCACCTAACTACGATTGGTTCCAGTATAGACAGATCAGAGACTTATATAATTCGGACTCTGTAAAGGGAGGTATACGAATAGAGAATTCGGAACTAGAGCAGACCCTTCTTAAAGAAGATAAGAAAAGAATATCCAAGGTATACCAAGTACTGTTGAAGTGGTATACCGAGGATGAGATAGTTAAAACACAAATGGTGAAATGGGCTATAAACTTTAATAAAGAAATAACAATGGAGGCATGGGAATACTTGTGGAAAACTACAATGAAGACAACGACATGTATTAATATCAAAGAGAACATTTACAAAATGATCTATCGTTGGTACATGACACCAAAGAAGATTGCGCTAGGGAATTTGAATACTTCTAATAAATGCTGGAAATGTAAGAAGCATGAGGGTTCCCTCTATCATATGTGGTGGTCGTGTGAGGTAGCTAGGCAGTACTGGGGGGAAATAATAAGAGAAATGAGTGAAATTTTACAATTTCAAATTAATAAGAACCCAGAACTCCTGCTACTGAACTTGGGAATGGAGGGAATTCCAGCCCAACACAGGACGTTGATATTTTATATGACAGCAGCAGCTAGACTTTTGTATGCGCAAAAATGGAAAGTACAAGAAGTGCCAACTATTGAAGATTGGACTTACAAATTGCTGTATATGGCTGAAATGGACAAGATGACAAGAAAACTGAGAGATCTGGACTCAGGGCAGTTCAACACAGACTGGGAGAAGCTGAAACAATACCTGGAGAAGAAATGGGAGGTGGGAGGAAAACTGTGGCAGTTTGAGAACTACTGAAGTATTGAAGTAGAGGGGGGAGACTTTACCGGGGGGAGAAGAGATAAATGTGAATTAATAAGCAGTCAGATTAATAGATTGACATATATATAGATATATATAGGTTAACAAACAGAACATAGAGAAAATAATTAATTATAAGGACTAAATATAAGGAGCGATTAACTAACAATATTTTCTTTTTTTCTGATAAGTTTTGTACCAAACTGAATGTCTGAAGATATAGATGGGTCAAATTGATTGACTACGTGAGGAGAGATATATAGAACTATTATAAAAAGATAGAATGAGTAATATATATAGAGAATAAGTCAAATTGTTTGATATAAACGAATGTATGATCTATATGGTTTATGATATATAGAAATATCTGAAATTGAAAAATTGGGATAAATTGTTTATCTAAGATGGAAACAAAGACTTACAGTTTGGGCATATAATGTTAAAAATAGTTAAGGATGTACTGCTTAGAATAATGGAGAATATATATTTGTTTTAGATAGAGGAAGCTAATAAAAGTAAGGGAAAGGGGACAAAGGGTTGGAAAGCTGTTGGAAGTCAACAAAAAGGGGGGGGAAAGGGAGGGGGTTAGAGATGAAAAAATTGGGGAAAATTGAATGTAAATGTGGAAATAATGGATTCTAACCCAATAAAAAATTTTCAAAAAAAAAAAAATTTTTTTTAAATTGTATCTACTGTTTTAATGTTCTGTTAATTTATTGTTTAATTATTGTATCTATTGTAACTTTACTGTTTTATATTTGTTGTAATCTGTCCAGAGAGCACACTTTTGTTGGTCTATCGCTTGCAGAAACTCCTGGTTGTGACATGGAGCTTGATTTCTCTTAAATGTCTTTGTACGGGCATAGAAGGGAAGGACCTGAGAGCTTTGACTAGGGCGGTATAGAAATGAAATTATTATCAATAATAATAGTAGTAGCAGCAGTATTGTGAATACTGTATAATGAATACTGTATTGAGAATACTGATTGCCATTTTGGGTAACCTGGTTTTAACTTGATAATGTGACAGCTTTTACTTCTATGTATTGTATTTTAAACTGTTTTATTGTTACTCTATTATTGTTACCAGCCCTGAGCCTGCTTGTGGGGAGGGCAGGTAAAAATCAAATAGATTACATTAGTAGTAGTAGTAGTAGTAGTAGTTTTCACTTGCCCGTCATCTAAGGTTGGGAGAGCCTTCCTTGCTCTACTCTCCTCAGTTTTATCTTCACAACAACCCTGTGAAGTAGGGCTGCCAGACCGGGAAATTCCTAGAGCTTTGGGAGGCGGGGCCTGGAGAGGGCGGAGCTTGAGGAGGAGAGCGGGGTCTACCGCAGTAAAGCCCACCCTCCGAGGCAGCCATTTTCTCCAGGGAAGCTGAGCTCTGCGGCCTCGGTCCAGATCTCCAGGTCCCAGCTGGAGATTGGCAGCCCTGTCTTGCCCCGCCCCGCAGCCGACGTCATCAGGGCCGCGTCCCCTCCCGCACGCTCAGCCGCCTCCTGCCCCGCTCTTCCAGCTCCCTTCCTCCCCTTCCTCCCGCCCTCTTCGCGGGCGCCGTCCCGGCCAGCTCCCCTCCCGCCTCTGACGCAGCCACGTGTGACGCGCCCCTCCCGCGCCCCCTGCCGGCCGTTCCCCTCCTTCCCTCCCTCCGGGCAACGCGCGTGCGCCTGGCGTCGCGGCCGCCGTCTCGCGCGCTTCCGCCTGCCTCGCGGGTCGCCGCTGCCTCCGCCGCCGCCGCCGCCGCATCCGGGTCCTGGCGCCGCTCGCTGTCACTATGGTCATGGCGGAGGGGACGGCTGTGCTGAGGCGGAACAGGCCGGGCACCAAGGCCCAGGTGAGCCCGCCGCCCCGCGCTCGCCCTCGGCCTGCCCTGGCGGGGCAGCGGCCAGCGGGCGAGGCCTGCTGGGCCGCGGCTCTGAACCGGCGCGGAGCCTCGGTGCTCCGAGCCCCGGGAGGGTGAGGGAGGGGGGGAGAGCGGTACGTGGCCTCCCCGGAGCCTGGGCCGGCGCGGCGACGGGAGGGAGGGCGAGGCGCCTTCCTCGGGCGGTGGGAACGTCTGAATGCTCTGACACGTCCGTCACGTGTCCTGAAGAGGGTTGCCTGCTCGGATTGGGGCATTCTTGGAGATTTGTGGGTCGAACCTGGGGGGAGGAGGGAAGGGGAATCAGCTGGGTACAATGCCCCCGAGCCCACCCTCCAAAGCAGCCATTTTCTCCGGGGGAACTGATGTAGATGGCCTGGAGATCAGATGTGACTCCGGGAGATCTCCAGACCCCACATGGAGGTTGGCAGCACTGGCAGCGAGAAGGGAGGGGCGCTGTCTGAAGGAGGCGGGCGAATATCCTGAAGATCTCTTTGGGGGCAGAAGGTCCATTTTGGGAAAAGAGAGAAGTGAAGGGTCTTTGGGGGGGGGGGGAACTACGTTGTTGGCTGTGGGGAAGGCGGTGGGTTTCTTTAGGGGGACGTTTATGGCATATGGGGTGCCAGGTGGGCAGTGGCAATAGGTGCTGACTTTGCAGATAGATAATCGTAATAATACAAACAACAATATTTGATTTATATGCCACCCTTCAGGACAACTTAACACCCACTCAGAGCAAGTTTACAAAGTGTGTTGTTATTAACCCCACAACAAACACCCTGTGTGGTGGGTGGCGCTGAGACAGGGTTAGGATCTTGATTCCTTTTGAAAGCTTATTTGCTCCCTTTTAGTGTATGACTTAGCAAAGCCAGATCCAGGTTCAGTAGCCCCTTAAAGACCAGCTAGATTCCCAGGATATGAGGTTTCCGCAGTCAAAGATTCCTTCGTTAGATTCCTTCGTCAGATGTTTTCATCAGACAGCTTCATCACTGAGCTCTGACACTCAAAAAGTTTATACCCTGGAAATCTAGTTGGTCATTAAGGCGCTCCTGGACCCAAATCTTGCTCTTCTATAGCAGACTTAGCAGCTTTCCTTCAAAACTGGGTGGAGCACGCTGGTGTTGTTCCCACTGGGAACACTGGAGTCTAGCTTTGCCTAAATTCTCTTAGTCTTCGAGGTGCCACTGGACTTCTGCTTTATTTTGATTAATTCTCTCTTTTATTCCTTCCACCATAACCTGTAAGTAGTGGTGGTGGGAATGGGAATGAGGCAGGATATTCTCACGATTGGGGTGGGGGTGTGTGTGGAAAGGTAAGTAGGAAAAGAAAATGGGGATGGTGTATGGGGACAGCTTGATTGTTGGTGGCAGAGAAGATGATGGAAGATGGGAAAGCTAGCAGTGTGGCTGCAGGTGACAAGTGCCGCGTTTTCATACAAACCAGCAGCTCCAGGTTGGACTCTACAGAGTTAGGAGTCATCTGTCCTTTATTATTCATGGTTGTGACTGTTTGAGGTTGGTTATTGAGTCGGGGTGGGTATGTCATAGGCAATGCCTGACAGATGGTAGCCTGGCTTAAGCAAGAGGCGTCACACCCAAGGATGTTTGGCTGCTATGCTACATTCTGTGGCTAGACTTCCAGAACAGGTGATAAATTGTGATGAAGTGAGCATTTGACCTGCAGGTCTGATGCTGGCATACTTTTTGTTAACCTGACGCAAGACTTTAATTCAGTTTTGCTGACAGTTTTAACTAAATCCTTTCTCTTTTTATGTAGATAGGAACTGTGGGTTGTGTCTGTGATCTTTCTCTTGCTGGTCATTTGACTGTAATAAATCTGAAAGTTAGAATTCAGTTTTGCTGCAACGGCCTAACACATCACCTTCTCTGGAATGAGACCACCCAAATGAATGAATTTCATGCAATGTTTAGGTTTTGTTTCCTTTTCAGGATTTTGTTTGGTCATTTGGAGTGCATGTGACTTAGCACTTCCCCTTCAAACCGTGTGTATGGATTCCCTGTCTCTCTCTCAGTTCCATCCTCTTTTCACCTCTGATCGATGCCCGTGTGTTGCATGTATGTTGATCAAGCAAGGCTCCTCCCCACACTTCCGAACCTTTGGTGACTAACAGTGCAATCCTATGCAGACTTACACCATTGATGTCAGTGGGCTTCGACTGGAGTAACTCGTCTTAGGATTGTACTGTAAGGAAAGTAAAACAGGTATGTGGTGTTAGCCTGTTTTTGAGCAGCTAGCTAGTGAATAAGGTATGCCGTATGCACGCCAGCCTGACTTGGTTTCCTCCAGTCTAGACAGGTTGTTTTCACTAAATGATATTCAGGACATACTGGAAGCTATGTTCTGGGACTCCTGAATGCTCTAAAGCCACTTATTTTTACTTCACTTACCTTGAAAATGGTTTGTTATAGAAACTTTAAAAAATATATATAGTTTATGTCCTATGGGAACAGAAATAGCTAGACAATGTAATTTTCACTTATAAAACCTTGTAATAATTAATCAATTAGATTTTATATAGTAAACATTAAGTATTATTTTAAAATATAAAGGCATGAAAATCACAGGGTGATGACTAGGTATTAATTTTCTAAGACTCTTGTGCTCAGTGGCATGTTGGAATATGAAGTCACTTCTTCAGTCTCACCCATCTGCCTGTTCTTTTGGAAGTGACAGGAGCTGCTCGAACGGTAGATTCTGTTCCGTTCCAAACAGTAAGGGCGTGTGTGCACTCTTCGGCACTGCTGACATTTGTGGTGCTTTATTTTCTTACCGACACAACATCGATGGGTCATTTTTGAGGTGCGTGTCAGAAGGTTGTATTTTAGCATCAAGCCTTTGCTATAAGGTTGCGGCACGGCACCTCTTTGAGTTTTGCAGGTAGAGAGGGCCTTCTGTTGTTAAAGTTGAATCAAATAACTAGCAGGGAAACAGCTGCTTGGGATATTTTTCCTGTGCCGTCTGTTACATCCTGTACAACAAAACAGCCCTCCCAATAACAATTCTGTGTTAAGGAAGGCTGTGACTCCTTTGTTGTTTTTATTCACTACTGTCATTAAAGTATGAGTTTTATTATTTTTCAGTAATACAGTTTTTTATCAATTGAAAAAAAATAGTGAGTCATCTCAGGGCAGCTGTGGGATGCATACCTGTTGTGTATTGCCCCAGAGGGAAGGGTCCGGGTTCACAAGCATAAACACCATATGTACAGGTTTCTTTTAGTGCCCCTTTTCCTGAAGGTATTACAAAGCTATTTGTGAGTCTCTTCTTGTTAGAATAATGTAATACAGTTGCACAATGTAGAAAACTAGATCTGCCAGAATGGCAGCTGGTGACTTCTTTTCTTTTGTTGCTTTGCACCGTCATGCATATTTGTTCGAAGGTGTGTGCTTCTGTTAATTGCAGGAGAACTTTTGTTTCAAGTAAAACATGCTCGGCACTGCAGACGGTTAGCCCAGTCTTCACATGTTTACTTGAAAGTAAGCCTGACTGAGTTCAGTGCAGTAATAGTGCAGCTTACATCGTGTGGTGGCAAAGGTATAAAGTCTATTGTCTTAGCATAGAGGGAGCAACTCCCCCCCCCATCCCTTTAACATTTTTGTAATGCTTAGAATGCTACAAATAGCATTTCTGCATGATCTTGCACTTAAGGCGAAGAAGGGTGTGGAATGGGATGCAGAACTGCTGTGCCGTTGCAGCGTCAGTGATCTCTGGCGTTTCCAAGACTCACAGCATTGCACTGGTGTAGGTGTGGTTGAACAGTGCTGCATTGGCAAGAGCCACCTTTTTTACATTCCCAGATTTAACTAGCTGTGTCCCACATCGTTGTTAGCATAGAGATGGGGTAGGATGGGAAATATCGTCCTTGGGGCTTTTGGGTTGCGTGTATACCTGTCAGGCACCAGAGCACTGCGGCAGCTGTTTTGATGCAAGCCTACCAGAATGCTGTTGCTGGAACGCACCTCTTTAGGACAGGGCTTTTAAAGTCTTTTTCTGTTGTTTTTCCCTTAGGATTTTTATAATTGGCCTGATGAATCTTTTGAAGAAATGGATAGCACCCTGGCCGTACAGCAGGTATTCTAATATTTACATTCCTCCTCTTTGCTTGCTTGAGTCGCCTACTTTCTGGATTGTGCCATTTCTGTTTGCTGTAGGATAGTTGGCCAGTGTTTAGTAGAGATACAAGGATGATTTTGGTAATATGTAAAGAGCAGCTTTGAACGTTTAGATGATTGTCACCATTTATGATGCCAAGAAGACAGCGGCCCACACTCTTTCTCTAAATTATATTTGTGTCGTTTGTTCACATTAATAATCTTCGGGTTACTTCCTCATAATGTCCAGTTAATACATTAGCATTGTGCAATAGTTACTGATTGTTGTTTTTTTTAGAACATTGGAGGCCCAACATGAGAACATTTGTTGCGTAATGGCTGAGGCATTGCCCTGACTCACAGATAGGAAATCACCGTTTTCCAACCTTGCTTCAGCCATGAACTATTTCAGAAGACAAACCATGTTTGTATTTAAATATTTTTCTTTCTAGTACATCCAGCAAAACATAAGGGCAGACTGTTCGAACATTGACAAGATTCTTGAGCCTCCAGAGGGACAAGATGAAGGTGTATGGAAGTATGAACACTTAAGGTAATAATTGGCATGGGCGGGATAAAGTGAACTGTAAATCTAACCAGTCATTGAAAAAGCCAGTTGCTCAGAGCCTTAGATATTGATGTTCCTTATGCCCCTGGCAATGCAAGTCTGACACTCCAAGGGTGCTGGGAAAAAGAGTTAGAAGAGACTGGAAACCTCCGTTCCTATACCACGCCTAAACGTGGTACGTGTTTCGAGGCTGCACTTGTTGAGGATAGGGGATGACGAAGAGAAGATACTTGCTAGGAAAGAAGGTAAAGCACCGTCTTTCCATTCAGTTAATGTTCCCCTCTCAATTGAGGAGGTGTTGCTACCTGAGTGGGAGGCACTTGTGAGCAATGCCCTCATTTCCCCCCAGAAGTTCTGTTGAAGCTCTTTGTGATTGATGGACTGGACACATTTCCTCCCATGTCATGCTTAAAGAGATTTGAAACTGCAAAGAACAATTCTATTTCTGATCAGACACATTCTAGTTGAATCCATTTTTTTTTTTGTAGTTCAAGGATGCCAGCTGGATGTGAAAAATTAATATTTATCGCACTTAACAGTTGTCTTCTGCTTGCTTTGCCATACGTAAACTCTTGTTCCGGAGTTATTTGGAAACAGATTTCATTGATCTTAATGGAGTGTTGCTCCGAATAACTCGGCTTTTGGTATTGGCTTATCTTTCCTTACTGCATGAGAAGTTGACCCATTCAGAGAACTGGCCGTTTTAATTCCGGCAGCTGACTTCCGTCAGAGGTTTCTGACAAGCGCTTGCTCGCGTCTCTGCTCCCCATGCTTAAGATGCTGTCGGTGTGTGTGCAGAGTGCTGTATACAAGCACGCTGGCTTGCATGTGTGGATAAGAAGTCATGAGAGTTTCCTTCCTTGTTTGTTGGGAGAGATTCTTTAAAAGGCTGATTTTGGAGGGAAAGGGTTACTTGAAAACATCTTGCAAAAGCTCCAGACAAAGTTATTCAAAGGAAAACAAAATGGCATTGCAAGAGCCCTCCAGCATCTTTACAGCATGTTAGTATTGCTTGATTTAGGGATTAAGTCTTAAAATTAGTTCTTGATTGCCTGGACAGTGTAGAATTTTTAAAAAGATGTTTCATTAGTTAAATATTGCACAGCTCTCTTGTGGGGAGAGCAAAAGCGTGTGCTGTGTTCTGCCCTGAAAGGGTTGCTTGCTTAGTTTCGGCCTGTCCTGGTGCTGTTGAACAGCACATTTCACTGTTGCACAGAATATACAGTTTATGAAATGGCACCTTGAAGTGCCCTGTTCTTCCGTACATGCTTGAGGAGGTGGCTGGTTTTCCCCTTCTACTCACTGCACCTTATGCCACTTGGAATATCACACTGGAGGATCCTCTTACATTCAGGTGTGATGGGGGCCTGTGGCAGGAATGAAATCTGAAAAAGCCCCAGTGCATGCACAGACCACTTGATTAAGTCCCATCATTTCACTGTCTGCCGTTAGCATTTCCAAGTTCCTCTGGCACACGGTTTCCTTTTGCTGATATGAGATGCTTTTGCAACAACACAAAAGTGTCTTGTGTCAGAAGAACAAAAGAGCACCAACAGAACAAAATGATAAAATCCAAACCATGTTTGCTTTGCCCTGTTTGTTTGCATAACTGTACCTTGTTTTCATGGGGTTTTTTTAGTGACTTTTGGGAGTTTGGGCAGTTAACAGACTTGGCTGCTACTAAAAAGTGAACTTATCTATCCTTATCCACATCTAGAACAAGGGTACATATTTAAGATTGTAATGTGCCTGTCATTTATTTTGTTCTGGGTCTACATTGTTGACACAAGTTGAAATTTTCTGTAAATGTTTCTTATTGTAATAGTGGTAATTCTTGTAGCTTCATTTGTTTATTGGATTTAGCATGTTTTCCCTTTCCTTCTTCACTCCAGAAACAATAATTAACATATCATACAGTAAGTAATGAAGTTTGTAACAGCTAGGCTCTGCAATTCTAACAAGAACAAGACATGGTCATCTAACATTCTGTTTTCTGAAATTTTAGGCAGTTCTGTCTTGAACTTAATGGCCTTGCAGTTAAACTTCAGGTAACTTTTTCTTTCTTGATCTTGAAAGAAGCCTAAATTATTCTTGCCGGGGGTGGAGGAAGTATGTTAAGACATACTCTTGTTCTGAAGCACTTCCTGTGTTACAGTTTAAAAGTTTTTGTTTCATCCTGATGTTAGGTGCAGTGATGAGCAGAGAGGTGGCTTTAGGGACAAGGAGTTTCATTCTTCTCCTGGTTTAATTTCTGTTTTCTGCACCATGTTTCAACAGACTGAATGCCATCCAGATACCTGTACGCAGATGACAGCAACCGAACAGTGGATTTTTCTTTGCGCAGCACATAAAACTCCCAAAGAGGTAAGGAAGGGAGTCCAGAAGGGGTTTGTCCAAGCATTTCCCTCCTATTCATGCCCCATCTTTGCTGTGAACAGAAATAAGTAGTCCTTGCCCAAGTGCCACTTTCTGTTCTCTGTTGGTCTATAACGTGGAAGATGTTCAGCCTGGTGGTTTGTTGCTGTTTGTGATGGAGAATGGGCAGAGTGTTCCCTCCAAACTTGTGGCATGCCATTATGTGAATGATTATGCACTTGCAACGGTGTAATTTTTATTAACAGTGACACATATGACCCTCTGCCATACCAAGAAAAAATGGTCTGATTCTTTAAAACGGGTTTTCTCGGAATCTGATTGGAAACATATATGGAACTCCCCTTCCAACAAATCTAGTTGTTGCAGTATTAAGCTCCAATTTTACAAGCTGTTGTCCCGTTGGTATTTAACACCACATAAATTGAACCAGATGAACAGGTCGTTGAGCCCTCTGTGCTGGAGATCTTGCAACCAGGAAGGCACGACCCTACATATGTGGTGGGAATGTAGTTTCATTCAGGAATTTTGGAGAGTGATTCACAAAGAGATATCCCAGAAAAAAACGCCATGTGTATAACAAGGTGGTGGTGGGGGGGGCCTTTCTTCCTCTGTGTGCTGTTTGAAACCGTTTCTATTCTCATCTGTAGTTTGGTCTTCCTGGGACACTTCCTCAGTTAAGAGAGTGTCCCTTGGCTGTGTTAGAATATGTGGTAGGTGCTCAAAAGGGATAGGGCAGTTGTGAGCCTCCAGTTCAGGACTGCTCTACCTGTGATGGGAGTATCATGTAGTGTTCCTGCAAAAGCAAGGTACGGTTGGGGAAATGCAGACTGTATTTGGACGAAGGAAGGGCTGTCTTCCTTTTGCATTGGCCGGTTTAGCAGCCACCAGACTTGTGTTACCACAATTCTGTCTGTTGTTGAGTGTTGAGAGAAGAGATTCTCACCATTAATCTCCTGGTTACTTTGCATTCTTGCATTTCCTAATAGAGATGTGGTCCTTTCCAAAGCCACCCTCTTGAGCATCGTGGCTCTTAACTGATAATGATGTTCTAGCTCAGGCAGGTGATGCTTGGGATACATAATGGGCCACACCAAAGGGCAATTCATAAGCTCTCCAATGCTGCAGCGAAAGGATGGGCCCATCAAGATGAGCTGCTGCTTGTCTACTGAGAAGTGTGCCTCTCTGCAATAAGTGAGGAATGCCCAGGCTGCCATCCTGGGCATCTGTAGGTGGGAAGCAAGAAGAATGCCTAGCATTGCAGACTCCGCACGGACATGTAAAACTTTGATAAGGAATGTCTCCAGCCACTCCAGCATGAGCATGCACTGAAGAAACAACAAGGCTGTCGATACGGCAGGTCCTGCCATCCAAGGAAATCTAGTTCAGTTTGATTCAAGTAATCAAGTAAAAGGATGGATGGCAACCGTATATAGAGTAGCGACCCATTCAGAGATATAGCCATTATCCTCAGATAGACACGGAAATGCTTTCTGTGTTGATTGAAGGTGCCTGAAACGAGATAAAATCAAAAAGAGTCCAGTAGCACCTTTAAGACTAACCAATTTTATTGTAGCATAAGCTTTCAAGAATCAAGTTCTCTGACGAAGAGAACTTGATTCTCGAAAGCTTATGCTACAATAAAATTGGTTAGTCTTAAAGGTGCTACTGGACTCTTTTTGATTTTGCTGCTACAGACTAACACGGCTAACTCCTCTGGATCTATGAAACGAGATAGTTTAGGATGGGGGCTTTTTCCTTTGGAGAGTGTCTCAGAAGATGCTTTCGAACTATAATTTCATTCCCGTGCGTTTTTAGCCACACCGGGGCTGACATAGCAACAGTCTTGTTACTTAGACTGTGGTCTTAGGCACTGTTTCCCCTCTCCCTCCACCCCAGGAAATTAATGGGGCTTGCTTCCATGTTGTTTGTCTTACGTGTTTGTGTGAAATGAAATCCTGCCATCAAGTAATTGCTGACTTATGGCAACCCTGGGGTGGGGTTCTCCGGGCAAGAGCCTAATAGAGGCGGTTTTCCATTGCCTGCCTCTGCAACCCTGGTCGTCGTTGGAGGTCTCCCATCCAATTACTAACCAAGGCCGACCCTGCTTAGCTTCTGAGATCTGGTGAGATCAGGCTCTCCTGGGCTATCCCGGTCAGGGCTATCTGTGTAGGATTGTGATAAAAGCCAGTGTGGTACAGGAGCACAGGCATAGGTTTGGGGAGACGTGGGCTCATGTCCCCGACCCAGCTATGAAAATCTGTGTGAGATCACCTTGGTCTGGTGATCCTCTCTTAATCTGACCTACCCTCAGGGCTGCTGTGAGGTTAAGATGGAGGAGAAGAGCGCTTGTATGCCACTTTAAGCTGCTTGCAAAGGAGGCTGGGTAGAAACCGGATGGGTGCAGGTTAGTTGGCAAAGGTGCATGTTTCTAGGGGGAGGGGAAGTTTAACCTGTGCCTTGATCATAATAAGTACCATTTGAAAGAGAGCAGCTAAACTTTTCAAATGTGCCGGCAAGTGAACGTATTGCTGTTGCAAAGCCCCCTGTGAGTGTTCTGATAACTTCTGGCAGAATAGCAGAGGCAGGGGGTGGCTGCAGTGATTGTGAGAAGAAAATGCTGCCTTTAGTAAAACAAAATGTTTTGCTTGTCATTCCTTTTTGTAGTGTCCTGCCATAGACTATACCAGGCATACGCTGGACGGAGCTGCGTGTCTGCTGAATAGCAATAAATATTTTCCCAGCAGGTAAAGCACTGCGGTTGCCTTTCCGCGTTTTTAAGTATCCACAGTTAGTTCCCAAGAAGTGTATAAATTGAGAGAACGTTGGATGAAAAATTCAGTTGTTATCTGTCTGTTATCTGAACACTGTTATCTGTCATTCTTGATTTTTAAAATAAAATTTATTTAGCGCATTAGGGTCAAAAGAACAGCTCCAGTGTGTAACGTTTGTTTTTAATTCTTTCAGAGTTAGCATAAAGGAATCCTCTGTAGCCAAACTAGGATCAGTTTGCCGTAGGATTTACAGAATATTTTCGCATGCATACTTTCATCATCGTCAAATATTCGACGAATATGAAGTAAGTATTGGAATATTAAGTGTGCTGCCAGGGTATTGTGAGAGAGGTCCTTTTGCAAGTGCTCGAAAATGATTATTGCTGTTTTAACTAACCACAATGGCATTTCTCTCCGGATTGAGCTTGTGTGGTGCTCTTCTTAGAGGTCGCTGCGGAGGTCTCTTTCCCTGCTTCCCTGAAGCAGTGAGTTTGGGAGTGCTCTTGTGGAATGTTTGCTTTCTTCATGATGATGCTGAGAAGGGGGGAGGTATGGTATACGCCAGGGGTGGCCAAACTTGCTTAATGTAAGAACCACATAGAATAAACGTCAGATATTTGAGAGCCGCAAGACATGATGCATTGAAGTGACTTCAGATGAAGAGGCGGGTTTGGGGCAGTGTCCTGAAAGTGACATCACAAGAAGGGGCAGGGTTTTGCTGCAGTCTGCTGGAAGTGACATCATCGGAAGGGGTGGAACTTGGGAAGAGCCATCACCTGACTTTGGACTTGGAAGTGACATCACAAAAGTGATGTCACATCCTTGCTAGGCGTCACTCCCAAAGTCCCCAGGTATTTTCTGAGTCAGACCTAGCAACCTCAACATTTTCATTGAAAATATGAAAGACATGGAAAGAAAGAAGGGAAGGGAGGGAAATAAACTAAAATAAAATGTATGGCCACGGTGATACTCAGAGACCTCCAGGAGCCGCACAATATGTCTAGAAGAGCCACATGTGGCTCCCGAGCCGCAGTTTGGCCACCCCTGGTATATGCCACTGTCCCTATAGTCAGGTAATAACATTTAGGCCTGGGCTGTGTACAGAACTAGAAACTGGATATGAGGCAGGGGGTGATATGAATTAACAACAACAACATTCGATTTATATACCGCCCTTCAGGACAACTTAACACCCACTCAGAGCTGTTTACAAAGTGTGTTGTTATTATCTTCACAGCAATCACTGTGAGGTTAGTGGGGCTGAGAGAAGTCTCAGAGAGCTCTGACTGACCCAAGATCACCCAGCTGGCTTCAAATGGAGGAATGGGGAATCAAACCTGGTTCTCCATATTAGAGTCCTGCCTCTCTTAACCACTACACCAAACTGGTGCTTCTTTGGTGCCTCTTTGAAATTTTGTCACAAATAGGCAGCGAGAATGTTTCAAGTGCCTTAAATCTGAAACTAAATGTTAATGGTCTGTCTTAACTTGGGTTTTGACCGCTGCAAACTTTTTCTGTAAGCTGGAACACAAGTCATCCAATGTTTTTATGTACTAAAAAAAACAAAAAACCTTTGACCGTGATGGTCAGTTCTGCATACATGGCAGTTGCTTGCATAGAGTCTCTCTGTGTATTGGAACATACGCACGGCCCCTAAGTTGTTCTTTGGGCTGCTTGTAGCACACCAGCTGTGTTCTGTAGTCTGCAAGTACTTGGCGTCTCCCTTCTTTTGTGACCCAGAAGAGCTGTAACAGTAGGGGGATTTAGCAAGAATCTTGATGACACACAGTGGACTGCATGCATTTTTGAGCCAAAGATGTGTGTTAGGATATACCTGGAGGTTGGGGTAAGAAATTGTGACATACATAACGGTCCTGAGTAACTTCTCTGATTTCTCCTCTTTCAAAACTTTGTTTCAAACTTGTCATTAGATGTGGTTCTTTTCTCTTTCCGCAGAATGAAACTTTCTTGTGTCATCGGTTTACCAAATTTGTGATGAAATACAACTTGATGTCCAAGGATAACCTGATTGTCCCAATTTTAGAAGAGGAGGTGCAGAATTCGGTTTCTGGTGAAAGTGAGGCATGATGGGTATCGTGGACTGTAACAAACACATAATTAACACAATGTACTGTATATATCATTTAAGAGACTGCAATCATGTATCCTTAGAGCTCTGGTTAGTAAACGTTTTGTATGCTGTGTGCGTTTCCTCTTAATATGGGATATGGTTTAAGTTATTCATGAACTGTATATTCTTCAGTGTGGCGCTCATGGTTTTTAAAGAAGATTAGAATTATCTGTTTATACTGCCTGATAATAAAAAGAATTTACAGTTCTGAAAAATTGCTGCTAAACAATCATTGGATCACAATCTTCAAATCTTGTCCAGTTTAAATCTAATAAGTTGATACTTTTTGAATTAATGAAGTTTGGCCTTTTTAACCTTTTTAATATTTGGTTTGGCATTTTAAATACCTAAAACTGCAAGTCCATTGAAGTCCAGTTCTATAATTGATAGAGATTCCCTTGATCTTAGTTCCAAGATTTTTGGTTTGGGGTGTGCACATTTGTAGTGCTAAACTATTGTAGCATGTGTGTATCCAAATATCCATTATTACAGTATTAATACCAAAAGGATAATTTTTTAAATTATGTTGCCAAAAGTGTATTATGATATATTTGTTTCTTTCTGGACTTGCCTTTTTGTATCGTTGGAGGCTTGTGCGTCTCACAGAAGCGCACTTGTTCAGTCTTCTAAAGGGAAAGATTTTCTTCTGTTTCTCTACTTGCCCCTCTCCCCTGGTGGATAAAACCAATGTTTGCCTACAGTGAAGTACTCTGTGGCGTACGCCTTTGCATATGTAGAGTAATGGCTTACAGACTATACAATGCATTAAATGTTCATGTGACACTACAGCAGTGTGCGCTCAAATAACCTTACTCGTTTGTAGCGAAAGAGTTCTATATTCTTAGAAGCTTGAATTTTACCCATCACAATGCGTGCAACTGGAATCAGTCTGTCTTTATCCATCCCTTAAAATAACACTTGCTTTATGTTCCAGTAACAGGTTTTTGGATTTGCATTATTGCTGAGGTTTCAGGAGCGCTGACTAATGAAGTTTGAACTATCCCAGATGCTGCAGAACTATTTTTTAGAAATGACGTAGTATGCTTTGTTACATTCGGTATACATGAATGCAGAAATCTGAAAGCACTACCATTGTTTGTATGTTTAAATGGGACTTGGAGCAACGTCTTAACTCTGAAGTTGGTGTATGGGTCTTTCCCATTAAAAGGCATCAACCAGTGCCCCCTTTCTCTCTCTCAAAAGTAGATGCAGTTTGGCCGTAACGTGGCCAAAGCTGACTTTATCCAGTTTGTTTCCTTTTGAGGGTTACTCATGAGGTGGGAATATAAAGATATGTAATTTATTCATCATAGTCATAATTCTGTTTCAGAATACATACTGGACATGCCTTAATTGCATATAAGGGATTACAAACTGGGCACACCTTTAGCAGGTCTGCTACCTTGACATAAAGGGAATTGGAAAAATGAGGAACTGGGGAGAGACTTGGGTCTTCACGGGTTGTGGCGCAAGCCTCCTCACTTGGGCTGGTGGCATGGTTTGGAGGACTGGGCCAGAAGTTCTTCAGAGTCTTTAACCCGTTCTGCTGTCTTGGCAGCTCTTTATTTTCTATTTTGAAATGGTCCACAGGGTCATCACATTGGATGTGTTCTTAGCAACAGCAGGTTGCCGTTGCGCCTGTGCGCAGCGGAGGCTTACCTTGGACGATCCAGCTTTGGTTAGTGTGAAAAGCATGAAGAACCGGATTTCAGAGGCAGCAGGATACCTGGGGTGTTATCACAATTGGCTGTCCCAGTTCCGTCTGAACACAACGATCAGGGGAAAAGACGGTTCCCTGAATCACTTGCATGTCGTGCTTGAGGTGGCAGTAAAATTGTGAACCATCTCTCTTTCCCTGCTAAATGCCTCTAAAGTGGTTGGCCTTGTTTTTAGCGAATAATTCTGGTTCTGCCGCACTGTAAACTTGACTCCATGTAATCCAAGTTAAGCGAATGGCCTAAATGGGACGCTGCTTGTAAAGCTTTCCTTAACGCTGTTGACTCGAGTACCTCTGATAATGTGTGCGCGCATGTGCCTGCCTGATGCTCTAGAATTTCAGTAAAGCTTAAGTGAACAATTGACTTTGTATGGTAAATATTTTGAGGGTTTAACTTACACCTTACATTGTAGAGAAACTGAGCTATGTTTGTCTTTTGAATTACACTGTACAAAGTAGAGGTTCCAATTAAATTTTTTTCCTTTTTCCATACCAGTCTGTTTTGCTAAATGGTTCTCACATTTTTGATTCTCTTCTTCCCAAAGTATGCATGTATTCCATGTTTTTATTTTACTATATCCGAGAGTGACACTTTTCCCTGAGATCAAAAATAGATTTGAAGACAAATCTAGGTATTTTGTGATGGGATGTTTGGGTGTCACACAGAGGGCTTGGTTTGCTGGAGCAATAAACAAGGGTAATGTCTCAAAAAAGTTACAGATCAAATATGTCGCTGGAATATCTACATTTTTGAAAGCTTTTGCATATTTTTCAAGTGGCATAACATCCTTCCGCCGTGTTGTTTCTGTGATTCAAGCAGCCAAAAAGGAAACAATGAGGAGGCCAAAGGGGAACTGGGTAGGATTTGCTGCTCCGGAAGGACCCTGAGGGACGCAGTGGGAAATGGTTGGCGGTGGCCGAGATGTGCATCTGGAACTGAGCAAGGGCCTTCCAGATTTCGTCCGGTGTACCCTTTTGCTCCATTGAAGTTGCTTTAATAAAGTATTCCTTCAAAATGGCTGTCTCAGACCTCCAATGAAAAGAAGAAAAAAGGTCTCTGCTTCTCCCCCCCCCCCCCCCAATTCTTAGTAGACAAGTTGGTGCCCTGACCTGGATAGCCCAGGTGAGCCTGATCTCATCAGATCTCAGAAGCTAAGCAGGGTCGGCCTTGGTTAGTAATTGGATGGGAGACCAAGGTTGCAGAGGCCTTGGTTAGTAATTGGACGGGAGACCAAAGTTGCAGAGGCCTTGGTTAGTAATTGGATGGGAGACCAAGGTTGCAGAGGCCTTGGTTAGTAACTGGACGGGAGACCAAGGTTGCAGAGGCCTTGGTTAGTAATTGGACGGGAGACCAAGGTTGCAGAAAAACTGATTTATGAATAAGATTTTCCAGAAACTGGCATGCATTCCATGGGACAAAGAAGGGAGAGCAGAGAAAGCCAAAAGCCTGGGAAGGAGGGCAAGGGGATGACATCAGATTCCCTTCTGATTGGTTCTCAGTTCAAGTCATGAGAACTCACATCGGATGAAGGGGTCCGGCGCAGTGGGAGGATATGGATCATCTATCCGTTGTAGAAGAGCGAGGCTGGTTTTGCTAATGGGGAAGGGAGATGGCTAAATCCACTTCTGTTTGGCTCCCCGTCCTGAAACCGTTTTACCCAGAATTTGAGATTACTGTGAATCAAGGTAAGCAGTTTGCTGCTTAGAAGAACATTTCTTCCGAGCGCCTACTTATTTGAATGGCACATCTCACCTGATAAAACTGGAAAATGTGCTTTGCGTGGTTTTTAATCTTTAAAAATGCCTCTAACCATTCCTTCAGAATTAAAGACTACACAGGTATTTGATGCCGTTCTGACTTAGTGGGGCATTTCCTAAGTGTGTCTCTGTTGCTAATCTTTTTGGCTAGACGCTTGATATACAACTTCTCCCAAAGTAGCAAGACTGCAAAACAATGGCACTTCAGCTGGGAAGACCATAATAGCAAAGAAGCGTAGTGTAGTTCTATGGACTGAGGGGTCAGTGCAGGCCTAAGCTGGGTGCCTTGTGATTTAGCTGTGCTGCACTGCATTGTACGTTAGGGCATTGAACATACCCCTTGGATAAGAAGCCTGGGAGAGATTTCTGCCATAGCTTTGGAGACATAGAGAGCTGCCAGGGTAGACAATATTTGGCAGTGTTGCACCGTGGCCTGACTTGGTATAGGGCAGTTTTCTGTGTTTATCAGGCATCTCCAAGATGGAAGTTGAATCGAGGCATGTTTAAACTCCTTAATATCCCAATGTTGATAGCGTCCCGACATTTCTGAACAGCAAAAACGTGTGTGAAAAGAAGATGTGGCATAACTTGTCTGTGCTTTTCTTTTGCTATATCTTATGTATATGACCTAAGCTTTTTACGCACTTTCTGTTTTTTTCTTTTTAAATAAAATTTCTTTAAAAAATAGCAACAACGTAAATTGTCTCAATAGGACTTAGTTTTATAGGACTTAGTTTAATATTTTTACTATGTTTGAATTTAGGCTCAAGTAGGAGTAGAGTTAAAATCTGAAAATTAAAAATGACACCAGGTTCTTTATGTACATCTTAAATTCTTTTCTTAAACCATGCATGGTTATAATAATTGGGGAAATGCTCTTCTATGCTGTTTCCACACACGGTAGAAAACTTATGTATCCAACACAGCAGAAATGGCTATTCCACTTGCAGTTGTGTCCTTCCCAGATGTCAGAAGCATTGCTGAGGTCATCCTCAAGGCATTTAGTGGTGTTCTAGGAATGTAACGTTCCAATAAATTTGACCCAACTTATTAAATTCTTCTGCTAAGTATTATACAAGAAGCCTCCCCCCCCTTAACACAACTGCTGGTAAGGGGGAGCCTACATATATTTGGCTAAGGAAAAACTGAAAGCTATGCCACTGTGTATCTGAACGTAAGCTCTGTTTTCACAGTTGTTGAATTATGTACAGGTCCTTCCAGTGCAGTTGTTGGTCACATACAAGTGACCTGAGTGACTTCTTGCTCAAATTGTCCCTCGTCTAATTCCCTTAGCAGGCCATCGCTGCTACTGAATCCTGAGAAGTTTCCATCTTGTGCAGCTCCCTCCTTGGCCCAACACTGGGTAGGAGGGGACAGATGGAACTCGTCTGTCAATTGGGTCTTTTGCGTGGGGTGGGACATCTCTGGGTCTGCACCAATACTTCGGCTTGAAACTTTGCCCTTTTCTTCTCGGAGTTGCTTGATGGATTTCTTCTGAAATGCAAAGGGAGCTTTTAGTATTGAATTGGAAAATTAGGAAGGGCTCTCGGGCTGTGGAATCGTGGACGAAATGTCTGAATATTTGCAGTGTTTACAGATGAACCCGATGGAGTGTATTCAGTGGCAGTACTATAAACTGCCATTTATGGTTCACGGTTAAGCCGAGAGGCAGGTCTGGCAATCTGTTCCTCCTCCCTTGTGTAGCTAGTAGAAGTGAGAGCCAACTTCTGGAGCAGCTGAAAAGCCCTTTATGTGCAAGGAGGCTAGAAGGGAAGCCAATAACAAGCCCTGCCTTACAATGGCCCAACCCACTTTATGAAAATCTCGGAGGGCACCAAGAGAAGTGCTGGCAGGTGCTGTGGTACCAGATACCAGTATGTGAATTACTTCCATTTTCAAGGTAAATTTGAGGATGTTTCATATAGCAAGTTTAATACACAAGAAACATTCTACTGAGTCAGACCACTGGCCTATCAAGGTATACTCATGAATGGGTCATTTCGTAGAAAAAGCTGGAGGAACTCATTGGCATAACTCATTAGCATATGCCACGCCTCTTGCCATCACTGGAAGTGTGTCATTAGTATAACTGGTTTGCATATGCCACACCCCCTGACATCGCCTATTCTGGCGGTTTTGGACCCAATCCTGTCCCTTTGGGGCCACAATTGGGCCCCAAATGGCAAGAAGGGGCTGAAAAGGGGCTCAAAATGGTCAGGATTGGGCTGCTGCTGAGTGGGAGAGTGATCTACCACCCGTCAGAGGCCCGATCCAGGCCGTTTCGGCCCCAATCCAGCCTGAAATGGGTCCAAAATGGCTAAGAGGTAGGTGGGGCCACCTGACATGTGACCTCTCTGGGGAACTGCGTTCCTGTGCGTTCCCCCTCGAAATGAGCCCTGCTCATGAAAGATCTAGAGGTAAACTGTGTTTTTATTAATTCCCATTAGTTTGGCAGTTTGGGCTACCAACAGGCATGAAAAGCCCTCTCAAGTGTTTCTTTTTCATCAAAACTGGAGCAGGGAAGAACAGCAGCTCTTTGTGGCACAGCCAGACTCCTCCTCCGGGTGAGCAATTATTTGGGGCAGGGGTGATTATAATCGGCCATGAAAGCTTCTGTTGATTTTGCACAGATTTAAATCTCGTAGTTGTAATTAGCAATACTTCACCCCAACCATCTAGCACCCAATACTTCTGAAAGTGGTCCATGCCTCTACAAGAGGCGTAACAACGAAAACAATCTCGGGATGAACGTTTCCAGCGAGCTCAAGTAAGGAAATGCCTCACTACAACACAGTTCACATTTCAATCACACGGGAACTTTCCTGGCCCCCCCCCCCCCACTAAAGTTTTCTGTCTTTCTTTGAGTTCTCAGTGGTACGCTTTCAACTTATGGATGCAAAACTAGAGGGCAGGCCTCTAGTTCAAAGAAAATAAGAGGTGGGCCAAAGAATAAAGTAGGAAGAAACGTGTGTGTGTGCGCTTTATTCTCTGTGAGGGGCAAACAAAGACGTTTCCATTCCATTACCAGTGTGGCTTCCCGGGTAGGCAGGCAGCACTCCTCCTCTATATTTTCGGAGGCCTGTGATACTCACATGCATCTTGCAAGCTTTTCTATAAGCTGGTAAACTATCCAGCAGGGGGTGGGGGTGGGGAATATAGATTTTAAAATCTTTGTCCATGGATGACAGTTGGCATTCTGAGACCACCCTCTACATCTATTCATGGTGAAGTTTCCAAAGCCGAAGGATAAAGAGCTGATTGAGGGAAGTGGAAAGGAAGAGACAGACTGTGTTCTCCCTGCACCCACGTTTGTCACATAGGCATCTCCACCTCTAAGTAGGGATGTGTACTTTTTTTAAAAAGTTATTTTTTGTATTTGGGTATTGGTAGCGCCATAAATACTGGTATTCCTGATATCTGGGTGCAACAATAGCAGTTTAGTATTCAGATTTGGGATGGGAGGGGATTGAAATTATTTGGATCCTTTATTCCCTCGGGGAGAATCGTTCCAGGGGGCTGGAAGGGCTATTTTTCAAGCAAAGGATGCCAAAATTGTGGCAGTACTGCTGCTGCCTGCCCACTAAAGACCCCCACCCCAAGTTTCAAGTCAATTGGGACCAATTCTACAGTGCCTTGAACAGTGTGCCCCCAACAACACTCCACTGTTTCCCATTGGGGGGAAATCCAATGCTTTTTCTAGGCCAAAGATAGAAGTCTAAGGGCCAAGCTAGACGTGCAGGTTTTCCAACTCCAGTTCCCTGCAGCTGTATGGCAGCTTTGGGGAGTAGCTGTTAAAAATAAAGGAGGGCCCAAATGGCCTCAGAATGGCACCATGGGTGGTGGGGGGGGGGAAAGGAAGGGCTCCTCCCTCCCCCTTTGAGCCATTTCCCCCTGTCAAAATAGCACTTTTTCTGCTCCCCATGGGGTATTCTGTGCTCGTGGAGCAGTAAAAACAAGAGAAGGAACTCCTCCCGTGCTATTGTGACATGGGGAAACGGCTTGATGGGGGAGCAAGGAGGCCTTCCTCTCCCCCGTGGAGGCATTCTGAGGACGTTTGGGATCTCCTTTATTTTTTAACATCCTTTTATTTTTTAACTGTATGGCTGTGAAAACCTGAGTTGGGCCTGGGGAAACCGGCATGTCTAGCTTGGCCCAAAGAGTCTTAGACAAACACCCAAGAGCAACTACGTTGGCTGAAAGCCTCCCAAAGCAAAAAGGACCAACAAGGCTCATCAGAACCAGCATCAAACTAGATAATCCCAACAGAACCTATGCCAAACCAGAGAATCCCAGGGACACTGTTGCAAGCCCAACAAAACCAGAGGCACAAAACCCAGGCAGAGAAACCAGGGCCAATGTGACAAGCCTGAGAGAACCAACTTCAGACCAGAGAATCCCAGTATCCAGTCCGGTAAGCCAATACATATCTGGTAGAGTTGCTTCCCCTCCTGTTGACTGGGATTCCCAAATCGAACATTTTCAAGTTTATCTAGGAATGGCGATACTGGTATATTTGAGAATCCTGAAATTATTTGGGAATGGATTCCCGAATATACCCCCAATACTGATATGGTTTTGCGGGGGTATGTTTTTGGACTGGATATACCAAATAGCACGCCCTTATAAGTGGGGTCAATGCCAAGACACAAAGTTGGTGACAATTTGGGGTTTGGCAGTAAGGGCCATGCCCGTCCCTCAGTGGGGAGCTCTTCAGAGGAGGGAGCCCTAGCAAAGCAGCAACAACATGCAGGTGTTTTACAGTAATTAATGCAAATAGATTCTGCTCTACAGCTAAGCTCTGGCCCCTTGCATTCTGCAAGCGAAAATCACGTAGTCAGCGAGAGCTTCCCTTAAGATCAGTGGATTCTCCAGTTTGCTGTATGTTATGCCTACATATAAGCTACCAAGCCAATGGTGAGTCACCAGTCTTGAAGGGTGCCCAAGGAGGGGCTTGAACTCCCCCCCTTTTTTTAGCCCCAGAAAGGAAACAGAAACAGGTCCACTGAGTCAGCAGGGCTGGGGTGGGGCATGCAAAGCCCATCCAGCTTATACTAGTGCTGCAGAGGTCTGCTACAAACTCAATTTCCTCCAAGTGTATAGATTTCAGATGGATGTAGCAGCTAGGCGCCCTTCAAAGGAAATGGAGGGCCCTTCCACCCAGGGGCCATTGGCTTGTGGGCCTTGGCAGGGGCCAGGGTAAACCTTGAAGCTGGACCGGCTAGCAGGTTCCACTCATGAGTGGGGGCAATAAATTTTACCTGGTGGGGGTCACACTGTTAGGCAAGGTTGCTCCATGTTAAGGTCATTGAAAATGAGAGAATGTGGGAATGTGTGAAAGGAAATGGGTAAAAGGCAAACCGGGATACAGGTGCCTTGGACTGTCTCCTTCCTAAAATAGCTTGAATTGGTTTTTTGCACATTTCCTTTAAAATGTTCTCTTATTTAAACACCCCCTCTTCAAAGTCATCTTCCCCTCATTTTTCTAGAAGTCAACATTTCCTCTTATTCTTTCAGCTTTTCAGCTTTTCTTACTCTTAACTCTACTTGATTTCCTGGACTTGAAAAATCTATTTTAAAAAAATCGACACGGTGAGAATGGAAAAAAAAAAGTGAATATAGCCGATTGCCAGCCTTATTTGTTACTCTCTTTTAAGAACGTGTGTCAGATCCCCCTCCCATAATCCAATCTGAAAAGGGAAGGTGGAAGGGTTAAAGCAGCGGAAAAAATAAACCATTGAAGGACCAGGGAAGAAAATGTGTAACTAGGAGTTCCAAACTGCTGCGCTGCTTCAAAGAAAAATCCCAACTTAAAAGCCATGTAATACCTTTTATGAAGACCAACTAAAATCATGCACAACACAGCACAAGCCTTTGACTTCTTCAGAGCTCTTCATGTTAAAATAACTAACAAAAAGGGTGCCAGAAAAAACATTTAATGAGTTAGAGGCCTGTTGCCTTCTTCCTGGATAGTATGCCTTGCAGACTTCAAGTCACTGCTGGCCTGGAACTGGTAAAAGGTGGTACCTGTGACCTTCTGGAAAGAAGGTACGTGGCAATGCCTGCCTGGAGAAGTGAGGACCGGTAGTGAGAATAGTCAGATTACAACATGCCAGTGTATTTAGCCCCTGAAAACTCCAGTGACTGCAAAATGCTTGGATTGTAAATTGGCCATTATGGATGAAAACGCAGGCCTTGCCATTGCCAACTTCATGGTGGGGCTTGGAATTCTCCCAGAATTACAACTGATCTCCAGCCTACAGAAATCAGTTCCTCTGGAGGAAATGGCAGCTTGGGTGGTAGTAGGCATCACATCCCTGCTGAGTCTCCTCTCCCATCCCCAAACCCTGCCCTCCCCAAATCCCCTGGAATTTCTCAAGCCAGAGGTGGCTACCCTATCAGGCCTGCTAATGGGCAAAATATGTTGGGACCTGCTCTGTCAAACTTGTTTCCTGCTGTACTTATTCCTTTCTTATGGGGTTGGTTGCGGAGACATTGCAAAAGATAATAAGGATTATAGTGGAAGGTATTAGAAATAATCACTATACTGGCATAACATTCTATCATATGTGGTGGACATGAAAGAAAAGAAAATATTGGACAAAAATTCAGGAAGAGATGTAAAAAATTATCAGGTTCTGCCTTGGCCATCGCCCGGTGAGGCACCAGCCTGCCTGACTTCAGCCTTAAAAGATCTTCAGGGAATCTGGGGAAGCCTGCTCCGTGGAAGGAGGGGAGGGTATACCTCACCCTCTCAGTCCACTTGCAGGTCCCTTCAACCTGACATTGTCCTGGCTGCCTTGCATGACAGCTGTCCCCACCCAGCTACCGGTCCTGGTCCTGGTCCTGGTCCTGGTCCTGGTCCTGGTCCTGGTCCTGGTCCTGGTCCTGGTCCTGGTCCTGGTCCTGGTCCTGGTCCTACACAACCCACCACGCCCTGTGGGTGGACTTCCCTTATATCCTGTCCCTCATTCCAGGCCCCGCCTGCCAGGTCACACCCCTCTTTTGCCTTCCAGCATGGGCCTGGGCTGCCTCAAGCAGTTGCAACTGGGGTAGCTAGTTTGGCTGCGTTGGACAGCTACAGCTGTGCTTTCTTGGCTGGCTGCCAAGCTTCCTCTGCTCCGAGCTTCCACCAGCGTCAGCTGGTCTCCATTACTCCCTTCCTCCCTGTTTGCAGCTTGGGGTGTGGTCCTGTGCTGCTTCTGCTGTCCTTCCCGTAAGGCAGCTGTCTGGTTGGCTGTCCCTATTTCTTGTGCCTTCTCCCTCTGCCCTGGCCCCTTCCTGGCTGTCTTTACTTCCCCTGTCCAGGGCCCTTAGTCTCCCACTGGCTTCCACCTTCTCCTTCTGATCCTCTGGGGCTTGGGAGCTGCTCCACCTTCCTGTGGCTGAGTTGCCTCTTTCTCCCCTAGGGCTTGGGCAGTAGCTTCCAGTACCTCTACCCCCTTGTTGGCACTCTGGACAGGTGTAGGTGCCTGTTGCCCTTTGTGGTGGGGTTGGGTGGCATGCCTCTGGCTGGTCCCTCTCTCTGGTTCCCTTTTCCCTTCCTTTGCTGTTGTCTGGAGCTGCACTCCCCTCCCTGGTGCTTCCTGCATCTGCCGCCGGCATTCCATCAGCTTCCGGGTAAGAGGGCTGGGGCAAGTCTGGGGTACTTGGGGTACTCGCCCCGGACAAAAATATTAAAGTTTTGCTTTGAGCTGAATCCCCAAAATATGTTATTAAATATTTTACCTAGCACTATAAAAATACACAGTGAACTTTTTAAAATATATAGTGACTGCAGCGAAAGTAGTATATGCAGAAAAATGGAAGACAAAACCTTGTCTAGATGTGGCTGAGTGGATAAACAAATGGTATGAATATGCATCTAATAAAAGTTTTAATATTTTAAAACTTTGATTTTAAATGTTGAGTGTATGTAAGTAAGGGGACAGAGAGGAGAAATAGTTTGTAGTATAAGAGGCTGTTATATATTCTGTGTTTATTATTTTTGTGTATTGTTATCCACTTACTGTCTTTGTTGTTTACTGTTTTTCTTTACTTTCAAATTAAAATGTTATTTAAAAAAGGGAGAGAGAAAGGAGGCTGAGAATGCCTTCTCGTCCTGCCACCTGATAATATGTAAAGGATCGTTGGCTACCAGAGGCGACCTTTAAAGAGATCCATGTGGACTTCAAAAGGGCAGCTGTTATTAAGGCAGGACTTGACCCGCAATGGCTCTCTGGGCAGAGGGTTACTGGAGGCCAGAGCCACAACAGTTGTCACCACACTGCTCCAGCAGCTGTGTCATGGTCAGTGTGGCTCCTGCGCAAAAACAGCCTCATTGGGAAATGACCCAGCTGGAAAGGGGATCCTCTGAGGTCGGCAACTGCACAAGCTATTCTGAGTCCTTTATTTTTAATGTCTTTCCTCTCACCCTGTGAGGAAATGGATAATAGTCTGTTGCACAGCTCATCCTAGGACTTACGTAACTCCACACAATCTGGCCCTTATTGTGAAGAGAGAGGGTGGGGGAGAAAGGGGAAAATCCTGGGTTCTGCTGGTAATAATGACGTTCTTTCTTTCACCCTCGGAGCTCTGGGCAGAGTTTGTATAGTTGCCTTGGCTGGGAAGAGCATGCCAAAAGTCTTCAAGTGGTTTGCAGAATATTCAACCAGCTCTGACGGGATGGGGAGGGAGGGAATAGCTAGAATTTTTGTTCAGTCTGCCCAGCCCAGTAGCCTCTCGGTGATGCTGGGAGCCCACAGAAGACCGCAGGAAAAGGCAGAGAAGCCAGACAAATTGATCTGGGCCGGCTATTACAGCGTCTGCTTCTCACACCCTTGCTTTGGAAACTGGCTCTTTACGCTGTTCCAAACAGGAC
Source organism: Eublepharis macularius (assembly GCF_028583425.1). Taxonomy (NCBI): domain Eukaryota; kingdom Metazoa; phylum Chordata; class Lepidosauria; order Squamata; family Eublepharidae; genus Eublepharis; species Eublepharis macularius. Next base: position 218,249,973 of record NC_072791.1, on the reverse strand, counting down.
GATTTAAGAGCCAACAGGTTAACTGACAGGCGTGTCTGTCTGCTACACTCCATGTGGTCTGGGCTGCATAATGCTAAGCTTATGGGCCCGTGTCCGGACGGGAGCCTTCTTAGGACCCGTCTGCATGGCGCCTTGAATTCCATAGATAACAGAAACAGGGAGGGTCCTGACAAAACTTTAGCAAGTAAACTAAATTCTCTTACTTGCTAGCCTTGAATTCCATGACCAAAGAAAACATGCATTTGAATGCAATAAATAACGCAGATAATTCTGACCTCAGGTGTCTGGACAGCTGGGCTCCACACAACGGGTCTCTGAAGGAAAACCACTTGCTTCGTGGCCAGGTTGCCCTCACTGCAAAATCAAAGAGGCTGAATTTTAGAATATGATTTTTTAAAATCTCTCACACGCTTACACATTCACATGCATCTTTCTACCACATTCATTGAAATGAATGGTGATCCCTGCTCTGGTCACATCTAAATTAGATTACTGTAATCTGCTCTGCACGGGGCAGGAAACGGTTCAGAAAGTTCCACTGGCTCAAAATATGGTGGCCAGGCAGTTGTCAGGGGTTGGTTACAGGCAGGGCTTTTTTTCAGCTGGAATGTGGTGGAACGGAGTTCCGGCACCTCTTGAAAATGGTCACATGGCCAGTGGCCCTGCCCCCTGATCTCCAGACAGAGGGGAGTTTCTGTCTGGAGATCAGGGGGCGGGGCCACTGGCCATGTGACCATTTTCACTGAGGGCGATTCAAAGTTTTAAAAACTCACTCCTTGTTCCAGCTGACCCCAAGTGATGTCATTGCGCACACCTTGCACATGCGGATGTGGTACCAGGGGCACCACCTCCCACCAGGAGTTGCCCCCGGTGCTGGCAACCCACTGAGTTCCACCATGTCTTTCCCCAGAAAAAAAACCCCTGGTTACAGGAATTGTATCACCGTTGTGCTGAAAGATCTGCAGTGGCTACCCAAGTGTTTTGGGGCACCATTCTTACCTAGACGGCTCGGGGCCAGAGTACCTGAAGGACTCTTCCCATACTGGCCAGCCCACCAGTTAAGATCTGCCTCTCTACACCCCTGCCTTCAAAGGGAAGGCGGGTGGTGACAAGAGACTGGACATTTTCTGTGGTAGAGCCTCAGCTTTGGCACAACCTGCCCCTTGAGGCTTGCCTGGCACCTACTTTACTTTCTTTTAGGTGCCAAGCCTGAACACAGATTTTTACCCAGGCTTGTAATATTTGGGGTAAACCATCTCTGTTAATCTCATGCTTGGAATGCCCTGTGGATGGGATCGCTATGAATTTGGTTGTGACTTGATGGCACCTTCTTCTTTAATTAGGGGTTTTATTTTACGAGCTTTTTAATGATCTGCTTCTATTTTATGGAGAGCTTTTATGCTGCTCAGGTATCATGGCTTTTTTATACTCTGGTTTTGTCAGGACTTGCCAGGTGCATCCCCAAACACTTCACTGCATCACTCAGGTGTATGAGTTAAAGTTGTATTTATTAAAGAAAGATACCAGTGTCAAGAAGCTGTAACAATGGAATTGGCTGGGATGCCTAAAGGTAGTAAGGCAAGGTTAATTATAGGTGGATGTCCCTGCCCCCAGTGGGAAAGAAAGTCCATTAGGATTTCTGCCGCGCAGAGCCTGAGAAGAAGAGAGGAGGGGAGAGATGCAGGGCTTTTTTCCAGCAGGAATGCAGTGGAATGGAGTTCCGGCACCTCTTGAAATGGTCACATGGCTGGTGGCCCCGCCCTCTGATCTCCAGACAGAGCGGAGTTTAGATTGCCCTCTGCGCCGCTGAAGCGGCGCGGAGGGCAATCTAAACTCCCCTCTGTCTGGAGATCAGGGGCGGGGCCACCGGCCATGTGACCATTTTCGCCGAGGGCAACCCACTGAGTTCCACCACCTCTTTTCCCAGAAAAAAAGCCCTGGAAAGATTAGCTCAGTTCAGTCTCTGTGTAGCTTGGTCTATTCTCTGCGTTGAATTCAAGGTCGAGTTCCCAGGCTTGCCAGGAACTCCTAATCAAAACACTTTGCCTGTGAGATAAGCAGTTAGCAGCAAAGCAACAGAAAACAGGTTTTACTCTGCATGTACTCAGAGGCATATTATTCTAGCAAGAAACACTTAATACATGGCAGATATGCTGGAGGCTTATCTGACAGGTTTTTAATTGTGAGCCCCATTGAGCTCTGCTGAGGTGGCATAGAACAGGGGTTCCCCCACCCCCGGTCTGTGGACTGGTACTGGTCTGTGGCCTGTTAGCAACCGAGCCGCACAGGAGGTGAGTGACGGGTGAGCGCAGAGCTGGCTCCAGGGAGCAGCCAAGGTAGGTGGTAGCCTATCACCCCCAGATGGGACCGTCTAGTCACAAGAAAACAAGCTCAGGGCTCCCACTGATTCCGCATTGTGGTGAGTTCAGGGGTCATTTTGTAGAAAAAGAGCTGGTGGAACTCATTAGTATAAATCATTAGCATATGCCACGCCCCTTGACATCACCAGAAGTGTGTCATTAGCATAACTGATTTGCATATGCCACACCCCCTGACATCACCTATCCTGGCTGTTTTGGACCCAATCCTGGACATTTCAGGGCTGAAATTGGGCCCAAAATGGCAAAAAGGGGCTGAAAATGGCCGGAAAGGGGCTCAAAATGGTCAGGATCTGGCCGCTGCTGAGCGGGAGAGTGATCCTCCGCCCGTCAGAGGCCCAATCCTGGCCATTTCAGCCCCAATCGAGGCTGAAACGGGCCTAAATGGCCGAGAGGTGGGTGGGGCCACCTGACATGTGACCTCTTTGGGGAACTGCCAGAACTGCGTTCCTGTGCGTTCCCCCTCGAAATGAGCCCTGGGTGAGTTGTATAAATATTTCATTATATATTATAATGTAATAAGATAAATAAAGTGCACAATTGTATCATTCCGAAACTGTCCCCCCCCCCCCCCCCCGGTCTGTGGAAAAATTGTCTTTCATGAAAACGGTCCCTGGTGCCAAAAAGGTTGGGGACCACTGGCACAGAATATAGAAATATGCTAAGTAAATAAATAATCAGACCTTCTGCAGTAGAAAGCTTATTAATACTGACGATAAACAGAAAAAGACAGAGGGGACTCTACCCACAAAAACACCGTATGTTGTACTCTGAGCAGACTCCCCACAGTAGCAAAGCCTAGCTGTGTCATTGTCCAATTGCATTCTATTGGATGCAGTGGAGTGGTGTGTGCTTGCTTTACAGGTGCCTGCATTTTTTTCAGAGGTTTCTTCTCTTCACCAATCATCCCCATCCCAGCTACTTTGGAAATTCAGGAAGGAAAGGTATACATGCCCTGACTACGTTTTTTCTAATTACACAGAATACCCAAATTGCTTTTTGAAAGGGGGGGGGGACTTCTAAAAACGAGCTCTCATAAAATCTGTAGAACGAATTAGAATACCATGTGGATATAATGTGGGACTAAGGAATAGGTGGACATAAAAAATGTGCTTCATACTGTTCTGGTGAGTGGTTCAGTGGTTGGGCACCCTGCTGGTTCGAATCCCACTTCTGCCATGAGCTCAGTAAATGGTCTTGGGTAAGCCACTCATTGTTGTTATTATGCTATTTAATGATAAAGAGTTGGATACTTCCGATAAAAATCATTTTAGCCAATGTTTTATATAATTCACACCACTCAGAACAAAGGAAATGACCTGAGAGAAACATTTCTGCATTTAAGTTACCACATTCGTATTACGCTTGTTCTTTGTTATACATCCACAACAATATGTTTTTCAGCAACTTTACTGAATATGGAGTCAAGCAAACTTGGATCCTGCTGTTCAAAAATTCTAGACTTTTCTTGTCCTGACTCAAAACAAGCCCTGCTGACAACAGGCAATTGACTTGGGGGCATCTGAGGGCAGTTTGTCTCTTGCAGAATTCAGCCTACCCTCCGGTGGCTTCCTCTAGGGTAGCGTGCAAAGGAAAGAGGAAGAGGTCAGTGAAACAGCATTTGGGAATGAAACTGCTGGTTCCTTCCAATTTGCGTAGCCATTGTGTTGCTGGGGACCCCATCCCTGCTTTTCTGAGGGAAGGTGGAAGGCAATTCACTCACCGTGTCTCACAAGCCTGCAATTTTCATACGGAGGCTTGCCAACTTCGAGGTAAGACTTCGAGGCTAGACTACAGAGAGGAGGAAATGGCAGCTTATACCCTGGAAAATTGTATTGGTCTTTAAAGAGCTCCCAGAAACTTTGTAAAAGTGGGGAGATCTGATCAAAGATGTTTCCGCTTTGGCTCTGAAATGGCATGTTATGGGCAGGAAATCGGTGTAGAGTTAAATGATGAGATTTGATGGAGATTTAAGAGGCCAGACTTTGTATAGGACTGTGGCCAGTGAGTTTTGGGGGAACATACTGGGATTTCCACATGAGTACAATGCCGCTCTGTATGTGACGTGAGGCAAATGAAAGAATGCCCTGGCTTGTGACTATCAAGAGACTCATTTGTATGAAGACTTTGAATTCTGTTTCCCTTTTCATGAACTAAGAAAAAACATACCAGGCATTGGTTATGCACACAACTGCTTTCAAAAGTAAAAGCAGAAACACAAATCAAGCAAAATTCCTTGGAGAGAGCAATATTTTTTTTTCTATCTGGCCGTTTGCTCCAGAAAGAGCAACAAAGCTGATCGCAGGAAAGAATGAAAGACAATGAAACTGCCCATACAATCAGAGCCATTCAATTCAAATGTGTTTAAAACCATCTATACTCCTCTTCCTGTCTTACTGTGATTTCTTTTCTTTAAAACAAATGCGACTTCTTAAACAACACTTGAATATGCCAGTACAGTTTAACCTCAACGATTCAATCAAATATGGTAAGCTACTTTGGGTTCCCACTGGATAGAAACATGGGATATAATCGGGGCTTTTTTTCTGAGAAAAGAGGTGGTGGAACTCAGTGGGTTGCCCTTGGAGAAAATGATCACATGGCTGGTGGCCCCGCCCCCTGATCTCCAGGCAGGGGCGGGGCCACCAGCCATGTGACCATTTTCAAGAGGTTCCGGAACTCCGTTCCACCGCGTTCCAGCTGAAAAAAAGCCCTGGATATAATTAATTCAAACATACATTTTTCTGGAAAGATGCTGTGTGCTTTTAACAACTGCATGGCAAAACTGAGTCACAGCAAAAAAACAAAAAAACAAACCAGGGTTGCACCTACCTGTAACTGTTGTTCATCAAGTGTTCTTCGGTGCAGGAACACATGGGAATTGTGCATGCGTCGGGCTGGCCTACACATGTGCAGTTCCCATATGGGAAAACACGATGATGAAAAACAGGATTGCACCTAGGGTTGCCAGGCCCCCTCAATCTCCTGGCAGAGGACAGGGGCCTGGCACTTACCTTTGGGGAGAGGGGGGTGAGCGAGGGCCCCCACAGGCATGATGACATCACTTCAGGAGTGATGTCATTGCGCGGCCCCTGGGCTGTTCTGCCACGGATCAGGGCCGTTTTTGAGGCGCTGCAGAGCGCAGGAGCGTTCCTGCACTCCGCAGCGCCTCAAAATGGGCCCGATCCATGGTAGAACGGGCCCGTTTGGGGTGCTGCGGAGCGCAGGAGCATTCCTACGCTCTGCAGTGGCTAAAAACAGGCCTGATCCACACCAAAACAGGCCCATTTGGGGGCGTGGCAGAGCCAAGGAGCACTCCTGCAGTCTGCAGCTGCTGAAAATGGGCCCAGTTTGCCGTGGATCGGGCCCGTTTTGAGCGCTGCAGAGCACAGGAGCACTCCCACACTCCACAGCGGGCCTGATCCAGGCCAAAACAGGCCCGATCCCACTGGCTGCAGCGCACGGGAGTGCGCCGTGCCACAGGGGAGCACATAAGGAAGGTGCGTGGCCCCCCGCTGCTCAGGTAAGGGGGGGCGGGGTGTGAGGAGCAGGGGCAGGGGATCCCTCGCCCCCACCAGGGGTCTGGGATCCCTAGTTGTACCTACCTGTAACTTGTTCATCAAATGTTCTTCTGTGCAGAAATACACGGGAACTGCACAGAAGACATGATGAGCTATTAATTTCACTGACTTAGGTTTCAATTAGTGCCCAGATGACAGGGGAAAGTATAAGGAGGAAGAGAAGGACCTTAATGAAAGCTACAAGTTCCCATCATCCCTTGCCTCCCAGTAGTGATGGGGCCCGGAAGGTCACATCTTGGCCTTCCCCACAGTCTACTAGGAAAAGTAATGGTCGGGTGGGGACAAAAGGCAGCCTGTGTCCCCTGCAATCCTAACACCGACTCAACACAACTAGCTGGATCAGGGCGATTCTGCTCCCAACACTACCTATGGGAAATATGTTACTAAAAATAAATTTCCACCACCTGAAATCTATTTAAGGAATCAAAGTCTGTTGTCTGTTTTGTGCTGGATTTTCTGATCCAGTTCCAAAAGAGCAATCAAAGCAGATAAAGACGATGGTGAAAAGCATGCTTTTAGAGGGGAAGGCTGTGTTCAATTGGCTGAGGGTAAATGACATAGAATCACAGGGTCGGAAGGGACCTCTAGGGTCATCTAGTCCAACTCTCTGCACAATGCTGGAAATTCACAGTTACCTCTCAGAACACCACTGGTTGTCACCTATAGCTCCCAGCTCAAACCCATCCAACGTATCATCAGTGATCTACAACCCATCCTGGAAAATGATGCCTCTCTCTCAGAAGCCCTGGGTGGAAGACCTCTCCTTGCCTACAGACAGCCCCCCAACCTTAAACGACTTCTCACTTACAATCATGAATCGGCTAGCAGAGTCACCAGCACAGGTACCAGGCCCTGCAACAGACCCAGATGCCAGCTCTGCCCTTATATCTACCCAGGGAATACAATTACAGGACCCAATGGCATCAACTACACTGTCTCTGGCTCTTACAGCTGCTCATCCTCCAATCTGATATATGCCCTCATGTGCCAACAATGTCCTTCTGCTCTGTACATTGGACAAACCAGCCAACCTCTACGCAAAAGAATAAATGGACACAAATCTGACATTAGAAATGGAAACGTCCAGAAACCAGTGGGAGAACACTTCAATCTACCAGGACATTCCATCAAAGACTTAAAGGTCACTGTAGTTCAACAGAAACCTTTCAAAAACAAAATCCAATGGGAAGCTGCTGAATTGGAATTCATATGTAAATTTGACTCTGTCAAGCTGGGACTGAATAGGGACTATGAATGGTTATCTCATTATCAGAAGCAACTGATTTCCTTTACAGAAGCAAACTGATCTCCATATCAGAAGGAGCTGTTTGCATCTACTCCTCCCTCCCCTCTCCTCCTCTATATCTGACCAGTTTCTTCTTGCCCTCCATGCATCTGACGAAGAGAACTGTGATTCTCCAAAGCTTATGCTACAATAAAGTTGGTTAGTCTTAAAGGTGCTACTGGACTCTTTTTGATTTTACCTAATGTAATGTAATGAAACTCATGTGCCAACTCGTCCCAGCATTGCGAGTGATACCATTTAGCCCTGTGGGTAGAAAGTAGGTAGGGGAGGGCAATTTTTTGATCCCAAAAAAGAAGCACTCACTCCCCTCATCAGCTTCATAGCCTCCTGCAACACCTTTTCATTAAAAAAACAAATGTGAGACTGCTACAGGCATCTGCCATGGGAAAATCTAGGTCCCCCCCCCAAGTTCTTCTGTTATATTATGGCCAAAAAAACGGTGTGCCTAAGGTTGCCAACAGGCCTAGAGTAAATCATCCTGCCCCTTTAATACAGGCTTGGTGGGATGTTATTTACCATTTATTTATTTACTTATTGTATGTATGTATGTATGTATGTATGCAGGGCTTTTTTTCTGAGAAAAGAGGTGGTGGAACTCAGTGGTGGAACTCAGGAACGCACAATGTTATTACTTTGGGTCAGCTGGAACAAGGGAGGAGTTTTTTAAAGTTTAAATCACCCTTAGCGAAAAAGGTCACATGGCTGGTGGCCCCTCCCCCTGATCTCCAGACAGAGGGCAATCTAAACTCCCCTCTGTCTGGAGTTCAGGGGGCGGAGCCACCGGCCATGTGACCATTTTCTAGAGGTGCCGGAACTCTGTTCCAATGCATTCCAGCTGAAAAAAAGCCCTGTATGTATGTATGTATGTATGTATGTATGTATGTATGTATGTATGTATGTATGTATGTATGTATGTATGTATGTATGTATGTATGTATGTATGATATTAGATTTTTAGTCCGCCCTCCCCACCAGGTGGGCTCAGGGTGGAGTACAACATTTCAATTTACATAAATAACAGTTAAAAACAGATAAAACAATATACAAATAACATTAAAAGAACTTTATACAATAAACACAATACAGCTTCATGGCATACCATGCCATGAAAAGGTTTAGCTGCCCGTTTCTGCACATTATGCTACTGTTAAAGGGATGGGACGTTTTCCTCCAAGCAATGCTCTTCATGCCTGGTGACTGAGAGTCTCTCTACATGAGACACCTCGCTGTGTGTTCGTCAAGTGCAGGAAGACACAATGTTAGCCAGGAAGCATAGTTTTTAAAGATAGAGCCAGCAGAGATCACTCCTCAGAGGGTTTGTTAATTTCATCTTTGCCTCCACAAAGGCTCTGTCAATTTCACCTCTCCAGTCTAAAACTGTGTGGGACTGCAAGCAGAGGGCAGTGAGGAATGGAAATGGGTTCGAGCTGCTTTCTAGAGTTGGGCTTGGACCTGGAGAGGCTATAATGGGATAAAGTTTCCCTTCTGGCATTTCACAGCCCCTTCACGCAGCTCCGGTGTATAGCAGAGCATTTGCCCTGTTGCCGGCTCTGTCTTTTAAATCTACCCTACCCTGCTAACGTTGCATCTCCCGACACGTGTTCTTCACAGATGTTTCGTTTAGAGAGACTCTGAATTGAAGACCTAAATCCAGCAGATTCCATGGGGAGAGGCTAAAAGGAGCGAGGGAGATTGGTTACACACATCCCTTCCTGGTGGGAAAAGCTGTGGATCCTAGGAAGTCCCCTGGGAACAAGTTCTTGTTTGTGTCCTGTATCACACACAGATTACAGAAAATGCAAATCAAGTCATTTAACTATGGGTAAATGATCTTAAAAAGAAAAAGGGAGTGTTGAGTGTTGGCCACACTGTCAGAGAACTTAACATGGGCCAGGTCAGGCCTTATTAAAATGCTGCTCACGATGACGTCCAGGGGCTTCATTCACAACTGAATTGAGTGACGGTGGGATTTCCACTGAATTTCAATGAGGGAGGGAAGGAAAATGCATGCCAAGAAGGTGTTTTATAGGTTTAATCTAGTTCTTATTATCGCACCCCCTCCTTTACGCCTTTGCCAAAGACTGTCAGTGGGCTTAGACTGAGCAAGGAGAAGAGAGAAACTCATTGCAGTTGTTGTTTGTGTTTGGGTCCACTTTTCGTTTTCTACTTGTAGATCTATTTGGTGGGGTCTGTATCAATTTGCTGCTTATCGGACAGGCTGTCCCAAGGTTTTCACAGATGGCAATAACCGGGGAAAGGAAATGAAGGTCCCTGGAAAGCCAGTTTAATCAGAGTTCTGGTCACTGGCAGAGAAAGGCTTAATATACTTTCAAGAGGAAGAAGTACATATTCACTGGTGGCAGTTTTAATGGTTTTATATATGACGGTGATGATGAGATCCATCAGACAGTCTGTCATTCCTGAACTCTGGAGAAACGGGGTTGGGAAAGAGACTGAGATGGAATTAATGTGAGCTTTTATCTTCATGTCAGTGGATAAGAAAGTTAGATGACTGGTTTTAAATCTTTCCCTTACATAGCAGAGAAAGTCCTAAGCCCAGACAACATGCGACATAGGAAATCTGTGGTAGGGTTCCTTGCTGAGTTTTATTTTTGCATTTATGCAGTTACGGGGCCTCCAGATCTAATCACAGCAGAGACCTTGAGGGACTGAAGTATTTAACCTTTCTACTTAGCAGGGGTCATTTCGTATAAAGACCCATTTACTCAAGAGAGCTTGGATTTCTTGTTGCAAGGGTTGGGAGTCACCTTCAACGTATCCTGTCTTCCATAGACTGACAGTATCCTTCTTGGGAACTGAGATGATTTCATTCTTTGTTCTGTCTAGCCTAAACCTAGCTTCTCCCTTCACCTCCCTGTGCCCAAAGCTTTAACGGTCCTTATCCTGATGGCGGGAACCTTCCCTATAACTAACATCACCAACCCCATTTACGTCACTTCTGCCAATTCACATGTCTGAGGACCTTGTACTTGATGGATCTCTAATAAAGTTACTTCCACCAATACACCTGCGTGTTTGCTGTGGGGAACTTGGGGATTCTACCTGCCAAGGACTGACATTTTGGCAGAAGTCCCTTTCTCTTTTCCCCTGGACCCAAAACCCTGACGACGGACTGCTGGCACCATGCTGTACGAGTTAGACCAGGGGACTTCGGAGTCACCAGAGGAACAATTAATCAATCTCAAACTGGGACTGAGCTTGGGGAATGAGGTGGCTGGAGACCTTTCGATGGAGCCTCTCCAGGCTCAGCGATGACAGACGAGAGCTTGGAGTGATCCCTAAGAGGGGGGCGACCCATTGGAACTGGCTGGTAACCACCCTTCGAGAGTGGGCGGCCCAAAGATCGGCGGGCCAACCGACTCGAGAGAAGATGTGACGGTGAGGCATGGCTTCTGAGCTGGAAGAGCTCCTCAGATCGGACACGATGAAAGACGAGGAGACCACCCTCCACCTCATGAAACCCCCGAAGCTAGGGGGTGAGCCCGCTGGGTCAAGGGTGCATGACTGGACTTGCAGTCAGACTGGGGGAACTCACCTAAAAAGCAGTCATTTGCTTTGCACTGCAAGGTAGGGGAGAAAAAGCTTCCTAAGAAGAACGTGTGGAGCCCGAGAAAAATGGCAAAAAGCCCCACGGTCACTCCGTTGGTGGAAGTGGGGAAGAAGGAACACAGGAAGTGCTTTCTCTCCTTCACAGCACCGATCACTTTGAGGTGTATTCCTCCAATGTACATCTGACAGTAAGCCCAGTAATACATCCATGACCTAAAACATGTTGGACATATTGTGTAGTTACGCTCTCAGCTGCTTGAGTTTTGACCTGTGACCCTCATGTCGGCAGAGCCGTGCTGGCCAGGGCAGAAATGGGACAATGGCAATGGCCACATACCCCGTCCCCGATACTACTACTTCTCTGCCATTTTTCTGCCAGCACCTGAAATTGGCCATTTTCACACTGCTTACCAGCCATGGAACATCGCACCGAGCTCCTGGAACGACAGTGTCTTCCTGGTGCAATTTCGCACGAGAACAGTTCTCGTGCAAAATCGCACCAGGAAGACACTGTCGTTCCGGGAGCTCGGCGTGATGTTCTATGTCTGGTAAGCAGTGTGAAAACGGCCATTATCTTCAATTTCAATGTCCCTCGCAGAGAAAAACACCTGGGGAAAAGTGGTAGGGGGGGAGGGAGAATCTGGGGGAAAGAAAGTTTCAGCAAACCCTTCCTGTCTACCTTTTTCAGTGCTTTAAACTGCCCCGTCCTCTCACTTCCTAGCAATTTGGCAGCAACCCAATTCTAATATGTGCCTCTCGTAATCTCTTTCCTTTAAGCCTCAGAAGCCTCACTTGGCTAGAGAGCTTAGTATGTGGCTCTTCCAGTTACAGCCAAAATAAGCAATTGTTTATGGAGGAGGGACACAATCCGTTGACATTTTCCACTACATGTTGTTTTCATACTGGATGTTAATTCGCTTCCCAGCATGGTAGTTCTGGGCTATAAAATACGGTGCAATCAGAACCTGAAGGGAACAGGGTTTTTTTTTTCAAAAAATGTAATTGTATTTTACACAGATCTTGGAATAAGAGATTTCTACATATTATTACAAAAGTACGCAAGCGCCCTTCTGTAGCTGCTTGAGCCAGAAGATACAGGAGCTGAAGTTCACTGATCAGTTTAGGAGACAAAGATTTTGCTTTTAAAGAACAGGAAACGTGAAAACAAGGAAGAGAGTCGTTGTCATATTAGAGGCAACATTAACATTCCAGCTGTTTGCTGCAGCACATTAAAATGAAATCAGTCATGCACTCCACATTAGCGAAAGAGTCGGGCTCAAAGCCTTATTTGACAAACACATTCTTTGTAATTTGCAAAGGACAGAAATGACTGCTCAAGTAACAGTGTCCAGTGTCCAAAGCCTCACACCTTCTATTCATTAATGGCCCAAATTCAGGAAATAACTTCAGACCAGGGTAAACTTGAAAACAAGAAAGAGTTGAATATTTGTACTACAATCTGCAACGCTACAAATGTGCCATGCCAACTTCAAGCTTAAGGCATGGATTTAATCAGAACAAGGGGATAAGGGTAATAAGGGGACAACGTTCTGGGGGATCTGGTCAGCTTGGGAAACCGGGAAGCCATTGCCTGGGATCCTGCAATGGCTCGCCGCAGCCCTGTGTGTTCCTTAAAGGATGCAAGTCAACAAAGAAGTAAGACATTGCATTTGCTTAACTTTAAAACGATGCTGTGTTTTTTTCTTCTAGAACTGCACATTATTTTAACTTACCTGTCCAGTCGGATGATTGGAGTGGGCAATACACACGTTAAAAGCCACCCAAACTCAGCCAAAGTGTGCAGCAGTGGACCGTAATCTGCTTTGATTTCACTCCCCTGTATTCAGATATAAAGATATGGATACTTCTTCAGAGTTTTAACCTGCGTTTCACTATGCACAATAGCTGAAGATCTACTGTAAGTGTTCTTGGTCTTGCACACTAGTTCTAGTGCACAACATAGGGTGAAAATATACATTACTAAGTACCTGGGGATGTTCAAGTGAACCTCATTTCACGTGTTCCCCCCTCCAACTTTCCATGCACACTAGCCATGTGAATACATTAATGCGTTCGATATCAGTTCCTCTTCAACTGCTAAAAGTATCTCAGGTTCCCCCACCTCCCACATGCATTCATTGAAATGCAGATCTTGACAGTTTCTCACATGTTAAAGAAAATCCAAATTGGTAAGTCAAAGGAGCCTACAGTACTTGTTCTTGCAGCTAAAACAGAACTGAACTGGCGCTTTGCCCTCCAGATGCACTCGCAGATGCAATTACTCAAAGGGAGCTCCCATGAAAGCGGCATTCATGCACATCAAGCAAGAACAGCCTGCACGTGGATTGAGGACCACACAGAAAATCTTACACTTGAGCAGCCACAGGTAATTCGCAACATGTATTTCCACTCATAGCCAAGACATGAGGAGTTCTATGACTCAGTTTCCTGTGGTTTTCTAAAAGTTCAAATGAGTTGAGATTGGAGGTGAGGGAGGGGGACAGACAGGGTGGAGGAAGGAATGCAGAGGGGTTTCTTTTACAACACATTCCTGATTTACATTGCCCATGACTGAATAAAAGGCATGTATGTAACAAATTCTTGTTACTGGTTTCGAAGGCTTTACTAGACTGAAAATTCTCAGTTTGTGTGAAGCAAAAAAGTATTTTTTTTAAACGTGGGATATTGATCGAGCACAAAATTATTTGCATATGGGACAGCAATTCACCTACTCACAGCTCTTTTTGCAGCTGAAAAAGCATACATGGGCTCTTCAGAGGTGCGCGTGATTGCGGTGGAAATTCAGGCAATGTCTGTGCGCTGGGTTCTCCCCCCTCCCCCATGTTAATAAACAGCTAATTTGGATTGCGGCTCGCTCTTTTTTATTACTCATAGATTTCCAGTTCTGAATAAATGCCAGTTAATGAAAGCCCATACTACTTATAAAATTGATTAACTTTGGTGATTTTAAAGAAATGTGTATTTTTAAACTATCCTAATTAGAAATGTTATAACGAAAAGTTTAAAAAGTAGAAGGCACAGTGGCTAGTAGAGCAAGCATCACTAATAAGGGGGGAAATGTACTCCAAGAGCCAACTAACTTTGTGAAGCTATTGTGGTCGAGGAACTTAAGAAGGTCAGCTTCTACGGTTGCTTGTTCCTTAAAAACCGGTTCCATCATTTTAAGAAAATGTTCTGTTTTTCCACCAGAAGCTGCTACCACACATATATGCTCCAAGAAACAATAGTGCTGACTGTGCCTTTTGCCACTCAGCTCCTATATACAGCACGGCCATAAAATAAACCCAACCCTACGTGGTGTAATTTGTCAGCTAAGAGTTTTTCTTTATGGAACTGCTTAACATAAGGATGGGATGAAAGAGAAACTGCAATAAATGTTTGTGGCAAACTCCTGCTATTCAATTCTTCAGGGGAATCTGTATTTGAACAAGGGAGCTGTGACTCACAAAAGCGCATACCTTACCACAAATGTTGCTAGTCTTATAGGTGCTGCTGGACTCTTACTCCTTTCTACTACTACAGACAGACTAATATTGGCTACCCATCTTGATCTGTCTCAGGGAAATCGCGATTTACATGCCGTATTTTATTATTCAGTTCAGTACTATGCTGGGCTTTTTTTCAGCGGGAACGCAGTGGAACGGAGTTCCGGAACCGCTTGAAAATGGTCACATGGCTGGTGGCCCCGCCCCCTGATCTCCTGACAGAGGGGAGTTTAGATTGCCATCCCCACCATGTGGCGTGGAGGGTAATCTAAACTCCCCTCTGTCTGGAGATCAGGGGGCAGGGCCACCAGCCACGTGACCATTTTCTCCGAGGGCAACCCACTGAGTTCCACCACCTCTTTTCCCAGAAAAAAAGCCCTGGTACTATGTGACTTCAATGAATTTACAAAGGTGTATCTCTGCTTAGGATGGCACTGTTACAATATCACCAAGTCTCAAGTATATTGAGTTGGATTAGGGTTGTCAGCCCCCAGGTGGTGGCTGGAGATCTCCTGGAATTACAATTGATCTCCAGGCCATGGAGATCAGTTCACCTGGAGAAAATGGCTGCTTTGGAGGGTAGACTCTATGGAATTATACCTTGCTGAGATTCTTCCCCTCCCCAAACCCTGCTTTCTCCAGGCTCCACTCCCCAAATTTCCAGTAATTTCCTAACCTGGAGCTGGCAACCCTAAGTTGGATCCAAGATCTCGAAAACAGAGGGGAGTTTGGATCCTTCCTGCTTTCCCCTTCTTCCAGCAGATGTGTGGTAAAGTTACTGCTGAGGGTGTGTTTGTGATTTGTGAGAACTAAATACCATGTAGAATAAAGAGGGAGCAAGAAGGGGGAATCAGAAGACCCCCCCCGCCCCTTTCTTGCATGAGTTATGCAACATGAACTGAACAAAAACTGGTACACGGGGGGGGGGAGGGGGTGATTTCAGCCAATCCTCCTTTTTGCAGCCGCGCCCCCCCACAATGCCTCTCCCCTGACCCTCAGAAGCAGCTCTGCATGCAGAACAGGGGTCTGCTGGGGGAAGGGCAAATAAGGAAAGATCTGCACTGCTTATTACAATCTGTTTGATCGGGCTACACTGATTTAAAAAAAAACAAACAGAAACTGGAAGTTACCTCAATGACAGTCCACTGTTCTACAACTATTGCATCATTTCCTTTCCTGTTTGAACCTGGGACTCCGGAACCTTCTTCTTCATATATAAACAGACCTTCTAATGATTTGGACAGGTGATCAACTGAGTGCAGTGGAAAAAATAAAACGAATGATAGAAACACTAAACATTTTAAAATATCCTGAGATCAAATTAAGTTTCTCCCCACCCCCCCACCCCGCTCAGTAAGTTAAACCCACTTCCCTCCCCTCTTCTGATTGTTTTGCAGTGGTTTCCCAAGAATTGGACATTTCTAAAAACTGGAAACTTCCTATTGAGCTTTGTCCTCGCCTTTGGGGAAAGACAGACAGAAGCGATAAAAATAGAACTCCCGACACACCCCTCAGAGGCAGGGGGAGCCCAGCGTCCTTGTGGCTCTGTGGTTGAAATGACAGATGTACATGCCAGCAAACTGAATGACTGCTTCAGTCTTACCCCCTTTCTGCCACTGCTCCAGGCAGGCTGCCCACGTCTTTATTTTTAAAAAGGCCTCTTGAATGTTCAGGCATTTACTCATTCCTTTCTTGCCTTATTAAAACAACAGTGGAACCTTTTTGATGGAGCAAAACTGTTACTGAGATTTGGGGAGGGAGCTTGCTTTGGGACATCACACACCATCAGCCAATCAGCAGCCCACACTGCCAGCTTCTGCTTCCAGCTTCCAGAATGGTCCCTGCCCCCCCCCCCCAGTTCAACCCTAGAAAGGGGCCGTTTTCACACGTCTTACCATCCGCGCAAAATTGCGCCACAAACCGGAGTCATGATGGGAAATCGCACCAGGAAGACGCTGTCATTCTGGTAGTTTTGTGCGATTTTGCGCGGCTGGTAAGACGC
The DNA here is from genome assembly GCF_028583425.1 of Eublepharis macularius. Taxonomy (NCBI): domain Eukaryota; kingdom Metazoa; phylum Chordata; class Lepidosauria; order Squamata; family Eublepharidae; genus Eublepharis; species Eublepharis macularius. Next base: position 218,233,630 of record NC_072791.1, on the reverse strand, counting down.
GTGAAAACAGCTAGGAACTTATGTCCAGACTGAATGCAGGCGAGAATTTCTGAGAGTGGCCTCACTACTCTAAAAATGCTGTTAGTCACAGTTTGCAGCCATTTCTTTGTACTGAAATGTAAACTCTTCCTTAAAGAATTTTCTGTCCCCGATTGGCTCTGCTGCCTGTCATAAATCTTCACTTTCTTTTTCACAAAGCCAGCTTCTCCTGGCATAGTGGGTCTCCATTTGTTTATTTACTTGATTTATACCCCGCCCTTCTTCTGAACGGGGACCCGAAGCAGCTTTCATCCTTCTCTTCTGCTCCATTTTATCCTCACAACCACCCTGTGATGCAGGTATGGCGGAGAGCTTGTGGCTGTTCCAAGGCCACCCAGCAAGCTTCCATGGCAGAGCGGGGAATCGAACCTAGATTGCCCAGATCCTAGTCCATCACTCTAACAACTACCCCTGCTGGCTGTTTGCACTTTGTAACCAGAGGTCACCTTACTGAACACTGTGGCTGAAGCGGGTTACATAAAGGCACGTATGGGGCACTGTGAGTGAGAGCCAAGCTACAAGTGACGAATGACACTTGAACAGCAAGTGAACAGACTCGCGTGTATTCCTCCCTGTTCACTTGCGCTCCACTTGGGCTCCACAAGTGGAGCGCAAGTGAACAGGGAGGAATACACAAGTGGAGCGCAAGTGAACAGGGAGGAATACACGTGAGTCTGTTCACTTGCCGTTCAAGTGTCATTCGTCACTTGTAGCTTGGCCCTGCGTTTTAGGCAGGTTCCATCTGCGTAGCTCCAGCCCTTCATCTGCCCATCACCATTTTCGGTTCTGTTTCTTGATCTCACTAGAGTATCAAAAAAAGCTGGGAGCTGGATTCTAAGACTAAGGCAGATCAACGTCTCCTGCTAAGAACTTTGTTCTCACAAGTGTATAGCCCTTGTGTATTCTATGATTTCCCTCTTTGGGTTTGTATAGAAATACATCCTTTGTGTGGTAAGCCTGCCTCCCTCACCCCTTTTTGGCCAAACACATACAACCCTCCCCAGAGAACTGGGCTGAGAAGCAAACTGTTCTTCCTATTACCAGCAGAATTTGATGGAATTCCTTACCCCTGAGTATACTGTACCCTGCACCCACCCACCCCCGTCAAAGGTAGCTGTGGACATTTCTTTGCTTAGAATCACATCCTCCTTAACCAGGGGTCATTTCATAGAAAAAGAGCTGGAGGAACTCATTAGCATAGCTCATTAGCATATGCCACGCCTCTTGCCATCACCGGAAGTGTGTCGTTAGTATAACTGATTTGCATATGCCACATCCCCTGACATCACCTATTCTGGCTGTTTTGGACCCAATCCGGGCCATTCAGGGTTTAAATTCAGCCCAAAATGGCAAAAAGGGGCTGAAAATGGCCGAAAAGGGGCCCAAAATGGTCAGGACTGGGCCACTGCTGAGCAGGAGGGTGATCCACCACCTGTCAGAGGCCCGATCCTGGCCGTTTCAGGACCAATCCTGGCTGTTTGGGGCCTGATCTTGGCCATTTTGGGCCCAAATTGGCCCGTTTCGGGCCCGATCCAGGCCAAAACAGGCCCCAAATGGCCCAACTGACATGTGACCTTTTTGGAGACCTACTGGAACTGCGTTCCTGCACATTCCCCCTCAAAATGAGCCCTGCCCCGGGTATATTTTACCCTGCACCCACCCCCATCAAAGGTAGCTGTGGACATTTCTTTGCTTAGAATCACATCCTTCTTAACTGACTGAGCCAGCATGATGTAGTGGTTAATCGCATCAGACTAGGATCTGGGAGACCCAAGTTCGAATCTCCACTCTGCTATGGAAGCTTGCTGAGTGATCTTAGGTTAGTCACATACTCTCAGCCTAACTCACCTCACAGGGTTGTTGTGAGGACCAAATGGAGGAGAGAAGAACCATGCAAGCCAATTAAGCCAAAAGATGGAATATAAATGAAGTAAATAAAAAAACAAACTGACCTTTCTATGCTAGATATAAATGCAGTCTATTTGCCAATGATTGGAAGCTGAGTGGGCGGTCAGAGATTGCAGGCTGTGGCAGAGCTATTTTTGCACCCAATCCCCTAGGAAAAACAAGAAAAATGCTGGTTGTTGTGGATTTTCCGGGCTGTGTAGCCATGGTCTTGACATTGTATTTCCTGATGTTTTGCCAGCAGCTGGTGAACCGTCAGGAAATACAATGCCAAGACCACGGCTATACAGCCCGGAAAATCCACAACAACCATTGTTCTCCGGCCGTGAAAGCCTTCGACAAGAAAAATGCCGCTTCTTGCAACACAAGCACACATGCATCTGCGCCTTCCCTCACGATCCCGATCCATCACTTCTCCTGTTATACAATAGTGACTCAGTAGCACAGGCCATGTCATTTTCGAGTTCCGGTACCGTTCTGAAATAAATCTTACTTCAACCCCATTTTCCAGGAGTGAAGACAAACAGTATTATTACCCTTACCTTTAGAGCCTTCCCAGTATACAAACGAGTCAATTAATGACAGTCCTTGTTTGTAATAGTATGTGGTTAATTCCAGCCAATCAGCATCCATCGTACTAACCACAGGCCCCTTCCTTGTCACTTTTAGAGATAAAACGCCATCTTGATATGTCCAGCAGGTAGAGTCGTCCTCAAAAACATTGAAGACTGTATATAGTTTGTTATCTGAGGAAAGGTATCGGGGGCAGAAATTAGACTGGAAAATCATGTGTTGAAGGAACTGAATAACATGAATACAATGTACTTCTGTAGCATTTACCCAGAAAAACTGGGTAAAGTACCTGATGAAGGGAACTTTGACTCTCAAATGCTTATACCCTGAATAACAACAGCAGCAGCATTTGATGTATATATCATCGTTCAGGACAACTTAACACCCTCTCAGAGTGGTTTACAAAGTATGTTATTATTATCACCACAACAATCACCCTGCGAGGTGGGTGGGGCTGAGAGAGCTCTGAGAAGCTATGATTGACCCAAGGTCACCCAGCTGGCTTCAAGCAAAGGAGTGGGGAATCAAACCTGGCTCTCCAGATTAGAGTCCTGCCGCTCTTAACCATTACACCAAACTGGCTCTCATGAACAATTTGATGGCCGTTAAGGCGCTACTGGACTCAAACCTTGCTACCCAGAAAAGCATTTTTTCAAGAGGTTTGCTGAGGGTTCTCATGACATGAAGGCTCAGCTTGACTTGGGCAGGCCATTTCGGTTTGAGAGGAATGCTTCTCCGTCAGTAGGAAAGCCCGTATGTCGAAATCTCCCAAGCTAAGAGCCAAATTACAGACAACCTACTAAAGATACTTCACGCTTCCATTCCAGCTGGCACCCACTTGATCTCCTCGTCCTTCTCTGTATGCACAACACTAACCTCTTTGAGGCCCTTCCTCACTGGCAAAACACTTCTTCCCTGTCGCCCGTGTCCACAGAACTCGTACTGTATCATCTTACCAGCTTTCCAGCAAAGGTCTACCCCAGGTATGGTACCCTTCTTGGTTTACACTCTGTTTCTGAGCGCTCTCCTTTTCTCATCTGCCAAATCTGTTTTTTACACTCTCAAAATCTCGCTGCATCCTCCTCTCTCTGAAAGTATGGTGCTGAAAATTCCTGGAGTCCATTTTTTCCAAATGAAATATAGCAAACACCATGCTCCTAAGTTTTTGAAACAAGTCATTTACTCTACCCTGACAACTACTGGAAATATGGCACTCCCCTATTGCCATTTCTTTCAACAGCCAATTGATTGCCAAAACCCTATTCCTTGTTTTGTTCTTTTCATCCTTTCCTCTCTGCACTTACAGGTAAAAACTTTTATCTAAGGCCTGCTTCTCTTTTCTCTAACTTCTTCCCTGTCTTATCTTGGTTCTTTAGCTGATTTGGAACACCTAGACAAAGAGCCTACTTTCTGCACAAACTCAGTTGCTAATAGACCTTCATGCCTTCTGCACACTGCACTCTAAGATGGAACAGTTTTCTTCCAAAATTGTGTAGTGGTTAGAGTTTTAGGCTAGAATCTGGGAGACCCAGGTTCAAATCCCCACTCTGCCATGGAAGCTGGTTGAATTTGGGCCACTCACAAACTCTCAGTTTAACCAACCTCGCAGGGTTGTTGTGAGGATAAAATGGAGAAGAGGAGAAAGGTGCAAGTTGCTTGGGGTTTCCAATGGGGAGACAAATGGGTATAAATAGGGTCCCCAGGTCCCTAGCCTCTCCTGGGGGTAGGTGGGGAACCCAGGGCTTATCCTCTGAGTCCTCCTTATGTTCATGCTTCACATGTGCGTGCTCTCGGAGAGGTGGCTACTTCTGACCCATTTGGGTCCAAAATTGGCCTCAACAAAGTGCAGGAGCGTGTCCGTGGCCAGCATGATGATGTCACTTCAGGAAGTGACGTTGTCACACACAGGACTTTTTTTCTGGGAAAAGAGGGGGTGGAGCTCAGTGGGTTGCCCTCGGAGAAAATGGTCACATGGCCGGTGGCCCCACCCCCTGATCTCCAGACAGAGGGGAGTTTAGAATCTCAATTCCCCTCTGTCTGGAGATCAGGGGGCGGGGCCACCAGCCATGTGACCATTTTCAAGAGGTTCCGGAACTCCATTCCACCGCGTTCCAGCTGAAAAAAAGACCTGGTCACACACCCCCGGGAGCATGTCACTGGTGGGCAACTGGTAAGCCTCGGTATAAATGAAGTAAATAAATACTATTTCAGCACACAAAAAAGCCCTACTTCAGCTAGACTTTTCCTGAACTACGCTGCCTGCATCAGTGCTGCGACTTGGCTGCCACTGTTTGGCAGTCTTTTATCTCTCTGTCCATCTGATGTATCAAGGTGGGTAGCCCTATTAGTCTGTTTGTAACACTAGAAAAAAGCAAGAGTCCAGTAGCGCCTATAAGACTGACAAAATTCATGATGGGGTATGAACTTTCCTGAGTCACAGTTCACTTCTTCAGATATGAAAGCTCATACCCTGCCACAAATTTTGTTAGTCTTATGTAGGTGCTACTGGACTCTTGCTCTTTTCATCTGGTGTAGACAGTTGTAGGCACTGCACCCTTTCCGTATGCCATAGCATCACCTGTGCAAAGGCACAGTAGGAACATTACAGTGCATTGTTTTATCCAGCAAGCATTGGTCCCCCCAAGGGAACTATTGTTAAGTCATGCTAGCTTTCTGGCACAATCCAAACCATATGACCTGGAAACACTGGGAATGATTCTTAAGAAATTGGCCCCAAACACAGTGAAAACACTCTACAATGCTGTTGCTTCCAGGTTGCAACAAAAGTGATCTCATAAGCGCTCTTCGCTTTGGAGTGTATGCACGCAGAAAAAAGAAAGTAACTGCCCCCACACTCACCATTTGCTGGGGGACCTGGTAATCCTACTTCAGTCACACAGTGAAGATTTTTGTGCTGTGGTGCCAGCTGCTGCCAAAGCAACGTTTTTAAAAATCTGCACAGCCAGTCAAATTTCCAATGGCCAATGAGAAGCCTTGCTGGACAAAATCCCCACCTGGCCACACCCACTTTCTAAAAACACTTGGGCCATTTTCACACTACTAACCTGCTTCTGTGACGTTGAGAAATGTCGCGCAAAAAAGACGGAAGATAGCATCTTCTCGCGAGAGTTTCGCACGACATCGCGAGAGTTTTGCGCGACATCGCACAAAACTCTCGCGAGAAGACGCTATCTTCTGTGTTTTTTGCTCAACGTTTCACAATGTTACGGAAGCAGGTTAGTAGCGTGAAAAGAGCCCCAGTGGGTGCCAGAAGAGATGTTGGCAGGCACCATGGTATCTGGAGGTACCTGATTTCCATCATCCATATGAAAGCACTGTATAAATTTATGAAGATACATGCAGTTGTACAAGGGGGGAGATGGAAAAACAGAGCTCTGTTAAGACAAATGGAATCCTCTCCCTTTAGATGTGAATTGGGCCTAGATGCTCACAATTGGGCCTAGATGCTCACAAGTAGATAAAGAAATGATTGCACATGTTTTTGCTATCCCATGTTCCTCAAGAGGACACTGGTACTCTCACAACATTCTGTCCACAGTTTTTGAGTCTTTTCAAGGGAACTGCTCACACAGCATCTTATGTCATTATCTAATACAGGGGTTCTCAAATGTCAACAACACAAGAACCTCTGTTTTGGTTTGAAAATGTTCAAGGCCATCGCTCCCTTGTGGATGCTCACTAGGCAGCAAACAGTCCCTTTTCAAAAGAGAGGCTTCCAGCCTCTCACATCCTCAAAACAATACAGTAAGAGCCTCATTGGCTATATTTTAAAAGTAACATCAAGCAAATATGATGGACTAATGGTCTGACTCGGTATAAGGCAGCTTCGTCCGCGTGTCTACAAATATCTACAATCTCTGAATGTGCCAAATGTCTGCTTTCTGAAAATGGGGATTTTTAAAAAACACTTATTCAAGGCATGTAGAATATGTTGTCCGCATTCTTAAATACCTTCTTCTTTCTTTAATTTCGTAGGGCCAGGGCTGTCTAATCTTCCCTCTTGAAGATTAAAATCTGGACACTGTCTGCTGTTGGGTTGAATTTCTTCCTCTATCCCACTCTCGGAGGACTGACCGCTCAAAGTCCCTTCATTCGAGTTCTTGACATTTTCATCAGAGTTGTGCCATTTCTGCTCTTGGTGCCTCCTGCAGAGTGTCGAATCAGACTCTATATTTCCATCTGTGCTTGTGCCGTTGTAGACTTGAGACTGAGGACAAGGCTGTGTTATAAATCCAACAAACTTCATCCCTCTTTTTGCAGCATCGTTGATCTAAGTTTTTCAAAGAAAGTTATACTTTAATGGGATGAATTTCAAAACTGTGGACCAATGACATGGCGTTGGTATGTGGGTGTGATGGACAGGACTGGCTCCAGCTCCATCTCTCCTCAGAAACCAACCAATGAGAGGGGGCAGAACACTTGAGCCAGGGACAGTTGGAGTCTGATGGAGAGACTGAGAGGCTGACAGAAGGCAGCAGAGATATTTGCTGGATGATCCTAAACTTGTTCTGTTATATTGAAACATTCCCAGCTTAATCCATTTATTGATGAGTTTAAAACCATTCACTCCTATGTTCCATCTGAAGTCATTGGCTGATGGAAAATATCTCACACACAGACCTCAAACACTCTGGTCATATTAAATGGGCCACGTTTAAGTCAATGGTGGCAACATATCTCTTAAGTTCCCTTTTCCCCAATAGCCCTAGGCAGTAGCTGGGTGAGAGGAGGTGCATAAAGGGAATGGGCTGCCTGTGTGGAGGAGTCTCTGGAAGAGGAGACGGCAGGGAGACTTCAAGGATTTGGGTCAGGGCCCTCTGCCTGCTGTAGTGGAGGCTAGACAGGTGACATGTGGTGACCAGCCTTTACCGGCCTGAGAAGCCCCAAATCTGTGAAGGGAGGTTTAGGGTGGGTGGCAGGGTGTATGAAAGGCACGAGGTCTGCCATGGGTATAGAGAAAAATGTGTACACTGGCACGTGAAGACAGGCCATGTCTATTTTGCCCTGACTACGACGTTACTGTCTTACTGTAGCTTTTCAAAGCATAAGCTTCCAGTCAAACGGACACAAGTTATTTGCAAACCAATGGACATATACATTTTCCTAGCCTCATACATACCTGTAATGCAAACCATCATACATGTAGTCATCTTTGTACACTCAGTAAAATAAAAGGGAATTTATTGGGGGGGGGGGTTTAGCCTGTTGCATTTAAATGGTATCGTTTTTATTAATTATAATATGTAGTTGCCTTGAGCCACAAGGAAAGGAGGGATAAACATATTTTAATAAATAAGAAACAAGGCTTTAACAAATGTTGAGATTCTGAAGATAGATATTCAAATGGCCTATAATTAGCAGTACTGAAAGATGACTTCTGCAGGTACACAGACAGGTAATCAGATATTCTGCTGTAGGGTAGCTTCTGTTTAAACCATTTCTTGCAAGTGAAGGCCAGCCTTCAGGTGGTGGCTGGAGATCTCCTGGAATTACAACGGATCTCTAAATGACAGAGATCTGTTCCCCTGGAGAAAATGGCTGCTTTGGAGGATCCACACTATGGTATTATACCCGGCAGAGCCACCTCCCTTCCACAAACCCCGCCCTCCCCGGGTTCCACCCCCAAAATCTCCAGTACTCCCCAACCTAGAGCTGAAAACCCTACGGAATGACTGTTAAAAGCTCAGTGAACGTGCAATATTCAAAGATGAGTGGATGCACCTCAAGAAATGTATGTGCCAGTGCCGGAAAGAGAAAGTATATCATTAAAAGAAAGAAAGAACAAATTCTGATATTATGTTGTCATTGCTACTTATTTCTGTTTCAACCTATAAAGCCCTATATGGACTGGGACTGGCATATCTGCGGGACCGCCTCTCCCCATATGAACCCCAGAGGACTCTTCGCTCTAGCGATAAGCATCTATTAAAGATTCCTGGCCCTAGGGAGGCCCGCCTGGCATTGACCAGGGCCAGGGCCTTTTCAGTCCTGGCCCCAGCCTGGTGGAACGCTCTGTCCAATGAGACCAGGGCCCAGCGAGATTTATTAGCATTTCATCGGGCCTGTAAGACAGAGCTGTTCCGCCAGGCATATGGTTGATGCTAGGCAGTGCCCCCTAGCTGGAGGAGCACAGTATATGCCCTCCCTACTAGTGACACCTCCATCTCTCATACATCCCTGGCAAAATACTCTGGAGATGGCTAGATAGGGGGTCGTCTGGATTATGTGCCGCTGTGTTTACATACATACATACACACACACATATGTGTGTGTATGTGTGTGAATATGTTTACATGTATTTTAATCTATGTATTGGGATGTTTTATGAATTTAAATTGTATATATGATTAAATACATTTTTAAACTTGGTTGTGATCTGCCCTGAGCCTGCTGATGTGGGGAGGGCGGAATATAAATTAAATATAAATTAAAAATTAAAAAATAAATTTTCCTTATAATGGTCCGCACGACCACTTGTTTTGTTATATCGCCAGCTTTTAGACAAACATCTTCTGTATTTTCCATTATATGGCCTATAAAGATTTGTGAGTTTATAGGGTAACACATTAATACAATATATAATAATAAAGTTTAAAAAAACAGTGTTACAATTTGAACCAGTTTGCAAGACAGCGGAGCACAGAGAACATAATGAGGGAATCGCAGTCTCTCTTCGTCCCCTTGTGACAGGCGGAGCAGATTTCCTGCCACACACAGTTTTGAAGCATTGCACATCTAAGCCCTTCAAACGGGTACAATATTTAGCACAGCAGCAGCATGATTGCACAAATCCTCCCTGTGTGCACAGTTGAGGTATGTGTGGCCTGTGCCTGAGAGCATTCATCAGTACTAAACCCCAGAGCAGACAAGATCTGTGTTTCTCATCTATCCATTTCTAGACTCATAATTCTAAAAACAGCCCCAGAATGTCTTCCTTTAGCGGTATTGCTACAGATGTTATAAGGCACTCATGTCCTGTTTCTGTAAAATTTCAACTAAGCCATGAAGTGATGGGGAGAAAAGAGCATGGCCCGGACACTTGGGTGATGGAGTGCTTTAATTTTGCTCAGTCCTGAGAGGTTCAGAACACATTTAGTGCATGACAGTCGAACTCTTGAACTGAAATCTCATCAATGTAACAGCCAAGAAAAAGCATTGAAATGCCCCATTCATCTGCTGCTGATACCATTCCAGCAATGTATAGGGACAGCGTTTGGGTTAGATCCAGGGCTTTTTTTCTGGGAAAAGAGGTGGTGGAACGCAGTGGGTTGCTAGCACAGGGGGCAACTCCTGGAGGGAGGGGGTGCCCCTGGTATCACATGCGCATGCACCAAGTGCACACACGCTCCCAGGACCACACAATGATGTCACTTGGGGTCAGCTGGAAGAAAGGGGGAGTTTTTTAAAGTTTATATCACCCTTGGCAAAAATGGTCACATGGCTGGTGGCCCTGCCCCCTGATCTCCAGACAGAGGGGAGTTAAACTCCCCTTTGTCTGGAGATCAGGGGGCGGGGCCACCGGCCATGTGACCATTTTCAAGAGGTGCCAGAACTCCGTTCCACTGCATTCCAGCTAAAAAAAAGCCCTGGTTAGATCCAAAGCAGACCTTGCATGAATGGGAGGCACTTGAGGAAGGGGGAGATCCACCCCCATGATCTGCAGCCCCTTGCATTGGGCTCTGTTCTTTTCCCAAGCCTCTTGGTGTTGTACCTTTAAGGGGCAGCAGCAGGAAGAGAAAGATGGGAAAGATCACTCCCCATTCAATGTCTTACTATAAATTGTGAATGATCAAAGACCCAGGCCTGGCCCTTAGCAGCACAAGTGTTGTTGTCTTCAGTGAATGAAAGCACAGGACTAACTCAAAGTTTGTTTACTCCAAAACATTTTTCACCCCAGTTTTCCTAGTTAGTTCAAGATGCCTTACAAACAAGGTCAAACGACTGACTCCGCTCCATAATGAATCCCCTCCAACAAACTGACAGCTTCAAAGGAAGCAGCAAAAAACAGCAAGCTGATGCCTCTCTCTCTCTCTCTCTCTCTCGCAATTGTAACCTGAAACTGTACGTCCAGCAGGGATAACCTAGGGCCAAGCTACACGTGACGAATGACACTTGAATGGCAAGTGAACAGGCTCACGTGTATTCCTCCCTGTTCACTTGCGCTCCACCTGATCACTACTACGGGCCAAGCTACAAGTGATGAATGACACTTGAACGGCAAGTGAACAGGCTCATCTGTATTCCTCCCTGTTCACTTGCGCTCCACCTGATCACTACTACGGGCCAAGCTACAAGTGACGAATGACACTTGAACGGCAAGTGAACAGGCTCATCTGTATTCCTCCCTGTTCACTTGCGCTCCACTTGATCACTACTACGGGCCAAGCTACAAGTGACAAATAACACTTGAACGGCAAGTGAACAGGCTCATGTGTATTCCTCCCTGTTCACTTGCCCTCCACTCGATCACTACATGATCGTCTGTTCACTTGCTGTTCAAGTGTCATTCGAAATGTAGCTTGGCCTCTAGACACAAAGGCATCCTCCTGTCTGCCACAGCCAGAATGATGCCATTTTAAAGTGGCTTTAAAAATTCCCCGAGGGCATTGAGCCTGTAGTGGGTGGGCTGGCAGAGTCCTGTTGCATCTTTTCAAGTACCCAAATGGGTGCCCCCTCTTTAAAAGATATGAGGGGTATGGAGGGAACAAAAGCGTTTCAGCTTGCGTGCCATGCTCTTGTGGCATTTTTAAATTGCTTAAAAATGGCGTTGGCGTTGCTGTGACAGACCTGGGGATGCCATCGCGTCTAGACTGGCCTTCAGACTGGGGCTGCCACAGACCGTGTCTTGAGTTACCGTGGGCCACCAGCTCAGCAAGGAAGGAAATAAAAATGAATCTATCTAAAACTGCAGCTTGGTCCTCTAAATCAAAATCGGAATAGGGGTATTGAAGGCAGCCTCTGCAGCACATCAAATGTCGGAACACAAAAATCTTAAAGAGAGGAATTGCAAAAATGGCCGTACCTTCTCTAACAGACCCTTCACTGCCTCATTTGTCAGTGTTTCATAGGTCAAAGGACACTCTTCAATCACAAGCTTGGGGTGTCTTTGTGCTCTGGATGCTGGATGCTTCTGGCTACAACACAGAAAGAAAGCAGTCTTGGTTGAAATTTGCTGTATCTTGCACAAAATGCCAGCACACAGAACTTGCTTCTTTCCAGTCTTTGCAAATTCTGTCCTCTGGATAACACTCCAGTTGGTCTAGATTGCAAGTTCCCCCAACAAACAATATCACACATAAGAGATTTTATCTATTGAAACAGGTGGCTTACCTATCACTCATTTTCTTCGAGTGGTCATCTTAATACTTCCCCCTCCTCATCCAAAATCAGCTCAAAAATAAATGTCCCCAACTTGTTTTTTCACTTGTTGGTGAAATAATAAAGGGGAAATAAAGGCAGGGCTCATTTTTTGGGAGGGGGGGGATGCGCCAGAACACAGTTCTGGCAGTTCCCCAAAGAGGTCACATGTCAGGTGGCCCCGCCCACCTGACTCTTGGCCATTTTGGGCCTGTTTAAACCTGGATTGGGGCTGAAACGGCCAGGATCGGGCCTCTGACGGGTGGTGGATCACTCTCCCACTCAGCAGCGGCCCGATCCTGACCATTTTGGGCCCCTTTCGGCCATTTTCAGTAACCTTTTTGCCATTTTGGGCCCAATTTCGTCCCTGAATGGCCAGGATTGGGTCCAAAACAGCCAGGATAGGTGATGTCAGGGGGTGTGACATATGCAAATCAGTCATGCCAATGACACACTTCCGGTGATGGCAAGGGGTGTGGCATATGTGATGAGTTATGCTAATGAGTTATGCTAATGAGTTTCTCCAGCTCTTTTTCTAAGAAATGACCCCTGAATAAAGGGACTCTATACTCTTCCCCCAGAGTGTGTGAAAAAGCATTTTGGCAAAGGTTGTTTTGAGCCGGAAAATAAGGACTTAAAGGTTGGTCTTTCTCTGCATGCCTTTCTTCCACTCTTGCGGCTTTGAGTTTTATAAAAACACCACAACATGGGAGAAAGACTTAGGGGATTCTGTGTAACAGCTTAAAAGAGTTACAATGATTTTTACCCCAGATTTTGTGCTCTCTCTGCTTACTTCCCATTCCATTTTCAGATCATCTGCCCTTAGATAGATTCCCAAGTCCAGAATTGCACAATCCATTAAACATTTGATCTACTTCTGTTCATTTCAGGACAGTGTTCCTCAGCACAGCCCACAATAATAACTGACATGCCTTAAAGAATTAGCACTAAAAATTCTGACAATTTAAACATTCGCCCCCACCCGTTGTTACTTCTTTCGCTGTTGTAGAGATTTCTCTGCATGTTTTATGTGTGTGTGTGTGTGTGGGGGGGTCATATTCCCCTAGGCTATACACTGCTGAGAAAATGCAATATAGTCTTATAATGCAGAAGTTTTCAAACATTAGAATAATCGAAAACCCCATTTTTATTTTTAATTTTATTGCAGACTCCTAAACCCTCCTCCATCCCACAATAGCACCAATTGTGTTGGACAAACCCATTCAAAGAGTGCGGCATGTTGCCCATGCGCCTTAAGGCCTCCACCCTCCAGCGACCTCCGAACTGCCTTAAGTCCAAGGAGGTCATTCAGGATACAGATATTTAAATAAATAAATGAAAACATTTCAGTGATAACCATATCAATCAGCTGAAATAATAGGTTTCCATTGGCTGTGCGTGGCCTACAAGGTCAGCTCTCAAAGGATTGCTGATTATTTGGGGCTGCAACTCGAAAGGTCCTCACCCAAGTTCTAATAAATTTTACTGCCTCCCCCATTGGAAAGAACTTTGAGCCCAGAGCCCATAAGAAAGTTCCTTACGGATTAACGACGTTCAGTGAGATTCCAGCTGACCCCAGATATTTTCAGATATGGCTGCAAATCTCCTGGTGGGGCCAGGAGATCTCCAAGAATTACCACCAGTCTCCAAGCTATTAAGACCAGTTTCCCTGGGGAAAATGGCTCCTTTGGAGTGTGGACTTCATGGCATTACACCCTGCTGAGGTCTCTTCCCTCCCCTCCCCAGGCTCCACCCCCAACTCTCCAGGAATCTCCCAACCCAGAGTTGGCAACACTACATTCAGAGCTGCTCATAAATATAGAAAATTACCGCTGTCATTCAAAATCTTAACTTCCAGCACTCAAATGAAAACAACACTTGGCTAATACCTACTAGCAACAAAGCCCGTCGTGCCTGCCCTCCCCTTTCTAGAGCCCGTTGTATGTTTCCCACAAAGGGCTCTAGAAAAGGGAGGACGGGCAGGTGAACATTTCCTCCTCTTCCATCACTGATCACAGGTCCTCACACTCCACTCCTGATCCTGGCCTGGTGAAGGAGGTGGGCATTGTCACCTTCTCCTCACCTGATCCCAGCTGGATGAAGGGGGCCGGCCTTTGCCACCTGCTCTACTCCTGATCTAGGCTCGGTGAAGGAGGATAGGCATTGCCTCATGCTCAGCTCCTGATCCTGGCCAGGTGAAGGGGGGCATTTCCACCTGCTCCGCTCCTGATCCCAGCTGGGAGATGGCAGGGGGCAGGCATTGCCACCTACTCCACTCCTGATCCCAGCTGGGTGAAGGCAGAGGGAAGGTATTGCCCCCTGCTCCACACCTGATCCCAACTAGGTAAAGGGTGGGCAGGCATTGTCACCTGTTCTGCACCTAATCCCAGCTAGGTGAGGGCAGCGGGCAGGCCTTGCCACCTGCTCTGCTCCTGATCCCAGCTGAGTGAATGCGGGTAGTGGGCACTGCTCCCTGCTCCCCTCCTGCTCCCAGTTGGTTTGAAGGGCAGGCGGGCATTGCCAATAATAATAAAAATAATATTTGATTTATATACCACCCTTCAGGACAACTTAATGCTCACTCAGAGTGGTTTACAATGTCATTATTATCCCCACAACAAAACACCCTGTGAGGTGGGTGGGGCTGAGAGAGCTCCAGAGAACTATGACTAGCCCAAAGTCACCCAGCTGGCTTCAAGTGGAGGAGTGGGGAATCAAACCCGGCTCTCCAGATTAGAGTCCCATGCTCTTAACCACTACACCAAACTGGCTCCACTTGCTCCACTCATCCCAGCTGGGTGAAGGCGGGGGCAGGCATTGCCGCCTGCTCTGCGCCTGTTCCCGGCCTGGGCTTCCCGCCGTGGCTCACTCTCCGGGGGTCTGGCTGCCTCATCTGGGCTTCCCTCCACAGCAGCGCCCTCTGGTGGTGCACCAGGGCAGGAAGTGAGTTGTCTTGAATACCCTTAGCGTTTTATATACTGGGATGGACCCAAAGTGGTCTCTGTCTTTCTCCATTATGAAACTCTTTACATTGGCAAATAAAGTGAAAACTAGTTCAATTTTATGCCAAAAGAAAAGAAGAAAACAAAAGAAGCTGTGATGACTGCTTGTATTTCTTCGGTAGCACTAAAGTTTTGGGGCTGAACTATTGGATCCTGGTAATCAACCAGCATGTTGTTCTGAAGTGATCTAGACATTACAGCAATTCTGTTCAGAAGTAAATCCGAGCTTAATGGAACTCCCTAGTTAAGTGTGCTTGGGATTGGCGAATTTGTAAGATCCTGCCTTTCAAAAGAGGGGAGAACCTATTCCGTTCTCTTCCTTTGAGGTGGAGGGTTCTCCGTCCCTATTCCTGAAACATTCAGAGGGTGCCATTTTTGTGTTAGCCAGATGTCTTTTGTTCTACCAAAAATTCATGGATGTTCTCGAGTACCCTTGTGCATCCCCAGGGGTCCCTGGACTCCAGTTTTAGCTGATTTAATAGAAATAACATGCCAGTTACATGCAAAAATGAGAAACAAGCTCACATTTTTTCACTTATTTCTGTCGGCATCTGGGCTCCTCATGCCTTGATTTGTTCAAAAGTGAAGGTTATTGCACTCTTCAGTAACTACTGGGTTTTATTTTCGGATACTTAAATTACACCGACACTTATAAAAATGGTGGTGATAACAAGCCGTTTGCTAATTTTAAAGTAAGTAAAAATTATGCAGCGATCATGATTGTAATTTAAGTAATTAGACTGTAACCCATACCTTAATTTGAGACGCAACAGGACAACTCTGTATAGATGACTTGCTGGAAAGTGCCTTCTTCGACCAACAGGTAGTAAAACGGGGTGAATGGCTCCTACCATATATCCTTTAGTATAATACTTCTCTACCTTTTTTGCAATATCCAGCACAGAGCTGATCTTGATAACATCGGGATTTGAGGAACCTAAAGGGATTGAAAGCAGAGAAAAACTTGACATCGCTTACTTAGACCCTCCATTTATATATAAAAATAAGTTAAGCTGCAACACGCCGCGTGGGAGCTTGCCGCAGGCGTCCTGCTCGCAGGGAACTGTTTAAAACCATACAGGTGTGTTGCATGTTTTGTAACAAGTTAGGTTTTAGTTCAGCAAAACAGTGCTGGTTCAGGAGCCGAATAGGGCCCCAGTGGATCTTTAAAAGGCCATTTTCTGCCATTGCTGTGTTACAAAGCGTAACATGTAGTTTGACCTTAAGAGTTAGTGGCCGGAGCACCAAGAGGCACAACAATAAAGTTCTGAAAATTAAAAAAGAAGTTATTATTGATGGAGTATTGATCCAGGTTAGATGTATGTTAGATTACAGTATCGGCTCTGGCCCCAAACTGCATCAATTTATCTCCAGGCTTCTGCACCACACTGTCAAAATACCTCCATTAACTCTCCAAACTGCTTCCCAGACTTTTGTGCATTCCGCACAGAGAAAGGCTGCAACTGCTGCAGAATCAATCTTCCCCCAACTTTCCTGCAGCTTTTCTCCCTGCACACATACCCTGATTTTTTCCCCCCAGCAAAGTCAAACCAGGGCTTTTTTGAAGTGCAGAATGCTTTCTTCAGTGTGAGGCCTAGCTCTGGCCCGGTCTGGATGCATCACTGTGATTTCCAGTGTATATATGACAGGGATGATCTAACTATCCTCCAAAGAACCTTCTTCTAGGCTAAGGAGACTTCTTCCAATGTGATGCTCCTTAGGCAGGAAGAAAGCTTCAAACTGCTCAGTGGAGGGTAGGATGGGGTAGGATCTGCCACAGTGGGCAGGAGGGCATGTGGCATATATGAGGTGGTCCTCAATTCTTCTCCCCCCATTGGGTATTCTGGGCTGCCACCACCCAAGTGGATCAACCCTTCTTTCGTTTACCAGTGGCTTGGGACGCAGGTTGTGCTCCATGGGTGTGATAAGTGTGTGGATGCTCTTAAGTCCCCCCCCCTCCCCTTCTGCTGCTGGCCATCCAACCCAGCCTAGCTAAGAGGTTGTAGTGCACACAAGGACGAAATGGGAAGACATGCAGCTGAGACTCTTTGAACACAGTCTGAGTTCTTAAAAGAGAAAAATCTTTATTCACTATAACTCAACTTTACACTCTAGACTGGAGCACAGATACATAGGGGAAAAGGTATATCACAGCACTAAGGACTATTGAAGAGCTAAGAAAGAAAATAAACACACTTGAGGCTAGTCTGAGCCTGTTGGAAATTATGAAATAGAGGTAGATTCCCCTATATCCCCACACTCACTTCTGGTCCATTTCAACGTCCAGAAACCAGTGGGAGAACACTTCAATCTACCAGGACATTCCATCAAAGACTTAAAGGTCGCTGTAGTTCAACAGAAACCTTTCAAAAACAAAATCCAACGGGAGGCTGCTGAATTGGAATTCATATGCAAATTTGTCTCTGTCAAGCTGGGACTGAATAGGGACTATGAATGGTTATCACATTATCACAGGTAACAGATTTCCTTTACAGAGGCGGGGTCTGGGGGAGCCCAGTGGCACCTGGCGTGGGCTTTTGGGGACCACAGTTCTCTTTGTCAGATGCATCTGATGGGGAGAGCTGTGGTTATCGAAGGCTTATACTGCATTGGAATTGGATGGTCTAGTTGTTTTGCTGCTACAAATTAACACGGCAAACTCCTTTGAAGCCTCACACAAGCCAGCTGATCCCCACACCAAAAGGAGATGTTTACATTTACTAGCAAAGGAATGTTTTGGTTGCATCCTCCCTCTCCCCCCCCCAATTGCATCTTCTCTCTCCTCCCCCCTCCTCTTCTATATTTGACCAGTTTCTGTACCATGCATCTGACAAAGAGAACTTGATTCTCGAAAGCTTATGCTACAATAAAATTGGTTAGTCTTAAAGGTGCTACTGGACTCTTTTTGATTTTGGTCCAGCTTGAACACTGCTAACAGGGTGTCCAGATCTTTTAACCTTTCCAGCCCTAGCTGGGTGGGTTTCCCTTCTCCCAGTCCTGAGTTGGGGGTGATGTCTCTTATGGGTCACTTGACACTCTTTTCTCCAATCAACTTGGAGCCCATATCTCCTTCCTTTATTGTCCCACTCAGGTCACACAAATAGTCATCCATCTTGGTCCCTTCCAGGCAGAGGAGCAAATGGGTATTTCCTTGCAGGGAACTCACCTCTGCTCAGCTGGCAATTAAAACTGTTTATTACTCCCTTCCCTGGGAAAAAGTGCTCTTCCCTAAGATTTGGGTCCCTGGGGTGTAATTCAAAGCATCTTACACTCTCCTTTCACAACAGTATCCACCCTAGTAGATAATACAATGTACTATGTTTTTGTGGCCAGTTATATTGGTGCCTAACCCAATTATCTACTTATATGGGAATATGATAAAATATGATCATTTCTTCCCACCACTTATCAAACTAACGTGAAATCCTAAGTAATACCTTTTCACATTAGGGTACGATATCACATCTGTATTGTATGAATGAAGCTTCAATGGAACATGAACGCACCGTGTGTTGATTATTCTAATTATAAACCTCTCTGTTTTATCGGTTTTGTACAGTACTTACATTATATGTGGGCTCCACAGTGGCACTGTTATTCTGACAGATTGCAGTCCTAGTTTCATGATTTTACTATGCAGAAGTTGCAAGATTTGTTGAGACATCAAACCAATGTGCAGGATAAGGTGTACCGATGGCTGTATTAGCATGTCACAACTGCGATCATGTTCTAGAACTTCAGGCATGTTATTCTCACAATGCACTACTGCAAACATTACAGACCCAAATAATATCTGTTGTTAGGTGATAATTGCTGCAATCCAATGTACGCTTTTTTGAGAGTTGGATTTACTTTGGAAAAGATGCACATAATTCAGCTTGAAAATAACGATGGCCTTGTAAATTCATTAAACATATATGAATCCTAATGAAGCTACTGAAGGACAGCACGTTTGAATATTCTGGTCAAGGATATTCAAGGGCCTACTCAGTAGGGTTAGGGAAAGTTGTTCAGTAAGATATACTTTGTAGAGAGGAGAGATTAGGGAATGGAACTTGCCTACCATCCCCTCCCCCTGAAGACTGCTGCTGCTCCTGAAACATGCCCCTAAGCTCCAGAGATCCCTCAAGTGAATAACACATGGGTCTGCAGTGGGTGAAGGAAATTGTTGACAATCTGCCTCTTCTGCCAGCAGGAAAACAATATTTGGAGCCAGACTGCAATCTAAACTCCCCTCTGTCTGGAGATCAGGGGGCGGGCCCCCCGGCCACGTGACCGTTTTCAAGAGGTGCCAGAACTCCGTTCCACCACGTTCCAGCTGAAAAAAAGCCCTGTTCCTAACTCCCCAAGAGTTTTGTTTACAACAAAAGATATCTTTTTTCAGAAGAAATTACCTCCCTCAAAATCTTTTGAAGCTCTTTTAGGTACACAACTTGAGCTGTCAAACAAATTGCTGGATGATTAACATCGATTGTCCAATGGCAGGTTTTAGATCAGCATATCATTTGTATAGGCATTCAGCACAACCAGCCTGACATGCGATAGGATGTTGTTGCTACTACTTCGTACAAAGACATTTTGTTTGTTCCACAAAAGAAATAGATGAACTCATCAATACAGAATGATGAGCTGAATATAAGAGTGCTGGAATCCCAAGGTAGCAGTAAGTTCCCTGCACATTAAAAAGTTATTTAGTATATATTACTCGTGTGCGTAAAGACTCTGATAGTAATAAAAATGGGTATTTTGTGTCCATTGCAACAACACATTTTGGAATTCAATTTCAGTAACAGTTACAGTAAACTTTTTATTACGAAGTGTACCAGTCCCAGAAGTACCGACTACAGAACAGAGGTGCCTTTTCTCTGTGGGAAGACATCTGGGGTGATTTGTTTGTTTTCAGCTTTTTGGGACAGAGAGAGTCACTTGCTTAGAAACAAGACACTCTGCAAAAGAAGGAAGCTGCTCCCTGCAAGCCACAGACTGCCTCTAACTGTACCAATTTCAACTTTACTTCCAGGACAATATTAAAAAGCTGTTAAACCAAGATTATACGCTGAAAAGAGATTTTCAAATTGACTTCCGCACAACGGTTTTTAAAGAGTTCTTATTCCTTCTGCTCTCACTGACAGAATTTAGCTTTCTCCAGAACACTGAAAAAGTTTGTGTTTCTTCATAGAGGCACTAATACGCGAAACATTTATATGTATGTACATGCTCAGCAGTACTGTATTCTGACAGTGTCACGATTAACATATTTCTAAACTAATGTTCGATAATGAATTTCCCCATATTTAATCATAAGAAACACAATTAACAACAAAGCTTTCCCTCCCCAAGTTCCTGACACAGGCAAAACATACCTTCTAATGTAAAATCTAGCAATATGTACTCATAAGCAGAGTCCGTCTTTGTTTCCACTTGAGGTCTCTTCAGTGTTGAAAATATTTTTCCGGGGCTACTATCATCTGGATCTTCTAGTTTTCTTAGTCCGCACCCCATGGCAAGGCCTACAAAAAAAAAAAGTAAGGTGCAGAAAAGGGGCTAGAGGCAGGAATGGAGAACGCTGGAAAATCTTTTTCTCTAACTGGAGAAAAATGTAACAAAAATCTGGTTCAGATTTTGTTTGCTTTCAGCCATAAAGCCAAAGGGAAAAAAAGAACATTTAGCTCCCAAGCTAGGAAATGAAAACATTTTCTGTCCATTTTATATTCTGGGCAGAGTCTCCAAACTCAGCGAGAGTGGTGCTTCTTTTAGAGGAACATAACAAGCGCTGCAAACTTAGCAGAGATTTTCCATGCCACGTCAATTTACAGCCAGCCCCTTAGCAGCGTTCTGTTGCAGAGGGCACCAATGAGTGCTTTGTCTGTTCCTCTGGGCTGAATGATAATGATGTAAGAAAAAAACTGAAATAAAAAGTTACAGCAAAACTTCAGCGTGATTACTTACAGTCAGGAGACCAACTCTGGCACGGTAGCAAAGAAACAGAACAAAAAGAACAAGTTACTCAAAGAATGGGAATAAAGAGCCTCAACATGGTTTGAGAAAAAATCATTTCCAGAAAGGAAGTCAACTTCAAGAGGAAATTGCTTCTGGCATCTTAAAGGAGAGCAAAGTAAATGAAAAGCAGTTCAGAGTCTATTTTAAATGTGAGGGTATGGCTCGTACTTCCTTTGTAGGAGACAGCTGGAAAACTGCACACAAATTCTGGCGTAGCAAAGGATTTTCTTGGCTAGAAAATTGTATTTGGAAAAACCGACGATAAGCAGAAACAAGTACTTCCCTGCTTTTGACAGCCTGCATTTGAAAATAATGAAACATACATCGCAGTAAACCTGATAAAAGATTTGATTCAAATTATCTCTCCTTTTTCTCCTTTTCTCTAAATTATACTTAAAGCAGTTCTTAAAACTTCTGGGTTCGGTAGTTTGCTAAAATGACTGAAGCAGTGGATATTCAACAGCTTACTTCTCCCCCATTTCTTCAGTACATACAATAAAATTAAGCCACAATGTTATCAACAGCATTGTTCAAAGATTTCAACTCCACAGCAAATTGCTGTATTATCTGAGGCACTCGGCTCTGTAGCTGGAACATCTTGCAATTACAAACAAATTTGCCAGTAGTACCTTAACTTTTGACTTGTCCCAAAGCAGATTCTTATTCACCTTCCAAGTTTTTCAGTTTGTTTATGGACTGCATCCAGAGGTTCAGCATAACATGTGAAATGTTTGACTCTTTTCACTGAACGGCAAACCACTTCTTTTGAACAAAGTTCTGAAAGCAGTTTGCCATGTAGCATAGGAATAGTTGTACAAGAATCACAATTCCAAATCCCTTTTATGTATAGGGTTGCCAGTTCCAAGTTGGGAAATTCCTGGAGATCTGGGGTGGTGAAACCTGGAGAAACCTGGAGAAAGTGGGGTTTGGGGAGGGAAAGGGCATGGCATAATTCCATAGAGTCCACCCCCCCAAAGTAGCCATTTTCTCCAGGTGAACTGATCTCCGTGGCCTGGAGACTAGTTGTAATTCCGGGAGATCTCCAGCCACTACCTGGCGGCTGGCAACCCAAATTATGTATGCAAAACTATTTGAAGGGGCCTTTAGATCCTGATTATTCTATCAAATCAACACTTTAGCACTGGGTTCTCCAACGTGAGGCCTATTGGCGCCATGGGACCCACCATGTTCCCTGGTGCCTGCCAAGTTTTTCAGAAAACAGGTGGGCCATCGATATTGGCTGTCCTCATTCAAATTAAAGTGTTTTCCACAGTTACAACAGCAAACCTTTTGAGTTTGGCTTTGCCTCCTGTGTCAGCCTGCACAGCTGCACCAGGGGCCAATTGGGTAAAAGATGCCCCCCTAATCTAGCATCGGGTGATTTTTACCAAATTGGCCACTGGTGTGACCCATTACTTCTGTGTGCAAGGTAAGATCTCCTGGCATACCCCCAGCCCCCCCCCATTTGAGGCCTGGGGGGGCTGGAAACTATACCTGGGAGTGATCCAAGTAAGGCACATGGTCATATATCATAATGGTGGTTATTATGATATTTTAAAAAATTAGCTCGGGTCTCTGTTAATAACAAGGGAAGCAGACTGGCCAACATGCAAAATTTCAACAAACAGCATTTACAAAAATACTTTTACACTGCTAATTTTTTTAAATGGGGGATTAATTGAAACCAAGGAAATTTAGGTCTTGCAAAGAAAGAACACTAAATTAAATCACGGATTTATTTAACCTCTGTGTAAAGCCTTTAGGAGAGAACTCATTCATAGCTATGGAACAGGATGCCATGAACATGCAGACGATACTTGGCTCTGTATCTTATTATCGAAAGCCTCCGATGATGCAGTAGAGAGACTAAGTTGCTTTTTGACAGCAGTTGTCAGTTGGCCGAAAGCAAAGAAATTGAAACTGAACCCAGACAAGACGAAAGTGATGCTGGTAAAAGGCTATTGTGCTTCTGACCTTTGATGGGGTTCAGTTGACCCTGATTTTCTCAGTTAAGAGTCTAGGGCATTGCTGCTGGAGAACAACTAAACACAGCTGCAAAAAAGTCCTTCTCCAACTCAGTATCTTGGAAGATGGCCCCCTACCTTGACACAGCTGATCTGGCCACCTGGATTCACGGCATAGTAACATTGAAACTAGACTACTGTAAAGCACTCTGCATAGGTCTCCCCTCAAAGTCGACTCAGAGACTCCACCTGGTGCAGAATGCCGCGGTTTGCTTATTCTCAGGAACTAGATAGAGTATGCATATCACGCCAATTTTGCAGTCACTCCATAGGCTTCCAGGCTCAATTCAGGGTCGTGACTATCACATTCAAAATCCTTTAAGGCCTTGGCCCCTCATATCTGTGCAACTGCCTTTCCCCCTATGTTCCACCACGGCAGCTTTGCTCATCTGAACAGGGCCTTCTGCAGATACTGCCCTGCAGTTGGGCAAAATCACCAGTTGCTCACACACATGCTTCCTTTGTGGTGGTTCCCACCTTATGGGACTGTCAGGCTATGGGTGACAGGACATGGCAGACAGATCCCTGTACCATTGCAACAAGAAGTCCAAGCTCTTGGTTAAATGGTTTTATTCAGAAATCCAATCATTTCCATAGATATGTCCATAGAATTACTCAGAGGCAAGAAAGTATCTCAGCAGTACATGCTTCCTTGATAGGAATAGAAACTTGAAGAAAGTACAGCTCTAAATACTCAATCCCCCCTCCCACTTAGATCTCAAGTTTGCATGGGAAAGGGTCTGGGAATTTCTTCTGGAGTTTATACATCAGCCTAGACAGGACAAGGAGGCATAAGAGAAACGGCAACATTTCAGACTGTACAAGGTCACTTCTGTGAGCTTCAGAGAAAAGCGATAGGACAGCTGTGTTCTCAGGCTGCTGGAGAAATGAAAGTGATGGTTAGAGCATTTGCAAAATGAAATCAAGGTACAGCATTAGCAATGGTTCATCACATAGAACAATGACATGGATGTAGGGGTACAGACATGACAGGGACAGCCTACCTGAGAAGGTCAAGAAAGCTCACGCTCTCCTGGCTTTCTGCAAACTATGCACAACTGAACTATTCAGGAGGGTTTTCTACCCAGATTATAGGGCTAAGCCATAAGAAATAGCTCAGAGAGATGCTTTGGTAGAGTCACAGACTATATGCTATGCTGTTGGGTACTGTCTGCTTACACGGATAAGCACTAGGGGATTTCCACTTTGCTTAACATGCCTTATTAATTAGTTACATGTTGTTTCAGAAGATTTCATCTCTATCTTTGACTTTAAGTTTGTTTTCAAATTTCCTGCTATCATACCCTGCTGTATCTGTTCAACGGATATCCTAACTGCTGTTCATTATGGTACTTGCTCAGTGAATCTGCTAGCTGTTGATTATATTGTATCTCGCTTACACTGTGCAATCCACCTTGGATCTCAGTGACATAAGTAGAGTATAAATGAATCAATAATAGTAAATTGTAATAGTAATAAATCAAAGTTTTCCATTGCAATATTTACTTCCTAAATAACTAACTGCTAACCCCTGGCCACTCAAATAGGCATTTATCTGCCCACTGATTAGAAAGACCATCTCCAGACAAAAATCCATCTCCATCTCCAGTCTCTAATCTACCCTTTCTGGGCAAAGTGATTGAGAGAGCAGTAGCTGACCAACTCCAGATCTTCTTGGAAAGCTCTAGTGCTCTAGACCCTTTCCAGTCTGGATTCAGACCAGGGCATGGGACAGAGACAGCACTAGTAGCATTAGTGGATAATCTCCGTCTGAATATAGACAAAGGCCATGCCTCCTTATTGCTTCTTCTGGATCCATCTGCAGCCTTTGACACAGTAGACCATGCCATCCTGTTGAGGCGTTTAGAAACAGAAGTGGGCATCAAAGGATGTGCATTGGACTGGTTTAAATCGTTTCTCATGGAACAGACCCAAAGGATTGCTGTTGGAGATCAGCTGTCTCCAGAATGGGAACTATCTTGTGGGGTTCCACAGGGCGCAATCTTACCTCCCATGTTATTCAACCTCTACGTAAAACCTTTAGGAGAACTCATTCTCAGTTATAGAGGGGAATGTCGTCAATATGCAGATGACACCCAACTCTGTATCTCGCTATCCAGGTCCCCACAGGATGTGGTAGAAATTTTAGATCGCTGCCTGACAGCCGTGGTGAAATGGCTGAAAAATAAACTGAAATTGAACCCAGACAAGACTGAAGTGATGCTTGTTGGGAAGGCAGAGAACTTGAAAGGCATTGTACTCCCCACTTCCTATGGAATTTGTCTGACCCTTGCAGACTCGGTTAAGAGCTGCAAAAAATGCTTACTACAATCTCACTTCAGCCTGGAAGATGGCTTCTTACCTTGACACGGCCCACCTGGCCACCTGGATCCATGCTATGGTAACATCTAAACTTGACTATTGTAATGCACTATACATTGGTCTGCCATCTAAGTTAACTAGGAGGCTCCAACTGGTGCAAAATGATGGGGCTCAACTGTTAGCAGGAGCGAGCAAGAGCATGAACATCACTCCCATCCTACAGTCACTCCTCTGGCTGCCTATCAATTACTGTGCTCAATTCAAGGTATTGGTTATTACATACAATGCTCTTCACGGACTCGGTCGGACATACCTACAGGACCGCCTTCCTCTCTATGTCCCTCCACAGCAGCTTCACTCATCTGAACAAGGTCTCTTGCAGGTGCCAGCCCGCACGTGGGCGAAATCAACCGCAGCCCGTACACGGACTTTCTCTGTGGTGGCCCCTACCCTATGGAACGGTCTGCCTGAGGCGGTCAGGAGAGCCCCCCCTCTCCTGGCTTTCCGCAAACTATGCAAAACCAAATTATTCAAAAAGGGTTTTTACTCAGATAGGAGGGTGGTATTGTAGGGAGGGAGTCTCAGATGCTTTGTTAATGAGTTAGGGACCATAGACTTCACCACTACGTTCCCTTACATATTATCTGTTGCTTCAAATTTGTACTCCCTATATACTACCTGTGCTTCAAGTTGTCTAATGTCAGTCCTAGAACTGATTGTGTTCTGTTTCAGCAATTCTTCAACTCTGTATTGGAACCTTGCTAATGCTATATCTTTGTAAACGGTATCTATTTACCCTATGGCATTGTTTATGGAAATGTCCTTGATACTGTATTGAAATGTACTTGATACTGATTGTACTAATCTCATACTGTGTAATCCACCTTGAGTCTCAGTGAGAAAGGCGGACTATAAATGACAAAAAAAATTAATAAAAATAACCCTTAAAATATTAATTTAAAATGAACAAAGCCTTTATGCTCTCTGAAAGCACACTATATGTTTCTTAACTTAAATGTTAACTTTTTTACTATTTTAGAAAACAATGCACAATACATTGCTTATTTTTAGATAACAATGCTCATAATTCCAAATAGGTTCTCTTTTAAAAACTGTAAACATGACAAGTATTTAGGTGCTGATTGGAATCAACACTAGAAAGTAGTTCTTCCCACTGTTCCTTCCTGCTTTAATCTGCCCCCTTCTCTTCACAACCAAAATTTACAAAAAAGCATACTCAGGGCCAAGCTACAAGTGACGGATGACACTTGAACAGCAAGTGAACAGACTCGCATGTATTCCTCCCTGTTCACTTGCCCTCCACTTGATCACTATGTGATCACTATGTGATCGAGTGGAGTGCAAGTGGAGGGCAAGTGAACAGGGAGGAATACATGTGAGTCTGTTCACTTGCCGTTCAAGTGTCATTCGTCACTTGTAGCTTGGCCCTCTGAAGCAAGGGCTAGCAGTAATTCTTGAGTATAAGCCAAGAGAGGGCTCGAAAATGTCCGTGTTCTTTGGTTGATACCGATACCTGTGGAGAAATAGTAAAATGCTGGGCAAAAAGTTACCAAATATATACAAAGTGCATAAATAATTATTCTGTATGAAAAAATTAACATTTAGTT
This sequence comes from Eublepharis macularius, assembly GCF_028583425.1. Lineage (NCBI taxonomy): Eukaryota > Metazoa > Chordata > Lepidosauria > Squamata > Eublepharidae > Eublepharis > Eublepharis macularius. Next base: position 218,206,759 of record NC_072791.1, on the reverse strand, counting down.
TTAGAATCTGTTAAATTTTGAGGTAAATGTGAGGTAATTTTACTTCTATGGAGGGAAGCAAAGCTATAAAATACGTAGGCCTCTTGGCAGCCAGCTGAGCAGTAGAGCTGATTCTGGATTGTGGTCACTAAGGGAGTGGCTGCGTCTCTGGGGGTCTCTCTCATACTTATATGGGATAGGATAAAACCAGTGTCACTTCTTATTGGCCAGTTAGTGCCCAATTTAACTACTTTCATTGGTAGAACCACTAGGCCATGCCTCATTAGATCCTCCTGGATCTATTTACAGCCTTTGATACAGTAAACCATGCCATCTTGTTGAGGCGTTTGGAGGCAGAAGTGGCTGTCAAAGGTTGTGCCTTGGACTAGTTTAAATAATTTCTCATGGAATTGACTCAAAGGATTGCAGTTGGAGATTAGCAATCTCCAGAGTGGGATTGATCTTGCTGAGTTCCACAGGACACAATCTTATCCCCGATGTTATTCAACCTCTATGTAAAGCCTTTAGGAGAACTCATTTCTAACGAAAGAATTGGAAGCTACCAATATGTGGATGACACCCAGCTCTATATCTTACTATCCAAATCATCACAAGATGCTGTAGAAATCTTGGTTCACTATCAAATTATTTGACTTAAATGGTTTAGTGGGAAAGGCCAGTTTCAGTCTAGTCAGGGGGGTAGGGTCTGAGAAGAGACGGTGGGGTCAGTTGGTGAGACTCAGGGCCAAGCTACAAGTGACGAATGGCTCTTGAACGGCAAGCGAACAGACTCATGTGTATTCCTCCCTGTTCACTTGTGCTCCACTTGCGGAGTGCAAATGAAACGCAAGTGAACAGGGAGGAATACACGTGATTCTGTTCACTTGATGTTCAAGTGTCATTCATCACTTGTAGCTTGGCCCTCAGAAGTGCGAAGAGCAAGATTCTGAGGTTACTAATTAAGGCAACAGGAAGAGCTGAAGAAAAGTATAGCAAGGAAAGGTCTGAAGGGAGTCTTGAAAAGAGGTCAGATGAGGAAGAGGTGAAATATTCTTGGAGCAGGGCCTTGGTGTTCTTACTCCAGCATCTTCAGAGAAGAATCCTAAGCAAAAAGAAACCAGTAGCTTCATACATACGCCAGTGTCTTCAAGATACCAAACAAGCCCATGAAGACGGTAACCAGAAGGAAGTCTTTAGAGCCAGGTGTCAAGACTGCAAGCTCAGGGTGGAAGCTAGTGAAAGTAGAACTGGCTATCTGAATTCTGTGGGGGAGAACGGAAAACAGGGTTGCACCTACCTGTAACCGTTGTTTGAGTGTCTTCTGTGCAGTTCCCATGTGGGACTGCACAGAAGGTATGATGAACCCCAGGTTCTCATTTTTTAGGCTTTATTGACGGGAGTAACTGCATAGGATTGCTCCGTAAGTATAAAGCATAGTTAACACCTTAGAAAATAACAGATTAGATACATTTCCTCTGGAGAACAGAGCTCAATAAAGACTCTGAGGCAAATTCGCTATAAAAAGCATGGCAAATGAAAGCTAATTGCTTCATTTGATCTAACATATTTGTATGTCCAAAGATCTGAAGAATTTAGACAGGTCTAAAAAGCTTGGATATACTTGGTGGGATTTGGACTTTTCCCTAATGAACAGGATACCTTGTGCCATATATGTCAAGCTATTTTTAAAGTCCACTTGGTTTAGCAGTTTGCTATGTGGCATGGGGATTGCTGTTCAAAGTCCACTTAGGCATGTGGAATTAGTTACATGGTTCTTATCTTCTGGCCATGGAAATCTGGACAGATTATTTATAGAATGAACCAGAAATATCTAGACATCTCAAAAACTTAGCAACAGTTATTTTGTACAGCCTGAGCATTGAGTGTAACGTTTTCCTTGTGTTGGTTAACATCTGTAGTGATAGTGATCTTTATTTTAAATGTTTTTTTCCTGGCCATTTTGAATGTTGTATTTTCCAAATGTGGAACACTCAGCAAATTATTTAAAGAGAAAGAAAATGGATATGACACCTCAATAGCGGCAGCTTCTACCACCACTTGACCCCAAATCATACTTTCAGTATACTTAAAAATAATTGCCAGTTCCACCCGTTCCTTCCACCGTGCATGACAACCAGAATTCTTTGATACGCTTAGAATAATCCCCGTCAAGGCTTGGTTGCGTTTTCAAATAATATCTCTGGACTTACGGATCAATGGTCAGAATTCACGAGAAAGGCGTAACTTTGTGTGCTGCGTGTCAGAGAAGCAGTGTAAGGGTAAACACTGGAGTTTTGCCACTGTTACATCAAGACCATCTTCAAGGGAAGTGTTTTACTTATCTCCACACTGGGATAAGCTAAAGGGATGCCCTCAGGAAAGCACTACTGAGGGGCTGACGGTGGCAAAAGGCAGGTGCTTCTTCTGCTCAGTGTTGTCCCATAATGCATCCCATACATTTAATACAAACATAATAGGATACCATGTTAGAATTTGGAGTCGTCTCAGCAAGGTCTCTTAGATGTATTCAAAGGTTAGCAACAAAAAAGAACATACATTAAGAGCTTCAATGGCCACTTACTACTTCCCAATAACTACAGCAAAATTTTGACAGTGACGTAGAGATCCATTTTTTATAACAACCCACTCAATATCTAAGCAGTTCTGATGTATAAATACTAATACACCTCAGAAATAATCACATGGTCTAAAACACCAAGGAGAGGGGAAATGCCCGTCTTTTCCTAAATGAAAGTCATTGAAAACAAAGTCTTTCCCTATTATCATAGCTGCAGGCTTTTAATAGCATGGTTTCTTGCGAATGCCAAAATATGGTTGATTCCTGTGAACTGACTTTTATTTTTGTGTGTAGTTATGGCTGCTGTATATCAAAAGGGATATTGCAGAGCCGGAAAAAGTCCAAAAGAGGGCAACCAAGATGATTCTACGAGGAAAGGTTGAAAAGTCTGAGACTTTAATCTAAAAGAAGGCTAAGGAGAAACAAGATGGAAGTTGTAAAATTAAGCATAGGATGGATAAAGTGGATATAGGGTGTTTTTTCTCTCTCTCATACTAGTACTTGGAGGCACCCAATGAAGTTGATACAGGTACTACTTCTTTACTCAACCAGTAGTTAAGGAAAGGAAGGAAGGGAGGGTTAAGGAGTTAAGAAAGGAAATCCTTCTTTATTCAATCAGTAGTTAAATTGTGGAATTCACACTGCCAGTGGAAACAGTGATGGCTGCAACCAGAGACAGCTTTGGAAGGGCATGAGCCAGATTTATGAAGGAGAGATTCATCACTTACTACTAGCCAAGGTGAGTAAAGGGACTTTTCAAATTCAGAGACAGTAAACACCTGAAATCCAATACTAGGAGGCAACATCAGAGGAAGGGCTTAGCCTCTGTGCCCTGTTTGTTGGTCCTCCAGGACAAGCGATTGGCTGTTGGTTGAAACAGGATGCTGGACTAGATAGATCACTGGTATAATCCAGCAGGGCTCCTTTCATGTTATCTTCAAATGATGTGATTTTTTTTCAAAAATGAACTTCATCACAAACAGGAGACAAATAATGTTTTAATTAAATGAACTTTATTACAAAACCATTGGTTTTTTTTAGAAGGTACAAGAACTTAGTTCGTTATTGTATACTATCCATATATATCACAATTCGGTCCAACGTGGGCATAGTACTCCTGTGTGCTGACCCAGCAGAACTCTACGTTCTCCTCTTCCCATATATACATAGTGCAAGGGGTGACTGCAATGAGTGGAATCCACATCCATCTCTCCCTTTTGTCTCTACGTAAGTTCCTTGCGTGCTCTACAGCATGTGTGCATATGTAGCTGGTCTAGAGGCCAGAGGGAGAGAGAAATCATGGATCTACTGAGCCTATGAGAACATCCTCTAAGAATGGCTGCTGTACTTTGATATACTGGACCACGTCCATAGTTGAAACAATGCTTGCACAACTCTGAAGTACTATGAAATTACTGATAAAACAATCTCTGTATATTTATGTTAGCTTACAAGAATGCAGTAACTGCTGTAAACGCACCTAGAGTACATAAATAGAGCAGGCTTCCTCACAGGTGAGTAGGGTACTGTTTGTATGTCACTGCAAAATTTTTAAGTTTATGCTTACGTTTTGTACACCTTTCGTAATTATGACTGCATATTCTGACAATGTCTTGATACAAAAGATATCCTACAGCTTGCTTTCAACTGCCATCTAAAATATTTTAAAAACAGTGTTGCTGTACTAAAATATCTGGAAAACAATGTCTTATAATGAAGCCCAAACTAAATGCATATTCTCCTGCGATGTCTGCTATGTTGCATTCCATTTAAAATTGGAATTCCACAGTAACTTTGGCAGATATAACTGGGAATTAGCATGTTTTAATATAAAATTCTAGCTTCCTAGATTTGTATGCATGAATCATTGAACTATCTTCCATGTCACATTTTTAAAAGCTGCCACCATATGAAGATAAATTCAACTGCCCTGAAATTACCATTTTAACTTAGCTCTTACACAAACATATATTACAATAAACTTAACTTTATAAAACTATGTATTAAAATATAGGTACAAAGTATATATGCAAAGCCATGTGTTCTGTTACCTTTGACTAAATCATTAGTGGAATGCAGTATGTTGAATAGTTTATTTTTAAAGAGGATTTTAAAGTATATTAATGGCGTAAAGAAATATTAAAGCGATAGGTTAAATGGCTGTGTTATGATTAAACTGAATTTTGTTCATGAGAATGAGTAATAATTTGATGTTCATACTTTAAAATTTCAAAACGGATAGATTTCCAGACACAGAAAAGTCCCGTTTTATTTAACATTATGGCATTTCTTTACCTATTTCTTAAAAATATGTTTGGAGTTATGATCACACGCATTGCTTAAATAAATTCTTCATGTCAAAATCTATGGTTAATATGATTCTATGTTTCCCAACTCAAAAAGTTTTAAAATCAGGATTTTAACACAGAGCAATGCAAGTTCAGTCTTTAACAAATATTAAGTGGCATTGTGAATGCGTAACTTCTATCACTCAATACACAAATTAGATGTCTTAATATGAAATAAGAAAGCACTCTAAGACTTGGGAATAACTGCTTTCCATGGAGAAACATAATGACAAAAGGGGAGGGGTTATTAGATTCAATGGGCTGTTAACACAATGTTGTTCGGGAATCATTCCTAGTTCTATAACGATTTGCATGAAAAACATTGATGCACATTTTGAAAGGACCAGGGGCAGCCCAGAGACTGCACTGTAGAACGAGAGTGTAAAATACAGCTTCTTTAAACGTTTGGACATAAATACAGAATCTGACCCCCAGAATATGTATATGAGACCTGTTCATTAATCAGAACCTTATTTCTACTATTATACTTTGAGCTTATGAAATAAGTCTTGGCCAATATAGAAAAGTATAAAACAATCCTGATGTTTTTATTGCTCTTTTAAATGGAAATGAACTAAAAGGGGGGCGGGTTCCTTGGTTATTATGTTACCTGATGTACATATTAAGAACTTCATAACACAAGCCATTATATCAATGGATTTCAAGTATGAATAAAATTGCTTTTTAAATTGCAGTTGTAAATATTAGGCACTCCTTGGATATCTCCACTTTGAAATACTTTGGAGGAAAAGGGTTTTGAACACAGCACAAATGAGAATCCAAGCAAAGGATTTAAAACCATCCTGATTGCTTGGATGGATTGGGTTATGTACAACTCTTTCATGATGCAATGAGAAGTAAGGCCACCGTAACAGAACACAAGGCCTTTCCCTGGCTACTTCCATATGGCTTACAAGGATATTTACAACTGAGCACATCCCTTCTCATACATGAAGCCATTTCAAGAGATGCCAATACATTTATACAGATACATTCTAAAACCTCTGCAAATATAAAAACAGTAACATTAAACTGATACCCCAACAGCTCAAGTTATTTATACTTGACACAAACTATTTAAATCTGACAGCTGCTGAGTTATCGCAAACGTTTTTACAAGAGGTATAAATTATTTTCGTGTATGATCTTTGTTCTGCTCAATAAAGGTACAAACCTCTTCTGAGACTTACAGTGTTACGAGAAAATAAATAACATTTTAGGAAGTCTGAATTTATTCTCCCTAGTTCCAGCATTTGCGTAACAGGTAAAACTAAGAGACGTCAAGCAGACTGTATTTTCCAGTATAACATTAAGAGACAGTATCGATAGCTAAATGATTTAAATGTAACCCTGAAATACTGCCTCTGCAAAAGCTTTACCTTACATAAAAGTGAAAAATTAGCCCTTAAATAGATGAAAATTAACTTATGAGCAAACAAAAACAAAAACAAAATACTGAGTTTGAAACATTCATAAATGTAAAGCATGGTTAAAATAATGGAAATCTGTGTAAAACAACAGGGAACTGGGCTTGCAGGCATGTGTCTTCTGCTGGAGTAACTTTAAGCGTAGAGATAGCAACAAAAGCTTAGATACGAACAAACAATGGAGGAACATAGTATTCCTCCTTGGGACATGATACAGGCAGAGATTTGTTTTAATCCTGCACAGGGAGAAGACAGATGTTGACACTACGCAAGGGCTGAATATGTGTTTTCAAGTACTCTAATATACTGTATTTTTTAAAAAGCTGGTATTTTTCCGTATCTAGTATAACATCATAAACGGGTGTAATACTTAGCACATTTAAAAAGAGTATCAGTCACAAAAATCAGGAAGAATTATGTGGATACAAGCAGATGCCCTGGTTTTCAGTTTTTAAAAAGGACATTTAAAAATTCTTGAATAAAAAAGTAGGACTGACTGATTTCAAATGAAAACACCTGAACTGTACAAGACACACAAAAATATGCTTCCATACAAATGTTGACTAAAGTATTAGATAGCTTTTGTTATTCTAGCAAAAAACGTTTTAATATTGTAGTTTGTTGCTCTTGCAATTTATCAGATGAAAACGAATTTTTAATTTGTTATGGAACAAAAATATGTTGGTTTTAAGCTGCCTTTTAGTAATGGTGCATATATAGTTCGCATACTCTTAAATTTTTGTCACCATTCAAATATATCGACTGATACAGGTACCCATGATTTTATCCTGCAATGGACGTTACTAACTGTATTTCTACAAGATCTTTTGTTCCCTTACAAAAAGAGCATTTTGATTTCACTGTACTCAGGAAACATTAAGAGCTACAAAATTACATACCTTAATGTGCTAACATTCTAGTAATTTGGTAGATAATTAAGGCTCTATTTAACAGAGTCTGTAGAAGAAGTAGCGAGCATTGTGTCGTCTGATCTATAATCTTTTCTAGGATGAAAATGGGGACTTCGCGCATATCGAGGCTTCAAACTCATAGATGAAGAATGAGAAAAATTTCTTCTCACAGAGTGTATCCTGGCTTCCTAAAAAAGGGGGAAAAACTGTACATTTCAAAATAGCAGTTTACTATATTAAAGGTAGTCAAGAAGCAAAGAGCAAGGCAAAATGCAAGCTGTAAGACGAAATGGCTTTGGACTGTTTTTGTGCAGTCCTTTAAGTATTTTTTAAGTATTCTCTGTCATCTTCAAGCGTAAAACAACTTGGACCTAATCAAGTCAACTAAGATGGTCACTTTGGACAAACGTGGAGAACTACTGTAGCAGTTCTCCATGTTTAAGTGACTGGGCTGTGAGTCAGCACTCTGCTGGTTCGAATCCTGCTACTGCCATGAGCTCAGCAGGTGGCCTTGGGTAAGCCACTCCTCTCAGCCCCAGCTTCCCAGCTGTATTGTAGGGATAATAACAACACTGACTTCGTTCCCTGCTCTGAGTCTCTCTACACATTACTAAGTACCTAGGGAGGCTCAAGTGAACCTCATTTCACGTGTCCCCCCTCCAACTTTCCATGCACTTGCTCACACAGTCACACTTCAATTTGCTCCACGTGAATACATTCACACATTTGATATCAGTTTCTCCTCAACTGCTAAGGGTATCCCAGTTTCCCCCACATCTATTCATTGAAACGTAGATCTTGACACTTTCTACTCTTTAAAGAAATGCAAAATGGCAATTGAAAGCAGCCTACAGTACTTGTTCTCGTGATGAAAACAGAGCAGAATTGGCGCTTTGCCCTCCAGAATCACTTGCAGATGTGATCACACAAAGGGTGCTCCTGTGAAAATGGCATTCATGTACACTAAGCAACAACAGCCTGCATGTGAATTGAGGACTACACATACAATCCTGCACTTGAGCATCCCTGGGTACTTAGTAACATGTAGAGAGACTGTCAGTGGGGCACTAATCTGTCTAGAAGAATGATACTATTTTAAGCATACTGTTATCATTATTATTAATTTTTTTTCTCTGGACTCCCTTATTCTGAACGAGTTTGTGACTGTGGACAAGGAAAGTTAGAGACCTTGGATCATATAATAGTTTTTTGCCCTAAGTGGAGTAAGGAAAGAGAGAGCTTTATTATTCCTATTATGTTAAAAGGAAAGCTTCCCTTCCTTCCTTGGGCAATCTCAGTGTTATTGTCTGATAACTTTCCTGACAATCAAACCTCTGCTATAGTGGCTTCCTTTTTAGCCATGGTGATAAAGAAACAAGATTTTCATGAGTTTAGATAGTTTAAATTGATACTGACGAGTTATGTCTATGTGAATTGGGTATGTTCAAGTGTACAGTTCATATTTTGTTGGTGTTTGTATGGCTTATGGCTTCGGCCGGAAAAGCAATAAACATATTATTATTATTATTAATTACTAGGAAGCCACTGTGCAGCATGCCATGCTTATCCACAAATACAGAGTACAAATATGCCACAAAGGAACAGGACTTTTGTTTACTCCCGCTTTGATTTTCAGTAGTCTACTGCTCTGCTCCCTTCTTCCATGCCTATGCCGCCTCTCTGAGTTGTGGAAAGCCTCAAACCATGAATTAAGAGGCAGGCTGGAGCAATCTTCCTTGAGCCATAATATCATCTTTGAAAATCACAAGTGTCTTGGGCCCAAGAAGCTTCATCAACAAAACCTGCTCCTCCTCCCACCCCACAATGTTACTCTGATTCCCCTGTTCTGTTCTCTGACTCTGCCCTTTTAACATTTCTTCCACTCACTTCTTGGCCCTGCTGTTGCTCTTCCTGTTCTTTCGTCCAATAAGCCACGTCATCCACTCTTCCCACCTTTCCTGACATGCCTTCACTAGAAAGACGCCTGCATTCTTGGCTCTGAGCTGACCTGATTCCTTAACCTCGTCTTTTGGCTTACGTAACCTGCTCTGTTGTTATTGTCCATTCTGGTGCATGACTCAGCAAGGGCCTATCTTGTCTGTCAGCTGTCCGATAGCAACAGATCAGACTAGTGCTATCCAAATAGTCCAGTGGCACCTTAAAGACTGACATCGTTTCACAAGGAGATCCTGTGAATTACAAACTCTTCGTGACATAAATGTTGTTGAAGGTGCTCCTGGACTTTTGTTCTATTTTGCTGCGACAGGCTGACATGGCTAACCCTTTACAATGATTGAAACAACGGCACTGTTGAGTAGTTTCCTACGGAACTACATTCCTAAGCGAGCATGCTGTGATTTCTCCCTCCAGCTACGGAGATCTGAAGACCCAACTAATGGACTTGCCTCTCTAGGGGAGCTGCATCTTGTGATGAAAGTTCACATCAAAGACCACAGGAGAATAAAGCCAGCCTATGTGAGCTATCAATGCCTTGCCAAATTCGTATCTCACAAAACAAGAGCCCGGCAGCAGGTAACTCTGGGATTCTCTCCTGAGTTTATGCCAGCTAGAAAGGATAAATCCTAACGACACCTCGGCTTCACAAGAGTAATTGAACTGGCAAGCCTCACCTAGAACCTTACTAGACTCTCCTCTCCGAGTGTCTCTACACATTACTTCTTTTACGAGTTTTCCACGAGCCAACCCGTGCTTTGCGTAAACACACATCACCTTTGAGGACTGGCTACTATTTAAAAAGAAACAGCATGCAGACGGGGTCAGAAAGCTGCCGTCAGGGTAGGGAAAGTTCCTGCCTTCCTCCCAAGCCTCCCCCCCCCGCCCCCAACACAAAAACAGTGCAGGGAAGAAGAGTTTTCCCCTTTCTGCTGCCACACGTGCAAACAATACCTCCGTGTGGAGCAGCAGAAATGGGGAAACGTCTCCCCACCGCACTGTTTTTGCACAGGGAAAAAATCTTGGGAGGAAGGCAGGAGCTTTCCCTCCCCCTGGTGGCAGCTCTCTGAGCCCATTTGCATGCTTTTTTAAAAAAGAGAAGCCAGTCCTCGATGTGATACGTGTCTACATACAGCACAGGTTGGCTGCGTGGAGAACTGGTAAAAAAATGTGCAAAGCGATGTCGATATGAAAACAAAACAAAAGACGACAAAATCCAGCCAACCTACTATTATCTGACCTGTCTTCAGCTTTCCCTCCCCCTAACAGCCCTTCTCCAGAAAAAACTCCGGCTCAGTTGCACCGTGCCGGCTCAGCCAGGCCCAGTTGCTCAGTGGGGAACCCGCATGGACTTGCAAGGGCACCTCACTTTTCTCTGTATCTCCTCCTCACTCTTTTTCCTCTTTCTTTCCGGTTGGCAGCTTCCGTATCTTCACCTTTTCCTGCTTCCTTCTGTGCTTCCAACGCACCATCCTATCCACTTTTAATCTCCCCCCTCCTTTCCAACTATATTATTTATTTGCTTCTCTTTTATCCCACATTTCTCCACAACGGGGAGCCAAAGCAGCTTACATCATTATCCTCTCTTCCATTTTATTGTCACAACAACCCAGACAGGTAAGTTAGGCTGAGTGACCGGTCCAAAGTCACCCATTTAGCTTCCACAGTGTAGTGGGGATTCCAAGCTGGGTCTCCCAGATTCCAGTCTGAAACTTTTGACCAATATACCACACTGGCTTTTGTCAGGTGGCTGCTGGTGAACAGTTCCAAGTAGGGCAATTCGTGCAAGTCATGTGGTAGAAAGTCACCTGGTGGTTTCTGCCAGGCCTGGCCCTGATGAGTCCTCCTTCAAAGGCCCTGCCTTTTCCTGACAGAAACCAAAGCTGGAAGGTTGGCAATACCGTTGTGGTTGCCTAGTAACAGACACTGAGAGTACCTGTTTCTTAAAGCAGCAGAGTATTTACCACCCATATTTTTTTTTTTCCAATTTCTGATTTTTTTGCAAACGGGGCTTTTCTCAGGTTTGTAGAAAGATCTCTCTTTTCTGTCCATGACCCAATCTCCATATTTATATATCCACAAATGGGGCCTTGTTGAGAGATACTGGTGATAAAACAGATTTCAAAATCCCTGAACATTCTAGGCATATCTTACTGGACTTCTTAAACAAATGTGTTGTTTCAGGCCACAGAAATATGATCCTGGATTTATTTATTTTTTCATTTATACTCTGTCTTTCTCCCCAGCAGGAAGCCAATGTGGTTTAACTTCATGGCACAGTAGGCATTAGAACCTGGGTCTCCCAAATCCTATTCCAACCCTCTAAGCACTACACAACATTGCTGACACCAAGAGACTCCAATTTCTTTGTACAGGTCCATTTTACACGATCATGGCATAGTCAAAAAATTTCTTAAGGCTAGATACAAACATCCTCTACAAGTCTGTGGACAGCTATGTTTCAATAGGTTTTAAGATGCCCAAATCCTTTTAATATTTTACTGGGAATGTGTTCCCTAACCCAAGTAGCTTCTCATTCATCTGTAATGTACACAATGGACTTGGAGAGAAAATGAAAAATAACATTTTAACATGTCTATTAGTAATTTTTAAAGAACATCTAAGCAAAATGACAGAGGCTATGGTAGAGTTCTCTTTTCTACACAAGATACGTCCTACATAAAAGCTTTTATGCAGCATCCTGAAGATACCTACAGGGCTGGAAAGCAGTATGTTGACCAGGGGCAGAGGGTATTACATGGCAGGAAGAAGCTGGCTCAGTGCCATGCAGGCACATGGCTGCTGGCCAGCAGGACCCTTCACAACTGACTACCGCTTTCCACCCTACTTCACCAACTACCAGTAATCACCACATGGTTAATGTGACAAAAATGGCAGAGGATGAAACCTAATTTTTTTAATTAAAAGAAAAATGTATTTTTGCTTGGTTGAATAATTTCTGTAGTTATTCTTCAGAATTTCGTATTTTGCTCTTACTGAATTTTAGCTAATGATGACATATAGCACCCTCTACAGAAAATATAGGTAACGCTTATAAAAATGCACAACCAAATATTTAATGTTTCACAGACTCTCCACCTAGAAAGTAGTGATTGTGGATATATGGTGCAAAGGATTTTTAAAAGAACATTTACATAATGTTTATTCCAACTTTCCAGTAGCTCCATGTGGCTTACAATACAGGTTTGACTCGGTCATAGAAGCTTGCTGGGTGACCTTGGTCTAGTTGCATACACTCAGCCTAACTTACACGGTTATTGTGAAATTAAATGGAGGAGAAGAAAACAAGGTGAGCCCACTTTGGCTCCCCAGTGGAGAGAAAGGTGGGGTATACATGAATATATAGATAAGACAAACAACATCTATACTTCTGTAAGGAAAAGGTGGCGTTATTTTTTACCCTTGTTACTCCAACTGCAATCTACCCTTTCCTCCCACCTAAGGGACAGAGAAAAAGTAACAGGAAAAGAATCGCCGCTCTTACTTTGATAGACTCAGGTTGCATCACAGGGGCTGGCATGGCAATCGCACTCTGAGCATAAACTTGGTGATAGGCCGCTTGAACGCCGTGATCGGAATATGGCTAATATAAACAAATATTTTAAAATAAACACATGCAGAATAGACAATGCAAAATTGAATAAGGTGCACAAAAATCGTATTTAGCTTGCTATCAGGTTTTGCGCAATAATTAACCAGAAATTTAAGATCTTTCGGGGACAAAACACTGCCCACTCCCTCTTTTATCTATCAACACAAGTACTCCTAAGTACTTTGCAAACGTATGTAGACCCCATTTTTTTAAAAAATAAATTATTTTATTATTAACTTGTGTAGACCCCATTTTAACTCCATGTAAAGTAGAAAGGAAACAATTGTGTAGGTATTTAGAGTAATTTTTTGGAAAAAGTATACTTGGGCTTAGTTCCAGCATTACCAAGAAATAACACACACAAAGCTAATGAAAAATAACATAAAAAACAAGTTTACAGGTCATATTTTCACAGGGCAAAAACGCTTAGGGACTCGACCAGTCTGAACACCAGAGTGTCTGGAACTTGCACTGTTGTAAAAATGAGTTATATTGGTGGTGTCCTGCCAGGGTTTCATGAGGGCAGGGGGCCACCATGGCCTGCCATCAGTGGACCTGGAGCGTAAACCCCTGTGCTGGTGGGGGAGCGATTGGGCCAAGGAGTGGGGCATGAGTTAAGTCAGTTGGCTCAGTTAAGTCAGAAAAACACCATACTTATTGGCAGGGCTTTTTTTCTGGGAAAGGAGGTGGTGGAAATCAGGACTGCACAATGACATCACTTTGGGTCAGCTGGAACAAGAGGGGAGTTTTTAAAAGTTTAAATCACCCTTGGCGAAAATGGTCACATGGCCAGTGGCCCCGCCCCCCGACCTCCAGACAGAGGTGAGTTTAATATATTGCCTTCAACAATATATAGAGGGGAGTTTAGATTGCCCTCTGTGCTGCTCTAAACTCCTCTCTGTCAGGAGATCAGAGGGCGGGGCCACCAGCCATATGACCATTTTTAAGAGGTGCCGGAACTCCATTCCACCGTGTTCCTGCTGCAAAAAAGCCCTGCTTATCGGTCACTAACGTATCCTCTTTTTTTACTGCTTTGATCAAATTTACCTAACTGTTAGTGCAGCCACTTTCTCATCCACATACGATGTCCCTATTTGGAACTGGCCAACTCCCTGGTTTTGATCAAAATGAATTAACCACTGAGTCCATTATGATGGCCACTGGCTTCCAAATTTTTGCTATGATCGGTTTTATTACTCTGATGTGTTGACTCAAGTGACAGACGTGCAAACCCCAAAGGACGAAGGACCAGCTTCAGTTCACCCGAATTAAGCTGTGATGGGGATACTTGCAAGGCAGGCACCCCACAGAGAGGGGAGGAATACGTGGCCACCACATGAACACGGTCATCAACATGCACTTGACACTACAAAGCAGACGGAACTGCCAGAGATGATGCGGCTTTTCAACACAGAGTCCTTCAACAGGTCCTATGACTCTGTACTCGGACGATCCCATCCTGGATGGCACATTGCTTTCTCATGTCCTATCAGCAAGAAGGTCCTCCCTTTTTAAGCTGGAATGGAACACTGGACTCCTTCCCCTCCGAGGTAGGGAGGGTGGCTTACCCTGTTTTCAAAAAAGAAAAACTTTTCCTAGTCTCTTGGGACCAGGATCACAATATATCAGTTCTAATCTTATTATAAATTGAATGTTGTTGTTGTTGTTGTTATTATTATTCATTTATGAGGTGCACGATAGGAAGGAGCTGTACAGATAGAAACTGAACTGCAAGAACTTCATCACAGAGCAAGTCTAATCCTGTCCCAACAGTGCTTTTGTTTAGAGGCCTGTCTGGCCTCTACCAGAGCCAGGGCCTTTTCAGCCCTGGCTCCAACCTGGTGGAACTCTCTGTCTGAGGAGACTAGGGCCCGGTGGGATTTGTTATCTTTCTACCGGGCCTGCAAGACGGAGATGTTCCACCGGGCACTTGGTGGGGGCTAGGCTGTCCTCTTGTCGACCATACCATTGAAGAACGTCCACCACCCATGCAGGAGCTCACAAAGCCTGATGCAGGGCATTTTGCAAGACCTAGGCCCTGAATTTTAATATTTATATCTGCCACTGAGAAATTTTATTGTATACGGGAAAATGTTTTAATTGTTTATTCATGATGTTTTTATTGTTTTAAACTGTATGTTGTAAATTGTTGGTTGTCACACCGCCCTGAGCCCATCTGACGGGGAGGGCGGTCTACAAATGTAATGTAATAAATAAATAAACAAATACATACATACATACTTTCTGTCAAATAAAGGAATGGCTGCCATTCAGCATATTCTGCACAGGGGTGTCACTGAAGAGAGGGACAAACCCACCCCCTGATGGCTCAGCTCTTTCCAAAAAAAATACCAGAGAAATCTAAAAGGTTTAATTAGACTCAAATGCTTTCCCTACATACACTGTGTGCTTTATCCAATTAATTGTTCTAGAAATAATCAATCTTCCAGAGCAGATGCATTTGACTAGTAGTTTATCAACTATAAATACCTCTGGAACTGCAGCTTCTATTAGGGAAAGAGGAGGAGGCACACATCCACCATCCTGTGTAATTTCCAGGGGTTGGTAAGTAATTTCAGAAGGGTGCAGATAAAAGAATGAGGTGGGAGACGCAGGAGACTGAACAAAAGCAAAAAAAAAAGTATGTATTGAGTTAAAGAGTTGTAACTCCCTCAAATCTCGAAAGAGCTCAGACTACAGAAGAGAAAACTATGTCGCATAAAAGTCTGACATATAAAATTGCCACCAACAGAATATATATATTAAAAAAATTCCTAAAGCAGAATTAGAACAAAGATTACTTGCATGCGGCCGTGCCAACACTACCATCTCAGTTCCAAAATGCAAGTTTATATCTCAACAACTTCTAGGGCCAAGCTACAAATGACACTTGAACGGCAAGTGAACAGACTCGCGTGTATTCCTCCCTGTTCACTTGTGCATGTGGAGCGCAAGTGAACAGGGAGGAATACACGCGAGTCTGTTCACTTGCTGTTCAACTGTCACTCATCACTTGTAGCTTGGCCCGTACTCAAACTACAAGTGACAGAAGGGGGCCCCAGCTTGCCTCATTTCTGCCCACTGCCTTTTCGTTATTTTCTTACTCTCAGCAGCAGGTTTATCACGATCTGTCCTTGCCTGGAAAATATTTCTACAATTCTGATCCAAACCAAAGGCAATATTGTTGCAACCCATGAAACTAGCCAAAGAAATGGCAAGAAGCTCAAATCTTATCTAGGCGCATGTATGCGTGCGCGTGCACAAACCCAACCCCATGGTCTTTGATGGTGTTCTTCAGCAATATTAAGCAAGTCATTCCCACACCTATCCACCCACCCGGAAACAGAATCTAGAAGGGACAACTGCAGCAGGCAGGAGCAGGTAAACTGTATGTGATGCTTACAATTTCCTTCGCTGGAAAAGGGTAAATGTGAACTATTAATGTGACATGGGTATAAGACATGGGTGGCCTTCACAGTGATTTCAGAACGTAACTTCATAGATTACAAATTTGTTTGAGGTGTGGGAAATCTCACCCCCCCCCCCCCCGCCACTGGCGACAGCTACAAGTTGAGGGAGGAGGCAGTGCTGGCCTGGGACCCAGCCAGCATGATGCAGGACTCGGTTAAGGCTGCCTGTGCCGGTACCTGGCTGATAGGTGGCACATGGTTGGGGACCTCTTGGGGCTTCCTGGACTGCCGCCTGCTTGATTGGTGGCCTGGGAAAAAAGCCAGCCTGTATCGGCCCAGGACAGGGGCTTGAGGTGGCCACTCATGGCTGAGGGTTTCTCTTACAGAAGAGCAGAAGTTGCAAAGGAGCACGGATGGGCTTCAGGCTGTGAGAATGTATTTGGTGGAAGCAGGCCAAAGATGACGCACCACACTCCAGCTCCTGAGAGCCAAGCTACAAGTGACGCCTGACACAGGTTGGACACTTGTCAGCTTCCCTCAAGTTTTGATGGGAAATGTAGGCATCCTGGTTTTTACAGCTTGGCTCTCCATTACACCTGCAAGACCAGGATGCCTACATTTCCCATCAAAGCTTGAGGGAAGCTGACAAGTGTCCAACCTGTGTCAGGCATCACTTGTAGCTTGGCTCTGAGCCAGAAGCAATGGGGGAGGGTGTGTATTGAGACCTTGGGAGAAAGAGGAACCCTGTGTCAGGGCTTGCCGTGGCTGCCACTGGGTGTGGCACTGGGCAGTCAGCTCCTGACATCACAGGGGGGCCAGGGATTCTGCAGGACCCTGCTCTGTGGAAGGAGGGGCGGTATACCTCACCCTGACTCCCTCTCAATCCACTCGCTGGCCTGCTCAACCTGGCCTGCTTACCCCCTGCCTCTTCCACCATCTCTTCCTCCCAAGACTCTCCTTCAAGCCTCCACTCTCCTTCTTGCCTTTTCCTTGGCTTCTCTCCACTCCAACTCTGCTCCATCACTCCCACTCAAACCCACCACCCCAGAGCTCTTCCCAGCCACCCTTTATAGGGTTTCCTCTCTCCGCCCCGCCCTCCTTCCAGGCTTGTTCCTTCTCCTGACCGGGCCCAGCTGTGCGTTCCTCCAGGTGTTTCCCTCCAACCACTAATCCCTCCTGGGCTCCTTTGCCTTGCTGGTAGGGTGGGGTTGAGTGCGAGCCATCCCCAGCTGAGGGCTCCTTGGCCTTGCTCATGAGGAGCTGCCCCAGCCAGCCTCTGTGCTATTGGGCTTGCCTGGCCTTGCTCATGAGGTGCTGCCTTAGGCAGCTTCTGCGCTGCCTGCTCAGCAATGCTGGGCGGGGCTACCTATCTCCTCTCCCAGAATGCCTGTGGCAGCCCCCCCTGGAGAGGCTTGGCTTCTAGCAACTCCTGAGCCAGGCTGCTGTCTTCTAGCCATGGTGTGGCTCTGGGCTGTAGAGGCTGCTTCCTCTCCCTGCCAGGTAAGGGCTCTGCTTGGGCTGCTGCTGCTGGTGGTGGTGGTCCCACATTCCCCCTGCTGTGGCCCTTTCCCTCTGGCCTGCTTAGCCCCCTTTCTTCCCCCTGGAAGGTGGGACTGGCTGGTCTCTCCTTGCCCCCTCCACCCCTCTGAGGTTCTGGCCTTTTACCCCTTCCCCCTGGAGTAGGTAGTTTCTGGCCCTGGTTGCCGGCCTGGGGGGTGGGGTTGCTGCCACCCTTTTGTCCCCTGGTGTTCCCTCTTGTCAAGTCTGGGGGCTGGGGCTCAGACCCCGGACACCCTGCTGGGGGACTGAGGGCAGCTGAGCCTTCCTCTCATGAATTTTCACTTCAGATAATGTACGCCACCCTGAGTTATCTGAAGGAAGGTTAGGTTGTAAATGTAATAAACAAATAGGTAACGAAGACTGAATAAAAATTACCTGGGGAATACTCCACTGCCACTGTCCTGGAAGACACTGTGCTGGAGCCTATGACAAGCGAAAACGAGACAGTTCGTTAAAAATAATACTGCGCCGTTAAAATTATCCATGCATGTAAACAGTTAGTAAAATAAAATATACACTGGGGAGGTAATATATAGCATACTAAAATACAATAAAATGCTCTAAATGAAGAAAGGTGATTTTAAAAATCTTTATAATACTCCTTCTTTAAAAATGCACCACTGTGATCTCAATCAAAATTGAATCTAAATACAAGTTATTTGCAGACAGACATTTTTACCTGATAATGATATGCAGGCTGTTGATATACAGGTTGGGCTACCATTACAGGGGAACTGGAAATAGAACGTGACTTTAAAAGAGAGAAAATTAAATTAAAATAGTTTAAACAAGCTATTCTGTTTTTTTAAAAACTTTTACTAAGATAAATACTTTAAGCACGCTGAAAAATAGATCAGTTTAATCTAATAACTACTTGCCATAACTATGATTCTTTTCAAGATGACTGTCAGCCAGCCCTCCTCCTTTTCTTGTTCGGCATTTATACAGCGTTCTTTTTTAAAGTGAGGGAGGACCATGCTGATCACATTTCTATGATATTTTAATCACTTAAAAAAATTATAATCTCCCCAATATTACCACAAAGTAATATTCAGAGTTGTGTGCATGTGCTATCCATGGACTCATCCAAATTCTTCTTTATAATTACCCCCATCATCCACTAAACATTTTTTTAAAAAAACGGGGGAATTCATCACATGTTGTAAAACAGTGGCATTGTGCAAGAAACTTTATTTGGTAACTAATAGTGGACTTGCACCTCTCACAACATCATCTGCTCATGCAATGAAGGTGCACAGACAGAGACAAACACTTATAAATCTGTTGGTTGTTGTGGGTTTTCCGGGCTGTATTGCCGTGGTCTTGGCATTGTAGTTCCTGACGTTTCGCCAGCAGCTGTGGCTGGCATCTTCAGAGGTGTAGCACCAAAAGATAGAGATCTCTCAGTGTCACAGTGTGGAAAAGATGTGGCAGGTCATTTATATCTACTCAGGAGGGGTGGGACTGAGCTGAGTCATCCTGTAAGAGTTTCCCAGGGTGTGGAATGCTAATGGAAGGAGGCTTCACTGTATCCTGAGGAGGTTCTTTTGCATATGGATTGGTACTTGATGTGCTAATCTTCTCTGCAGGGCTATTGTTGGGTGTGGAGTGTTTTGTTAGCCTGGTGTTTTTCAGAACTGGAAACCATGCTCTGTTCATTCTTAAGGTTTCTTCTTTCCTGTTGAAGTTTTGCTTATGCTTGTGAATTTCAATGGCTTCCCTGTGCAGTCTGACAAAGTAGTTGGAAGTGTTGTCCAGTATTTTGGTGTCCTGGAATAAGATACTGTGCCGTTTGAGTTAGGCTATGTTCTGCCACTGCTGATTTTTCAGGTTGTCCAAGTCTGCAGTGTCTTTCATGTTCTTTTATTCTTGTCTGGATGCTACGCTTTGTGGTCCCAATGTAAACTTGTCCACAGCTGCAGGGTATACGGTATACTCCTGCAGAGGTGAGGGGGTCTCTACTGTCTTTTGCTGATTGTAGCATCTGTTGTATTTTTCGGGTGGGTCTGAATACTGCTTGAAGGTTATGCTTTTTCATAAGCTTTCCCATTTGATCTGATCAGTAATTCCTTTGATATATGGCAAAAACAAATGACCTGCCAACATCTTTTCCACACTGTGACACTGAGAGATCTCTGTCTTTTGGTGCTACACCTCTGAAGATGCCAGCCACAGCTGCTGGCGAAACGTCAGGAACTACAATGCCAAGACCACGGCAATACAGCCCGGAAAACCCACAACAACCATCGTTCTCTGGCCGTGAAAGCCTTCGACAATACAGTTATAAATCTGTTCAGATGTTCAGTGATGATGATACCACAGAACTCTTAAAAGGTAGCAACGTACCCTTGATAAGACAGAAAGCTATTAGCACATCAGTTGAGATCAGGGCTTTTTTTCTGGGAAAAGAGGTGGTGGAACTCAGTGGGTTGCCCTCAAAGAAAATGGTCACATGGCTGGTGCCCCCGCCCCCTGATCGCCAGACAGAGGGCAATCTAAATTCCCCTCTGTCTGGAGATCAGGGGGCGGGGCCACCAGCCATGTGACCATTTTCAAGAGGTTCCGGAACTCGTTCCCCCGCGTTCCTGCTGAAAAAAAGCCCTGGTTGAGATATACAGAACTGTTGTGCATAGTCTTCTGTATGACTGCAAGCCGCCTCAAGTACCATTGGAGGAAAGAGCAGGAAAGAAATTATTCAAATAAATAAATGCTCAGAATCTTAATATTTCAAACAGAAGAACTGCTTACAGGCCATGGCTGTGGAACAGAGGTAACTTCAGGAGTATGGAAATAAGCCACACCGTTGTGGTATGTATAAGGATATCCAGTGGAAGTAGTCAAGTACATTGTACCAGCGGCTGGCATGATACTAGATCCTAAAATAAGCAGTAACAGTAAAAACGCACATGCATTCTGAATACTGTAATTAAAACAATGGAGCATATTTTGTTAAAATCTAGGGGGAAATACTAATAATATGTTTGTCAACGGAATAACAAGGTATGTTAATTAAACATTCAGCTCACTGTAATTGAAGCAAATGCCGTATTAATATTTTTTAAAGATCTGGAAAAATTCTACAAAAATAACTAATGCAATGAAACCAAAGAAGCAACAGCGTCAGTCAGTGGGCAAATGCTTCAGCCCAGCCAGGTAACTCCCACCACCTATAGTCTGAAAGAGACCCCTTGTTTCCACTTAGAAGTTTTGTTAGGAGATTCAGTGCAATCTGAGACTTGCTTCAGAATTATTTGCTTAGGATTGCTTTTGAATGTGCCATTTTGTATATGCAACTTGCCATTAATTCCTTTGAACAACTGGCCCATTTGCAGAACAGCATTTGTGGGGAAGACCTGCATAAGAGCATCACGGAACCCTTTCCCTGCTTATCTCCAGCTGGACATGAATGATGCCAAGCCATTCAGTGATTACCATTAATGGAAGAATGATCTGCTTTTCCCCCCTAAGAAGATCTAGCTGCCCCACTCCTCTGTAAGCTTAAAAGACATCGTGTTGTGGGTTACTACACACACCCAACACAGGACCATCAGAGAAAGGGCAGGAAAAAGCTCAGTTACGACCTCCAGGGATCCCCTTCCATGGGTGTGGAAAGTGATGAATCTTGCCAAATATTTGGATTGGATATTCATTACAAAACAGCAACTTTTAAAAAAGACCTTGCATTGTATATATTACAATTCACCTGGATATAATTTTCCATTATTTAAAGTAGACCGGATATAATCCATTAAATGTGCTAGTTATCGGAGTGACATAATCTATTGAGTTAAGTGTGCCCCAGGTTTGAAGATGAGAAAACATGGGCTTATTCCACTCTGCTGCTCTCTACTCTATAAATGCACAAGTTTCTCCACGAACAGGCTGGGAAGAGAAAGGAAGGTTTGGCGGAATCCCTTCTGTAAATAGTAGGGGTATGCACCCCAAAAAGATTTGGATGTCCCGCTTCGGAATAACCCAAATTCTATAGTGGCAAGCCGCTTCTGTGTTCGGGTGTTTAAAAGCTTCGGTATGGTCCGTAAAGATTTGGGAACCTTTACGGAGCACACCGAAGCTCAAAGCAACCCTCTTCATGCAGCTTGCAAGCGGCAAGAAAACAGTTGCGTTTAAACTTCCTGCCTGCTGCTTGCTTCCCCCAATGGGAAGGGGAGCCCGCTCCCATCGAGGGAAGCAAGCGGCATGGTGTTTGAAAGCGCCCTTTTTTGTAAACACCGTGCCACTTGATTCCTCCGATGGGTAAAGCAAGTGGCGCAATTTGAACGTGCCCCTTTTCATGTCACTTGCAAGCAGCATGACAAGGGGCACTTTAACTTTCAAATGCTGTGCTGCGTGCTTCTCCTATCGGGCGAAGCAAGTGGCATGGCATTTGAAAGCAGCGCTTTAAATTTCAAACACTGCACCACTTGCTTCTCCCAGTGGGTGAAGCAAGCCATGCGGCGTTTGAAAGCACCCCTTTTCATGCTGCTCCCATCAGGGGCGAGGGGAAGTGGCGGGGCAGGATGTTTGAAAGCAAGCAGCAATTGCTGTTTGCAATCTCCCCCCCCCCCCCAGCTTCCTGGCTCTGTCAAACAGCCCATTTCTGGAGGATGGCTGGTGGCAAACCTCTCCATGGGCACCAGACAGCAGCGAGGCAGGCAGACCAGAAGCAGGAGTATGGGCAAGTGTCTTCTCTCTACATAATTATTTGCAAGTGGCACAGCCCTCAACTTTTCCATCACATTTGCTCTCTCAGTAAAACTAACAAAAATAAGCAAGCAAATACATACGAGGAACCCCTACTTGTTGTTTTCTTATTGCTGGACCGATGTTCAGTTTCTTATCTTTATAATTTAGCTTTTCAGCCTAAACCAAAAACAAGGAAAATACATATAACGATTACGTTGTAATTTTTTTTAAAACAACAACAAAGTATTCAGCAATTAAATGTAGCAACCTGGACAGTTTTCAAATCTGTCATCTCACCTCAAATTCTAACAGAAACATAGTGTGAGCAAAGTAGTTGCTAGTTCGAAACAATTATGTTCAGATCTGTGCAAATATTTGTCCAAACAAGTGATCTATTTAGACTTCCCAACTAGTTATTGTGGTTTTAAAAGTTCTAACTTCAACCAATGCAGACTTCAAAAAATATTTGTCTGGGTATATTTTGCTATGCTGCAATGCTTATTGTTACTTCTGGTACAAAGAAATGCATATTCTTTTTTATCAATATACCTTTTATAAATGTGATGTACAGTTAAACATACCCTGACCTGGATAGCCCAGGCAGGCCCAATCTTGGAAGGTAAGCAGGGTAGGCCATGGTTAGTAATTGGATGGGAGACTTCCAATGAAGACAAGGGTTGCACAGCCAGGAAATGTAAACCACCTCTGTTAGTCTCTTGCCATGAAAACTTGACCCAAAGGTTGCCATGAATCGGCTGTGACTTGATGGCACTCTCCATCACCATCATGGTTAAGCACATAAAGCATTAACAATAAACCATTTATAGGAAAGACAATGTACATGAGAAACAGTACATCTTGGACTGGAGTCCAGTGGCACCTTAGAGACCGACAAGGTTTTCAGGGAATGAGCTTTCAAGAGTCTGAGTTGCCTTCTGAAGGTATCTGAAGAAGGGAGCTGTGACTCTCAAAAGCTCATACCCTGAAAACCTTGTCGGTCTCTACGGTGCCACTGGACTCAGATCTTGCTATTCTACTGCCTTCTTCATCCATGTGAATTTACACATGACGGACCATCTTCTAGTAGGCACCCTGGTCCAAGTGAGGCAGGATCAGGTGGGTGCGCAAGATAGGACCTTTAAGATGCCAGACTCAGCCAAATCTCTTTTAATGCCTTTTTTTGTTTTAAGTGGCTGACACTTTTACCCCTTTTTACTATTAAGCTGCTGTAATATACTTCAGAAGTACCTATAAAATATGGCAACTGTTCTCAAAACTTTAGAAACACAAGGACCCCCATTCTGATCCAAAATCTGTCATGGACCCAAGCTCTCCCGTCCTCTCCCTCTTCAGCTCACATCACACATTAGACTTTTGCATGTGGAAAGCTGCACATGCCCTGTGGAGGCTTTGTCCTCTCATGACCTTGAAACTATACAGCGAAAATCTTTTCAGCCACATTTTAAAATCTGAAGTAAAATGCGTTGTTTGTACATGGCCTACAAGGTCAGGTCTTAGAAAGTAATCGATTCCTTAGGGCCACAACTTAAAAGACATTAAGCCAAATTCTATTTCATTTTATCTCTTGACTGGAAGGGACCTAGCACTGAGAATGTATGAACATTCCTTACTGGTTAATAACTTCCAGCCAGAGGTTAAATAAACAGGGGTGGGAAAGGGCCTAGGGAAAAAGAAATTCAGACTGCTTACAGAAAAAGAATAACAACACAACAACAGCTCTTATATCAGAGTGCTGATTCGCAGCCCAACCACTTAACCGCTATGTTACAGCAGCATCACACAAAACTTAGAAAGTTGTGTAACGGAGAGCCAGCATGCTGTAGTGGTTAAAGCAGTGGGCTAGGATCCGGGAGACCCGTCTGAATCCCCTCTTCAGCACAGAACTTCAGTGGGTAACCTTGGGCCAGTCACACATTCTCAGCCTAAACTGAGGAGAGCAACATAAGCCACTTTAGGACCCCACTGGAGAGAAAGGTGGGGTATAAATTAGGTTAATAAAACAAAACAAAACCTGTATTTTTGGTATTCAACAGAAAACAGCAATTGGCTGTTACTGTCTACAGCTACGAGTGGCATTCCTCTCTCTGCTGAAATCCTTTCCATTGAATAACAGAATGAAAACCAGTTCAAATTTTATACTGGAAGGAGCTATGGAAGACAGTAGTAGGGCTGCCTCTGTGGTGCCACTCAGCCAACTGGAGTTCCTAGGGCTGAGCTATATGTTCTCAGTGACCAATCAGCACATTGCCTGCTTAGTGCTCTGAGGTGATCTGGAAGCTAGGGGTATGTGAGCAGTGGCATCTTTGTGTGCTCCCGGCCTTTGAAAAAGTATTTATTTTATTTAAATAAATGTATATTTAGATCCCACTTTGCTCCCAATCAACAGTTCCATCCCGTTCCCCTTAGAGAGTTGTTCCTAAAAAACAGAGAGGGCTCCGTTTTTATCTTGAAAAAGAGCTTTCTGTCTTTATAAAGGACTTACAGAGCCTTATAGAGCCCTTGTGGCCCCCAGACCCCAATCTGAAAAACATTGCAATGTGGAATCTCCCCTCTGGAGATGTTTTTGTTTGTTTGGGTTTTTTTTGTTTATCTTCTTTAATTTTTTTTTAAAAAACGAAACAAACAAAAACATATTTGCATTGGTTATTTGCATTTGCCAGCCAGTATCATACTGAGCAGTTCTCAATCCATGTGCTGGCCCTTATGCATGCAGCAATCAGACACCAGCATTGTTTCAGTTCCAGCCATGAAACTTTCTGGTGTGTAATTATTGCACATCTACGAGCCTGCACATGGGTTAAGAATATTTTAAAGGCAATGCCAATTTACATGGAATCCTGCATCGTTAATTCTGCAAGACAGCATCTTAACTGGGCCTAAATCATAGGACATTTTTTAAAAATGTAGTTAATTAAATGAAATTAAGGCATCTAGTTACTGGAATTCCATGCAGTCCTGAGCATAGTTACACCCATCTAAATCCACTGAAGTCAAGTAAATGTAGAGCAATGCCACAGGACAAAATACTGTGTTGAAAATTCATTCTTACGGTCTATAAAGTACTAAAAGCAAATGACACTGTCTATCAATATTACTATGTATTTACAGCAACATAGTTTCACATACAGATAACATCATTTTACCTCTTGCAGGATCTTTTGTGCATCTTCCTGAGTTTCAAATGTGATGAAACCATACCTAAGTAAGAGAGCATTTATTATTTTTCTTGCTATGCATTATAAACTGTTTAAATAACATTTATTCATCTGGGCCCTAGCTTTTAATTTTTAAAAAAATATGCATTGTTCTTGATGCGTCTCAGAGCCAAACTACATGATGTACTAAAGACCACTGGATTTCTAAATTTCTCTTTACATTTCTGTAAACAGCAGCCACAGGAACTCTCAAAGTGGACTAGGACCATGGTGATAGGACTATTTGCCCTGATAATGTGGGTACCTATATATATTTTCCATGTCAGGGTAAATAGCAAATGCAGGGATGGTTTCCCCAATTTAAATCACAGCACTGGGAGAAGAGTTAAATTCTCCAAGTGACATGGGCCCAATTCAATCTGGGTCCACTTTTATTACTATTAGCCATTTTCTGATGCTTTAGAACACCTTCTAAAAACTGAATGGTAGATGCCTTCATTTCATAGTGTAGCAGCCACCACAGTAAAACTGGAGTCAGGGCTAGCTCAACCACATTGGTGAACTAGCCATTCGCCTAGGGCATTAGCCTTTAAGAGGCACCCAATCAGACAGAGGTGAATTTATTTTTTTCCATTTCTCTATTTAATTTATTCTCTCTATTTAAACAAAAATGTTTATTTTCCTGTACATTGAGTTGGGGGCAGCAGCGGGGTGGTAGTGGCACGAAAAAACCTTAGGCTAGCCCTGGCTAAAGTCAAAGCAGTGGCAGTTCTCATACATCTATATGAAAGGCTGCAGCAAACACACTGATTGGACAACCAGTATCCAAATAGGGAGAAAGAGTCCTTTAAGTACGAGATTGTGAAGGGCTTTAAAGAAAAATCAGCATCCGGAACTGAACCCAGAAACAACCAAGGCAAGAGTTTCCAGATGAGAGTAATATTCAAAACAGGCTCCAGGCAATAGTCGAGTGGCCCTATTTTGGACCAATTCAAGTTAGTCTGGGCTGTTTTCAAGGGCAACCCCATGCAGAGCATTTTACAACACTCATCTCTTGAGATGACTATTTATTTATTTTCGATTTTTATTCTGCCCTCCCTGCTCAGGCAGGCTCAGGGAGGATTACAACCATTAAAAACGTTTATAATGAAATATATGCTTTAAGAAAATTTAAAACCAGGCAATAAAAACAGTATAGTATAAATATTTTAAAAATGCACAAAATGGCAGCGACTGACCAGTAGGAGGCAATCAATCTGCCTACTAGAGAAGGACTTGACCATTTTTCTTTGGCTTGAGGAGTCAGCCCCCAAATTTAGGAGTCAGGCTTGTTTTTCAGCCTTCAAGGACTCGTATTGTAACTAATTATTATTACCACAAAGCCTAATCCTAGTCTTGTCAGAGTTTCTTGTGACAAAAGTGGTGACGCTGCTTTGTCACCACTTCAACAAAACACAAATCCTTAACCCTAAAATAAAATCTAGTTTCTCATAATTTCATTATTGATTTAAAAAGCTAAATTTAACTGAATATTGGAGCCAGTATAGAAAGCAACTGATTCAGCAATGAATTCATCCATTAACACTGAAGGGTAAAAAGTAAAAGCAAGCAATGGCATGAACTTCCCGCACTTGCAATTTCTATGTCAGACAAAAAAACATATCCTGATGAGAAATTATAATGAAACTTTGCTCTTCTACTGAGGATCAGTAACAGACATTACAATAAAATCACTGCTGAAAATACTAGGTGCTGTAATGAAATTTGTAGACACCATGGTGATCTGATACCTGGGATTTGTCAAGCCCTGCACTGCAGCAAGGATTATTCCAGCCAGGTTAGTGAAATCTCATCGGGAAAACAACTTCTATGCTAAATAGAGTTGAAAAAAGCATTCTTGGTTTTCTAATAAAAAGGGCCATATCCAGTACAGCTTCCAAGCTCTTAACCAACTCTGTCAAAGAAAGACTTTATTTATTGCTTATCTAATTATTTTATATTCTTATATAATTATTCTTATTCTTATCTAATTATTATATTCTTATCTAATTATTTTATTATTATATTTATATTTATATTACTTATTTTATTATTTTATTTATATTCCTTTTTTATATTATTGTTACCTGTCTTGGATTTCATTGAGGAAAAGGTAGGTACATAAATATCTAAAACAAAAATATACAATGTGCCAGGAAGAAATGTGTGGGTAAACAGGGTACTAAATTATTTTAATTTGGAAAATACTGTAAGCTTCTTTACAAGGCCTCAGGAAAAGAATGAAAATGCTGTTAAGGAAATCTGATATTCATTTTTTGTATGGTAAAGTATTTAAGAATTCTATTTAAACTCTGAGCGGCATTATTAATGGAAAGTGCAGACATTCAATGGACCATTTTAGAGGCTCCTAATGAATGAAGATCATATCACAGTGCTCATATGTAATTCATATCAGATGGCTGTTGCTGAATATTATATGGATTGCATAAGTAAACTAAACATGGCATTTCCTATAAATAAGTATATTAAATAATTTGTATTTGAATAATGTTGACTAATAGGATTTCTATAATGTACATGCTTACTCTACTAACCCCTTTGATACTCCTGCCCGGTCATTTACTATTTTTACTTCTTTAACACAGCCATACTGGGAAAAAAACTTCCTTAGGTCATTCTCGTTAGTCTGGCAAAAACAAAAAAAGGCAATGATTACCTTACCAAATATTAAAACAGAGATACAGAAAGATACAATTACAGAATATTCACTTCCTTCATTCCTGATTTAGAAAAACACAAGGGAATCTCTCGCAATTATACCATCCTTCAGTAATATTGGTTGTTGTGGATTTTTCAGGCTGTATAGCCGTGGTCTTGGCATTGTAGTTCCTGACGTTTCGCCAGCAGCTGTGACTGTCATAGCTGCTGGTGAAACGTCAGGAACTACAATGCCAAGACCACGGCTATACAGCCCGGAAAATCCACAACAACCATCGTTCTCCGGATGTGAAAGCCTTCGACAATATATCTTCAGTAATATTGTATGCTTCCATTACTAGAATGGTATCTGCAGCCTTTTCCTGTTCTTTGTGACTGAATTGTTAGTGCATCTGCATTTTCAAATAATATTTATACATGCACTCAGGGCTTTTTTTCAGCAGGAAGGCAGTGCAACGGAGTTCCAGCACCTCTTGAAAATGGTCACATGGCTGGTGGCCCCACCCCCTGATCTCCAGACAGAGGGGAGTTTAGACTGTCCTCCGCGCAGTGGCGCAGAGGGAAATCTAAACTCCCCTCTGTCTGGAGATCAGGGGGCGGGGCCACCGGCCATGTGACCATTTTCGCCAAGGGTGATTTAAACTTTAAAAAGCTCCCCGCTTGTTCCAGCTGACTCAAAGTGACATCATTCTGCGGTCCTGAGTCCCACCACCCCTTTTCCCAGAAAAAAGCCCTGCATGCCCTGTAATCTTTCATGTCTCTATTCCCATCGAGTGAGTCAGACTCACACTCATGCAATTGTTTGGGTTGAACCCACAGGTATTTTAAAACTTCCAGGGAACCATGTGTTATGAAGAAAGAAATACAGCTTGTTTTTAGATAGTGCACTTTTTGTCACAACAGGCACCAGAGCTTAACTGTCCTGGAGAAGAAAGTACCTGCCATTCATGGACTTGTACCTCCATTATAAACGTTATTATTGTTGTTGTTGTTATTATTATTATTTAGTCAATTTATATTCCAGTCCTCTACTACAAGGCAGGCTTATAATAAAATGTAAGTTCAGCACAGCTAAAATCAATCACAACCAATAAAAACAAATAACAATAAAAGAATATCTACTATGCAATAAGTAAAATATGCCTGCTAAGAATATTTAGAAACAGTGAAAGACTGCAATAATATTAACATTCAAGAGCACTATGGCAAGAACATCTAATAAAAATATCAGAGATTAAAAATTCCCTCTAGAAAACAAGTTTTCAAATTATGCTGCAAAGCCATAAAATATGGGGATAATCACACTTCCAAAGACAAGGGTTCTACAGCTTGGGGGCCGCAGCTGAAAAATGCTTTTATGTAGTTTGAAAAACTGCTTCTCAATTAATTGAGCTAACCTTTTAAAACAATTAAATGCTGTTAATATCAAGGGATCTAAACAATTAATCAGCTACTGGTAATCCTTTAAAAAAAATGACCATACTGTATTTTCACACAAACAGAGCTGTGTATCTTTGTAGCTTGTTAGATTCAAAGCCACACTAATCCTTTATCGTTTAGCGTATGCATACTTCCAGAAACTACGCATGTATGATATTTCTCCCAAACACAGTATTTGATTATTTTCTTTATTCTATTTCTCAGCTACCAAGATGAGAGACCTACCTTAAAATCAATTCCTCCAACAAAAATGCGATTAGGAATCACTGTTCCAAATCGTGGGGCACTTGTGGGGTTACTTAAAGGCACTGGTGACACAGTGTTAGGAGATGGAGACAATGAATCCGTTTGCATCTGATTTGTGGTCTGCTGTTTAAGAGAACATAATTCTGTTTAAACATGTTTTGAATATTAACTTATATGCCACACAACAGAAAACATGGTCGTAGCAATATTACAGATTCTTACAAAATTATATGGAACATTAAAAGCCTAATTCTCCTCGGCTATTATTTGAGCTGGCGTGGTGTAATGGTTACAGTGCTGGACAAGGATATGGAAGAACCAAGACCCCCACCCTGCCAAGGAAGCCTGCTGGGTGACCTTGGGGCAGTCAAAGACTCTCAGCCTACCCTACTTCACAGGGTTGCTGTGAGGATAAAATGGGACGAGTACAATATAAGCTGCTTTGGGTAACCAATGGGAGGAAATATGGGGTATAAATGAAATAAACAAATAAATAAATTTAATTAACTATATGTTCACATTTCCTTATCTTCATTTGGAATGCCACAGATGCAAAATGACAGACTGCCAGTCCGATTTACTTACTTGGAAGTAAATTCCACTGACATTCTTACCAATGATGACATTCTTACATGTACTCCATATAAGATCCAAGGTACATGAAAAGCTCTTGGACATAACACACAACTTTCTCCTCCAAATGAACGCTGACTGACTGAAGAGTAATATTTCATATTATTTTAAATGATGACAGTTATTCAAAATGACAAATAAGTCTGGAACAGTCCTTTTTTCCTAGATCCATGTGCAGAAACTGATTTCTAGCCCACAGCATTGCAAAGGAGCATTCTGAATGTGTGTGTATGAATAAAATGAATATTTCCCTCCGCGCCACTCCAGAAGTTACTCCAGTCTAAGCCCATTGATTAGACTGGAGTAACTCTTAAGTTTGCATTTTGTCTTCAATTCCACATTAATTAATCAACGAATCTGAAACAGTTAACCTGTATGTTCCAGGGTATATTAGAACCCCCCTCAGTCACATATACTGCCACATTAGAAAGGACATATTTGAACACCATAAACCGAAAATGTATGAAAAGTTTGTTTTTGAAAAAACTACGTGTATAAAGTTGCAGAAGGTTCAGTTGTTGGATAAGATTTCCTGTAATGTTTTATAGATCGTATTTGTTTTTGTACTTGTATTTGTATGAAAGTTTGTACTGTATGGCTGTAGGAAGGTGAATATTTCAATAAAAAATCTATTTTCCTTTAAAAAACTGTTTTCTTATAAACACCCTGGCACATTATGAAATATTTCCTGCTCCCCTTCCTTCCTAGGTATATCTGGTTTCAGTTCCCTGAGACATTTTAATTCCAATAAGTAGTGCATTTTCTGGACCCTATTATCTCTCTTACAAAAAAAAAGGTGTAAAGGTGTGTTTACAAAGGCAAATAAATCTAGGGCAATCCAAAAGGCAATTCATGTGTGTGCCCATGACCACTGATAATCTACCTAAATACGGGAGCAGCTGAAACCCTATCAATTCTAACAGGTGTTGCCAACTCTGGGTTGTAAAATTCCTGGAGAGTTTGGGAGTATAACCTGCAAAAAGCTCAGTTTGGAAAGGGGAGAGACCTTCGTGGGCTATAATGCCACAAGTGCACCATCCAAAGCAGCCATTTTCTCTATACCATTACTTTGTTTTGTAACATTGTATATTTCTTTTTATTTTCTCCAGGGGAACTGATCTTTGTTATCTGGAGATCCTGTTGTCACTCCAGATCTCCAGACCCCATCTGGCGGTTGGCAACCCTAAAATTCCCACACCATTCCTGACCTCACAAAAAGTACGACGGGAATCGAACTGACGGCTTTAGCGGGAAAGCAAAGGATGGGCGGAGCCTCGAACTCCCCCTTCCCCTTCAAGGAGAGGGCGGGGCTCTACTTGCCTGGCTCCCCCGCCGCTAGAGGTCCCGCGCGAGGGCGAAAAGAGGCGACGTCACTCAGCGAGCTCCAATCGCAGATCCTCCCCTGCGCCTGTGGGCGGGGCGGGCAGGGAAGGAGCGTTGCTTTTTAAAAAAAGGGGTGGGAGGGGCGACTGAGAAGGACGGCTCGAGCGGACAGAAGAGCGTTACTGGACGCTCAGCGTTTTTGGCGGGAAAGTGTTGAGGGAGGCGGCCGCGTCGCTTTCTGAAGAATCCCCTCAAAGACAACACAATAACGGCTTTCCCCACAACCCCCCACAGCGCTTCCCTGCTTTCCCACACTCGCCCTCCTCACCCCCTGGCCAATTAGTGCGTCTTCCAGGGCCCCCTCAGGAACGCCTGGCGGGCCGCTCCCTCCTCAGCGGCCGCCTCGGGGCATCCGCGGGGCTTGGCACTCACCGAGGAGTCGGCCTCCATCGCTGTCCTCGCACGCCCCTCGAGCTCTCCGCGGCACGTTCCCCGCACGCAGCGGACGCGCCTCTTCTTACCCGGGCGGGAGGAGTCTCGGGAAGGCGGGCGGGCGGGCGCGGCAAACTACACGTGGGTCGGCGGCCGCGGCGTGGTCGAGAGGGGCGGAGGCGCGTCTGCGAGGCGAAGCCGGGCCGGAGGGTGGAGGTTGTGGTTGGGGTCGCGGCCGGAGCGCGAAAGTGAGGCTGGCGGCCCGTTTCCCGCCTCTCCGTCGCCGGCATCGCGACGCTCATTTCCCTCACAAACGCCTTTGCGCCCCGGCTCTTAAAACACAATTTTTAATTTTTTTTTAAATTAATAGTCAAATGATTTTAATGGGCTTTGAATATGGCCGTATCGTTTTACCTAAGGGACGAATTTCAACAATGCGTGTAAAGCTTCTCTCTGTTTTTGTGCTTTTTAAAATTATTTCACTCTTATCTAGTACTGCTCTTACGGCTATTGCCTTAAGCAGAAATGAAAATGGGAAGAACCTTACTTGGTAGCATGTCTCTGAGGTTTAGTTATTGCCCCTATATATTTTGCCACAGAAAGAGTAACGGAATCATTTGTATTTGATAGTAACCATGTCACCTGGGCTCATTTTTTAATTATTTTACATTTACACAACAACAAATAAGCCACAAGAAGATAAAACGCAAGACAAAAAAAAAACGGGGGGGAGGGAGGGGAGAAGCAGCTTCCATCCAAATTGGCTATAATTTGACATACATTCAGTAAACCCATTTCTAAATAATAATGTTCTGTACAATATTCGATACCTTAAGGGTCCCCGTCCAATCAAAGAACATTTTTGAAAGAGCTATATTCTGGAAATTATGAAACCATTCCAGATTATTTTTAAAATCATTCTTTTTCCTCTCCTGAATTAATCTTATTTGTTAGTTTTTCAAGTATTGCTATATTTCTTAATTTATAAAGGTTCTCAATAAATAAATACCCACTTCACTGTTCCCATTCCTGTCTGTGAGCATCATCCAGTTTTGCTGGTGAATTACTCCTTAAGGCCCCCTTGCATGTGTTTATTTCCAGGATATAGGGTTGCCATATGCAGGTTGGGAAATTCCTGGAGATTTGGGGGATGGAGCCTGGGGAGGGACCTCAGCAAGGTAGAATGCCATAGAGCCCACCCTCCAAAGCAGCCATTTTCTCCAGGGAAATTGGTATTGGGTACCTGGAGATCAGTTGTAATTCTGGAAGATCTCCAGCCATCACCTGGAGGTTGATGATAACCAACAGGATACACAGTGTAATGCTAGTAAAATAACCCACCTGGAGGTTGGCAGCCCTAGATTGCTTGTGGTCCGCCTTGTCTTGGACTAAACTTTTAAAAGGAGTATATGTGTAATCCCCATGAGCTAGTTGGTTTAGCCCAGCATGGCAAATGTCAGTATCTGGAGTCAGGCGGATGAGGAAGAACCTGGTTGCTGTGGACTTCCCCACCCACATCGACACCATTTTCCCTATCCCACATACACA
Organism: Eublepharis macularius; assembly: GCF_028583425.1. Lineage (NCBI taxonomy): Eukaryota > Metazoa > Chordata > Lepidosauria > Squamata > Eublepharidae > Eublepharis > Eublepharis macularius. Next base: position 218,172,781 of record NC_072791.1, on the reverse strand, counting down.
CCATGAACAGACTTTTTTAAAAAATAAAATTTTATGTACTCATCACTTTGAATATCTTGACCTGGATAGCCCACGTGAAGCTAAGCAGGTCGGACTTGGTTAGTAATTGGATGGGAGACTTCCAATGAAGACCAGGGGTGCAGAGACGGGCAATGACAAACCATCTCTATTAGTCTCTTCCCTTGAAAACCCTACCAGGGGTTGCTATAAGTCAACTATGACTTGACAGCATTCTCCACAACTCATCACCTTGAATAAGGTAATCAGAAGCACGTTGTATGTGAACAATAGTGACTAAAAGTGGTTTGTGTGTGTTATATTTAATCTGGTATTATTACTGGAATAATTGTTCTTGCAGGGTGTAATTCCCAAGCTGGTTTACAGTTGCTTCATAATCAAGAAGACTGCAGCAAAGGACTTTAGCACTTTGTGGGATCCAAAAATTGGACCTTGCATACACTGAGTGGTTTCAAAGACAACTAGTTACTTAACTGAATTTAACGATATTGTTGGCTGCAAGTTTCTGTTCTTGTTGCACCTATGAGTTTGGTTAAAAAATAGTTGTATTGTTCTGATCGTTGAAAATTTTAGTATAAAGAAATGTTCTTAACTTACATGTATGTTGCAGGTTTGGTTCCTAAATTAGCCCCATAGAACCCATACACAAAAGGAGGTTATATCTGCACTGTAGTATCCCCTGGGCTGGGACATGTAGGAATGGGCTTGCCTATCCAGACAGCATACAGGAGACTTGAGCAGTTCTAACAACAGCCTTCTTTATTGCTCCCAAGAGGGAGGCACACTGGTACTCCTAAAATGCTAGAACTAACTCACATACTGAACAGGAACGAATAAAGCTCCTCCTGCCTTGAGGTTGGAAAACTGAAACTCTAAAGGTTTACTTAAAGTCATACACACATATATACATCACATGCATGAAATAATTGTGTACTTTCCAGGTTTTCTCTTGCTTTGCTGCAATTTCTCCAAATTTGCTACAGTTGCCAACCTCCAAACTACAGAGAGCAGTTCCCCTGGTGAAAAAATATGGCTGCTTTGGAAGGGTAGACTCTGTAACAATTATACCCCACTGAGGCCCGTCCTCAGGTTACACCCTAAATTTCCCAATTCAGAGTTGGCAACCCTACAAAAAATTCATAGTCAAATCAGGTTTGCCCACCACGTGGGCAGGCAGGTGCAGATTTTCAGACTTCCCCAACCGCATCTACACCATTTTCCCTCCCCCTCATACACACCATGAGCAGGCTTTAAAAAAAAATATTGGTAATAGGTGTGTTGCTATAGTGTCACAACTTATTAGTGATATAGTTGCTACCAATTAATCACTACATGGATGCATCCACAAGTAGGTTATTTGCTGCATTTATTTCCAGTCTATGTTTACTCACATTGTACTCATTTTTGTGCACATTGTGGGTCAAAAAGAGCACATGTCTCTGCCACGATATCTTCTTGTTCTATCAGTTGGTCAGAAGGACAGATTCCATTTGGCTGGTAAAATTCTCAACACCCTTCTCATTCTCACCCTTTCCTAAGTTTTGTAGTGTTAGGCGACAATGATAACTAAGGTAATCATGTCCCTTAGTCATCAGCATATAATAACCCCTCGAATAGTCATAGACCTATGATGTTGCCTATGTGCCCACATTCTCCTTTGTCTGTGAGAGTAATCACTCCATTCACCTGAGGATACTGACACCTTATGGAATATTTTAGGGGAAGGACTCTTACACCTACAAGACAAAACGTGCTTCTTTCAGTTGTACAAAAAGATGGGCGGAGAATTAAATCCACTGCTTTGGTTTGTTTGAGAGTGAACAATTCAGTGTTTTCATATTATATCAGCACGAATGCTGTTTGCCTTTGATACTATGAATGGATGAATGTGCTGGGATCGCAAAGCTGACTTTGCTGTGTGTGACTGCACCATCTGTTCTACAACAACAGTCATAAGCAGGAGCCATAGGACGAATGTTTTAAGGTACCATTTGAAAGAGCATTCTAAATAAAGGAGAATGTATATGCTGCTTGGGAACACACATAGTAACATCTACGTCATGTTTCCGCACATTCATCCATATTCATGTCAGCACATTCACATTCATCCTTCTCCCAAGTAGTGCTGCCGTGGAGTTACTGAAATCTGTTGCCACTTTCAGGAACAGTGTTATATCAGCTGAGTAGTAGAGCAGCAGAGCTGTCTCAGAACTGACCTCTATCAAAGGGCAATCCAGATGTGCTCTAGGAGTTTCAGAGTTGGGACTCGTCCGGTTTGGCCCTAAACGTCTCTCTAAACATTCCATCCTATGCATGCACTCTTAACCTTCCCATTACTACAAAAAAATATATTGGTTTCCCCTTCCTCCTAGACTCTACAGCTCAGTTGCTAGTTGTGTACTTTCAGTCTCCGCCCCCAGCGCTGCGTAGAATAGATGGATGTTTATTTGCAATGCCTGGAAAGAGGGTTCTTTCCTCACCTTCCACACCCCTCCCTTCTCCCTGTTGCTGCTGTCACTCACTCTGAGAAACTGGCTGGCCCGGTGTATGCATGCTCCATTCTCAGAGGCTGCAGAAATCCTCCTTTATAACCTTAAGCACCCTAAAGTGCACATGGAGGGAGACAGACTCACTCACCTCTACACGGTGAGAACTGCTAGATCTTGGTTTGCCAGGAGCAGGGAGAGGGTCTTATTCCCAAGCTATGAAGGAGCAGGGGGTGGCAGCACCTGGCTCTTGGAGGCACTTTTCATTCCCCTGCGTGCTGTTTGCTTTCTACTTGCACACATTCTCCTCCCCCTTCCTGGGTATCGTTTTGCCAACAATCCTCCAACATACGCACATAAACACACACCACTGATTCTACCCTACAGGAATAGAAGCAAGGAAAAGGCATGGAGTGAATGTTTTTAAATATCGTCATGGGGGCAGCATTATTGGGGGCGGTGAATGAAGAAGAATGTCATTGGGTCATACCTAGCAAAGTCTGCTTTGAGGTCCAGGGTTAGGAAGTAGATAAAAATATAATGTATCCAGTTTCTTGGAGAAGCACATTAACCAGCCAGATATGGGCTTTTGTCAACTGGGGGACATCACATCTGTCGACCCAAGGATTGTTCAGAAGATAAAATATTTCAAGTGAATAATAACTGCGTTACTCTCAGTATGATAGCCATATACATAAAATGGTGCTCCATTTATTTATTAAATTTATTATTCATTTATACTTGGTCTTTTCTCCCAAAGCAGCTTACATTATTCTCTCCTCCACCCTCACAACAAATCTGTTAAGGCTGAGCATGTAGCTGGTCCAAAGTCACCCAGCAAGCTTCCGTGGCAGAGCAGGGATTCGAACCTGGGTCTCCCAGATCCTAGTTCAACACTTTAACCGCTACACCACACTGGCAAAGTACAAAGTACAGGGATAATTCAGCTGCAGCTAGAATAATTAACACTATTTATTTGTTCCTTTATGCTTCATTTACTCTGTGTAGGGTAGTCACAATATACACTGGAATTATTATCCCAACAATTTTGCAGCTGTCTAGAATTATTATCCAACAATTCCCTGAGAGAAAACAGTTTGTGCAAGTCCATGTGCATGGAAAATAAAACACAATATTTAGTACACTACCTTGTTGATTTGACTGATATATCTCTCACTGCATCTTACATTGCAAAATCTGCGTTCTAAGGAAAGTCAAGTCAAGCAGTTTCTAGTGCCAGCTGGTAAATTCAACAGGAGTAATGATTATGGCTTTATCACCATGAACAGGGTCTTCCCAGCTCCCCGCTGTACTGTTAGTAAGTTGCACAAACTGAAATATATGCCCCTCCCAAAAGAAAACAATCTGTGATGTGAATGTTACGGTAGGATGTGGACCTCCATGCCTGCTATGTGGAAATCATGTCAGAGACTTAATTCTGAGTCTAGACTAATTTTTCAACTATCCAAATTATTTCTGGATGAGATGTTCATTTATTTCTATATAAAATGGTAAGTAAGACCAGAGAAATAACAAGAATGGAAAGAAGAAACAGCAGTAAAAACTCAGAAGAACAGAGGAAAAGAGAGCAAGTCAGGAGAAGATGGAGGGGATCCACAGAAAGAGAACTTTTTGTTTATTTATTTGGAAAATGTATATGTTGCCTCTCCAAAGACCTGGTTAGCTTACCAAATAAAAACAATCAAAATCTTTTAAAACAGCAGTATAGGTAATAATAATAATAATAAAGTTTTAGGTCGGTAGCCGTGTTGGTCTGCAGTAGAACAACAAGATTTGAATCCAGTGATATCTTAAAGACCAAAAAAGATTTTCAGGGCATGACTTTTGACTCTCTGAAGAAGATTGCCAAAGAAGAAGGGAGCTCTGACTCTCCAAAGCTCAAACCCTGAAAATCTTGTTGTTCTCTAAGGTGCCACTGGACTCAAATCCAACAATAATAAAATAAGCCATGAAACCAAACCGACTCATTTAAAAAAGCATAAAACATTGTCATGCCAGAAGCAGACCACAGAACATGTAAAAACATAAACCCCCTTAGTTAAATGCCTGAGTAAAAAGAAATGCTTTGGTCTGATGCATGAAAGACAATATGGTAGGTACCAGATGAGCCTTAAGGGGTAGGGCTTTTCAAAAGTAAGGTGCCACCACTGAAAAAGTCCTGCCTCTGGTTGCAAGTTGCAACTGGGCCCTCTGCACGTGGGACTGCAGAGAGCAAGACTGCTGAGAAGGAGGAAAAAGGCAAGACTGAGGAGGAAACCATACAGAAAATATGAAAAGCGATGCTTCTCAAAATATGTCAAAAGAGAAGTCAATATAAAAAGCAGTGGGAAATAAGAACAAGATTTAGAATTTGTGGTAGGGTATGAGCTTTCGTGAGCCACAGCTCCCTTCTTCAGATGGTATCTGAAAAATACAGCTAGTTCCTCTAGGTCAATCAATAAAAGCAAGGGGAAAGATTAATAGGAGAGAAAAGACAAATTTCATGGATGTCAAGAGATCAAAGACTGACATGAAGGATGGGATAGGATTTTAAACTGACAAGAGACAAAGGAACAAAAGAACCTTACCATTATAAGTGTGAGGATGCGGGAAGTGGGACAAATAATGGCCATAAAAAACAAGAACTGTAGGAAAGTGGTATTCAAAGATAACCAAAGATAACCAAGTGAATGCAGCAAAAAGTGTTTTAAAAATAGCTGTACATTTGTTAAACATAAAAAACGATACATTTGTTAGACATAAAAAAGCAGTTCAAAACATCACCTAAAAAGAACGCAGAACATGGGGAAGTGAACATGAATAAAAATGAGATCAAAACAAGAATTTAAAACTTGGCAGGAGCTACTGGGACTAAGAGAAGTATGATCAGGTAAGAAGCTTTAATCAATCGTGATATATGGGATTGGTTCAAGTCAGCTTTTTCATTGAACCTCAGCTTATTCTGAATACTACCCTGGTGATAGCGTGCACTGAGCACTCTCGGGAAAACGTGCACTTGGCACGCTCCTAGTGAGTTGCAACAGCATCACTTCCTGAAGTGACGTCACGCCAGCCATGGGCATGTTCCTGCTCTTTGCTTGTGCCAGTTTTGGCCCCCAAACATAGCCCTGCATGAAGCATGAGAGCACACCTGTAGCTGGCGTCATGATGTCACTTCTCAGAAGTGTTGTAATCACACCTCTCCAGGAGCGAGACTTCCAGTGGTAAGTCCCAGGTCCCCTACCACTACCAGAAGGATATAGAGACCTGGGAACCCTATCCTCGAGGTTGGCAACCCTAGGTAGCAGTTGTAGTATATAGTGGCACTTATTCTTATGTAAGGATAGTATCCTTAGCAATGCAGAGGAATCTATCTGATCTACCGGTCACCTTAAATAAGCGAGCTCAGTTAGGTAAAAGGTGAAGGTAGGCCCCTGTGCAAGCACCGAGTCATTACTGACCCATGGGGGGACGTCACATCATGACGTTTTCTTGGCAGGCTTTTTATGGGGTGGTTTGCCATTGCCTTCCCCAGTCGTCTACACTTTACCCCCAGGAAACTGGGTACTCATTTTACCGACCTCGGAAGGATGGAAGGCTGAGTCAACCTTGAGCGGCTATCTGAACCCGGCTTCCGCCGGGATCGAACTCAGGTTGTGAGCAGAGCTTGGGCTGCAATACTGCAGCTTACCACTCTGCGCCATGGGGCTCCTCAAATAAGCAAGCTCAAGTCACCTTAAATAAGCGAGCTCAGTTACTGTCCTAATAAATACGACAGCCTGGTGACTTGACCAGTCAATAGTGAAAATTGCTTCCGTTGCAAATATCATGGTGGGGCGTGGGGGAAGCTCAGGATTACATGGGGCAGGATGCTCCGATTCTCTTCAAGTTTGGTAGTGCAACTCCCACAATAATCTTGAAGCTGCTTGATAATTCTGAGTCTCTTAGCTTTATTTTCTGCTGAGCTGTACTTGCCACAGATGGACAGGCACATCCTTTTATTATTATAGATTTAATCTAAGGGAGCAGGTGTGGTGTAGTGGTTCGAGGTGTCAGTCCAGGATCTGGGAGACCCAGGTTCGAATCCTCACTCTGCCAGGAAAGCTGGCTGGGTGACTTTGGGCCGGTCACTCACTTGTAGCCTAACCCACCTCTTAGCCTGGTTGTGAGGATAAAATGCAGGAGAGGAGAATAACGTAAATTGCATTGGGTCCCCATGGGAGTGAAAGGTGTATTAAAGGAATTGCTTAACGAATCTATATGCATTCTGTGTTTTTGCTACACTAAGGAAGTAATCCTAAACACACTTACTAGGGAGTAAGTCCCATTCAACTCAATGCTGTCTGTGTATGGATGCTTAGATTCACACAGCCAATATATGCTATGTGCAGCACAGGAGGGCAATCGACATCGCTTGCTTTACTAAGAGATTGTGGCACACTCATACAAATCTATATCCTTAGGGATGTGTTTGTATGGGTATTATTTATTATTTCTGTACATGATTGAGATGTAAATATACTCACACCTCTGTCCTGAAGATCGTTGTAACTTGAAAGCGCTTGTCATTTACATTATTTTCTCATTCGACAATAACCATGACCTCATCTGGCCGCTCTGCTGCCTGCTGTTTTTGCGAATTGGTGCTAGAGGGCGATCTTGTCTCTGAAATACCTCCTTTCCTGCTTTCGTTGGTTCTTTGCCTCGTTTGAAGTAATTACACGCTTGCTCTCAAATGAGTCTTTTTCATCTTCCAAAGGTGATCCTGCATTAATGAACAGCAGCCCATGTCTTGTGATGCAATGTGACAGAATGTGAAATGGCAAAGCATTTTCACCAATGACGCTAACAGAGCGATACTACAAACACTTTGCTGGGAGTAGGCCCTACTGAATAGACTTGACTTGTTGCTGGAGTAGACCTTCTTAGGAGTGTTCTCTTTGAGACTTAAAAAAAAAACCTTTTCACACTGAATGGGTTATAAGTTTTATGTTATAAAAAGTTTAATAAGTTAATAATAAGTTTTTATGTTATAAAAAGTTTTTATGTTATAAAAAGTGTTATAAGTTTTATGTTATAAAAACATAACAGGCTACAGTGTCTATTTGATAGAAAGATGGATTTCTTCTCATTTCTCTGTTGTGCTAACATAGTCACACACTCATGCATGCACACAGATGGTACAGTTGAGTCTTGGTGTTAAATCCCACTGGAATTCAAAGGAAGGAATTAAGGATGTGCATTTGGCTGAGTTGTGCCGATAGAATATGTAAAGGGGCTGTGGCACAGCGGAAGAGCCTTAGCTTTGCATTCAGGAGGTCTCAGGTTCAATCACCAACATGTCCAGGTGAAAGGACCAAGCAGTAGGTGCTATCAGTCTGAGCAGACAATACTCATCTCGATGGACCAGTCATCGGTTTCAATGTAAGGTGCTTTCATGTGTGTTCATGTTTCAAAGGGTACTTTTAGTGTCAAATGTAGAAACATCCACTGTCAAGGCCTTTGTTTCTCTGTTTTTGCCTGTGAATGTCACAAGGAGGAAAACATTACATTTTCAGCTGTAGGAACATCCCATTCAGCAAGCTAGTCATGGTTTCCAATATCGTTAACATTGGACAGCATCAGCTTCTGCTGAGGTCATTAACTGACCTGTGCCTGTTCTACTTGATGCAGAATGGTACCAGCTATTTTAAGAGTCGGGTAGAACTTCATGGTTACAAATTAACCCCTCCCTCCATTTCTCCATTTCACTTGGAAAATTTGGATACAAATTGACCTATCCAGGAAAGCCACATTTCTTGATTAGATTTGTTATGTATCGGTCGAGCTTCTATCACAAACAAGGCTCCTGAAGTCTGCACTGTCATTGGTTGTTAGTGCCGGCAGCAGCCAATCATAACAGCACAATAAAGACCAATCGCTATGCTGTAAATAAATTACAATGTATATAGTTGATGCAAACAAGGGTGATTCTTAGTTAGGTGATTCTTATTGGCTGTTAACAAAGCTGGGGCGTGGTTGGGGGGGTTGAAGTTATGTATAAATATTGCAGCTTGCTGCCTGTGTTTCAGAGATGTTCCTGCTGAATAAAGAGCTTGTTGAAATCACTTCAGAGTCTGAACCCACTACTTAACACTGGCGACGAGGATGGGATTTCAGAGTGGGTATGCAGCCTCACAATCAGAGTGAAATCACTAACAGGTGCTTGGATATACTATTAAGTTTGGGTAGGCAGCCCCAAGAAGCAGAGTGGAATCACTTGCTGGGGAGGAATTGTCGCCTCGACCACCCGGCACCCGTTCACTCCGTTCCAGTGGGTAGACATGGCTACCAAGACCCAATTGGAGCTGTTTGACTCCAACACTGAGGACTGGGAGTCCTACATCACACGGTTTGAGCTCTACCTCGAAGTGAACAAAGTAGAAGGCGCAGATCTCACGAGAGCGACATTCTTCAGCGTCTGTGGGTAGTCGACATTTGACATTGCCCGGGCTCTAGTGGCGCCTGCTCAGCTGCAAAGTACAGCATTCAACACAATCAAAAACAAGCTCAGAGAACACTTCTTACCGCAGCCTTCAGAGATAGCAAGCAGGCATGTGTTCTATAAGAGAGATCAAGCAGAAGGCAAGTCCATAGCGGCATTTGTCACAGCTCTCCGACAAGCAGCCAGACTATGCAATTTCCCCGACCTTGAGATGGCACTTTGAGACAGACTGGTATGCGGTCTCTGGGACAAAAAGCTCCAGAGGCGTCTGTTTGCCAAGGAAGATCTGAGCTTCAAGACTGCATACAACGAGGCCATTGCCGCTGAAGCTGTGGAACAGTCTGAAAAAGAGGTTCGGCAGTCATGCACTCCACCACAGTCCCACAAGTCCAAGCTTGTCCACCAGGGGTGCATCAGGGACGTCTCCTCATCTGAAGATGAAGGTGAAGAGGTGCTGTGGACCAAGGTCGCCAGTAAGAAACGAGAAGAGCCACAAGTATTACAGGGGACCCCTTGTGCCAGCTGTGTGGATCCCACTTGCAAAAATGATGTCAGTTCCGGGATGCTCATTGCTGGAACTGTGGAAAATTGGGACACATTGCTTGTGTTTGCCGATCCACGAAGAACCAAGACGTGTCACCCAAGTAAGGCCACAAGTCATTGCCAGTCTACAAAAAGATGCACAGCCACAAAAATGACTGCCACATGATTGAGCTATGCGGCGCCAAGGTAATACAGACCAGTGACTCATCCATCCTTGCATTACAGCCACCAATGTGCAAAAACATAAAAGTGACAGTGAGAATCCAAGATGTGCCCTGTGAGATGGACATTGACTCCAGGTCTGTGCTGTCCATCATCTCCTGTCATATGCTCTGGAGGATCTACCCCAAGGCATCCAGACGTCGCCTTGAACAGACCTACTACTTAGAGACTTTCAGGGCCACCGAGTGCCTGTAGTGGGCATCGGCACATTCCAAATTAAGTACAAAGACTTTGCTGGCCTGCTGCAGCTGGTGGTGGTTCAGGGCTGCCAACCAAGCTTACTCGGCCTAGACTTGTTCCAACCCCTGGGCATCCTGGTCTCTGGCGTACAACAGATCAGTCACAACAACATCGTATCCATGTGCAGTGAGTTTCCAGAGGTCTTTGATGGCTTCCTAGGAACATACACCGGTCCTCCAGTGTCTTTCGACCTCAACCCAGCCGTGGCGCCCATCCGCCTTAAGCCTCACAGGGTCCCCTTCACACTCAAGCCTAAGATAGACAAGGAACTGGACCACCTGATTGAGCAGGGAGTCCTGGAGCCAGTTTCCCACACAAAATGGTAAACTCTTATAGTAACGCCGCTCAAGCCAAATGTAGCGGTCAGAATTTGTGCCAGACTATAAATGCACAGTGAACAAAGCCCTGCAGCAACATGCCTACCCAGTGCCTGTCGTGAGCCATCTCCTGGTGTCCCTCCAAGGGGGTAAGGTCTTCGCAAAACTTGACCTTGCCCAAGCTTACCAGCAGCTACCTGTGAACAATGCCACAGCAGAACCCCAAACAATCGTGACGCACAGGGGTGCGTTCAAAGTCAAGTGGCTGCAGTTCGTCATCAATGTGGCACCAGGGATCTTCCAAAGCATCATGGAAGGTCTTCTCTGGGGAATCCCAGGCGTCATCCCATATTTTGATGACGTCTTGATCGCGAGAGGCTCCGAGACCAAACTTACAGAGCGCCTCTGAACTGTCCTCAGCAAACTACAGAGCGCAGGCTTAAAAGTGAAGCGAGAAAAATGCCAGTTTGGGGTTCCACAGGTGGAGTTCCTGGGATTCCTCATCGACGCAGCCAGCATCCATCCCACACCAGCCAGGGTCCGGGCTATCTGCAGTGACCACTTTCTGGATCAAAGAAGGAACTGAAATCATTCCTGGGTCTTCTCAACTTCTACCACTCCTTCTTACCGCACAAAGCATTGGTTGCAGAATCGCTGCACCGTCTCCTCGATTCCTCCGCCCCCTGGGTCTGTGGCTGAAAAGAAGCCACAGCATTTGAAGCAGTAAAAGACTTGCTATCATCTGGGAGTGTCCTAACAGACTATGATGAAAGGAAGCTGCTTGTTCTTGCCTGCGATGCCTCACCATATGGCATTGGGGCTGTCCTCAGCCACAGGATGACCAGTGGGCGAGAAGTGCCTATCGCCTACTTCTCTAGGACACTGTCCTCTGCGGAGCGCAACTATGCCCAGATAGACAAGGAAGCCCTGGCCATCGTAGCAGGTGTAAAGAAGTTCCACGATTACCTCTATGGCTGGAACTTCTTCATTGCTACAGACCACAAGCCGCTGCTAGGTCTGTTCGCTCCTGACAAACAAACACTCCAAATCCTTTTGCCCCGGATGCTGCGCTGGACTGTGTTCATGTCAGCCTACTCGTATGAACTACAGCATCAGCCGGGTAAAGGAATTGGACATGCCGACGCCCTTAGCTGCCTGCTGCTGCCCAACACAGGGGCCGACCCATCACCAGCACACCACATCCTGCTGCTTGAGGGTCTGCCGAGCCCACCGATATGACCCTCTGATGTAGCAGGTCACTCCACCAAAGACTGCACCCTCACCTGTGTGCTCAACTGAGTGTGGAGGGGGTGGCAAGAGGGCCATTTGGCCAAAGAGTTCCAGCCATACTCCACCAGGCAACATGAACTCTCCGTACACAAGGGTTGCTTGCTGTGGGGAAACTGAGTCGTCATCCCTCCTAAGTGGCGACAACAAGTGCTCAAGGCACTACACAGTGGACATCCAGGCATCATGCACATGAAGGCACTTGTCCGCAGTTATGTCTGGTGGCTGGGCATGGACAAGGCTATTGAGGAGTGGGTCCGCACCTGCAAGCCATGCCAAGAGATTCGTCCAGCCCCAGCACAAGCTCCAGTGCACCCTTGGGAGTCAGCAAGGGCACCATGGTCCAGAATCCACCTAGTTTTTGCCAGGCCATTCCAGGGACAAACGTTCCTCATTATCGTGGACTCGTACTCTAAGTGGCTAGAGGTTGTTTCTGTCTCCGCCATGACCACTGCCATAGTTATTTGAGCCCTCTGTCGGCTGTTTGTGACACATGGGTTGCCCAACACTCTGGTGTCCGACAACGGGGCGCAGTTCACGGTGGCAGAATTCTGGCAGTTCCTGGCTGACAACGGCATCAGGCAAGTCACATCAGCCCCATTTCACCCATCCACCAATGGGCAAGCGGAACAGATGGTAAGGACAACCAAGGACAGCCTCTGGAGAATCAGTCAAGGTGACAGGCAGACGCGATTAGCTGCTTTCCTGCTACAGCAGCACGTCACACCCAGCTCTGCCACAGGCCACAGCCCAGCCGAGCTTCTCATGAACAGAAGACTCACAATCACACTGGACAGGCTGCACCCTGACCTATCCCCCAAGGAGCAACCCTCACCAGACAGAGAGGTGAGGATCTTCCAGCCGGGAGATCTGGTCTATGCCTGCAACTATAGTGAGGGCCCAGTGTGGGTGCCGGCATCCGTAGAAGCAGCAACTGGAGCGGTGTTATACATTGTCATCATGGCCGACAGCAGGAGGCTACGGCACAGCTCTAACGCAGATGACCAGCAAGGACAACGGAGCCCGAAGGTATGCCTATGGCCAGCGTCCCAGGAAACACCACAGCACAGGAGACAGACAACAAAATTGTTTCACTGGCTCCTCAGACACCAACCCTATAGTGTCCAGAGGCATGCACTACTCCTGAGAGCCACTCGGAACTATATGATGGGCAACCATGGTATCGCAGCTGGCACAGCTGCCGATCTCAAGCTCTCCTCTGCCTTCAGTGGACTTGTGACGTTCCCAGTGGGTTCGGGTTCCTCCCCATCACCTAAGGGACTATATTTGCTGAAGTGTCAGCTCCGACTTAGGGGGGAGGAGTGTTATGTATTGGTCGAGCTTCTATCACAAACAAGGCTCCTGAAGTCTGCATTGTCATTGGTTGTTAGTGCTGACAGCAGCCAATCCTAACAGCACAATAAAGACCAATCGCTATGCTGTAAATAAGTTACAATGTATATAGTTGATGCGAACAAGGGCTTCTAGTTAGGTGACTCTTATTGGGTGTTAACAAAGCTGGGGCGTGGTTTGGGGGGGTTGAAGTTGTGTACAAATATTTGCAGCTTGCTGCCTGTGTTTCAGAGATGTTCCTGCTGAATAAAGAGCTTGTTGAAATCACTTCAGATTCTGAACCCACTACTTAACAAGATTATTTTGTATTATTGAACATTGGTCTCATAATAGTGTAGAAGATGATTTTGTTTAATTGGAATGGGTGAGGAATCACCATTTTTCTCCTTGGAGGAAAAAATAGTTTCTTGTTCTTCGCTAGCGCTGTTTCCACAGATATTTAGCTGGAAAACCGCTAGCAAGGTTTAGCTGCAAGCAACTCAAAAGACTCCAGCGCCTTGGGTTCTACATAGATCATATTCTGTCTGTCCAGTCTGCTTTTATTCCAGTCGTCTTCCAAGGAGCTCGGGGTAACTAACTTCATTCTTTCGTCCTCATTTTTACCCTCACAGCACTGTGAGGTAGGTTTGGCTTTGAGAGGGCGACAGGCCCAAGTTTCCATGGCAGAGTGGAGGTTTAAAACCAGGCCTCCCAGATCCAAGTCTTTAGGGAGGGTGTTGGGAGATTAGGATCCAAGGCAGTTTGGAGTGGTGCTCGAGACATGCAGGTTTTTAAAGAGTTGAGTCTGAGTCTCCAGTTCCCTGCAGCTACACAACATAGCAGGAGAGGGATGTTTTTCCTGTTTGTTTGTTTTTTTTGCTTCATGTGGAGTATTCCATGCAATCTGGAGAACCAGGTTTGGTTCCTCACTCCTCCACTTGAAGCCAGCTGGGTGAGCATGAGCCAGTCACAGCTCTCTCAGAGCTCTCTCAGCCCCGCCCACCTCACAGGGTGTCTTGTTGTGGGGATAATCATGACATGCTTTGTAAACTGCTCTGAGTGGATGTTAAGTTGTCCCGAAGGGCGGTATATAAATTGAATGTTGTTGTTGTTGTTGTTGTTGTTGTTATTAAAAACTGGGAGGAAAACTGCCCCCGGTGCTATTTTGATGTGGGGGAAAGGCTTTAGGAGGGAAGGAGGAGCCCCTCCTCCCCCGTGGAGGCATTCTGTGACTGTTTGGGCTCGCCTTTATTTTTTAACAGCCATTTACTTTTTAACTACTGCATGGCTACAGAAACCCGAAAACCTGCATGTCTAGAGGGACTCTAAGCACCACTCCACACTGCCTTGGATAATAATCTCCCCACCTCCTCCCCAAAGCCATGACTGGATATCATGTCTGGAGAATGGATGCCAATGATTTTATCATGATCTAAAAGGAGGTAGAAAACCACAAGTGTAGGATGACAAAAAAAAATCAGTAAATAATCCAAGAAATTAGAAATCAAATGAAAATATAGAATCCATGTATATGGAGTAAGAAATACTCATCAATTTCAATGGGAAACTACAAATACAATAAACATAATAAGCAATAATGAACACGAAATAGTTCGGAAGACATCCAACAGATAAGCAAACAATATAACTGGTGCAGCAGAAATCTCCAATTAGGAAAACATCCGTGCGGTAAGCTATCACAATGTCAAACGAGCAGGTAAGTACTATACATTCATATTCATGTCCTTTAAGTTATAAGTCTTTTTGTTTTCTTGCAGCTGGTGCCGATGGTATCGAGACACCAACAGACGTTCCTGTGTCTAAATCGGCCACATTAACTCATGCTGGTCTTCTACCAACTGGACCGTGCCTCCTTTTTCTTCTTTCACCTCATTTTGGTCCAATATGTGAGGGCCAAAGGGTCAAGAAACTGCTTGGCCCATGATAGTCTCCTCGGGCAGCAACAATGTTGGTGGATTGTGAATGCCTATCTCCAGTGGAGTACCGGATCAGATTCAAGGTTCTGGTATTGACCTATAAGTCCTTGTGCAGACTGGGTCCAGCGTATCTACGGGACCGTCTCTCCCCATATATTCTCCGGAGGACACTCCGATCAGGGGACAAACAGCTGTTGGTGGTCCCTGGCCCCAAGGAGGCCTGCCTAGCCTCGACTAGTGCCAGGGCCGTTTCGGTCCTGGCTCCCACCTGGTGGAACGCTCTGTCTGCCGAGATCAGGGCCCGGCAGGACCTACTATCCTTCCGCCAGGCCTGCAAGACAGAGTTGTTCCGCCAGGCATATGGCTGAGGCTGGGCCTCCACCGGCCTGAAAAAAAAAGGGGGATGTATAAAATCTTAACCCTCCCTGTGAAGGCTGTCCACCATCTTGTTTTAAATGTATTAATAGAAATACTCTGCTGTTTTAATGATGTTTTAATGTAGATGAATTTTTATTGTATTTTAATATGTTACTATCCGCCCTGAGCCTGCGGGGAGGGCAGAATAGAAATTTGAAATAAATAAAATAAAATAAATGGCACTGTTTCTGCAACTTTGGACACGTGGTAGATGATGGTTTAAAGTGATCCCGTGAATGCATGTTCTTGGAAACATTACGTTAGAGTGAATTATCTTCATTTGGGTGGAGGGAATGGGTGGGATACAACAAAAGTCTAGGAACTCAGGGTTGAGGATCTTAAGAAAATGTTTTAGGGGTCTACATAGTTCTCAAATTAATTTGTTGTGGCTAATTCATCAAATTAATATGGCAAAGTGTGTCCTATTCATGATCTTAACGAAGATCTTATGTGGCACCTTTTTGTAATGCACCTTATATCATTCAGTATTTCGAGAAACACATACCTGGTATCAGGAGTCATTTAGTAGAAAAAGAGCTAGAGGAACTCATTAGCATAACTCATTAGCATATACCACGCCCCTTGACATCACCTGAAGTGTATCATTAGCATAACTTATTTGCATATGCCACACCTCCTGACATCACCTATCCTGGCTGTTTTGGACCTAATCCTGGCCATTCAGGGCTGAAATTGGGCCCAAAATGGTAAAAAGGGGCTGAAAATGGCCGAAAAGGGGCCCAAAATGGTCAGGATCAGGCCACTGCTGAGTGGGAGAGTGATCCACCACCCATCAGAGGCCCGATCCGGGCTGTTTTGGCCCCAATCCAGGTCGAAACCAGCCCAAAATGGCTGAGAGTCAGGTGGGCGGGGCCACTTGTCATGTGACCTCTTTGGGGAACTACTGGAACTGCGTTCCTGTGCATTCCCCCTCAAAATGAGCCCTGCCTGGTATAGATCCTGAACATTTTACCAGGAGCATTCTCTGCATTGTACGTATTTGTGGCAGCTATTATTAAGCTGATAGTTTTGAAGGCATGTATAATAAATATCATAGCCTGACAATTATTCATGGGAAGCCATAATAAAGGCAACATTATTTGACTGATTGATTTTAGCGCCACCCCCAGTTGTGCATATGTAAATAAAAAACAGATTTATTTGCTGACACCTGGGCACAGAATTATTGCTAATATATTAAAAGAGAGAGATCTTTTCTAGTTATCTTTGCTTATACTGAAATTTAACCACACTTACCAGACATTTCTTTCGTTATAATAATAAACACAGTGTATTTCTTGTTTTCTTCTCCCCCCCCCCAGCTTTGACACTGATATTTGATTTTGAACCTACATTTTCTACTGTCTGATTAGAATGTCTATTACATGTAGCATATTTATTTGATGTTATGCATACAGTTACAAGCAAATTTGTTCAATCCATGGTAATTGCTTGCTCTGATATCTGTTTCCATATTAGTTTATTTAGAAATAATAGTTTAGAATGATGAATTGGTAGTATATTTCAAATGGCAATATGACTGTCTTTGACTCATTTTTTGTTAAATACCACAGCAGTGTGACAAAATAACTTGTCATGATGGGTACAGGTACAATTTTTAAAAAGGAATTACTTTTGACAGTCACATTTCAAAACTATATATATTTTTCTTTAGTTAGCAGATATCAAAGAGCCAAACTATCAAAGAGCCAAAGAGCCAAGAGATCAACAAAGAGCCAATATAAGAAACTCCATTTGCATAACTGAAAATTTAGCACTTCATATGACAGAAAATTGACATGTTGATTAAAACTCCCCAAATAATCCACCATGGTAGGTGCTGATCTTGGGGTCTGTGAAGGCTTCCCCATACACTGGATCTTTGTCCATTCTGGTTACTGAAATCATGTAAACAGGGCTTTTTTGGGGGGAAAAGAGGTGGTGGAACTCAGTGGTGGAACTCAGTACCGCACAATGACGTCACTTTGGGTCAGCTGGAACAAGGGGGGAGGTTTTTTAAAGTTTAAATGACCCTCGGCAAAAATGGTCACATGGCCGGTGGCCCCGCCCCCTGATCTTCAGACAGAGAGGGGAGTTTAGATTGCCCTCCATGGTGCTGGCGGCACAGAGGGCAATCTAAACTCCTCTCTGGAGATCAGAGGGCGGGGCCACTGGCCATGTGACCATTTTCAAGAGGCGCCGGAACTCCGTTCCACCGCGTTCCAGCTGAAAAAAAGCCCTGCATGTAAGGATCACGTCAATGAGTCCCTGATGTCCATTACAAATCAATCACTGACTTG
This sequence comes from Eublepharis macularius, assembly GCF_028583425.1. Lineage (NCBI taxonomy): Eukaryota > Metazoa > Chordata > Lepidosauria > Squamata > Eublepharidae > Eublepharis > Eublepharis macularius. Next base: position 218,155,198 of record NC_072791.1, on the reverse strand, counting down.
GGACACCCCTCCGCTCCTAAAAAAAGCAACAACGCTACTAGGAAATATCTGTGTGAGCAGCTATTGCCTACTCTCTAATTTGCTTTTCCTGGGCAAGGTGATAGAAAGCATGGCAGCAGAGCAGATCTTCGTATGTCATCTGCCCTAGACCTGGTCTGTTTTCAGGCCAGAGACAGTGCTGGTCTGAATGTAGACAAGGGCTGTGCCTCTCTGTTGTTCATACTCAGTCTATCAGCAGCCTTTGATATTGTGGCCCATGCAGTCCTGTTGAGATATTTGGAGGCAGAAGCTGGAACGAAGGGGATTTGCTTTGGATGGATTTAAATAGTTTCTGGGCAGAATTCAGAAGGCTCCAGTTGGAGATCAATGTGGGACTTGCCTTGCAGGTTTCGAGAAGGTTCAGCCTTAGACCCCATGCTATGCACCTTCTGTGTAAAGCCCAGAGAGGAAATCATTTGTGGTTTCGAAGTTCTGTATTTCTTTATCCAAATTTCCTACTGATGTTGTGGAGGTCTTGATTTGGTGCCTTTCTGTCGTGGTTATATGGCTAAGGGTGAACAAACTGAAAATGAATCCTGACAAGATGGAGGTAAAGTTGGCTGGGAAGCCTTGAAGGGCCTTGCACGTCCCACTTTTGATGGGTCCAGCTGACACCTGCTGATTCGGTTCAGAACCTAAAGGTTATACAAGATCCAGCCTTACTGCTGGGGAATCAAGTTAATGGTGCTGCTAAAAAGGCACTGTTTCAGTTTTATTTAGCCGGGATGTGTCATGTCTGTGCCCCATCCATGCCACTATTTGATGCTGACCTGTTCTTCTGAACCAGTGTTTCATGCTGTAACTTTATGTCATATTGCCAATACCATAACCGTTTCTTTCACATGCTTATTGCAGCTGCAGGTGCCTTATCTAACGGACTGTAGAAACTTTCAGTGCTTCTGACCTTGTATCCTGCTCACTCCCATGCACTGCTATGTCTCAACTTTGATCTCTTGCTTTCTCAGAGCCAAGCTACAAGTGACGTCTGACACAGGTTGGACACTTGTCAGCTTGCTCCAAGTTTTGATGGGAAATGTAGGCATCCTGGTCTTGCAGCTGTAATGGAGAGCCAAGCTGTAAAACCAGGAAGCCTACATTTCTCATCAAAACTTGAGGCAAGCTGACAAGTGTCCAACCTGCGTAAGATGTCACTTGTAGCTTAGCTCTCGGTGTCTCGACTTGATAGTACAAATATGTGAGATGTTCTCAGCACAAGTTCGTGCCAAAAGTCCTGTTTTACTGTTGGGAGGGGGAAGGAGCAAACGTTAAGAGGAAGGTTTTTCCCACATGTTACTATTCCTGTTAACCTGTTCTTACTGCTTAGATACTTACTTTGCTTCTGAGTAATCCTATGGACATATCTGTGGAAATGATTTGATTTCTGAATAAAGCCATTTAACCAAGAGCCTGGATTTCTTTCTGCAATGGTTCAGGGATCTATCTACCATAGCCTGTCATCCATAGCCTGACAGGATGACGACCTTGAGTGGGCTGATCTGGCAATGTGGATCCATGCTTTACTTGAAGATAGACTACTGTGGGTCTGCCCTTAAAATCATCTCAGAAACTCCAGCTGGTATGGAATGCCTCAGCCTGGCTACTATCAGAGGCTAGACGGAAGATGCATGCCACTCCCCTTCTGCAGTCAATCCACTGATTACCAATCGGTTGCTGAATATGAACAACGCAAATGTTCGGGGAGGGTATTCTTATAAAGGGATGAGCACTGTAATCGCTCAGGAGATTGCTTTTACATGGGAAAAGATTGCAATATACTCCAGTTTTGTTTTACAGCACCATCATCTGCCTTTGTAACCCACTTTTTGCATTATGGTATGTCACGCCTTAGGCAGATTTTTGTTTTGTTTGTTTATATACATGGTTTTCTAAGTCTGTAATATAAAGGAAAGGCATATCTCTGCAGCGGAATGGCTAGAGAGTTACTTTTTGGAAAATGGCAAAAATCCCAGTGGTCTTGGGGAATGAGATGGCTACTGCCAGGGGATTGGGGCAGGGAAACTGTGGAGAAATCGGCCACGTTGAATCCCAGTTGCCTCTTCTCTGTATCAGCAACTGCGCCAGCAGCAAGGAAGTCATGTGAGCTGCAAAGGATAAATCTATCTCCGGAAAGCAGTTTCTCCCATTGAAAAAAGCTGCAGTTAGAGATAGCGATTTATTATTCAAAGCAAACAAAAATAAATCTCTGCTTTCACAACGATAAACATCTATTAGTTTGTACGTTGAGTAAAGACCTGTGGCTTGAATCCAGGCACTCATCCAACACCAGTTTTAGGAAAGAGAGTAGAATAAGACATCTCTTGAAAACCACACACAGGGAAACGCTGTTAGGACACCGCAAGAGCTCTTGAGATCGTTTACTTGTTTAAGAAATCCTCCTTCCCACTATCACAGCATTCAAGACAGCTGATGACTTGAGTTGAAATCTAAATTCCGCTAACTGATTTATATATTATTTATTTGATTTGATTTATACCCCTCCCTCCACACAAATGGGCTCAGGTGTCATGTCTGTGCCCCATCCATGCCACCACTCAGTGCTGAACCAATGTTCTGAACCAATGTTTCATGCTTTAACTTGATGTCGTATTGCCAATGCCATAACTGTCTTGCTTTTGCAGGCTTATTGAAGTTGCAGGTGTCTTATCTAACGGACTGCAGAAACTCTCAGTGCTTCTGAGAGTTTAGATTGCTCTCCGTGCAGCAGCCGGAGAGCAATCTAAACTCCCCTCTGTCTGGAGATCAGGGGGCAGGGCCACCAGCCATGTGACCATTTTCTCCGAGGGCAACCCACGAGTTCCACCACCTCTTTTCACAGCACAAAAACCCTGGAAAGGGACTTCTCGGCTGTTGCATTGTACCTATGGAACTCCCTCCCCTTGGAGATTTGTTTGTCTTCCTCTATTGCTGTCTTCCACCAGAAGTTGAAGACTTTTGTTTTGTTTTGTTTGACACACCCCCAGTAACTTTTATTGGCCCTCCTCTTTGACTGTGTTGTTATGTGTGTTTGTATGTCTGTATCAAAATCGAAAAGAGTCCAGTAGCACCTTTAAGACTAACCAACTTTACTGTAGCATAAGCTTTCGAGAATCACAGTTCTCTTCGTCAGATGTGCATCTGACGAAGAGAACTGTGATTCTCAAAAGCTTATGCTACCGTAAAGTTGGTTAGTCTTAAAGGTGCTACTGGACTCTTCGATTTTGCTATTACAGACTAACACGGCTAACTCCTCTGAATGCATGTCTGTGTGTTTCTACTGAACTGTTCACTTATTTTATATACCTTATTTTAAATGCGTTTAAAAATGTTTAAATATTTTCCTGCTCGCCACTTTGGGTAGAAAGGTGGCATAGAAAAGTTTTAAATAAATAAATAATGATACCATTAACAAAAAGCTAAACAGAATAAATCTAAACACAAAACCAAACAACATAAAATGCATTGAGCAGTCTTGGGGAGGCCGAGAGCAGCAAAAGAAACGCATAAAACAGTGAAAGACGGTTTAATACGAGGAAACAATGGATTTTTGTCTTGCACCTAAAAAATGATCGCAAGAGCATCGGGCTAATATGGGAAGCACAAGGTGTCACTCGGAAGTCCCCATGGGAAAGGTCTTGTCCGGCAGCCATCTGGGACCACCCAGTGAAAGGAAACGTTTTTGAACTTTTAATTGACAGGTAAGCTTGTATGGGAGAATGCAATCGGTCAGGTAACAGACTCTTTAGGGGTTAACGCCCGGCACTTCTAATTACATTCAGAAACAAAACAGAAGTCAGTAAAGATCTTTCAAAGTATAGTCGCTATGCCAACGGGAGTCAAGAGAAGTCTTTTGCTAGAGGTCATTTCCTGGCGAGAAGAGAAAGGACCCGTTTCAGGAGGCCCTCCCTCTTTCGAACTGGGTGTGCTCCTCCTACTAGTGTGTCAGACTAGAATCTGAGACCCAGGTTTGAATCCCCACTGTTGAAGTTTGCTGGGTGACCTTGGGCCAATCACACACTCTCAGCTTAAGCTGCCTCATAGGGTGGTTGTGAGGATAAAACGAAGGTTGTTGCAAACCACTTTGGGTCCCTATTAGGAGGAAAAGAGGGTATAAAAGAAGTAAATCAATCAAAATAAAATAAAATGTGGAAATCACTGAACTCACCCACTCCAGCTTTTCTGGATAATTGTTTCATTCTGCTAATCTGAGCACAGAATAGTGTGAACTGCCAGATGTGTTCCAACATTTCCAGTGGTAGTTCTGCGTGGACTAGGATCTGAGAGGCCCAGGTGTGAATCCCTACTCCACCTTGGAAGCTGATTGGCTGACCTTGGGCCAGTCACACGGCCTCAGCCTAACCTACTTCGCTGGGTTGTTGAGAGGATAAAATAGAGGCAAGGAGAATGATGTAAGCTGCTCCCACTGGTGAGAAAAGTGAGGTATAAATAAAGTAAATAATAAATACATTGATAAACAATCTCCCTAATATCCCAATTCCATGTTTAGTTAGGGCAGCAATCATAGCTCCAGAAATAGTTACCACTTTCTGTTTTAACCTCACATGTTAGGAATTTGCAGTAAAGCTGTAGCTTTGTGGGTTTGTTCTCTTTACAGCCAATAGGTGGAGAGAAAACTTTGTGAAGTTGGCTGTGAATTCTTGATAAGAAATCTAAGAGGTATGTACTGTATTGCAAGTAATGACGGGCTGCAGGGAGTGGCTTTATCGGAAAACGTGTGTTGTTTTTTACTGTATCTATTGGTTTTCACGGTATTTTAACAACACTTGACCTGCTTTTCCTCAATGCTTATTGTACTGTATTGTGTTACGAATGGCTGTGAGGACTTCTGAAGGGCTGTCAACCTCCAGGTAGGATCTGGAGTTCTCCTGGAATCACAACTGATTTCCAGAAGACAGGTATCAGTTCCCTTGAAGAAAACAGCATTTTCAGAGGGCAAACTATACAGCGTACTATAGATTCCAGGTGAAATCCCTTCCTAAATTCCCACTTCAGAGGCAGCACCCCCAAATCTCTAGGATTTTCCCAGGCTCGAGCTGGCGACCCTAACTGAAAGGTGGTCTATGGATATGGCTGCCCCTTCTGGTTTGCGGAATACCCTGAGATCTGGGGGTGGGGGGTGGGGTCGGGAAGGGACCTCAGAGGGGTATAAAGCTATAGAGTCCACTTTCCAAAGCAGCCATTTTCTCCAGGGGAAATGATCTCTGTAACGGGGAGCTCAGTTTTAATAGGGGGAGATCTCCAGCCATCACCTGAAGGTTGGCAGCTCAATTTTAACACTATCAGTGTAATTGTGCCCAGCATAGGACTGGGGATCTCTGCACAGAACTGCCCTGTAATGAACTGGGAGACCCAGGTTCGAATCCCATTCTGCCATGGAAGCTTACTGGCCGGTGACCTTGGACCAGTCACACTCTCTCCTCCCTCACAGGGTTGTTGTGTGGATAAAATGGAGGAGAGGAGAGGAATCTACTTAGGGTCACTGTTGGGGAGAAAGATGGAGTATCAATCGGGTTGCCAATTCAAGGTTGAGAAATTCTGAGAGATTTGGGGGTGGCAGCTGGGGAGGGAGGAATTTGGGTAGGGGAGGGATCTCAGAGGAACATAATGCCCCCGAGTCCACCTTCTAAAGCAGCCATTTTCTCCAGGGGAACCGATCTCTACAGTCTGGAGATGAGTTGCAATGCCTGCAGATCTCCAGGCCCCGCCCCACCTGGAGGTTGGCAAGCCTAAGGATTAATGTAGTAATCAATTTAAAAATTATTTATTTGCGCAAAACAAACAAAAAAGAAACGAAGCACAAGAAAAACAACGCTGGCAACAAAACCGCTGTTGGCGAATCTATATCTAGGCTTCTATAAAAGGTTTCCCAATAGGGCCAGGGCTGCAGAGGCAGGCCTGAGGGCACTCCCCACCACCAACATCTAAAGAGACGTCCATAGGCAATTAATTGGCAGTAATGAAGAGGTGGTGGAGAGTGCCCTCGAGTCATAGCTGACTTACGGCGACCCCTGGTGGGGTTTTCCTGGCAAGAGGCTAACAGAGGCGGTTTGCCATTGCCCGCCTCTGCAGCCCTGGGCTTCCTTGGAGGTCTCCCAGCCGATTACCAAGGCCGGCCCTGCTTAGCTTTCGAGATCAACTGCTTTGAAACAGAACAAAGAACAAGGCCGTACAGGTTCTCATAGCCCAATCTTGGGAGAGTTTTGGCTGTAACCACTAGGTGATGCTGTCATCTGAGGATACTCCACACAGTTATTTATCGTTTTCAAGCTCCACACAGATATTAACAGCTTTGAAATAGAACAAGAACTAAGAATATACCGTTTACACCTCTGATTCTTCAAAGTGGACTGGAAGGACTGGACGCTTGATGAATATTTACGATTATTTATGAAGGTTTTATTAGCTGTATATTTAGTGTAGAATATTTATCACATTTGAGCACTTGCACCTTTGTAAGAATTAAAAATATAAAAATTTACAAAATATAGTTAACAGATAACCTTCGAGGTTTGTAATTTGTTTTAGCTTTCCAGATCTGACAAGAACAGGCTAGCCGGGGCCATCCCGGGCAGGGCATTAAAGAACAACAGACAGATAAAGAAACCGGAGCGAGGAAACCTCGCGCGGAGCACCACGGGGGGGGGGCTTCGATCCCGGCGGCAGTCCTAAGCAGAGTCTAGGGTTGCCAGCCTCCAGGTAGGGGCTGGAGATCTCCCGGAATTACAACGGGTCTCCAGGCCACAGAGATCAGTTCACCTGGAGAAAATGGCAGCTTTGGGGGGGTGGACTCGATGGAATTATGCCGCGCCAAGGTCCTTTCCCTCCTCAAACCCCACTTTCTCCAGGTTTCACCCCCCAGATCTCCAGGAATTTCCCAACCTGGAGCTGGCAACCCTAGCAGAGTCCCTCCAGGCCAAGCCCCTTGAGCTCCGGCGCCTCTGCTCGGGCGGCGGGCTCCCCTGCGCGCCCTTCCCGGCCGGCAGCAGCGGGCGCGCCCCGGCCCCAGCCCCAACCCCAGCCCCCGGCCCTGCCTGGCCGCCCGCCCCGTCCAGCCCGCGGCCGCGCCCCGCACGCCGCGATTGGCCCGGCCGCCCCCCGAGCCGGCGGCGCCTCCGCTGAGTGGCCGGGCGGGCGGCGCTCAGGCGGGGCTGGCAGAAGGAGCCGGGCGCCGAGCGGAGCCAGCGGCGCTTGGCGGGGAGCTGCTTGGCGGCGGCCGGGCGAGCGGGCATGCCTGCTCCGGGCCGCTGAAGGCGCGGCGATGGCGGGAGCGGGAGCGGCGCCGGGGCCGGGGCGCGCCCCGGGCGAGGAAGAGCCGGAGCCCTGGCCGGAGCCCGGGGCCGCGGACGCGCCGGGCGGGCGCCGGAGGGAGCGCAGGAGCGGCGTCGCCCCGGCCGCCGACCTGGAAGCCCAGATCCTGGACGCCGCCCGCGCCACCCCCCGGCGGAGCAGCATCATTAAGGTGGGACCCGCCGTCCTTCAGACGCCGCGGCCGACTCGCGTGTGCGGCGCGGGGACCCTGCGCGGGCTGCCAACCTCCAGGCGGGGCCTGGGCGCCTCCCGGAATCCCCGCCGCTTTCCAGATCACGGAGATCAGTTCTCCCGGAGGAAGTGGCACCCAGCTAGGGTGGGCTTTATGGCGCGGAGGACCTGCCCTGCCCCAAACCCTTCCGTCTGCAGGGTCCAGCCCCAAATCCCTGGGAATTCCCCAGCCTGGAGTTGGCAACCCTCAGCAGGCGGACATGCTGTTTCTAAACACGGGTCGCGGCGGAGGAAGGCTGGTTTCGAGAGGAGGCGGTTGTGCAGGGGCTCTGGTGCGGTGCGTGTTGCTGTCGTTGTGCCCAGGAGTGGGATCCGAGGGGCTGGCTTGATTTCAGGAGCAGCCCCCCCACCCTCGCCTCCGCCTGGTTTGCAACTTTTGGGAGATGTCCCTGATGCAGGGAAAGAAACTCCGGAGTCCCTGATGTGAAACAGCCACATGCAAAAAAGCAGCACCCGTGCAGTCCAGGAAAAGGGGCAGATTCGGGGTTGGGGGGGGGGAGCAGAACACGTGTTTGCTCCCTCCATCTGTCAACGGTGGTGCGTCCTTTTGGTTTCAAGCTTGAGCAAAACAAAGTAGGATTTGATTCCAGTGGCACCTTAGAGACCGACTAGATTTCCAGGGTATGAGCTTTCTCAAAATCTTAAAAGCTCCTACCCTGGAAATCTAGTTGGTCTCTAAGGTGCCACTGGATTCTCAGATCTCGCTCTTCTACTGCAGACCCACATGGCTCCCCAACCGAAAGTGCCCCAGATAAGGGGAACCAGCTCTTTGCCGGAAAAGGACTGTTTAATTCAGGCCAGTCACATCTCTGGCTCTTCCTATGACTGACGTGATGGCCGCGGTTTAGGAAAGATGGTGTTGTGCCATAAGTGATGAACCTCATGCCCTCCAGGCAATTTATTTAGAAAAGAATGGGCTGTGATATTGTAGTGTAGGGGGTTGAATGCACTGCCAAACTTGGGGGCCCAAGATCTGGATCCAATGACAAACTGAGGGCCAACCTACAGGTGAAGAATGACACTTGAACGGCAAGTGAACAGACTCACGTGTATTCCTCCCTGTTCGCTTGTCCTCCGCTCATTCACGTAGTGATAGAGTGGAGGGCAATTGGAGGGCAAGTGAACAGGGAAGAATACATGTGAGAGCCAAGCTACAAGTGGCAAATGACACTTGAACGGCAAGTGAGTGAACAGACCCACATGTATTCCTCCCTGTTCACCTGCGCTCCACTTACGCTCCCCTTAATCACTAGTGGAGAGCAAGTGGAGTGCAAGTGAACAGGGAGGAATACACGTGGGTCTGTTCACTCACTTGCCGTTCAGGTGTCATTTGCCACTTGTAGCTTGGCTCTCAGACTTGGGATTTTCTTTAAACTGTCAGAAGTACGGCTGGTCAAGGGTGCATTTCAGATTCAATGGATGCGACCTTGCTTTCTTTCTTTTCTTTCCATGGGGGAACTGCATCTCCTCTGGAAGTAACTTTTTTGCTTGTGGCTGTTCAGGGAGCGTTTATTGCTCCCTTTTGCATGCTATGGTAGCAGCAACTGATGAGCTTTCAAAAGGATTAGGAAGGATGCTACATCTGAAGAGATCCCATTAAGTTAATTAGTTCTGTCTAGGATAGCGGTAGTTACTGCAAATCCTGTATCAAAATTGGTAGACTGTTCGTTGCTTGTTGCCTTAAGATACTTTGAATTGCTGTGATGCTACAGTTGGAGTTAAAACCTGTTTTAAATCTTAAAAAGCTGTTTTTTAAAAAAAGTTCATCTACCTGTAGTAGAAGTAGATCCAGTCCTCAGTAACAGAAGTACTTCCTGTTTTACTCTGAGATTTCAGATTCTTAAGCAGCAGAACACTTTCTTAAAAAAAAGACGTTGATACAGATCTGGGGCTGAGGATCTTCTTCAGTGGTTTAGAATGGTGAAAACCAAGCTGTATTCAGTTTTTGGGTGTGTGCGCAAAACAGGGAAGGAAAAAATGAAGTGTGGGGGAAGAGAATCTGTGATAACAGCTGTGTTTAACTCATTTGATACTTGCTGGGTACCCAGTTTGCAGCGGGTGAAGAAAGAGATGAGTAAGGGCAAGTTAAGCTAGAGAGAAATTAGCAAGGGCACTGATAGTTTCGGGTGGGTAGCCGTCTTGGAGCCAAGCTACAACTGACGAATGACACTTGAACGGCAAGTGAACAGACTCACGTGTATTCCTCCCTGTTTACTTGCGCTCCACGTGATCAAGTGGAGCGCAAGTGAACAGGGAGGAGTACACGTGAGTCTGTTCGCTTGCCATTCAAGTGTCATTCGTCAGTTGTAGCTTGGCCCTTGGTCTGTAGTAGAACAGCAAGATTTGGGTCCAGTAGCACCTTAAAGACCGAGGAATGAGCTTTCGAGAGTCAGAGCTCACGAGTGACAGATTTTGCTTTCTCTCTGATGGTTGTTAATCGACTGCTGTGCTGAACACCTCACAGGGGGAGTCTGTGGTAGGCTGGCCGGACAAGGTAGAAATGGGATAGCCTTGAACAGGAAGTATAGTTTTCATGTGTATCAATTTAAAAATCAAGTATCAGCAACCAAGACTTCCCCCTTCCTTTTAAAGCATGGGCAGAATTCACAGGAAAGGAAACAGTCACGTTTGACACTGAGCCAAGCTACAAGTGATGAATGACACTTGCCTGGCAAGTGAGCAGACTCACGTGTATTCCTCCCTGTTCACTTGCCATTCATTTGCGCTCAAGTGAATGGCAAGTGAACAGGGAGGAATACACGCGAGTCTGTTCACTCGCCAGGCAAGTGTCATTCGTCATTTGTAGCTTGGCTCACTGTCATGTGGAAATGTGCGTTCATATTCTTCAGCCATGCTTGCTTACATGAAGAATTAACTGCGGGGACAGCGTTATGAAGTTGTTTAGTAGGATCAATTTGTCACTTTTGAATTGTGACAAATGGTTTGAAGAATCTTGGTTAAGACACTAATTTTCTTGGATGTATGGAGTGTTTTAATTTTGTGCAATGTTTGTTCTTTGTAGACTAGTTAGAAAGCTGTGCTCTTTGCTGGTGTGTGATCTTTCCCAGAAAATGAGAGAAGTTGGTGGTTGAAATTCTTGAAAAATAAAGTCTGAGAAAAGCAGAATTATTGGACAGAGGTTTTTTTAATATTAAGTATGATTCTGGGACTTTTAATACATTACTGGGTCAGAGATTATCCAGCTGTACAACAATTGTGCTAATGTTTGTGTGCCTGTGAGACTCACAATGAATCCTTTATTTTGAGTTAGTTTTCAAAAAAACACGTATCTTCTAGGTAAACAAAACCCTGAGAAAATAATACTCTCTTTGGATAAAAAGCCAAGGTCTTCTTTCCCCTTACTCAGGACTGAGAGCCAAGCTACAAGTGACGCCTGACACAGGTTGGACACTTGTCAGCTTCCCTCAAGTTTTGATGGGAAATGTAGGCGTCCTGGTCTTGTAGCTTGGCTTTCTGACTGCTGTCCAATGGACTTTTCAACTGTCACTTGTCCAACATTCCGCCAAGCTGCCTACATTTCCCATCAGAACTTGAGGGAAGCTGACAAGTGTCCAACCTGTGTCAGGCATCACTTGTAGCTTGGCTCTTAGAGTAGTGAATGGGAAGGTTCTAAACCAGGCACTGGGTAATTCATGACGAGAGCTCAGAAGTCAACCCTGTGTTTGCTCGCTTGACCCGTCTGGATGTTTATTTCTTATCTGGTGTAGTGGCCATGCTTGGGGTTCCAGTCTTTAGCCAGCCCTGAAGTCACTGGCCTTGGTCGAATCACTCTTTCTGCCTAGTCTGTCTCAAAGGATTATTGTCAGGGTCGAGCGTAAATTGTCCCTAACGAAGAACGCTCCCATGGGCCATTGCGTTCCTGCTGATGATCTGGGGGTTCTCGCTACGTGGCTGGCTGTTCCACTTCATGATGTGCAGCTCTGGGCCTCGTCCAATGAAGCTCTCATCTCGCAGAAGGGAATGTGATCTCCCCCTCATCTCTGTTCAAGTACCCCTTTCCCAGGTCTCTCTCATGTCTTTCTGTGTTTGTGTGCGGATGACAGTCTGGTTTGTTTTTCAGCTTTGCCTTGCTTTGTTTACAAGATACACCCCAAGTGTTCTTGCCCCAGGTCAGATCTTTATCTAGCCTGGTGGCTTCCTGTCTGCCCTTCTCCTTCATATTTGACAGAGGGAGCTTTGACTCTTGGAGACTGGAAATCTAGTTGCTCTTTAAGGTGCTACTGAGCCCAAATCTTGCTCTTCGTCTACAGACCAACACGGCTACCCACCTGTAATTTCTCCTTCCAGAGTCTCTCCCCCCTGTCTACAAGAGTCCCAGTGTCTCTAAATTCTTCTGCATACAGCTGCAGAGAGAATTATTATGGCTAAGTTGGAAGTTGTTCCTTGCCATCTGCTTTAAAACTTCCCTGTCCGGATCTGAAAGTGGTATGGTGAATATTCTCAAGAGAATGAGCAGAAGGGGTTGGAGGAGACATAGGATTTTGATTCTTTGGACTGGAGGAAGGAGGGGCAGAATTTCTGCCCCAGAAGAAGTGCTTGGACATCAGCTAATTTTGGTGTGGAAAGCGATACTGTTCCGTAAGATCTGTAGAAGATCTTGTTGGTGGCCCCAACGCTTTCCTGATCCTTCAGATTTAGGGTACTGACTTCTGTGTTCATGCTCCATCGCACATTTTCCAAGAGTAATCAGGGTTCTTGTTGATTATTGCTAGCTTCCTAAGACTACAGAGTTAGGACCAAGTATGGTAGTCTGTGCAGAAGACTGAATGCTTATTAGCATAATTTGAAACCGCCTGTCCTGTTTCTGCCGTTCTTTTATGCAGCTCCGCAAATGATTGGAAATGGAGGCACAGTTTATACTCAGGACTCGGACTGCAACTCAGAGCCAAGCTACAAGTCACGAATGACACTTGAACGGCAAGTGAACAGACTTACTTGTATTCCTCCCTGTTCACTTGCCATTCACTTGCTCTCCACTTGATCAAGTGGAGAGCAAGTGAATGGGAAGTGAACAGGGAGGAATACACATGAGTCAGTTCACTTGCCAGGCAAGTGTCATTCGTGACTTGTAGCTTGGCTCTCATTCTCTTAGCTGCTGTGCTTATACGTAGCAAATGCTGCATATTTGAATGCTACCATATGAAAAACCAACAGAACTTGGTAGGTGCAAGGGGATTTTTTAAAAAACACACTTATAAGCCACTTTTCTCCCCAAAGGGGACCCCGAGTGGCTGGAAATGCCAGGAGATTTTTAAAAATAAACACTTATAAGCCAATTTTCTCCCCAAAGGGGCACGTGGCTGGAAATGCCGGGAGATTTTTAAAAATAAACACTTATAAGCCAATTTTCTCCCCAAAGGGGACCCCAAGTGGCTTAGAATACAGTGTAAATGAACAGTAGAAGGGGGGATCAGGGTTTCTGAGTGCACGGCAGGTCTTCCTTCCAACCCCATGCTATAACCCTTAAGCTAAAAGCTGTTTTTTCAGATGAGGAAGCATTCGGATGTGCAGTTGTGTGTGTTTCCTTGTTAACATCCATCTGGAATACCAGGAAGGACAGATGTTGAGCAGAAGAAAAAAACCCTACCACTTGGTGGTGCCTTTGGGGCAGATGTATGATGAGTCAGCTCATGGGCTGGGCAGCCCCCCCCCCTGCCCAGACGCAAGTTGTAACTCTCAAGCTCTGTGGAATTTGTCTGAGCACACATGCGTAGAACTGAGTTAGACCGGGTATGTAAAGCTGTGGAGACAATGGCAAGCTTGTTGAATGTACGTTCTTCGCTTTGCATTTCATGTATTCGTTAGCATCTTTGGTGGGGGCGGGGTGTATGTGCCACCAAAACACCATTATGTCCCGAGACTAACATGACCTAACCGCATCGCTGCTTTTACTCAACGTCCCTTCTTCGAACAAAGAAACAAACTGTGTTGTATTGTTTTGGGGTATGAAGTTGCCTGTAACGTGAGGCTTGATCCTGGCAGCTTGTATGCACGGTACAAGATCAGTGAGATGACTTGGCTGAGGAAGGTCGGAGGCACATTGAGCTCTTGAATGAACATCTTGGCTGTGGCTCAGGGCCAAGCTACAAGTGACGAATGACACTTGAACGGCAAGTGAACAGACTTACGTGTATTCCTCCTTGTTTACTTGCCCTCCACTTGATCAAGTGGAGAGCAAGTGTGAATGGCAAGTGAACAGGGAGGAATACACGCGAGTCTGTTCACTTGCCATGCAAGTGTAATTCATCACTTGTAGCTTGGCTCTCAGTGGAAGAACCGATGTGAACGTCTGAGTAGCAGGAATCCTGTTTTGTCTCAGTAGCTGGGAGGCAGTTCCTGTCTGGGGAAGCGACTCAAGCGGCGTTCTCTAATAGGCTGTTTTGGCTTCAAGGAGCAACATTCAGCTCGCTGACGTTTTTAGCCTTTCAAAACCTACTGATAAAAGAGAATTTAATGCTTGATTTCATTCAGCCAGTGCTCTTCACAGATTGCGGTTAGGGCATTTAGATCTTTAGGATGTCTGGCTGGCGACGTGACGCTGCCAGAAGGAAAATCTTGTCTCTGGGTTTTCTTCACTTATGTTTATGAACCAAAACTTAGGCTGCCAGAAATTGAACTAAGTGCGACTTGCACAGCGGAGCTTGGACTGTGTGATTCTGAACGCTGTTTCTATGGGCTAAACTAAAGAATAGCTTTCTCTCCCAGCCTTTTTGCAGCCTACGTAACATCTTGAGGACACGTTGAACTGTCTCCTTCAACGGCCTAAATTTCTCGGGCCAGCGAGCATACAACTCTTCCCCTTTCTCCTGCTTTCTGCCTCTTTTTTTGGCCCCCTGTTGTTCTTGCACAGCACATCGGTTTTCATGTTCAAAGGCATTAGTCTCAATCCCAGATGCTCAGGTGGAGTGGGGCGGGGCGTCTGCTTGGGCAGTGTAGAAAATGGGATGCTGAGCTAAAGGAGGACTGCTGGGGTCACCCTGCTGGTTGTTTGTATGCATTAAAAATTTTTATTTAAAGTCCAACTTTCTCACTGAAACTGGAGGCTGATTACATGGTGTCAATCAAGACGATCAGCCACTGGGATGGTCAATAAATAATACTATAGGGTGTGGATTGCAGACATTTGAATACAAGAAGGAGTCATACAGAGCTGGGGCTTGCTTGACTTGCTTTACCAGGGCTTCTAAGGGGGGTAAATAATAATAACAGCGTGCTTACATGCTGCCTTTCTGGACAGATCAGTGTCATACTCGGAGAGGTGAACAAAGTGAGTGTTGTTATTATCCCCACAATACAGCTGGCGAGCTGGGCTGAGATGAGCGGCTTACCCAGGGCAGTAGTGGGAGTTGAACCAGCAGAGTGCTGATTTGTAGGCCGACCACCTAACCCCTATGGTATAGCAGCTCTGTATGAACGGTAGGCATCTTTTTGGGGTGGAAGGAGATATTTTGAGTTTTTGACTCTAGAGGTTGTGAGGTAGGTGAGGGCCCTGACCTGTGAGTCAACGGCCACTAGTGTCGTAGGATTCCATTCCACTCCACGTGTCTAAATCTAGTAATCCTGTGGGATGGTGCTGGCATTTCGAGATCTTGTTGGCTTTTTTCTATCAACACTATCATCTTCAGCTACTGCGTGCCTTCCCCCAAACATCAAAACCTTCTTATCAAAGCAAGCTCCCATGAAAAAATAAATTCGCGGGATGACTTGTCATTGCTAATGGGAGACGGCCTTGCGATACGTTGCTCGTTCACACAAAATGCAATGGGACGTTTTGACATGCCATTTTAAATAAAGCCTTTCAATGCTCTGGTGTTTGAAGCGGCTTGATTTCTGAGGCAAATTTGGCTCTGTATGAGAAATGTTTCCAGATGCTACATGTCCAGGGCTGGCGTGTCCATAGAGGCAGGTCCGGCAGCCGCCTCGAGCGCTGAGGTGCCAGAGGGGGTGCCAGGGGTGGGGGCGCGTGCCACGGAGCTGGTGGCAGCAGCGCTGGAGGGCTGTGAAGCCATCCGTGTGCCGCCCCTGCTGCCTGCTGCACCTGGCCCGCAGCTCTCGTTCAGCTGCCCCGTGGTGCCGCCGCCACCGCCAGCATGCGCTCCTGGCCAGGCGCAGCAGCTGCAGGCCAGGCACAGCAGGCTACCAGGGCGGCGCATGGAGCAACTGAGCAGGATGGCTGAGAGGGCGCACGCACGCCATCCCAGCTGCCTACCGTGTGATGTCATCACGCAGTCCAGGTGTGCGTGTGCTTTGTGCGCGCGTGGGGGCAGCAACAGCGCTGAAGCTGCCCCTGGGCTCACGCACCAGAAAACTTGGCACCGGTCCTGTACATACCTTGCTGAAAGGTGTATGTCTAATTTCTTCAAGCTGATATCCCATTACGTGGACTGATGAGAAGTTTGACGGACCCTTGTTCAGAATTGTTCTGTTTCGGAAAGAACAGGATTGGCAGTCCTCTTTCCTTTTAATTCTCGGTATGGTAGACCACAAAAGTATTAACGAAACGCATAATGTAATTCGCTGCCGAGGGAATTCTGCATTATTTCAACTGAAAAGCAGTAAAGGGAAAGTATAATATTACTCTAAAACGTTCCCACAGTTTGTAATGGAATAACAGTGCCAGATTATACTACATCGCCAGGACCACAATATGAGGAAAGGTAATGCTGTTTTCATTTGGAATATAAATATGTGGATGCTTGTGCTAAGACTTGATTCATGTGGTCCCTATTCCAGATCTTTAGCTGGTTTGCTGGATTTTACCTTCTCTTGGTAACCTAATTTGATCAGGTTGGACTATAATCTTGACTTCCTTTTCTCTTGACCCCAAGCTGTGCTTGAGCTGACATTTGAGCATGTGCATTGGAATGACTGGTGGTATCTGTTTTTCTTTAATGAAATATGTGTCTTCAGTACACCAGACTGTAGAAATATGATGTATCCTTTCTTGGGTCTGTACCCTATAAGACTGAGTGTCAGTGGCTCTCTACACGAGACGCCTTGGCACAAGTGTGGGGAGATGCAATGCTAGCTGGGAAGCGTAGTTGAAAAAAACAGAGCTGGTGGAGATCACTCCTATGAGGGTTTGTTAATTTCATCTCCTCCTCCCCAAAGGCTCTGTCAGTTTCGCTTTTTCAGTTGAAAACTGGGGGATTGCAACCAGAGGGCATCCAGGAATGGAAATGGGCTGAAGCTGCCTTCCAAAGCCAGGCTTGGACCCGAAGAGGTTATAATGGGCTGAAGTTTCCCTTCTGGCATTTCATAGTCCCTTCACACAGCTCCAGCGTATAGCAACGCTTTTGCCTGCCGCCGGTTCTGTCTTTTTAAACTATCCTTTCCTACCTAACATTGCATCTCCTGACACGTGTTCTTCACAAGTCAGATGTCTCGTGTAGAGAGACTCACAGAAGACAACTAGAGGTAGCCAGCCGAAACAGTAGGCATGCGTTTTATTTGCGAGATGCCCAATGATCATGCTAATGCGAGAGAAAGCTCAGCCGCCGTTTCCCGGGTTTAAGTTTTGAAGGTTATACTTCCAGATTGAAGCGGATTGTACGCCCCTGATGAAGCGAGGGACGAAATCTGTGCTATGCAGCCGGCCCCAGATTGGGCGTGGCGTGGAACCTCTACCATCGCCTCTACAGACAACCGCTTCTTAGAATTGCAGAGGATGTTTGAGAAAAAACAATGAGAAGAAACAACAGCATGTGATACGTTCACTGGACTCTTTATTTTGCCCGGTTGGCTCAATTTTGACATGCCACGTGTGATTGATTATTAAATGGTGCCTACCTGTTTTGTAGACTTATTTAACTATTACAAAGTGTATTTAAAGTGCAAGTGCTACTGCTATTTAGTAGCAGTAGCACTTGCACTTTAAATACACTTTGTAATAGTTTGTATATTGTGTAGATATATTAATTTTGTGTCTCCCGTGAGAATATCTCTATTCTGCTAGTCTATTTACGGGAACAGCCATCCTTTCTGCTTCGAGCCTCCAGGTGGTGGCTGGAGAGCTCCTGGAATTACAGCTGATCTCCAGGCCACAGAGACCAGTTCCCCTGGAGAAAATGGCTGCTTTGCAGGATAGACTGTATGGCATTATACCCCATTGAGGCCCCTCCCCAAACTCCACTCTTTCCAGGCTCCACCCCCCAAATCTCCAGGAATTTCCCAACCTGGACCTGGCAACCCTATTGACATCATACCCTGCTGAGATCTCTCGTCAAACGCTGCCCTCATCTGGCTTCTTCCCCCAAATCTCCAGGAATTTCCCAACCTGGAGCTGGCAACCCTGACTTCATTTTAGTCTTCATTTGTAATGTTTTAACTATTACTGTAAGCAGGCTTGAGCCAAAAGAAAAGGCAGGGGTGTGCATATTTTCATAAATACGGTCAAAGATTCTCTTCAAAGAATGCTCAGAGGCAAATGTTCTTTTATTAGAATTCTATATACTAGTGCTAAATTTTAATATGAACGCATAGACACCTTGAAAAGCGAATGCATTTATTGCGACTCTTCTTGGTTAACTGGCTTCTGATGGTTGAATTTCCCAACATACGGAACGATGGGGATAGATAGCCCCGCAGGGCACAGCTTTCCGGCAATTCAATATTGTTGCCAAGTTAACCAAGGTTTCGTGAGAAGGGCCGATCGGTTGTTCTTTTTGTGCCAGTGAGCTGCAGTAGTGGACAGCCAAGCTGGGGTGTGTGTGTGTGTGTTAAAACTTGTCACTTCAAAAATACTGCTTTTGTATTTGACTGTGTATATATAATATGTGAAAAGCAAGGTGCAAAAAAAAGGCACATGATAAAAATAACGCATTCTGTGCAAACAGTGTAACTGATTATGTTGCATAGAGCCGTATAATACTGTTTTATCTGGTATGCTTCTGTTCTGTTTTTGAATAGAACTCCTGCCACTATACTTTATATAAGATTTTTAAATTGTTTTTGTGCGGGTAAACTTTTATCATTATCATGGTGGCTTTGCAATTCTATTTGTGAGTTGCCCTAAACATTTTCTTTTTTCTTTTAAAGGCAGCAGCATGTTTATTTATTTACTCCATTTATGTTTCACTTTTCTTCCCGATGGGGACCTAACATAGTTTACATTGTTCTCCTCTCTGTTTTATCCTCACAACAATCCTGTGAGGTAGGTTAGACTGAGAGCCAAGCTACAAGTGACGCCTGATACAGGTTGGGCACTTGTCAGCTTCCCTCAAGTTTTGATGGGAAATGTAGGCGTCCTGGTCTTGCAGCTTACAGAAGTTTAGAGAGCGGCAGTCTATGGAAGGGAGAACATGCGGTTGGGAGGGGAATGCAGGCGTTGGGCTCTTGCTGGGCGCCCCTCTTCCCCTCCGCTGGGTGAGTGTGGGGGGTCTCTGTGAACTTTAATTAAATGGAGAGCCAAACTGTAAGACCAGGATGCCTACATTTCCCATCAAAACTTGAGGGAAGCTGACAAGTGTCTAATCTGTGTCAGGCATCACTTGTAGCTTGGCTCTGAGAGTGTGTGACTGGCCCAAGGTCACCTAGCAAGCTTCCGTGGCAGAGGAGGGATTTGAATAAGTCCTAACCTGATGCTCTAACCAGTACACCTAAATAAAAATGTGGCTGTACGGGTGCAGATATATTATATTCAGGAGAGATTTCACAGCTTGGAATTTCTTTTTGTCAACAGTTCAGTAGTGCGCCAGTTAGAGTTCTCCTCTGCTTTCCTCTCTGATCTGTTGGTTTTCTGTGTACACAAAAGCTCTTTGTTGCTTTAATTTGTGGAAGCATTCAAATCTCACCTTGTGTGTGATGCTCTGTGCAGGATTTGTTTGTACCTTTCAGAGTGCAAATAGGAACAATGACTGTAATCAATGGTACACTTATTCTTAAACCAAATGTTTATTTTCTACCCCTGTTAATGCAGATGCAATACTTCATTGGCTAAAATGTACCCCCGATTTAAAGCAAGCACCCTTCCGTTTTTGTCTTGAGAATGCCTTTGTGACTTGAACATTGTGGAAGTGTTATATACAAGGCAGAGCAGTGGAGAATGTCAAAGGTAGGGTTCTTAACAGAAGTATCTTAGTTACATTGGCAACGTACATAAGAAGCCAATCCCATTTTCTATGCTGCGAGGAAGAAATAAAATGAGTGTATTTCCGCCCCTTAGCGACTCTTTAGTTTTTGCTAGAAAAACTAACACATCGTATTAACCTGATAACTCTACAGCTATGTTAGAATCAGGAAACTTGACTATTAAAAAAGTAGTAAATGGGACCGTTAAAGAACATCTAAAAAAATTATTTGTATTATTTTTGCAATAGAAACTACATATGTGAAGCTTCCTGTTAGAGTGAGATAACTTAGTGATTCCGCACATGTTGGATAATGCACTTCCAATCCTCTTTATAGATCATTTGGAATGGATTTTTTTGTGTGCGGAACAAAAAATCCACCTCAAACGATTGATAAAGTGCATTGGAAGTGCATTATCCCATGTGTGCGTTATCGAGAGCAGCCATGTCAGTTCAAACCAGTTCAGTTGCAATTGTTTCACACGGTGACCAACCAGATGGCATTACCATTATCATTGGGCATCTCGCAAATAAAACGCATGCCTACTGTTTCGGCTGGCTATCTCTGTCTTCTGTGAGTCTCTCTACATGGGACATCTGATACATGAAGAACACATGTAAGGAGATGCAATGGTAGCCGGGAAGGATAGTTTTAAAAGACAGAGCTGGTGGCAGGGCAAAGGCTTTGCTATACATTGGAGCTGTGTGAAGGGGCTGTGAAATGCCAGAAGGGGAACTTCAGTCCATTATAGCCTCTCCAGGTCCAAGCCCGGTTCTGGAAAGCAGCTCCAGCCCATTTCCATTCCTGGATGCCCTCTGGTTGTGATCCCATATAGTTTTAGACTGGAGAGGTGAAATTGTGACAGAGCCTTCGGGGAGGTGAAGATGAAATTGACAAATCCTCATAGGAGTGATCTCTGCCGGCTCTGTCTTTTTAAACTATGCTCCCTAGCTAACATTGCATCTTCCTACACTTCGTCGAACACGCACTGCAGCGTCTTGTATAAAGAGACTTTGTGATATGGTGATCATTTCAGTGAAAAAACTTGGTATTGTGTTCAGTGGAAGTGAATTTCACCCAGAACAATACCAAATTTGGAGATGTGTAGAGCCTCTAGGAGTCTTGTGGACAGTAATGGGCAGATTGAAAGCATATGGCTTGGGAGGGGAGAGCAGACACTGGAATAAACAGTGTTATCTTGGAAGAGGAGGCATGATGCTCATCGAGGAAGAAGCATGGTTTACCAAAGGATTACCACTCTCTGCGCTTGAGTTATGCAATTTGTGATGCTGAGATTACAAAATGTCCTCATTTGCTTCAGATGTGGATTAATCTAGATGATACTGAGACCAGTTAAAAGCAATCGGGAGACCCTCAAGACAGCTGGAAGCCATAGCCTTGCTTCTGAATTTATTTCAGGCTAAATAACTGCTCAGGAATGGTTCTAGTGATCAGAGCTCATTTCAAGGGGGAATGCACAGGAACACAGTTCCGGCAGTTCCCCAAAGAGGTCACATGTCAGGTGGCTCCGCCCACCTGACTCTTGGCCATTTTGGGCCCATTTCAGCCTGGATTGGAGCCGAAACGGCCTAGATCGGGCCTCTGCCGGGTGGTGGATCACTCTCCTGCTCAGCAGCAGCCCGATCCTAACCATTTCGGGTCCCTTTTCGGCCATTTTCAGCCCCTTTTTGCCATTTTGGGCCCAATTTCGGCCCTGAATGGCCAGGATTGGGTCCAAAACAGCTAGGATAGGTGATGTCAGGGGGTGTGGCATATACAAATCAGTTATGCCAGTGACACACTTCCGATGATGGCAAGGGGCGTGGCATGTGCGAATGAGTTCTGCTAATGAGTTCCTCCAGCTCTTTTTCTATGAAATGACCCCTGCTAGTGATCATGAATGAAGTTCATAGTTTGCTGTGAAAACTCCTAGCCTGAGAATGAGCCATTGTTTGTTGTGAAAAGGGTTTTGGTTCCATGCTGGTACAGGGGTATCATGGGGCACTGGAGGTAGAAGGAAGAACCATAAACATTTTGCAATATTCTGTAACCATTGTAGTTCTGAATTATTTCCTATGTGTGCATGTGTGTCTGTTTTAAAATGTCATTTTTCACGTTGCCTCAAAACACGGCATGAGAACAAAGGGTTCCAGTCGTATGCCTCTTGACCATTTTTGTAAGGGTCACTCATCGTTTTCTTCATGCAAAGCAAATTGGTTTTTCTTCCCATTAGAGGCTGTATTAACTTAGCCTCTGATTTGTGGTTTAGCACATTATGTACTGCACTGAATCTATTATGGTCCAGCAGAGCAATTAATGGATAAATGTAGATCTGAGGCTGGTGGTTGGGCAAAGACGGCATTGTAGAACAGGGCAGACATGCAAAAAATGTCCCCTTCCAGAAGTTGTGTAAATCTGCCCAGTATTTAAATGAGATGCACGTAACTTGCACGTAACTGGCATATCTGTTTTTTGCTCCACAATAAGTTCAATAGATCCTTGCTTGATTGCTTCTGCAGCTTTGTCTTCATTTGTGTCTGTGAAGGTCCCCCTCGGTGGGTACTTCTTCCTGTTGCCGAGCCGTGGCACCCTTGTGGGTTCGGCGCGTCCGTCACTCCGGGAAGCCTCTCCTCGGCTGCCTGGTCGGCCACGCCTCGTGGGGGTTGCCTCTCTTGGCCTCAGATGGGGTTGGCAGGCAGAGGGCAGGCCTCTGACATTTCCAGCCCACCAGAGGGACTGGCCGTTACTGCAGGACTGGCCTTCTCTCTCTCTCTCTCTCCTCCCCGGCCAGAGGTCTCCCGCCCCCTTTTATCCCCCTCAACTCCCTCCTATGCCCGCCCTCTGCCCTAGGTTCCCCCAAGCCAATCACATCACCTGGGCCACCGCAGTCCACACCATCTTTCTCCCGTCCCAGGCCCCGGTAGGGCCATGTGCATCCCTCCCCTTTCCTCCATTGGCTCTGGAAGGGGAGGGGTGGGATTCTGGCTCTTTAGGATCCCGCCGGCGCCAGGTGTGCTGGGGCGGTGCCTCTCATGGCATTCCTCTGGGCGCTGGCTGGAGCGGGGAGTGTGCATGGCAGGGCTTCAGCTGACTCCTGGCCCCTCCCAGCGCCTCGCCTCTCTCCTTGGCTGCGGCGATGTCCTGCAGTGGAGGGGGCCTTGCGGCGTCGGCTGGGTTGGTCCTGTTGCTCCCGGCGCCACCATGGATTTCCCTGGGGTGGTTGGCGCGCCCTCGCCTCCCCTCGGCTCTGGTGGCACTGGGCGCTCTGCGGCTCTTCCTCCTGCCCCTCTCCGGCTGCCCGTTTCCTTGGCTCCAGTCTCCACGGCGCTCTGCCCGGCTCCAGCTGCGGCTGCCCTGGGCTTGGTAGCGGCTCCCTCAGCTGTGTCCGCCCTGGCTCCCCGGTGGTGGTGGTGAGTCGGGCCTTGGGGTGGGTAGGCCATGGCGGGCGGCAGAGCCATCCCTGGACCGTGTCTTGTTAGTAGTTATATAGGAAAGGGAAGCTTATGGATATGACATATCATAAGTCTCTTCCCTCCCATATGCTTCAATCACCAAATGGCCTGGCTTGGCAGAATGCAGTTGCCCACTCCAGCTGGAGCATGGAAAACCACTAGAAGGTGTGTCAGGCTGACTAGCTGCCCCTCCACGCCCCAGAGATGCCCAAGAATTCAGACAATGGGGTACATGTGAAGTTCCTGAGTCACTTTCAACACACCCTACTGACCCTGTCCTTATCCACTCTCCCGTTCCGGACTGTTCAGGGCTGTGATAGTCACTTTCATCCAGCCATCACGAATCGTCAATCATCACTGATAACTTTAGTTTCGCACAGGAAAGCTTAATCAAAGCTTCCCCAGTTTTTTGTCTCACCTCACAGAAAGCCATTAAGTTATTGCTTTGATAGAAGATGCAATCCTGCCCCAGGGTATGTTCCACACAGTATAACTGGACTACCATTCAGTGTTCTGGACCTACCCACTCACCCTCAGACTGCACGTCTGAGCCCCTCTTTCTCTCCTTGCTGCAAAGCGCTGGACGTGCAGCTTCAGGACTGATAACTATAACCCCAAACCCCTGAAACTCTGTCTAACCTCCTCTCTGCTTTTCCTAGAACACCTTGTATGTGCGTGGTGTATGTTCTTGTACGGTTGCTTTTGATACCCCTTTACAGGGCTCATTTCGAGGGAGAACGCACAGGAACACAGTTCTGGCAGTTCCCCAAGGAGGTCACATGTCAGGTGGACCCGCCCACCTGACTCTCGGCCATTTTGGGCCTGTTTCGGCCTGGATTGGGGCTGAAATGGCTTGGATCGGGCCTCTGATGGATGGTGGATCACTCTCCTGCTTAGCAGCGGTCCAATCCTGACCATTTTGGGCCCCTTTTCGACCATTTTCAGCCCCCTTTTGCCAGTTTGGGTCCAATTTCGGCCCTGAATGGCCAGGATTGGGTCCAAAACAGCCAGGATAGGTGATGTCAGGGGTTGTGGCATATGCAAATCAGTTATGTTAATGAATTCCTCCCGCTCTTTTTCTACGAAATGACCCCTGCCCCTTTAATAAAAATCATTCTTTTAAACACCCGCTTGGTCATTTTGAGAGTCCTCTAAGGCATGGGACTGGGTATACATTGGTGGAGAAAAAAGATCCCAGTTACCCCTCCTCTTGCAGCCTCTCCTTGCATGCTAATCCCCCCAACTGGCAACAAGACCCCCATTTATGGTAACAGTGTGTGCGTTTCTCTGTGTGTGCATGTGTGCTGAAGACCTGATCCTAGTTCCCAGTATAGTGCAACAGCTAATCTAGCGTATTAACTAGCATTTGAGAGGGCTGTGGCTCAGTGATAAATCTCTGGAGCGATGAAAGGTTCAGCGCCTAACATCTTCAGTTTGAAAGAGATCAAGTAGGAGATGATGTGGGAAAACTCGACCGGAGACTCTGGAGAGCTGCTTCCAGTCTGAGCAGACAATATTGACCTTGATGGACTCAGGCTTTGATTCAGTAAAACAGCTTTATGTGTTCATTAGTCATTAAAAAGAATAATCGAGAAGGTTTAGTTCCTTAAGCAATGCAGTATTGCAGGAAAACAAGGGAGGTAATATATTCCCCCCCTAGCATCTACATGGCTGTAGAGCATTGGCATTTCCCTCGTGCTGCCCAAACTCTGCTAAATGCCCTAATAGCTTTATGTACGGGCCTTGAATTTGAATATTACTAGGCTTGCCAACCTCTGGGTAGGTCCTGGAGATCTCTTGGAATTCAAGCTGATCTCCAGACTGCAGAGATGAGTTCTACTTGAGAAAATGGCTGTTTTGGAGGGTGGGTTTTGTGGCATTATACCCCACCCTCCCTGTGCTTTACCCCTAAATCTCCAAGAATTTCACAACTGGGAGATTGCAACCATAGATTTTATATACCTTTTTATTGTTTTGAAAACAGCATTATACATGTGCGTAATACCCATTGTGGTCTAGGGCTCCCCTAAGCATTGATAAAACTGATTTTATGAAAGTTACTGATTTTCCCCCTTAAAAATATGTTTCTGTCTTAGTGACAAACAACAGAAGATTTCATGTTATGTACTAGCAGAGTAGTAGTATTAAATCTGACCCTCGGGGGATCGTTTGGCTTTGAAGAAGAGAGACATGGCATTTTTGCCTTGGCTTGGTAGTGCTAGAATGTAATCTCTAATTTGAAGATTATAAATAGATCTTGCTTAGGAATAGCTTTGTTGTTACTTGTGTCTAAATGCCTTCCTCACCTGGGGCTGCAGAATTCCCCCCTTCCGTGTTATGGAGAGGATGCGTCATAGAGTTAAGCAAGAACTGGAGCCAGGCATGCAGCATTCTTTCCCTTTTGCTGGGGTAGTGGCCGTGATTGTTAACCACTGATTATATTGGCGCTTGCCCTGTGCACATCTGGTTTTTATCCTTTCCATTGTCATGTTGATTGTTGTGCAAAGTAGGTGGCCATTTTCCCACTTTTTTACAGGCTGGGAATCAAGACTCTAAGAATAGGCAGTTGTCCGGGAAGATCTGCATTACGTGCAGCCTGTGTGCCAGGCCGTATAGTACTCCGATATCCCCGTCTGATATGACAGCTCTCTCCACTGCTTCACTGTGCCAGTGCAGCTGTATCAACCCGTGTTAACCAGTAGGACTACTGGAACATGCTTTTGGTGGGGTTGCCCTAGAAGATGACTCTGGCTGTCAGGTTCTGAATAAACTAAATAACAACAACGTTCGATTTATATACCCCCCACCCCTTCAGGACAACTTAATGCCCACTCAGAGATGTTTACAAAGTATGTTATTATTATCCTCACAACAATCACCCTGTGAGGTGGGTGGGGCTGAGAGAGCTCCTAGAAGCTGTGACTGACCCAAAGTCACCCAACTGGCTTCAAGCGGAGGAGTGGGGAATCAAACCTGGCTCTCCAGATTAGAGTCCTGCCGCTCTTAACTATTGCACTAAACTGTTTCTATTCCTTGACAGGTCGGGAGTATTGGCTACATGACACCAATTTTATAACTTCCTGGAGCGTATTAAGGTGCTTGTTTTAATTTTGAAAGCCTTTCGTGACCTGGAACTTGCATGTTTAGAGGACTGCCTTTCCGTGTATAGAGACTCATTCACCAATTTTGGTCAGCGCTTCCTCTTAGTAGGACCTTCCTTTGGGATGTCCATGGCCTTTTTCATGGTGGGACGCCTCTTGGAGGAGCTTGCAAGAGGTGATCCATAGGGCAGGTGCTTGATTAAACCTTGCAAAATTAGACCCAAAGGGGAGGGGCTAATGATAGGCCATTGTTGAGCATTTGGAGTGGGCTGCAATTAGGGTTGCCAAACTCCAGGTGGTAGCTGGAGATCTCCCAGAATTACAATTGATCTCCAGGCAACAGAGATCAGTTCTCCTGAAGAAAATGGTTACTTTGAAATGTGGACTGTATGCTGAGGTCCCGCCCTTCCCCAAATCCTGCGTTTCCCAGACTCCACCCTCCAAAACTGCAGGTGTTTCCCAACCTAGAGCTGGCAACCCGAGCTTCAGTACATAGTGGAGTATTTGTCACATGCACCAAGCCATGTCTTTAGTGGCTGAGAAATCCTTGTTTTTTCAAGGACTGCATTCTAGCCACTGTCTTTCAAAGCAGTGTATGGAGGTTGAGGGTAGGCGCAGCGAACCCAAGCCTGTCACTTCTTCCATTGTATGTTCATTAACCCGTCTTGCCATCGGTAAAGGGCTATCCTGTGGGCTCTTTCCATGTGACCTGGGGCGTTTGATGTCACACTGGCCCAGGAAAGCGCCGTCTGTCCCCCTTTATCATTGTCTTCTGCCGCGAGTGAAGACTTACCTGTTTCAGATTTTCTCTCACTGATCCTCCTTCCTGTGAAGTCATTTCAATTGCGTTATACATTTCTGGGGGTTTTTTTGGTTAAATATTTTAATTTGTTTTAGTTCCACCTTACTCTAATAACAAAATTAATCAAAAATCTTACATTCTTTGGATACATGTTATAAATCATACATTCCATTTCATCTCTACAGATCTATCATAATTATACTATTTTCATATGGGCACCTTTTTCCATATATGGTGGCTATGTAAAAAAGCGAAGAGATATTGGAAAGGGATACATGAGCTGTTGCAAGAGGTGCTAGAAATAAACATACCCTATAAACCAGAAATGCTCTAGTTAAATATAATGCCGGAGGAACTAAATAGGGAAAATAGATATTTGATAATACATATAATAACAGCAGCAAGAATATTATATGCCAGATACTGGAAAAACACAAATATACCGACAAAAGAAGAATAAATAGAGAAAATCTTAGAGACAGCAGAAATGGACACACTGACAGAATTAATAAAAGAAATAAATGGACATGATGGAAAACAAAAATGGATCCCATTTTATAGATGGATTAAACGGAAGTATAAAATAGAGACATAACTATATTTCAGCAGAATACAGTCAAATGAATGTGCAGAGTAAAGAAGTACTAGAATTAAAGAATGCAGACTTATAGTGATAATAGTGTAGTGAAAATTTCTGGGTTTTTAAAAATGTATTTGAATGTGTGCCACTTCGCCCCCCTGCTTTCCCCCAATTATATATTTGTTTATTATATTATTTTAATTTTATTACAACAGACGACAAGCAAAAATTCACATAAAGAAACAAGAATATAAACGTGAAAAAAGAAAAGTGAATGAATGGGAGACATACCATTTTGGACATTTTACAAAATTTCTTTAATCAATAACTCTTCCATAATACCCATAGCTTTAACTTTGACTTTACTGCGAAGATACCCGCATTTTTTCCATATTTCAGCCTATTATTTATTCCCTGCCTTTCAAATCTAATTTTCGAATCCGCAAATCATTAACTCTGACTTCTCTTTTACATACAGAAAGTCCATGAAAGGTTTCTAGGTCTTCCCAAAGTTGGCTGTCACTTATCCCTCAGCAACTCCGTTAGTTTTGCCATTTCCACAATTTCCAACATTTTATTTAACTGGTCATCTACTGTTGGAAGTTTATTCGATTTCCAATATTGTGCGTAAACTATTCTTGCAGCCATTGTCATATATCTAATCAAAATTCCAAATTCACTTTCTATTGAATTATCCACTACGCTCATCTCTGGCTTTAATTGTAAGTTACTCTTTAATATTTTTTGCATTGTTAAGTATATTTATTTCCAATAGTTTTTAGCAATGGAGCAGGTCCACCACATGTAGAAAGAACCCTCATTTTTTTGGCATTTCCAACATTTATTTGACACCCCATTAAACATCTTAGCTAATTTTTGTGGGGTCATATACCACCTGCACATCATATTATAAAAATTCTCTTTTAGATTGTAACATAATGTAAATTTTAGACCAATGTGTGCCACTTTGAAGATCCTGAACTGGATGGAAAGGCACCATAAAGATGTTCTAAATAGATTATTGCAGGGACTCCAGTGCTTCTGAGGAGGGCCTGGCGACTCCATATTTTGGGCCAAGCAGGGTGGATAAAAATCAATGATTTTAAAAATAAATAAATAAATTTAAAAAATTGGATTTTTAAAATTCAAATTAGATTTTTTAAATAAAATGTTTTTGAGGAAAAATCTGTCTAAAGATAGGTTTCTGTTTAAGATACATTATAGTCCAAAGGTTTTCATCATGAAATGAAGATTAGTTTTTAATTATGTAGCATGAGGCTGTATATTCGTCTAATGTTTAAATTTTTTGGTAAACGAATTCCATTAATCCATTCTCAATGCCATGCTCTTCCAGAGGTTTCTTTAAGATTATGGGGCAGTTTTTCTGTCTAGAAGATATTCTCACAGATGTTTGGTTTTACAGTTCTCAAAACTGTGAATTTTATGTCTGCAGAGATCACGTCTCTTCTTCACAGCAAAACATACACAGTTGAGAAAAAGACCTTAATCCCACTGTTCCTTTGCAGATCTTTGTACACAGAACCAACCCCTTACCTCTTAAGAGCTAAGTTTCAATACATTCAATGAATAGAAGATTGTTGGGAGTTGAATAGATCTGCACAAGAAGCTAAGTGTGAGGAATCTTTATGTAGAAAATCGTGATTTAAATCTAGTCTTACTGACTAGTGAGTTAAATTGTGATTGAAATCAAATCCACCCTGGGGCCAGGTAGATATTTGGCCTGAAGAGGTAAAATAATGAATCAAAGAAGCATTGAATGGACTTTAGACGGTTGCGGGAGCATGCTGGAAGGTGGGAGGCACCAGACACTCTGTATTCGAGGATTCACCATGGAAGACTTGCTGCTTGACCTTGCTGATTTCCCCCTTTTTGTTAACTTGCGCAGTGGCTGTCGACATTCTGAGAGCAGAACCACAAGTGACAAAAGGCACAGATTGGACACTTGTCAGCTTCCCTCAAGTTTTGATGGGAAATGTAGGCAGCTTGGCGGAATGTTGGACAAGTGACAGCTGAAAAGTCCATTGGACAGCAGTCGGAGAGCCAAGCTGCAAGACCAGGATGCCTACATTTCCCGCCAAAACTTGAGGGAAGCAGACAAGTGTCCAACCTGTGTCAGGCGTCACTTGTGGTTCTGCTCTGAGCTCCTGGAGCATGCTCAATCCCTATCAGGCTTTTTAAAAAAAAAGTTTCCCTCCCTCTTTTGGTCCTTTTTTTGGCATACGTTGGCAGACCTTTGAGTACAGAGAGACTCCTACCTTGATTTCATTAGCATTTACTTCCAAATAATAAAGATTGTAGTTACGAGACACACTTGTATTTTGAGAAACCGTGTTTTGGGATGAACGAGATAATGTCACAGAAGTCCTTGTATGTCAGTATTTTTATCCTTCAAATTGACGCTTCCGAGGACTGCTTGACCTTTATCTGTTCAATTGACCTTAAAAAACAAGCGGAAAATCTAATTGTATTCTGAAGGTACACCAGTATGACGCAAAGGGGTACAGTTATCCAGGAATGGGATATGTTGTTGCTTTTTTTGGTGGCTGGAAAGTCGGTAGTGAAGTTCAGATGTTATAACCCAGAAACTGAGGTGTGTCCAAGTCTAACTAGATTGTTTGGGGGCATCGCTTCAGTTGATCAGCACGTATTTGTTAGGTTCTTGAATAACTTCCTTTGCAAAGAGGAGGCTGCGTATATATTGAATATGAGCAGTTCTACCCGCACTCAAACAAAATGAGAGCATTGGCAGTTAATATTTTTTATTTTTATTTTTCAAAATAAAGACGGGTACAGAAGAAAGAAGGGAGGGGGATAACAGGGTCCAAGGAATGGTAAAACTTTGCACTACAAAGGTTGTTAAAACACAGTGTACACACAACATACCTTCATCAGAGTTCATCAATGTTAAAATGAAGATTGCATCTAATATTTCAGCTTCTGTGTACCTTACTAACTAAATACATTCTTTTTCTACCGAGTGTTCACTTTTAGATCAACTAAAGATCATAATGAGTGGTCTCCAAGGCTTTTTTTCTGGGAAAAGAGGTGATGGAACTCAGTGGGTTGCCCTTGGAGAAAATAGTCACATGGCTGGTGGCCCCGCCCCCTGATCTCCAGATAGAGGGGAGTTGAGATTGCCCTCCGCGCTGCTGAGCGGTGCGGAGGGCAATCTCAACTCCCCTCTGTCTGGAGATCAGGGGGAGCGGGGCCACCAGTCATGTGACCATTTTCAAGAGGTTCCGGAACTCCGTTCCACCGCTTTCCAGCTGAAAAAAAGCCCTGGTGGTCTCCATGCACATTCTTACTGCTATATCTTAATATAGTCTAATGCTTCTATACAGATCATTTCTATTTCTTTTAACTATTATACCAAAATTTCCATACCTTGTGTTCTATCTCATCAATGATATTTAAGCATTTTCCATCTTATCGGATCCTAACCTTATATTCAGGCAGTTAAGAATTGCTTGTGAAGATCATTAGAAGTTAAAATTCTGAAAAGGGTTCTCGTCACCTCGGCATGCATCTCTTCAGAAATAGATTCATGGCAAGATTTTTCAAAAGCACAACAGTGTTGTGTTTTGCTTTTGCCATGGATTGCGGGGCTGAAGGCGAGCTTCTGATAGCTGAGGTAACAGGCAGTTCATTGGGAAGATGGAGGAGAAGCAAAGCTCTGGTGTGCGGCCACCACATGTGGCAGGATTAAGGTTTGACCGCTCCCTGTTCCATTTGGGTAGGCCGGAGGGAGAAAGAACACACTGCACGTTTCAAAGGCTGGCTCTTAGGTTTGTTCAAGATGAAATTGTGTGTATACTGTATATTTTTAAAGAGTATTTTGTTGTGGGTTCTAATCTGTACCTCATTATGGTCACAGCCGAACATTTTCCTGAGGCATAACCATTTCTGAATTATTATACTGATGTCAGCCCCTGGCAGGTAGATCCCTTAGTCGGTCTCCAGTGAACACGCATTTGTTCCAATAGAAAAGGTTTTATTCAGGATTTTACAGTTCAGGTCTGCACTCTATCACAGAGCTTGGTAGAAGCGAGGAATCAAAACATAGAGGCTATGATATACTTGAAAACTCCTGCGCTCCAGCAACGGTTAGGTTTTTGGCGCACAAGATTACACAGATTCTGTGAGAACATAGTAAACAATCAGTACATTCTCAACATATGGCAAAGTAGCAAAACGGGCATCTAGACACTCAAGGTCATGTCTAACTAGGAGAGGCATACTTTTGGAGCGATAAGGTGAGAGGCCCTGTCTTGGGTCCTGGAGAGCAATAATTATACACTGGAGAGAACATGGTTAATATGGCTAGGATAAATTACTGCTAGATTACAATAAGTTAGCATTAAGGCATTATAACTTCAGTATACTGTGGCATCAGTGATACCACAACCAAATAAACATGGCATGGCTATACACAGACATGACAACTGAACGGTGGGAGTGGAGATTTCCCCTTCTCCCAGGGGTAACATGGTAACACATGGACTTCATGACTTTAGGATCTGTCTTGCCAAAAGTGTTTCTTTCAATAGTCTCTTTGGAAGGTGAACTGTCATACTTTCAAGCCACTCTTCTGTATGAGATCCTGGAGAACTACTGCCTGTCCGAGTAGACAAGGCTGACCTTGGTCGACCAAATATTGGATTTTGACAGGTTCTTGTGTTCGTTCGCTCACCTTAGGTCAGTTACCAAGCTTCATGATTGAGGATTTGAACCTGGATTCCCCCGAAGTCCAGTATTCTAGCCATAGTTAGGGTTGTGATGCCTAACGCTCCGATGGCAGTGGGGCTGCCTGTTAGAGCGAGTGTTAAACTACGCTGCGGAATTATTGCTGCCCCCTGCATGGTAGGCTCTTCTTCCTTCTTGCTGCTGCAGTACACCAGACATTGTTATTTCTAACACTGCCAACCCCCAGGTGGGGCCTGGAGACCTCCCAGAATTACAACTGATGTCTAGATATCAGTTCCTCTGGGGGAAATGGCTGCTTTGGAGGGTGGACTTTATAGCATCTGCTGAGTTGTCTCCCCAGACTCCACCCCCAAATCTCCAGGAATTCCTTAATCTGGAGTTGGCAACTCTACAGTAGTCCATGCTGGTGTTGGCTGGAAACTATGCAGGGTTGCTCGCATGCAGATCTTTCACTGAGAGCCAAACTACAAGTGACGCCTGACTCTAGTTGGACACTTGTCAGCTTCCCTCAAGTTTTGGCGGGAAATGTCGGCAGCTTGGCGGAATGTTGGACAAGTGACAGTTGAAAAGTCCATTGGACAGCAGTCGGAGAGCCAAGCTGCAAGACCAGGATGCCTACATTTCCCATCAAAACTTGAGGGAAGCTGACAAGTGTCCAACCTGTGTCAGGCATCACTTGTAGCTTGGCTCTCAGTCCTGAGTAGGTAAACAAAACCCTGAGAAAATAATACTCTCTTTGGATAAAAAGCCAAGGTCTTCTTTCCCCTTACTCAGCAATGTGACCAGGGTCAGGTGATAGGATTAGCCAGGGGGACGGAGCCATGCTTTTGTCTTCATCATCAAGTGCTGGAAAGGGTGACAGAAGAAAGCCCCCTTCAGTGTATTGCCTGCAGTCATCTCCTGAAAACTCTGCGCTCCGCAGCTGTGCCCAAAGCGGCTGCCTGCAGATCTGCTCAGCATGCGGGATTTTGGCTTTCTAATCAGAATTCCATTTAGAGAAGTTAATGGGATGTTTGCATACTAATCACAATGGAGATAAATATAGCCAGAATGGCTGCACTTGCAGCAACTGATGATAGAATTGAACTTCTTGTTCCTGTCTGGCTTTGTCTTTTTTTGGGGAGGGGGAGGGGGAGAATCTTGTAGAAAGAAGCTAAGAATTAGTGTCTGAATGCAACTTCTTTTTTTGTGTGCTAAACCCTAAATTACTTGACACGTCTGCTATTACAGGCTGATAAGGAGAAGGGACTGGGAGTACTTTCTCTTTTTCCATGGGGGTTAGAAAGATACCCGCTTCAGATTTTGTGCAGCCTTGGTGAAGTCAGAGGCTACAAATAACTTTCATCAAATTGTTTCACCTCATGAATTGCTGGAACTCTTTGTTTTTGTACTCCAGTGGCTTCACTATATTCAGACCCTTCCCCCCGCCATGTTCTTTCTGGAATTAATGTTAAATGAGTGGGTCTCCTTTTCCTGCCGTTCTTTAAATTGATATCCTGCTTTTTCTCCTAACTGGGACCCAGAGGGGCTTTTTACATCATTCTCCCCTTGTCTAGTCTATCAACCTTGTGAAGGTATGTTAGGCTGTGACGGGTCCATGGCACATGGAGATTTGAACCTGCATTGTCTGAAGTTCTGGTCAAACGTTCTAATCAAAATTTTGTGCCGGTCCTTTCACAATCTCTGTGACATAACACTGCAGAACAGAGGCCAACACGGTCCCCCTTTTGGGGAGTTTACGATTACTTCGCTTCTTGGTATATTATGTTACTTTAAATGAGTCTAATTCCATGTGCAATGGCTTTTTTGACAGTCTTTACTAGAGATGGGCATGAACCGGAAAAAAACCGAACCATGTGGTTCGTGGTTCGTCAAATTTCATGAACCACAAACTTTCATGAACCTGCCTCTGGTTCGCGAACTGGTTCGCTTGGGTAGTGAAAGCGTCACATCCAAGTCAGAAAATCATCACTTCCAGGTCAGCAGAAGTTCACTTCTGAGTCAGCAGAAGGTCTGCAGGAAGTCCATCCCCTGTTGCCTAGGAAACTGATTGATTGGCACCAGGCTGTCTGCAGTGACGAACCAAAAAAAACCGAATCAAATGAACCAGCCTAAAGTTTGTGGCGGGTCATCAGAAATGGGATCTGACGAACCATGGTTCGCGAACCACAAAACTGCCTGGTTTGTGCTTAATTTTGATTCGTATTTCGGTTCGTGCCCATCTCTAGTCTTTACATGGTATAAAAGCAGACAGAAACCCCTTTCCTCTCTGCCACCATGTTCTTCCTGGAATCATAAAATAATAGGATTGGAAAGGACCTCTAGGGTCATCTAGTTCAACCCCCAAAGGCTATATCAGCTGGGGCTCCTATGCCCATGACTGATTGTATGGTACAGTGGTTAGGGTGTTATAGTTGGACTGGAGAGGCCCAGATTCAAACCCTCACCCATTAAAGTCAATGGGTGACTTTGGGCCAGTCACTCACAGCCTTCTTGGACTGGCAAGAATCCAGTGATTCATCAAAGCTGGGAAGTACGTGTTTTGAATGAAGAAGACTTCCACAACGTGCCCTACAAGCTGCATTCAGAAGAGCCTCAAGTAGCTGGCAGTGGTGAATACCTCTCCTTGAAGCCTTAGAGAGCTGCCTTCAGTCAAACCAAGATTGTGATTCAGAATAGTGCTGGAAGGGGAACCAGTCACATAAGGACAACCCATTGATTTTACCTTTAAAGGAGCAAGAAAGCGGCTCTTTCTCCCCATATTGACTGTAACAAGTAACAGAGCAAATAAATTGTAAACAGAGCAGTGGTGGAGCGGATCAAAATTTCTACTTAAAAACAACTGAGACGCTATCATTGCCAGTATCTAACTTATCATCGGTTGTGCTACATTGCATCCTGTTGCCAGATCAGGGAAGGGCTCTAACAAGCTCTCTCTCTTTAATTCTTTATCAATACCCGTGCATCTGCTAATGGCTTCCTTGAGTAATTTGTCCTGTTGACCTCTGTTTAATATGAAGACTGATTCCGAGACCCTTTTCAACCGTCAGCCCTTCCTCTCCTTTAATGTCCAGCCATTCGTTTATTTTTTTCACTCCCCGTAACAAACAATTGCAACTCCCACCTTTCTCCGCTTCATTATCTGGAATTAATTTATTGCGAACATGAAACCGTTTACAACCGTGTCCTCTCCTCTCCCTCAAAATGTCACTGCGGAATTTATTGACCGCATAAAGTGATTGGAAAGGCCGGTGAAGAGGGTTGGAGACGGAGTGGCAGGCAGTGGTTCTCGTCTGCTGGAGGGAAGCATAGATGTAGGAGGATTTGAGGGTTGAACATGAGGGAGAGCAGGTGGGAGAGCAATGCTTCGAAAAGGACTTCTGGGTCAGTTAGTGATTTAATACTGGAGGATTCTCAAAGCTTGCTTGAGGGTCTCTCCAGACATGCAGCTACACAGCAGCTTTGGGAAATAGCTGGTAAAAAGCAGAGGAGGCCCAAAACAGCCTCAAAATGCCCCCCTGGGGGAAGGAGGGGCTCCCCCCTCAAGCTGTTTCCCATGTCAAAATAGCAGGGGGGAGAGGTTTTCTCTCTCTTTTTTTCTGCTTCACGACTGATTCCGCACACGTTGGATAATGCACTTTCAATGCACTTTATCAATCATTTGAGGTGGATTTTTTGTTCCGCACACAAACAAAATCCGTTCCAAATAATCTATAAAGAAGATTGGAAGTGCATTATCCAACGTGTGCGGAATCACTCGTGGAGTGATTCTGTGCATGTGGAGCAGTAAAAACGGGACGGGGGGGACCCTCCTGTGTGCTATTTTGAAACAGGTAAATGGCTTGAGGAGGGAGGGCGGAGCCCCTCATCTCCCTGCAGCGGCTTTCTGAGGCCATTTGGGCTCCCCTTTATTTTTTTAACAGCCATTTACTTTTGAACTGCTGTATGGCTGCGGAAAACCGAGTTGGCTCTGGGAAACCGGAGACCCTTGAGCCTTGCTGCCCGCTTGCCAGATCCTGAATGGGACAAGGACCCCCAGATGGAGGGCCGCATATACGGCGTTCAAGGCAGACTCCTTGCAGGAATGGAGGAATATAAATTAACCTGGAACAGGAGTGGAAGATGCAATTTGTAAGCCCTCCGAAGCTGGGGGAATTCATGGCCAGAAGAAGGGGAAGTTTCGTGTGTCAGTGGATTGTTTCAGAATCTCTCGGTCAACGGTAACCTTTGGCATTCAACTATTATTTCCCTTTTCAAAATTTCTCTTCTAAATAACTTGGAAAACGAATTTCTAATTTTGGTGCAGGAATTTCACAGTCTACGCCATTTCACTTTTTAATTTTTTTAAATTTTCCATCATTTATACCCCACTTTCTCCCTACTGGTGATCCAATGTTGCTTACATCATTCTCCTCGCCTCCATTATATTTGTCAGGTGCTTAGCATCACGTGCCATGCCCGGCAATGCTGCCACGGTTATATGCCCAATGTCATGCTTAGGGTTATTTGCTAGTCTTCTAATGGACTGCAAGGGTTACTCGCTTGTGAAAATATGCCAGGGAGGCATTTGTTCCCGCTGTTATCTGTTTGACTCCCTGAACGGTACCAGGGCTCCTCTTAGCCTGGGAAAAGGCGCTTGCCCAGATGCCACGTCCTTGAACATCCCATACATCAGTCTTGCTGTTTTCTTGCTTTGATGTTTTTCCTTCCGAGCTAACTGACTGTTGGACTGGTGTGAGGGGGGGGGGAGGATCTTAGGATTTGCCCGAGCTCTAGAAGCCTATATATGTTTGATGCTTGCATGTGAACATCTTTCCTGGCAAAGATGGAGCAAGATCCTGATACTGGCAGCTTTTCAATAAAGTGCTTTTACTACTACAGTGGAGTCTTTTTGAGAGTAGCTTGGCAGACACAGTATTCTCACAACAGCCTTGCGAGGTAGGTTATGCTGAGAATTTGTGACTGACCCAAGGTCAGCGAGCTTCCATGGCAGAATGAGGATTCAAACCTGGGTCTCTCCGATTCTTGTCCAACCTTCTCACCACTGCACTACACTGGCTTTATTTACTACACTATACAATAACTAAATAAAGGTGTTTGGGAGACACTTATTCATTTGCTGATTCACTCAGTGCTGTAGGCATTAAACTTGCAAGGTCATGTCTACAACAGATAGGAAGCTGAAATTTGCTACTCTTGGAATCCGAGATATCCTGGCCGAGTTGAAATCTGAAAATGCATCATTTTTTAAGCTTGTGGTGACTACTGGGCCACCACCACTCTGAATGCAGAGATGTGAGATTATCCTCTGGCATAAAGATTGGGGGAGGGAACCTTTCCAGTGGTGAGCCAGGTTTATTTATTGGTTTATTTTCATTTATAGCCTGCCTTTCTCACTAGGACCCAAGGCAGATAACTGGATTTTTTAAATCATCCTTGTAAATCAGCATCCAGATTACAAAATGTGATAGTATTTGCCCCTAAAAGTTTCCTAATAAGACAAAATAAAGCAGTGGGGCGTTAATACGTTTATACAAACACTCGTGTGGGGTGTAGAGCTTAGATTGCATTATTAGAATGCACAGACCGAGATTCAAATCTCACCTTGTCTTACCATATGCTCTTTGGCCTGTCTCTATCTTTCAGCTTAGCCTGCCTAGGTTGCCAACCTACAGGCGGGGCCTGGAGTCCTCCCAGGATTACAAGAGAACTCCCGATCTCCATTCCCCTGGAGGAAATGGCAGCCTTGGAGGACAAACTCTGTGGCATTATACCTTGCTGAGCTCTCTCTCCTCCATAAACCCCCCCTGTCCCGATTGCAGACTCACACTGGCAGCAGGCAAGGGACAACTCCCAAGTTGTCTGAGAAGGCAGAGCACAGTTCCAAAGTTCAGGCACCAACTGGGCAACACTCACAGCTTCAAGTCCAAAGGGGTATTCCAGAAATACTTCCACATGAACAGGCCAAGGTCAGAGACGAGAATCAGTTCCAAACACAGCAGCAAGGTCAGTAGTAAGCGGACTCGTTGCTTCCACACTGCCACTCCCTTTTCAGCTGTGTTTAACCCTCACAGTGCTCAGCTGCTTGTGCTATAGCAGGCACCTGCCGGCTGTCTCAGTCCTGCTCCTGCAAGCACTAATGATGCTGGGCCAGTGCTGTGCCTCTAGCCTGGCACTGCGCCTTCTGGCTTGGAGGGCTCTTCTAGCCCTCCTCTGACGGCGCTCCCGAGGCTCTGGTGATGGAGGGGGAGAGCTGGCTGGCGCCTGGCTCTCTGGTGCTGGCCCAGGGCTGGGAAGCTGAGGCACCGATGTGCTGGGACCCGGCTGGGGGTCTGTGTCTGAGCCTTCAGAGCCTGCCTCCTCCTGCAGTGCCTCTGCCACTGGCTGTGGATCTGGGTCAGGTTTGCCAACTGCCCCTCCCTCGGAAGAGTCCTCTGAGTCTCTCTGCTCTGCTGGGCCAGGTTGGTCCATGACATCACCCTCCTCCCTAGGCTCCACCCCCAAATCTCCAGGAGTTTCTTAAGTTGGTGTTGGCCAACCTCAACCTACCTTACAGGGCTGCTGTGGGAATAAAATGCAGGTGGGGAAAACTGTATAGGCTGCCTGAACTCCCTAGAGTGAGGGTGGATAAAAGTGTAAGAAGAGCTGTAGCAAAGGTACTTACTGAAAAATCTGTTCGTTTGCAAAGGCAGTAGGCCAAGAGTGGCTGTGTAAGAATTAGTTCCCAAAGCACTAGGAGCAAGTCCCATTTTGAACACACATTTTTGGGGGGGGGGGGGAATGGATCCATCTACATTAGGGATGCTGTGTCTCCTGCAGCGTTGAGAGGCTTCTCAGCATCTCATCTCATTACCTGCCACCACTTTGGGATCCCCCGCTCCCACCTTTTGACCCCTGTCACCACTTTCCTGGCCAGCGTGGGGAACAGGCCTCCTGGGTGCTCTCTTGGGGCCGGTGCGACAACGTCACCGACGTTATTGCGCTACCGAAAGAGTGCTACTGCGCTTTGCAGCGGGCCAGTTTGGTCCCCAAACGGGCCAAACGCCCGCATTGCATGTTGACATTACTTCCTGGAAGCGATGTCATCATGCTGGTGCAGGACTGTGCCCATGTGCAAAAACTGTGCCAGGAACACCTAGAAGGTAAATGCCGGGTTTCCCGCCTCCTGCTGCAGGATAAGGGGACCTGGCAATCCTACTTGGGCACTGGTGGGAGGAAATGGGGGCAGGAGGTCTGGCACGCCAGCATTTTTATATCACTTCTGGTAAAAATTGGAAGTGGCATGGTGAACGCTGTAGCATTTTGCAGAAACTCCACCCTAGCATTTTTGCAAAATGTGGAATTTTCTGCGATGCTGTGTCCTGTTTTTACAGAAATGACGTAAGAGCACTGGCACACCAGAACCTGCCCTGCATCTCCTTTTGGAGGTTGCTTGGTGTGCATCAGCTACCCTAGGCTCTATCCAGGCAAGCGGGCACAAATCATATTGCATAAGGAGGCATGTAAGGAAACTGCCACGGAAGAGAATAACTCAAAACTCCCAGGGTCCAAAGCCAGACCGTGGAGCTGGACTGTTCCCGGTGTTTCAGCCGCAAGCAATTTGCCCGTTTCACACATTCCCCTCCTCTACCCCGCAGCACTGGTGAAAAAAGCCCCATCAGTCTACTGGGGAGCTGATTGCGTTTCAGGAGCAAAACTCTAGCCCTGTTTCTACAAAACAGAATTTGCTTTCTCCTTTCCAAAAATGGCAGTGCCGCAGCTAGTTGCTGAGCAGATTCCTCCCTGCTCTGCTGTAGATAAGGGACCCCGTTTCTTCAAGTGACACCCGGCAAAGCTGCATGCGTCCTGCACTTTCTTAAATATCAAGAGGCTATCGCACTTTTTCAAGCTTACACAACTGTTTTTTAAAAAGAATATTTTTATTAATTTTCCAATTTTTTAAATATAACAATAGGAACATATAACAAATAGCAAGGAACAATAAAGAATCTACAATTACAACTTGTAACTTTTAAACCATTGATAAAACTCCATACATTGGCCTTTTGACAAACTACAACTTCCGTTGTGTTGTTTGGCTTCTTAATAAGTTACCATAAGCCTAACATTTCCAAATTGCAAACTGCTTGTTGAGGAAGTTTTGTGACCAGAAATTCATTTGTAGAGAGAAATTCCCAAAAGGGTTCCCATTTAGTGTAAAATTCTGATGTTCTCATCGGATTCGTTTGAGAGCATATTTTTTCTGTTATTTTTTCCATCATAAATTGGTCCCAAATTTTGTTATACCAGGTGTCAAGGTTGCTTACACAACTGTTGTAAACAAACTGCAGTAGTGAGTAACAGCTGTGTTAGGGTGGCCACCCAGCCAAGCAGTAGGCAAGCTTTTGAATTCACCAGAATTCTTCATCCGACTGTAAATATGCTAAGCAAGAATAAGAAAAGATATTGCAGAGAATGATATGGCCGCTGTAGCTTGGGCTGGCAGAAGCAGAATGAAAGAGATTTACGCAGAGTAATCACACACAGGTTTGCATGGAAGTAAGCCTCACTGGCTGATTCCGCACACATTGGATAATGCACTTTCAATGCACTTTATCAATCGTTTGAGGTGGATTTTTTGTTCCGCACACAAAAAATCTGTTCCAAATGATCTATAAAAAGGATTGGAAGTGCATTATCCAACGTGTGTGGAATCACTACTGTGTTTGGTTGGGATTACTACCAGGTAAGCATGCATATCCTGTTGCCCCGAATAAATGTCCAGGCAATGAAGTAAATAGATGTTCTCCCACTATCCCACTATGCAAGCCAGGGTGATTTGGGTATGCCCTGGCGCTAATTGGCTCAGACAAATCTCTTGTAAAACAAAGTTGCCGTGAAGAGAAATGCTGCAATGAAGGACGGCCTTAAATAGCAACGTTGAAGATGAACTTTAGGAGGTGCATCAAGTATAGAGTCATGTGATTTTTTTTCTAATGATGCTTGGCATGGATCTTGGCAGTACTGGGGTTGCCAACTCCATCTTGGGTAATTCCTGGAGATAAGGGGTGGAATCTGGGGAGGGGAGGTGGACCGAAACAAGCTATAATGCCCTAGAATCTGCTCTTCAAAGCAGTCATTTTCTCCTGGGGAACTGATCTCTGTAATCTGGAGATCATTTCTTAATTCTGGGAGATCTTCTGCCCCCACCTGGCAGTTAGCAGCTCTAGGAGAAACTTAGGCAGAATCTTTGTCCGGGGTGGTGGTGGTAACCTTGCTATGTCCTACAAAGTAAGAAAAGAAAGAGACAGGAGAGTATCACGAAAAATGGGAGGAACACGCCAGTCTACCCGTCATGTGGTTGCAGCTTGACGAATTCAAAGGGATATGAATTGATCTGGATCCTTGGATTTTATGAAGGGATATTGGACTTTTGTGATAGGTTCTCTGTAAAAAAAATTGATTGTACTCCTATACTTTTGTAAGAATGGAATATTCTTTGACTATTTATTGCATGCTTTCCCCAAGCACTTAGAGGCACTTGCACTTTCAAATAACTGACCAGGAATATCAGATGACTGTATTTAGTTGTATATTTATTCACATTTATTTGTATTTATTAGGCACTTGTACTTTAATCTTTGTGAAGATTCTTGAGTTGTACATTGCTTTCTTCCTGGTCTAAACTTTGTCCTAAGTTGCTTTTGGCTTAATATGCATATATACAGCACACTTTATCTGTTACTAATAATAAATATAGACATAGTGTTGGTTGAAACTTTATTCTTTTCAAGATTCTTGGTATCCAATCTTAGTTTTTGCAGCGGTTTGCTTGTTTATGGCCTACAAAGTAGACAAAAACTTTTGAGGCCCGTTTTGTCTGATATGATTGCCGGCTGGAACCATCTCCTGATGTGATGCCCGTTCTGGGGCAATGTTCCCTCGCCTGCAGTGCATACGCTATAAAAATTCAGAGGGCTGTTTCAGAACGCCACATCCCCAGAACATTCTGTGTTCCGTTCAGCCCGCTGTACTCCACTGCCTCTTCGATTAAAATAACAGCGAGCTAATAAAACATGATGAGTTTCTACAGTGCTGATAACCATGGTCTTTAGTGCTGTGGATGACTCGTCTGCTATCTGGCAACATTTTAAAGGACTCCCCTCCCACCCCTTTTTTTTGCCGGTTCAAGCATTTTGTGGATGGAAATGCTATAATCGCAATCCTTTCGTTTTTGTAATAGGAGTCGTGGCCAGAACCCCACTTCCATTTTGAAAATCCAGTTTTGCCAGCTGTGTGGTGCGATGAGTCATTCTTCAGTAGCCCGTGCTCAGTTGATTCAGAAGCCAAGATGTCAACTCAGTGTGCCGCTACAGTGAAAAACACAAATCCCATGCGAGGAATTATTAGGGAAGGGACAGAAAATAAAACCGCCAATGTGGCAGTGTCCTTGCATAGAGCTATGGTGCGGCCTCACTTGGAATATTGTGTGACGTTCTGGTTACTGTGTCTCAAAACTGTTATTGCAGAGTTGGAAAAAGTGCAGAGGACTTTTCAATCTAGAAAAAAGATGGCTAAGGGAAGATGTGACAGAGGTTTAGAAATTATGTACGGGATGGAGAAAGTAGACAAAAGGGAGCGTTCTCTCCTGTAAAACTAGAACTTGGGGGCATCCGATGAAGTTTTTGGGAAATAAGTTCAGGGCAGACAAAAGGACATCTTTATTTGACAAGTACTTAAACTGTGGAGGGAGGTAATGATGGCCATGAATATAGAGAGCCAGTTTGGTGTAGTGGTTTAGAATGGCGGCACTCTAATCTGGAGAACCGAGTTTGATTCCCCACTCCTCTGCTTGAAGCCAGCTGGGTGACCTTGGGTCAGTCACAGCTCTCTCAGAGCTCTCTCAGCCCCACCCACCTCACAGGGGGATTGTTGTGTAACATACTTTGTAAACCGCTCTGAGTGGGTGTTAAGTTGTCCTGAATGGTGGTATACAAATCAAATGTTGTTATTGTTATTATTATTATTATTACCAG
This sequence comes from Eublepharis macularius, assembly GCF_028583425.1. NCBI lineage: Eukaryota > Metazoa > Chordata > Lepidosauria > Squamata > Eublepharidae > Eublepharis > Eublepharis macularius. The sequence continues at coordinate 218,111,837 of NC_072791.1, read as the reverse complement.
GGCTTTTTTTCAGTGGGAACGCAGTGGAACGGAGTTCCGGCACCTCTTAAAAATGGTCACATGGCTGGTGGCCCTGCCTCCTGATCTCCAGACATAGGGGAGTTGAGATTGTGGCACGGAGGGCAATCCTAAATATTTGCATATAGCTTTACAACCTTAATCTCATCAAAACCAATGGAATGCGAGTCTCCTTCCCATACGCCTGCATGATGAAACCATTCATATATAATTTCCGGCATTGTGTTTCTAGATCAAAATGGGTAGCTATATTAGTCTGTCTCTAGCAGTTGGGATGCCAGTCCCTCGCCAGGGGCAAGGGATCCCCTGCTCCCACCACCCCTGCTTACCTGGCCAGCGGGGAGGGGACACGCCTCTCAGGGCATGCTCCTGGGCAGTGTGGCACGCTCCTGTGCACTGCAGTGGCTCGATTCAGTTGGATTCAGGCCTGATTTGGCCCGAATCCAGTCGCTGCGGTTTGTGGAAGTGCTCCTGTGCTCTGCAGCGGCTGGATTCGGGCCAATTCGGGCCTGATTTGGCCCCCTGGAGAGTGCAGAAGTGCTCCCTGGGCAGCTGGTGACCTGTGCGATGATGTCACTTCTTGGAAATGACATCATCGTGCAAGCTGGGAGCACATGCACAACAGAGGAAAGGTGAGTGCCAGGCCTCCGATCTCCTGCCAGGGCAGTCGGGGGACCTGGCAACCCGAAGCAGCACCTATAAGATTAACAAATTGAGCTTTCGTGAGTCAGCTGAAAAGGTGAGCTGTGTTTCTAGCATCAGTATTTCAAGAGGTGATAAACTAGCTTGGTTTTCTTCTTTGTATCTAGATTGAAAGTCAGGCTTTCCACATACTTATTTCCTGCTGGTAAAAGGCTGGTTCACGTTCTGCTCTGGTAGTTACATTCTGCCAGTGGGGGCGAGTGGGTGCAAGCTTCTTGGGCGCCATTTGTAGAAAGCTTTGCATCAAAGTGCTGGAACTTACAAGTGCTGTTTTCATGGTAGTCTGTCAGGAAAAGGGGTGGTTAGTGTTTGTGTGTGTGTACGTGAGTGAGCAAGAGCGAGGGCATGTATGAAAGCACATAAGGTTTTGCTTGCATTGAACGGTCAATGTAGAGGGGGGGACAAAGTGCATGACTATTACGTATGCGTGTTCTGTTTTTTTGTATCAGCTTGTTGATGTCCTTGGTCCAGTCAATATTCTCTGCCTAACCTACCCCACACGGTTGTTGTGAGGGTAAAATAGAAGAGAGGAGAATATTGTAAGCCGCTTTAGGCAGATGAAGTGTAAATGAAATGAATAAATAGATAAATCTCTGCTACATGTGGAATATCCAGGGGTCATTTCGTAGAAAAAGAGCTGCAGGAACTCATTAGCACAAATCATTAGCATATGCCACGCCCCTTGATTGGGCCAAAATGGCCAGGATTCAGCTGCTGCCAGATGGGGGAGTATTCCCCTGCCCGGCACTGACCTGATCCGGGCTGTTTTGGCCCTGATCTGGGCCCGAAAGGGCCCCAAATGGCTATTTTGGGCCATTTGGGGCCAGTTTCGGCCTGGATAAGGCCCCAAATGGCCCAGATCGGGTTGGTGCTGGGCAGGGGAGAAGTCCTCCACCAGGCACTGACCCAATTCTGGTGGTTTTGGCCCTGACCCCAGCTGAAACTGGGGCCCAGTTTCAGGGCTAAAACTGGGGCCCAGTTTCAGTGTTTGGGCCCAGATCAGGGCTAAAACAGCTCATACCAGGTCAGTGCCGGGCGGGGGAGGGTTCCCCCGCCCAACACCAACCCAATCTGTTTCGGCCCCAATCGAGACCGAAATGGCCCCAAAGGCCCAAAAGTCAGGTGGGGCACCTGACTGTTGGGGGAACTGCCAGAACAGTGTTCCGGTGCATTCCCCCTGGAAATGAGCCCTGGGAATATCTGTGCATTGTGTGAACATGTTCCTAAAGTCATGGAGAATAATATCGTGTGCTTGTATACCACTCTTCTGGACAGATTAAGCCACACTCAGAGCAGTTAACAAAGTCAGTGTTATTATTATCCCCAGAATACAGCCGGGGGCCTGGGCTGGGAGGAGTGGCTTACCCAAGGCCCCCTGCAGAATTCATGGCAGTAGTGAGAGCCGAACCAGCAGAGAACCCGTTGCTACAGTTTGAGAATGTGATTAGAAGGGGGAAATCCTTGCCAATCTGACACAAACAACATGATCTTTCCAGCCTTTCACTCTTTAATCCAGTTTTGCATTAAGGGGATTTTACCATAACTAAAGCTTCAGTCATGAAGCATTGATTTAAAAAGACAAGCCAGTTGTGTTTGTGCATTTTTGGAAACACTTTAAAAAATGTCATTATGTGTTTTCAGCAGAGATAAAACTCCGATCTGGTTTAAAGGATTATGTTTTCTGGCGTTAGATCAGCACAAGTGAGATGTAAAACAATTCCACTGTTAGAATTTTATTATAGGAAGCTGATATTATTTGGCAGCAGAAATTGCTAACATTGCAGTTGTGACTCTGTAATGCATGCCTGTTTGCACTGAACACAGTAGGCTTAAGTGCATGTTACCAGTGAAGCTTTGCAGACCCAATGCCTTGCTTTCACATGATTCTTCATCAGTTATTTCCTCTATATTTAATGCTAAAAAAATACAAATATGAAACCAGTATATTTTCTCCCACCAAGCAAAGAACTGGGGGTGGGCTGTGAGATTTGAGAAAAGTGGCAAAGGGCCATCAGCAGGGTTGTCAACCTCCTGGTAGGGCCTGGAAATCTCACAGAATTACAAGAGATCTCCAGACTACAGACATTAGACACCATGGAGCGCATGGGTAATTTGGGTAATTTGGAAGGTGGAGTCTCTCGCCTTATACTCTACTGAGGTCTCTCCCCTCCCCAAACTGTGCTCTCCCCGGGCGCCACTTCAAATTAGGTTGGGAAATTCTGTAACTGTCTTAAACTAAAGGGGAAAAAAGTAGGAGATTTGATTGTAGCTCTTCTTTCGTTTCATCTAGTCTGGCCCATACTCTGAATTTGTAACTAGGGGTGTGCAGCAGGGAAAGATTTGGTTTTCCCGGTTCGAATTTACCCGAAGCAGGAAAATGATCTGGAATACCCCGCTTTGGGTTCGGGTATTCGGAAATCACTTTGGTATGCTTCGAAATGATTCTGAGCATACTGAAGACCTCCCCCCTGAGTCCCCTTCCCCCAACCCCATTTACTGCAGCAAGTTTTCTGCCGCTGCCGCCACAGCCAGCAGGGCGGTGGGGAAGGCTGCAGCCAGTGCCTCCGCTGCCTGCACTGCCGCAGAGGCCTCTGTGGCGGCCGGTAGCAAACGCCTGTGCTGCCACGCTGCCACGGAGTCCTCTGTGGCAGCTCAACAGCAAGCACCAGTGCCTGTGCCGCCCACACCACTGCGGAGGTCTCTGCGGTGGTCAGAGGCCTCTGTGGCGGCTGACAGAGCGGCAGCGAGGACCACGGTCTGCACTGCCCGTGCTGCTGCCAGAAGACTGCCCCAGGTAAGTGGGGTGGTGGTGGGAGGGCGAGAGGGTGGTTACCCTTTAAAGCCCTGAAGCCTGCCCCCAAAGCAATCTGAATTGCTTCAGAGAGCTTTGATTCGGTATTTCCGATTCAGGGCCATCATACTGGCCCCGATTCAGAAATACTGGATCTTTACAAATTGGTCCCGGTTCGGGTTTTTTTCCCGAACCGGGAACCTGAAGCGCACACCCCTATTTGGAACCATTGTGTGCAGTTCTGCCACACTTAGGTGCATACAGTTCCATTAAGAGCAATCAGGCGAATAGTGAAGGATGTAACTGCACTGTGTTGGTTCTGTTAATTTCAATGGGACTGGATAATAACTAACTTTTGCTGGTTTGGGGGGCTAAGCTATTGTCCTGATGTCTTTCTTGCTACTCCCAAATACTTCCCATATGGCACACATGGGCAGGGCCGGTGCCAGGGTTTCTGGCGCCTGAGGCGAGATACCATCTTGCCCCCCCCCCCACCAATTTTACAAAACAGAAGAAATGTAGGAAAAATGAAAATCACAAAACTTGAATCAAAAACTGACCTTCCCAATACCCACCAAATTTGCAGGGGACCTAGTCTTCACTGTCCTCTATAGACCTCCCCCAAGTTTCAGAGAGATTGAACCCTGGGAAAGGCATGATTCATGGGTTTCCTCCCCTTTCCTGTCATTTTCTCTTCACAGTGGCAAAAATGTGAGTGTCTGCTGGAAGCTACTTTGAGGGGCTACAAACTGACCTTCCCAATGTGCAATATCCACCAAATTTGCAGGGGACATAGTCCTCACTGTCTTCTGAAGACCCCCCCCCCAAGTTTCAGAGAGATTGGACCCTGGGAAAGCCATGATCCATGGGTCCCTCCCTTTCCTGTCATTTTCTCTTAACAGTGGCAAAAACGAGTGTCTGCTGGAAGCTATTTTGAGGGGCTACAAACTGACCTTCCCAATGACCAATACCCACCAAGCGCATGAAGCAATAGGCACAGCCTGATTGACCCACCAAGCGCATGAAGCAATAGGCACAGCCTGATTGCTTCTGTGCCGCGTGTCTTGCGGCGCTGCCGCCAGGTCAGGTCAGGGATGCAAGCGCACAAAACAGTAGGCGCAGCCTGGTTGCTTCTGTGCTGTGCAGCCGCTGGTGCTGGTGCCGGGCCAGGCCGGGCCGGGGGGTGGTCGTTGGGGGCCAGCATGGGCCACAGCACCTCCTTCAGAGAGCTGCGCTCGAGGTGGCTGCTGGCTCCGCCTCAATGGACACGCCGGCCCTGCACATGGGCATAGACCAACTGTGGGACCTCTGAATTGGGTGGTGTGACTGCCATAGATGGATGGTGTCGTCTGAGGGCTAAGATAGATGAGGTGCTCAGAGAACTGTGAATGGAGCCTCCTGTTATTAAAAAAAAAAATGAAACAGCAGCAGCAGTCCAGGCTGGGGTATGGTTTACCAGGAAAGGAGGTGTAATCAAGCCTCCCAACCTCTTTTTTGTTGTTCTGGAAGGACAGACAGGCAAAGAAAGGGCGACTGAAACTTTGGGTTGTTGCAAGCAGAACACAGTACATGGCTTATTTGAACTATAGTTAATTTGTGAAACCAGATTTTGACTTGCTGGCAAGTTCAGGTTTGCCTCGACAAATAACAGTTTGGGTTGCTTTTGTTCTGTAGCCAGAGAAAGTGGTGCTTGGGACAAGCCAAGATTAAGCCCACATGCCCACATCCATATGTCATGGAACACCAAACATGGTTAATAAACCATGGTTTGATGAACCTTACCTAACCATAGTTGACTTAATTAAGCTATGAATATGTCTGAACAAAGTGCAGATTGGAGAACCCCAAACTGAGGGTTTTTTTAAAAAAGATTTTATTTATTTTAAGTATAAAGAAATACAAGAACAGTCAATAGTATACATAGTTAAACATTAAGAACCAAATAATTACAAGCCAAGTAAAACATCAAAAAAGTCTCTGGATTTAACAAGTTGTTTTGTATAATCATCCTTTGACAAAAAGTCTAAAACCGGGAACCAAAATTCAATAAAGTGAGATTTATAGTCTGGGTTTTCACGCTGCTTAGTGTAGTCAGTTGAATTAAATCTGATGCAATGCTTGTGAGCTTCAGAGCAAATACAAGAAGCTTCTTTTATTTTTCCCCCCAGTATAGGGGAACTTTACTAGTAATTTGAGTATCTACCAATTTTGCATGCCCACAGAGTGGCACAACAAAAGCAACCTGCACACACAAGTAGCAGCATGGTGCCTCTCTCCCTCCCTTCTGTGCCATTTCTCCCCAGCCGTGAAATCTGTCATGTTGGCTGCACCATAACAATGCAAAATGACTCCTGTCAGCATTGAACAGTGTTAACCTAGAAACCTATGGATGCGTTTCTCAGAATCCTTGGAGCCATTTTTTCTGACCTGTGTTCTTTTTCTTTTGTTCTGTTAATTTTGTGTAAAGTAAACAGATACGAGGTGCCTACCGTACGCATCTAGAATGCTTAAAAGCATGTACGTTCTTGGATTATCGCGGACAATTAAGGTAATGAATATTTAATTATATGCCGTTGGGGTTGTGCGGGGTCCCTATCTGCACAGTCTGTGCTGCATCTTAATATACGTTTGTACGAAATGAGATGTACAAGCTAACATTTGTCTTCAGTGACACCCTGTGACAACATTCCTATTGTAGTCCCAACCAAAATTGAATGGCGAAGGAAATCAAGTGGACTGTTCCTGTGTCTTCCTCTGCTACGAAGATTTTATGAGTTTCTTGTAGCTTTGCGTAAGGCTGTCCTTCTTAGATGACCAATGAGCAGGGCTGCAGAGAAGGGGGTAAATTGCTCCAGGGCTGTACGAGTGCACACAACATGTTGAATCATATTATGTTTGGTCAGTGGACCTGTTTTATTTATTTATTTATTTATTTTATCGTATTTGTATTCCGTCCTCCCCGCGAGCAGGCTCAGGGCGGATAACAGCATTAAGAACATTTAAAACATTCCATATAAAACATTTAAAAGCATCATACAAAAATATAAAAAATAGCAGCACTCTTTTTCCTGATGGCGGCAATACAGTTAATAACAAATAATGCAACAGTACAATTGAACATAGCAGCAGCTTAAGAACAGTGGTGGGCAGCTCTCATAGGGAGGGGGGTAGATGTTGTGTCCTCCAGCCAGCGGAGGCCCAGCCTCAGCCATAAGCCTGGCGGAACAACTCTGTCTTACAGGCCTGGCGGAAAGATAGTAGATCCTGCCGGGCCCTGGTCTTGGTAGACCGAGCGTTCCACCAGGTAGGAGCCAGGACTGAGAAAGCTCTGGCTCTAGTCGAGGCCAGGCGGGCCTCCTTGGAGCCAGGGACTGATAACAATTCCTTTCCTCCCGATCGGAGGGTCCTCTGGGGAATATACGGGGAGAGACGGTCTCTCAGGTACACTGGCCCCAGCGTACCTGGTTTGAGATCCTATTTGTATGGTAGATGTGATGCAGGTTGGAAGCCCCCCGAACCCAACTTGCAGTCATGTACCATTGCAATATTTATTCTGTGAACCTAGGCAGATCATGAGAGGTAAGTCAGGAAGGGTTACATCAGTGCTTAGTTCTCGTGGCATTCTTACATGCCCAGGGTAAGGCCGATTGCCACCTTGGGGTCAGGCAACAATTTTCCCTAGGCCACATTGGTTAGGGATCCTGACGGTGTTTTGCTATCTTCTGGGCATGGAGTAAGGGTCACTATGTGTGTGTGTGGGGGAAGTATTTGGGAATTTCCTACATTTTGCGGGGGGTTGGACTAGATGACCCTAGAGGTACCTTCCAACTCTATGATTCTATGATTGGGGGGACTCACTTTTTAGACTGCTCCATTGCTTGATATGGCACAGAGCGTTGTGAGGAGGAGGAGATGGGCTTCTGGCTTTCCTCCTGTGCAGTTTTCCCTAGCTGAAACAGCCCAGGGGGGCTCTGTTTGTCCCTTTTTGGACTCCATGTGTCCTGAGTAATATGACTGTGGCCATCTGGAGCCTGAGAAAGGGGCAAACAGCTAATTGGTTGTTACCAGTATAGAAGACAGCCTCTGAGTCAGACCAAGCAACCTTCACAGGCCCCTCCACAGCCTCTGAATCAGACCAAGCAACAGAGTGGTTTGGAAATGAGTTCCCCAGTGGTATGTGCGACTCCTAGTCAGGTCAGGGGACTCCCTACCCATCTCATTCCACCTCTATCATATTATAGGCTTACTAGGACTCTTGCTATGGTGGGAGGCCTCCTGCCAATGGTGTCTGTTGCCTGCCACCATTCTGAGCAGGAGGAAAATAAAAATGCTGTAGGCCTCTGCACTGATATGTCACTATAAGTTTTACCATAGAGTTTCTGGCGATTCCTAGAGCTACCCATTGTCACTTCCTGGTTGTACGTGGAAGTGATGTAGTGACATCAGCGATGTAGCTAACATCCATGTCCCCACCCCCAACCCTCTTGTTCATTGCCAGGTTTGGCCTGGCATTCCTAATTATATAGCTGTGCCCTGGCCTTTGACTTTCAGAGCAGCAGCTGGTAGAGTTAAATAGGAATCCTCTTTGTCTGTCTAGCAAATTGGCATTTATAGTTGTTAGTGCCATTACATTTTACATACTCCAGTACGTTATATTTATTAATCTGATATTACATGTACTTAAATATGCTGTGTTATCATTGGAAGGGGAGGTGCAGGAAGAGAATCCTGAGTTACTATTATGAAGAAAAGAGAGTTTTACATATTTCTTGGCTTAGGACTCACTTACTTGCGTGTAGCTTGAAACCCGTATATTGCAGCTCACCTAAGACATGATAAGCTTCTTAGTTCTTGCTATCTGCCTGTGTCTTCAAAACTAGAGCAGTTGGGTAGGCTTTCGAGGCTAGTTAAGGGCCTAGCAAGCCAGGGCACAGGGCTGTGTGACATTTTTGGTTGCAAATTGTCAGCGCCCGTTTAAAATCATCATCTGTCTCACAGCGAAAGATTTTGCAGACTTTACAAAAAAAAGTTCACTGGAAACTTTTACTATGGACGTTTTTATTGTTTCCATTTCCGAGCTTGGCTTTTATAGCATTCTAAAAAAGCAAAACATGGATTTGGGAAATCTCTCCTCTTTCAAACATGTTTTGTTTGTCAGACAGTTTGCGGGGTTTTTTTTTTTTTTGGCTCCATTCGTATCAGCCCGAGAAGTAAAAGCGTGCAGCTCAACAACATGCCTTTTGTTATTCTGCTTCCGATCAACCACAAAGCGGAAGCTGTAGGTGCTCTGGCTTGCTGTTCCGAGCGCTGCGAGGTTGGAAGGAGGGGGCCTGCCTTGACATTCGTTTACTGGTGCCTTTCAGAGAAGCAGACTGGGAAAAGGACAGAGCTGGTACCTGAAGTGGAAACTGTGCCCTCCTCCCGCAGACCCTCGGAAAATTCTGTCACACAGCACTGTTACCAGTAAGGTTTGGTTTACATTGGATAACTTCCCAGTGGATTGTGTCCCTGTGATAATTGGCAAGACAAAGATGGCGTTTGCGTTTTTGCCTTAGGTACTAAAATGTCACAAGCTGGCCTTGTTTAAGATAAATAATAATATTTGATTTATATACTGCTCTTCAGGACAACTTAATGCCCACTTAGCGGTTTACAAAGTATGTTATTATTATCCCCACAACTAAACACTGTGAGGTGTGTGGGGCTGAGAGAGCTCTGAAAGAGCTGTGACTAGCCCAAGGTCACCCAGCTGGCTTCAAGTGGAGGAGTGGGGAATCAAACCCGGCTCTCCCGATTAGGGTCCTGCACTCTTAACCACTACACCAAGCTGGCTCTCAGTGGGCTGCATTAGGGTTCTCAGCCCTGCCTCAGCAAGTGCAGGGAGATTTGGGGGTCATTGCCTGGGGAGGGTGGTGTTTCAGGAGGATGTGACATCACTTCCAGGTGACTCTAAGAATTTCCCCTAGTCTCTGTGGTAGAGATTAGAGAAATTCCTAGAGTATCACCGTCAACACCTACCCCCCATTTTTTGTCTGCTTCTCAAATGAGGGTGGGAGATCACCCCCTGCCAGCTGGCAAAAGGCAAGCCTCCGCTGAATTCCTTCTAGTATCTGCCCCCTCTTTTTAATGTGGCATTGACTTTTGCTCTGCAGGCAATTTGGTACCGGCACCCACACCAGGAATAGCTGCCAGAATGAGGAATATGTTGCACCAGCTGTTTTTGTTCATATTGGGACTCTGTTTCTATTCTTTCCTCACTGAAATAGCTGATTCCAGGAAGACAACAAAGTTGCCTTCCCCTAACATTTCCATTGTGCGTTGATTGAAACGGCAGTGTTTCCCAACTATGGTTTTGGGGAAACCTTGGGGTTCCACCAGGCATTATCAGGGTTTCTCTGAAAAATCACAGAATAAATAAACAATTAAATAATTTGAAAAGCCACGGAACATTCCAAATATTCAGGCTCAAGTATCACACTGAAAGAAAACCTTATATTGACTTTGAATGTGAACTTTATTTCGATTTGATGTTTTGATATTTGAAAAAAAAGATAATACAAAAAAGACATGAAAAAATTCTCTCTTTTTTACAATGTAAGCAGCTCTATACAAATATATTTTTCTTGATCCAGAAGCAATTGAGTTGCTCTCCCTGGCAACTTTTTCTGGCCTGCAAACATTTTTATAGATGGGAATTCCTTGGGATTTGAAAAAAAATTATTAGGGGTTCCTCCATGGAAAAAAAGGTGCGCAGAGTGGTAAGCTGCAGTGCTGCAGCCCAAGCTCTGCTGAGTTTGATCCTGGCGGAAGCTGGGTTCAAGTATGCGGCTCAAGGTTGACTCAGCCTTCCATCCTTCTGAGGGCCAAGCTACAAGTGACGACTGACACTTGAACAGCAAGTGGATTGAGTGGAGCGCAAGTGAACAGGGAGGAATACACTTGCCGTTCAAGTGTCATTCGTCACTTGTAGCTTCGCCCTGAGGTTGGTAAAATGAGTACCCAGTTTCCTGGGGGTAAAGTGTAGATGACTGGGGGAGGCAATGGCAAACCATCCTGTTACAAAAAGTCTGCCAAGAAAACGTCATGATGCGATGTCCCTTAGGGATGGCAGACCCCCGCTGGGGGTGGAGGATCCCCCGCCACCGCTTACCTGGCCAGTGGAGGGAGCGCACCTTCAGTGCACTAGGCTGTAACTAGCCCATTTCAGGCTGTTTCAGGTCACTGCAGAGTGCAGAAGCCCTACCGCGCTCCGTAGCAGCCCCAAAATGGGCCCAAAACAGGCCTGAACCGAGCCAGATCAGGGTCAAAATGGGCCCCGTTTTTGGCCACTGCAGAGTGCAGTGCTCTGCAGTGGCCTGAAACGGGCCCAATCTGGGCTGGATCGGGCCTGTCTCGGGCCACTGCGGAGCGCAGGAACACTCCCGCGCCCTGCAGCGGTTGGAAACAGGCCCAATGCGGGGCCCTGTGGAGCGTGGTCACGCTCCCAGGGCTGTGTGATGACATCACTTCCCGGAAGTGAAGTCATTACGCTTGCAGGAGCGCACACATGCACCCTCCAAAAGTAAGTGCCAGGCCCCAATCCCCTGCCGAGAGGTTGAGGGAGCCTGGCAACCCTAACATGCCCCCATGGATCAGTAATGACTTGGTGCTTGCACAGGGGACTACCTTTACCTTTACCTACCATAGAAAAAAAGGTTAGAAAACACTGGAATAGTGTGTGGCAGCTTCTGTATCAGAATGCATTTGTAGGGCCCTTGATCAAAGGCTTGGACATAACAGAGTCACACTGTGTGAAGAGACTTTGCATTTGAGTCTCGGGGCATAACTGCATGATAAGTGTCTGTTTTATGCCAGTTCCCCAGAGAATCCTGGGAATTCTAAGCTGGCAAGGCCTTTATTGGAAAGTGCTGTCCTGAGCAGTGTCATGGCAGAACACTTCAGTGCTTAACTGTGTTTAGGATTGTCTTTCTAGCCAGCCTCATGCAACTAAAATTCCCAGGGTGTCCTGGGAAGAGAGGGCCTTTTGACCTAGCTTTCCAGTGTAGACATTTCAGTCGCTGCCCAGTTCCCCCATCAAACTACTGCAGGCACAAAAGTAGGCAAGGAGAGATTGTATGGAGTGGAATACAGGAGCAAGACATTGTCTGAACCCGGCTGCCTGCGCCTCCAGACCATTAATCATTGTATAAGCCCCAGAGAAATAATTGGAAAAATACTTTGTTCGTATCCCATTCCCTTCTATTTTGACATTCCTATCGATCATTGTTGGATCCAGTCACTTTTTCATCCTGTTTTATCAGCTGCAAGGGTTCGTGAAGAGATTTGTTTTAAAAGTGGGCAATTTGCTGTGCCTGAAAGTTATTGTGACCTTTGGTTTAATAAGAACTAGGGGAACCAGCCAGTTGGTTATTGTGCATAGGAGGCCTACTTGGCTGTAGAAAACAAAAGTGCTAGCTTTAGTATCAGAAGCCACACTTTAGACACGCACAAGGCTTTCAGTGTGTAGTTGTTTCAGGAGCAATATAGAGCCTGCCAACAGGGTTGTCATCTTTGGGTTGGGAAATTCGTGGCGATTTGGGCGTATAAACTGAGGAGGGCTTCATTTGGGGGAAGGACCTCATCTGGATATAATGATGTAGAGTCCACTTGCTAAAGCTGCCATTTTCTCTCAAGGAACTCATCATTGTAGACTTGTAATTCTGGGAGATCTCCAGGCCTCTCCTGGAAGTTGGCAACTCTAGAGCCTGTTCATATATGCAGGTAGGGTACTTTCCCGTACTCCACATGATCTTTCCAAAATATTTCATGCATGGTATTGTGTGGAGAGCTGCTAGGACGAACTCGGCTACATGTATTCTCTTGCACCCAGCAGTGGCGGGTGATGGCCACCTTCCTGTCTGCTTTTAACTATGCCTGGACCCTGATGTGGACTGAGTTTTACTTGTAGGCGGCAGCAGTGTGAAGGTCTGTGCGAAGACAAAAGGCAGCCGGCTTGGCTGTATGAGCTAGGCCTTTAGATTTTAATCTCCCATTTCCTTTCACAGAAATTTGGAAACCTTCATGGAAAGGCTGCACCTCCACTGCTGTGTGTTTGCCAAAATCTCAAGTGGGGAACAACAACTGCCTGGCTCAATATCCTGAACCATTAATTACATTGCCCTTTTTATGTTTAATATGTAGCTTTAGCCATGCTTCTGTCAGAACGAGTGTCAAAACACTACCCCAGAAGAATGTTTTCAATCTGTTTTCCCTTCTGATGAAACAGCCTCTTGCAGGAGGAGATATTTTATAGATAGCTGAGCCCTTTTGCTTTCAAAAAGACTTCTAGTTCAAACAGCTGGAGCTTTGTGAGAGTATGTGTAACGAGTAGACATGGGCACAAACGGGAAAAAACCCCGAACATCCTGTTCGTTGTTCGTTGCCATCCATGAACAACGAACAATGAACATGGGTGAACATGAACTGTTCCTGTACATGTTAGTTGTTCGTTGTTCGTGGGGGCCAGAACCCCCCCCACTTAGCCCCACTCCCCTCAGATCCACTTACTCGGCCCTTTAAAGATCCCTTTAAACTATCAGCAAGCAGGTGACAGGGGCGATTCCCCCCTGCGGCCTGCCAGCTGATAGTTTAAAGGGCCCTGTCCTGGCAAAGTGTCTGCTGGCAGCTAGTTTGAGGGGTTACAAAAGTGACCTTCTCAATGTCTAATACCCACCAAATTTGCAGGGGACATAGTCCTCGCTTTCCTCTGAAGACCTCCCAAGTTTCAGAGAGATTGCACCCTGGGAAAGGCATGATTCACGGGTCTCCCCGTTGGCTGTCATTTTCTCTTCACAGTGGCAAAAACGGGACTCTCTGCTGGAAGTACTTTGATGGGTTAAAGCCAGAAGGAAAGCCAGAAGGAGTTCAAACAGAGTTCAGTCCCTCCCTGCCTCCAGTTGCCAAGGGGATTGATTGCAGGTGCCAGACTGTCTGGCTTGACGAATGGCTGCCGAAGGCAACGAACGAGGCTTGCAACGACTACCTGTTCGTTTAGGATGGGGCCTCACGAACAGTTTGTTCGAGAACAGCAGATTAGGCTGTTCGTGGGTTTTTTCTGTTCGTAATGCTGTTCGTGCCCATGTCTAGTAATGAGACTTTAATGCTGAATCTCACTCGCCAGAGGGTCAAATGAAGCTTGAGTGTTTTTAAGAAACCTCATCCACTGATAACACTCCATGTTGTCATGAAATTCAGTGCGCAGTAGCCTAAAATGATTCCTGGTGCCCATGAAGTGTTTTTAGCAGTGGGTGGAACCATGTGGGGTAGTTGCCCAAGCAGGCTTCTGATTGGCCACTGGAAAGTTGATCAGCTATGCCGAATAAAATAATATTCCAGTTACAGCTGCCATCCAAGTGTTCGTTTTATTTTATCTTACTCCTTTCTAGTGTATTTTTTGAAATTACTCCTCTTTTTCTCTGCACTTGGAATTCTTCGTGTGTGTGTCTATACCTCCCATGGAAGCCATTTTGTGGTTTATTCCACCTTCTGCAGCAGACATTTTGTACTTGTGCCCACCACCTTTTGTCAGAATTCCAAAGGTGCCCACAGGTTCAAAAAGGTTAGCGACCCCTGTTTTTGAGTTTTGTGTGGCTTTCTGCCTGTAATGGTTTTAGGGCAACTTAGGAGCCTGTTCATAAAGGCAAGGAAGCCTGCTGCCTTTTCAGTGTATTTTTTTTAAGAGGGGAAGAAACCCTCTTGGGGTTCCATTCATGGCACCCCCTGTGTCGTGTGTATTTTGAACCCATGATATTGTCTCCTTCTGTTGGGATGTGATGCCCTGTCTAGACTCTTTTGAATGCAGCTTGTAGGGCATGTTGTGGAGGTCATCTTCATTCAAAACACATGCTTTTAAATTGCCCCTTATGTGTAGATTTTTGGTTAGTTTAGTTAGTGGAAGAAGACATTTTCCCCATTTGAAACAACCAAGTATTACATGTACTAGTATTTGAATAGAGCTGTTTGGCAAGTACTACTAAATCCCCAGGAAGATTAAATCCTTATGAATGGCTGGCATGATACAAAAGAAGCAAACCTCTGAAGCGGTTTAATTACTGAGCATCTAGTTAATTCTGATCATTGAGTCCCTCAGGCTAGGCTTCCTACAATACCATCTGGGATGGCAATTTAGTCTTAGCCGCTGACACGCAGAGCGGAGAACACTGCGTGTTCTCCTCTAGTGAGAAAATCTGTGGGATTGTTCTCTCTCCACCAGTTTAGTTTGGTAGGACTAAAAAAAGAGGGAAAAAAGGTTATTCTCAGAAGGACTTTGACTCAAACTTGCTTGGGAGCTGTAACGAACCATTTTCGTCTCCTCAAAATCTGCCAGGTTAATTCTCTTTGTTTTGCCCTTTGATTGTGTCTTCTGTTACTGCTTTGCTTCTGTTTTCCTTCACTCCTAAGGTGCACCTACTTGTAAATCCAGCGAGGAGACCCTAGCTGTAGTTCTTTCCTCAGAGCCAAGCTACAAGTGACGAATGACACTTGAATGGCAAGTGAACAAACTCGTGTATTCCTCCCTGTTCATGTAGTGATCAAATGGAGTGCAAGTGGAGCGCAAGTGAATAGGGAGGAATACACATGCATCTGTTCACTTGCTGTTCAAGTGTCATTCATCACTTGTAGCTTGGCTCTCAGAGCCAAACTACAAGTGACTTTTTTCATGTGTAGAACACTTGATCGTTTTTGCAAGTTTTCCTGGGAACTGAAGTCCCAGTGTCCTTCACCTCTCTGTTAGAATCGCTGCCTGAAGAGCCAGAGAAAGCTGGCTGCAGCAGCAGCTTTTGCAAATCGTTCCTCCAGTCACAAGCCTGCTCTCAACGATCTTTGGGGGCGGGCAGGTGCAGCTTTCTCCCTGGGTGTCTTGCTCCCGGGGAGCTGCTCTGGAGAAAGCTGATGTGTCGGTGAAGCCGAGCAGGACGCCCAGGGGGAAAGTTGCAGCTGCCCACCCTCAAAGATCGTTGAGAGTAGGCTTGTGACTGGAGGAACGATTTGCAAAAGCTGCTGCTGCCGCCGGCTTTCTCTGGCTCTTCAGGCAGCGATTCTAACAGAGAGGTGAAGGACACTGGGACTTGAGTTCCTAGGAAAACTTGTGAAAACGATCAAGTGTTCTACACGTGAAAAAAGTCACTTGTAGCTTGGCTCTCAGTCAGTCATTGGGAAATAAGGAGAGGCTGCCTGGGTTTTCTTCATGGACACATCAAACTGCCTTCTATTGCATCAGACATTTGGTCCATCGAGGTCAGTCTTCCCTGCTCCTTCTGGCAGCAGCTCTCCAGGGTCTCAGGTGGAGGTCTCTCACATCACCTACTGCCTGGTCCTTTTAAATGGAGATGCTGGGGATTGAACCTGGGGCCTTCTGCCTGCAAGTAGATGCTCTTCAACTGAGTCACGGTTCCTCCCAGGAACTGTTTTACTCATGCGCAACTTTCTTCTTTGTGGCTTTTCTTCATGGGTTCTTGAGATTGGAGGATTCCCATCTGGCCTTGCTTTCTTCTTGTTCTGCCATCGAGCCTTTTTGAAGACCACTATCAGAAGAGGGGCGAGAGTGAATGTTGCTAAAGGAGCTGCCTGGCCTTTGTGAGCTTTGTGGAGAATCACGGTTTAGCTCCCCTGCCCTGCCCTGCCCTGCCCTGCCCTGCCACAGTCTCATGGCATAAGCAGCATATGATTTCCCCAGACAGCCACATATTGAATATGATAACAAACTGCTGCTGAAAATGGCATCCCCTTTGTGGAGTTCTCCTACGCTTCCCCATCACGTATTGAAAATCCTGGCCTCACAGTGGTGTATTTAATCTTAACCCCCCACCCTCGTGGCTAACAATGTGGAGCAGGAGCCAGAAAGATATACATTATTATGCCACGACACCGATAAGTGATCTTCCATGCTATAGAGAACAGGGAGAGAACTAAACACGAAGGTAACATTATCAGTAGAATTTTTTAAAATTTAATTTTACTTTATTTATATCCCACCTTTCTCTCCAATGGGGACCCATGTAATGTGGCTTATATAATACTCCTATCCTCTATTTTATTCTCACAAAAGGTTAGGCTGAAGGTAGGTTAGGCGAGGTAGGTTAGGCTGAATATATGACTGGCTTAAGGTCACCTGGTGAGCAGAGTGGGGATTCGAACCAGGTTTTCCTAGATCCCGGTCCAACACTGGTCTTGCTAGGTCCCACAGGGTGAAAGTGGGGTTGCAGGGTGGAATTGTGTGGGGAGCACTTACTTTGTGCACATGCTGTGTGCTTGCATGCTCCCAAGCACCCTGTGTTGTGTTGGGAATAACATCATTCCTGGCATGATGCGGAAGTAATGGGTGGTGCCAGGAGCCCCAAACACTAAATTGTGGGCTGATTCTGACTCAGTTGGCCCCTGGTGTGACCCATTACTTCCGTGTTATGCCAGGAACGATGTCTTTCTTTGAGCGACGCAGAGGAGTTCCAGAGCGCATGAGAGCAGTTTACTGTCTTTGAGTGGTGGAAAGATAGATCAGAATAGGATAAATGCATAAATATGTTGTTGCAAGATAGTAAAGAAAGTGCATGTGAGGGAGCGAAACAGAACACATACCCCACTCTTCTATGATGAAGTGAATCTTGCAGTTTTCAGATGAGTTTAGAAGCAGTGGGCAAGGTAGGGCAGTTCATTTGCAAAACAGAAGCAAGGCCGTAAGTCTGAAACGATAGAGGGCAATCTGTTAGGACAGATTCCAGAGAGGGAGATCGCCTCGGTAATTGCTTGCAACAGAACCAACAACGGTTCTTTTGGAACCTCTCAAAGATTAAGAAATGAGAATAAGCTTTCGTAAACCAGATTGCTCTTTATTAGACGCATAACATACAGCACCTTGATACGTCAATGGACTAGTAGATCCAAGAGGATATGCCCTTTGTGGAACTTTATGACAGATTTGTAAGGATTCTTCGGGGGCAGATACGATGCTTATATGGAGCGTGGATATTAAAATCTGCCACCAATTGATTATTTTTGCGAGAGCCTCTTTCCTAGCCCCTACTTTGACTATTCATTCTACAGATTGAAATAACTCTAGGTAATTCCCCCCACCTTTCTGCTGAAATAGAAACCAACATTTTGCTTCTAATGTGGAAATAAGATAATTGTCATAATAGGGAGCCCCACGATGGCACCCATGGCTGCCAACGCCTTTCCTAGTGCCCACAGTGCTTTTCGAAAGCTGGTTGGCCCAGGCGGTGCTCGTCCCCAGCAAAACTTCTGACTGGCCACTGGAGATCTGACTGTGCAGATTAAAAAAAAAATTGTTTCATGACAGCGGCCTCTGCAGTGTTGGTTTTTTTCTTCCTCATTCTCATTATCCAATATACTTTGGTAAAATTACCCTTCTTTTCCTCTGCACTTGGGCTTTGTATTTGTGTGTGTGAAAGAGAGATTTCCTCCTGCCCATTAAACAGAACTTCAACCTGAAATGTTAAAGACCTGCTATTAGAGCTACACATAACCTCTCAAACATTTTGTGAGTGGTTCCACCTCCCGCGGCAGACATTTTGTGGTTGCCTCCATTGTCTTGTGACGTAATTCCCATGTTGCCCACAGATTCAAGGGCTGTGGACCTCTGTATTGTAAAGTGTCCATTCAGTGGAACTTGACTTCTGTTAGATTGGCGAACATTATAGGAGATTCCAATGTGTTGGAAATGCAGAGAAACAAGGAGAACTTTGTTTCGTTTGTGGTGGATCTGTGAGATAGTCTAGTGTTACTGGAACATGATTCATAAAGAAATAGTAAGATTATAGGCTGTTATTTCCAACCAACCTCAGTCATTTATCTCTTGCAAGAAGCGCGTCCTAAAATTAAAAAAAAAACCAATATGTGAGTTTGGCAAAAAGATGTGATCATTGTTGCTGGAATGACAGCACAATTCTGAAAGCAGCAAACAATTACAGTCAGACAACAATGGGTGGAACAGGTTTGGTTTGCGATAAATAAAACTAGAACTTACAAAGATATGTGTCGTGCAAACTTTTGTTGTGTGAAAACTGTAAAAGTTCGGTCACCCTTTATGTAATATTGAAATCAGTTCAACTCAATTTCTGTTGCCAAAGTGGACATACTAAAATGTATATAGAACGGCTTTAGTCAACGTTAGTCCTTTTTTTGTAATTTATTAACTCTAGGGATTGTTCATAAGAGAAAATAGAAATGCTCTGTACGATGGAAAACTTTTTATAAGTAATTTTTTCAGTATAATAAAAGAAAGTACTGATGTCTGTCTGTAATGCTCAAACTGCCCTTGATCTCTGTAGGCTGCCCTAAGCAGTGCTTTATTTGGATGTTAAGGCATCGCATTCCCTTTCTGTATTTCCCATGGGCCAATTTAGACCTTGATCCAAAATGGGAATCCTCTATCTACCCACCCCCATATATACTGGGTAGGACGAGGCAGCCTCTGTTCCTCCTAAGAATCATTGTGTTTATATTTAGATGTCCCAAAGATTTTTTAAAAACGCAGCCAGCAGGCCTGGTTGCTCTCTTGAACAGCAGGGGCTGAATTATGAGTCAGAGAGCTGCTGTTCAAATGAGCTGTGTGTGTTCTGATAACACTCTCCGCACCATGTGTTGATGCTTCTCCAGGGAGAGGCTTCAGACCACAACACAAGTGGCAAAAACGGAGGCTCAAATTATGTGCCCTTCTGCTTCTTGTTTCTAGTAGCTTGCTGAGCAGATGAAAGAGAGGTGGGTTTTGTGGCTTGAAATAAACACTCTCATTTCAGAGAGCCAAGCTACAAGTGACGCCAGACACAGGTTGGACACTTGTCAGCTTCCCTCAAGTTTTGATGGGAAATGTAGGCGTCCTGGTCTTGCAGCTTGGCTCTCCATTTAATTGAAGTTTACAGAGCGGCAGTCTACGGGAGGGAGAGCATGCGGTTGGGAGGGGAGTGCATGTGTCGGGCTCTCGCCAGGCACCCCCCTTCCCCTCCACTGTGTGTGTGTGTGTGTGTGGGTTTCTGTAAACTTCAATTAAATGGAGAGCCAAGCTGTAAGACCGGGACACCTACATTTCCCATCAAAACTTGAGGGAAGCTGACAAGTGTCCAACCTGTGTCAGACATCACTTGTAGCTTGACTCTCAGGCATCATTAGTCCAAGCCTGCTTTATTTTGGCCTGAGGGTGAGGGGGCAACATACAAGCAACAGATGCAGCACAAAGCTCTGAGGTTCACAGTGCTCCTTCAAGTGTGTGTGTCTGTGTGTTGAGGCTGTTTTGCTGTGCGGCATGGCAAATGTTTAGGAACCAAAACTGATAGTACCAATTAAAGAGAAGCTGATCTTCGGGATGGAAATAGTGGAGGAAATGGAAAATGAGCATATTGAAACACCCACCTACTACTGGTTAGTAACAAGTCATGCCAGAATCGGCTTCTGTTGCAGTTTCTCTGGATCAGAAAAGAGCTAGGCCTGACTCCGTTGGTGCCTCCCCCCTCTTTTAACAAATTCACTTCATTTTATAACTCGTGTAAAATGTTGTTCTTTATGTGTTTGAATGAGTTGGACGCAGTTGATTCATGAAATGCAGGGCCAGTCTCTGTTGTGGCGTAGTGCTTAGGGTTGCGTGCTTAGGGGAGAGCCCTTGTGATATAGTGGTTAAGAGCGGCAGGACTCTAATCTGGAGAGCCAGGTTTGATTCCCCACTCCTCCAGTTGAAGCCAGCTGGGTGACCTTGGGTCAGTCACAGCTTCTCGGAGCTCTCTCAGCCCCACCCACCTCACAAGGTAATTGTTGTAGAGATAATAATAACATATTATGTAAACTGCTCTGAGTGGGCATTAAGTTGTCCTGAAGGGCAGTATATAAATCGAAGGTTGTTGTTGTTGTTGATGATGATGTTGTTGTTGTTATTATTATTATTATTATTATTGGACTTGGATCTGGTTGGTTTTTGGTTCTGCAGAATTTCTTTAGAAGAGACATCCTGTTGAATCTTAATTCTGTACAATACATGCACAGGTCATGCCAGTGAAAGAAAACCTTTAGCAGCTGGATCCTTTTGTGAGTTTAAAAAAAGGAACCAGAGTCTACAGAAATGGCAGCTCACCAAGCTGAATGCCACTTTTGTAGCCAGGCGCTGGCCTGGCACCTTATTTATTCATTTATTTAGAATATTTATGTACTGCTCTCTGGAAAGCCAGCCTGAGGCGGCTTACAAAGTAAAATGAAATACAATAAAATCATTAAAAACAAGCCATAAACACAACATTAAGCAGTCAAAAATGACATCCACAAAAGAGCCCTCAGGCTCGAAGTGAACCCTAAAAACAGCCCAATTAAATTAAAATTAAATTAAGTTAAAATTAAAATGAAATTTAATTAAAAACCTGGGTAAAGAGAAATGCTTTGGGCTGGCTCCCAAATAGAGTTGATGTAAGGATGTACCAAGCAACTTTCAAAAGACTTCATTGCGGGCAGTAAAAGAACTTTATTGAAAAGCTGCTAGTATCGTGAGCCTACTCCATCTTTGCCAGGAATAACGTTCACATGCAAGCACCAAACATATATAGGCTTTCAGAGCATGGGCAAAACCTAAGATCCTCCACCCCCCACCCCCCAGTCAGCTAAGCTCAGCGGGAAAGCATCTAAGCGGGAAACCAGCAGAACTGATGTATGGGATTTTCAAGGTCGTGGTGTCTGGAACTACTGGGTGCAGTTCAGTGGAGCATACAGATAACGGCAGGAACAAATGCCTCCCTTGCATAGTTTCACATCACGGGTCTGAAAGGCATGGCGAGTAACAGTTGCAGTCCAGTCAAAGAATAGCTTTAGCATTTAACCATAACCATTACATAAAACATTAGACTACAATTATAACATTAGACTACAATTATAACAGATTTGGGGGTGGAGCCTGGAGAGGGTGGGGTTTGAGGAGGGGAGGGGCCTCCGTGGAATATAATGCCACAAAGTCCACCCTCCAAAGCAGCCATTTTCTCCAGGGGACTTGATCCCTGCCAGTATGGAGATCCCTTGAAATTCCAGATCTCCGGACCCCAACTGGAGGTTGGCAGCCCTACTCCCACATTGCAGTAAGTGGGAGTACATTCCAAAGGTGCGGTGTCACCACTGGAAAAGCCTGTCTGTGGTCTGAGCTTTGCTGTTAGGGGTGTGTGGAACAGACCTTGGGAAGAGGATCCTAACTGTTGGGCTGGGCAGCACAGGCAGGGAATCAAACCTCTAGTTTCTGCTGTCTGCCTGTGACTGGGTGTCAGGATCTGCCAATTGAATCTCAATAAAGTCCGGTTCTCAATACCCAGCATCAGGGCTTTTTTTCTGGGAAAAGGAGTGGTGGAACTCAGGACCGCACAATGACATCACTTTGGGTCAGCTGGAACAAGGGGGGAGTTTTTTAAAGTTTAAATTGCCCTTGGTGAAAATGGTCACATGGTCAGGGGGCGGGGGCCCCTGTGACCATTTTCAAGAGGTGCTGGAACTCCCTTCCACTGCGTTCCCGCTGAAAAAAAGCCCTGCCCAGCATATATAGACATTTAAGCACTGCCCCGTTCCTCACTTCTATCTACAGAAAATCTTTCTACAGCGAATAAGAAGGAATTTAGCTACAGTAGATATCTACAGGAATATGAGCAAAGAGAATGTTTTTATAAAGTCAAGGTTATGTATTTATGCTATGGCAACAGCTCTTTTCTTGCTAAAAGTTGAACATAGTCAGATAAGTCTCTGCCGTGTCAGCTAACAGAATCCTTTACACACAAGATTTTACACAGCATGTCGACGAATATCAAGCCCCAGCATAACAGTTAACATTAAGTCCCTAAAGTATATCAGGGGCTGCTAGACAAAGGAGCTTGTAAAGTATAGCTTATGGCAGGGACCCCGACCCTGACCCTGGGATAGGGCTGCCAGACCCCCGGTGGGGGTGCGGGATCCCCCTCCCCCACCCTCCCACTCCCGCCCCCACTTACCTGGTCAGCGGGGTGGCGCGCACCTTCCATGCGTGCCCCCCTGCAGTGCTGCGCGCCCCCGCGCACAGCAGCCCCAGGATCAGGCCTGTTTTGGCCTGGATCGGGGCCCCTGTGGAGTGCAGGAGTGTTCCTGCGCTCTGCAGGGGCCCACAACGGGCCCAATCCGCGCCAAAACGGGCCCAATCTGCACCCGTTTTGGCACGGATCAGGTCCGTTTTGGCGCGGATTGGGCCCGTTGTGGGCCCCTGTGGAGCGCAGGAACTCTCCCATGCTCCACAGCGGTCCAAAATGGGCCCAATCTGCTTCAAAACAGACCCGATCCGTGCCAAAACGGGCATGGATTGGGCCTGTTTTGGCACGGATTGGGCCCGTTGTGGGCCTCTGTGGTGCATGGGAGTGTTCCTGCGCTCCGCAGGGGCCCACAACGGGTCTGATCAGCGCCCCAACGGGGGCTGTGTGATGACGTCACTCCCAGAAGCGACGTCCTCACGTTTGCAGGAGCGCGCGTGCGTGCTTTGCGCAAGTGCACACAAGCACCTCCAAGGTAAGAGCCAGGCCCCAGTCTCCCACTGGGAGATCGAGGGGGCCTGGCAACCCTACCCTGGGAAGCTGGGAGGGTGGGGTGGCTGTTGCATTCCTGATAAACCACACTGTAAGGCTGATAGGGCTACATGTGGCTTGGTGAGTTGCAAATTCTATTATTGTTTTAATGACTTAATGCAAGTGGTTTAATTGTTTTTACATGGTCTGTCATAGATTTTTGTGTAAACTGGCTTGGGAGACCTAGCTCTTTCTACTGTTATTTATTTATTTATTGTTTGACTTACACCTCGCCCTTCCTGCAAGTGAGCTCACGGTGGCTTCCAACAATATTCCAATGAAAGTACAATAAAAACATTAAAACTGCTTAATCCAGATAACACAATAAAAAAGATTCAGATGCCACTAATCAAATCAGGCTACTATAAAATCGCTACAAGCTACGGGTACCGCTTTGGTGTAAATCCGGGGCAGCTGCAGAAGGAGGGCAAGGCGGGCAAGAGCTTCCTCCCAAAACCTCTTTGTGGTGCTATCTCTCTGCCATCTTGAAATTCATTCTCAAAAACTTCCTTTGTCCTGCAAGCCTTTATCCCATTCCTTTTGTTCCTTGTTACCTTTATTCCTTCCACTCTTTTACTTACCTTTATTTCTTAAAAAAAGTCCCTGAGAACATTATCATGGACCCACAAAAATCACCCAATACTATAGTGGCCATCAAACATGATAAAACGTATCCCATTCAGTAGTCCTATCCTTTCCAGGAACAGCTCTTAAAAGAGACAAGATAAAAATAAGTCAAGTATGGTTTTCTTTTCCCATGTCCACAAAAGACCTCCTATACCATTTAAGTAAAAAGTCCAGTAGCACCTTTAAGACTAAACAACTTTATTGAGGCATACGCTTTCATGGTGCAGAGTGGTCAGCTGCAGTACTGCAGCCCAACCTCTGCTCATGACCTGAGTTCGATCCTGGCAGAAGCCGGGTTCAGGTAGCCGGCTCAAGGTTGACTCAGGGCCAAGCTACAAGTGACGAATGACACAGGTTGGACACTTGTCAGCTTCCCTCAAGTTTTGATGGGAAATGTAGGCATCCTGGTCTTGCAGCCTGGCTCTCCGACTGCTGTCCAATGGACTTTTCAACTGTCACTTGTCCAACATTCCGCCAAGCTGCCTACATTTCCCGCCAAAACTTGAGGGAAGCTGACACGTGTCCAACCTGTATCATTCGTTACTTGTAGTTTGGCTTTCAGCCTTCCATCCTTCTGGTAAAATGAGTGCCCAATTTCCTGGAGGTAAAGTGTAGATGACTGGGGAAGGCAGTGGCAAACCACCCCATAACAAAAGAACCACAGCTTTCTTCGTCAGATACATCCTATTTAAAGCACTTCTTGAAAATCTGAAAGATTGCAGTTTTATAACCAGCCCTGTTCTGGTCGCAGCTGAGCCTTTCCATTGGTTTTAATGGGATTTAACCATGAATAACTTCAACTGGATCAGGGCCCGATTTGTGGTGTTTTTTAAAATAAACAAAATACAAGGTTATAATAAAATGCTTTTGAGATGGGTGTAAAGCATGAAAAACAACTCTTTAGATTCTCAAACAGTAAACAATAAAAAAACCCCGACCTGGCTTGCAATTTAGAAGTTACTCAGAAATTCTGTATCTTAAACGTCCCTGTTTCTTGGCAAGAGAATGCTACTCTGAGCTTATAATCACTTAGACAAATGGCTTGTTTACCAAAGCAGGATATTTAAGTGCTTCTTAGTAATTTAACTTTAATTAGCTAAAAATTTATATGAGTGCCTAAGCTCTATAGCGTTCTGTTTTAGCTCTGTGCTTCCTAATGGGCTTCTTCCAGTTTTGGTTTAATGCTGCTAATTAGCTTGTGGTTGCATGCCATTTAAAAATGGGATTTGTTTTTGAAGTTTGATAATCCTGGTCTAAGAGCAGGTGGAGACATAGGGTTTCCTGACAACCTGACAACAGGAACTGTGATGTTGATGATGATTTTTTAATTAAGGATTATCAAGTACACCGTCCAATTCAAGTCTTACCTTTACATTCACGTAACAATAACTCATTTACTCGTTTTACTATTAACATTTAAAGTTTCTTTTTCTTTAAGTGGTTTTTCCCATATAGATCCGTGAAAGTTTTGTTGTTCTTCAGTTGCTTATGTTTCTATTAATGACTGGTAGATTGTGTTCGTAGATTATATGTTGCTTGTTGTAGTCAAGAAATGGCTTCCACTTACTATAAAATTCTGTTGTCTTTTCTTTTCCTGATGATTGTTGAATTCTTTCTGTAGTTTTTTCCATAATCATTTGGTCCCACACCTTACTAAGCCATTGGTCTATATTTGGTGCTGCCTTAGCATTCCATTTTATTGTGATTATTGTTTTTGCTGCTACAAGTAGACTACTGATGAGTTCTCTTCTAATTTGTGGAACTTTATTGTCTTGCCATAAGTCTAGAAATATTGTTGGTTGCAGTTGTATTGAATAGGTAGTTATTTTATGTATGGCTTCCGTTACTTCTTCCCAAACGGCCATTATTTTCGGGCATGTCCACCAACAATGGTGGTAAGTTCCTGTACCCCCCATTCCCTCCAACACAATGGTGAGTACTTTGCTGTTAGCTGTGCTAATAACTGTGATGATTATTAAAAACAACAACTACTACTACTGAACTGTATCTTGATTGGTTCACTTGATCATGAACACATGAAGCTGCCTTATATGGAATTGGGTCATTGGTCTGTCTACCTCAATATTAACTTCTTTGACTAGCAATTCTCAGTTCTCAGGAAGTTAACGAAGGATATTGGGACTGAATCTGAGATCTTTATGTTTATAAAGCATGTCTGCTGCTGCTGAACAATGGCATTTCCACCTTTTGCCTTTCTGGAAACTTCAATAGAGTCAGGGCACTGAAGCTTGTGATATACCCATTGACTGATATATAGTGATGACATGGAGTGTTCATAAACATTCAGAATGCTCTAGGAAGCTAGCTTCATTTCTGTGGCAGATAAAGAAGTTTGACAGAGATTTAAAACTAAGTAAGATCCAGAGGTTTAAAACTAATTAAGATCCAGGAAGGTTGAGAAGCCAGAGAAAGCCACTGGAGGAAGTATGGAGAAAAGGCAACTGAGCTGGGAGATAAGATGAATTGGGGAAGGTAGGAAGGAGCAGGTGAGATTGGGAAATGAGACAAGGGGTTAAAAAGTTGCAAGTAGCTGAGACATAGAGCCCCGTGGCGCAGAGTGGTAAGCTGCAGTACTGCAGCCCAAGCTCTGCTCACGACCTGAGTTCGATCCTGGCGGAAGCTGGGTTCAGTTAGCTGGCTCAAGGTTGACTCAGCCTTCCATGGTTGGTAAAATGAGTACCCAGTTTCCTGGGGGTAAGTGTAGATGACTGGGGAAGGCAATGGCAAACCACCCCATAATAAAAGTCTGCCAAGAAAACATTGTGATGCGACGTCCCCCCATTGGTCAGTAATGACTCGGTGCTTGCACAGGGGACTACCTTCACCTTTAGCTGAGACATGAAGAATCCATGGTTAGCATTTTCTGTAATTTTTTTTAGCCGAGAAAAAAAGTTAATCGGCAACACCAGGAAGATACTTCGAAGATCATGGAAAGGTGGAGTGTGTTTAATTCTTTCCTCCCATGCTTCTTCCATAATTTAAACAGTCCCTCCATACTTGCAGTAAGCTCTATGAGGGAGAAAAGAAGCTCAAGAGCTTGAAGCTGTGTTTCCCCCCTACAGTTCCAAAATATTCCAGATCTTTCTCCTCTCATTTAGTTTCTTCTTAAGAGGAAGTGGGGCAGAATTTCATGTTGATTATGAGTAGCTTTGCCTGCAAGATTCTCGTCCGGAGGCATGGTGTTTCAGAGGGTGGACTGTAGGGAGGGATTCCAGCTCATTGCGAAGGGGCCCCAATTGCTATCTCCTTAACAACTGTGCAATAATATTGGGTTCCCTCGCTTGAAAGTTTCATCAGTTGCTTCCTGGTCTGCTGCCTAAAGTTATAGGAAAGCTGTAAAATGGCTGACAGAATTTATGATGCAATATGATGGGTAAGATCCAGCAAGGACCTTTTTGGTGACAGTGAAATCTTTAAAAATGGAGATAAAGGGTGAACAAAATTAAGTTATGTACACACCTTCTAAAACTGCCACCCACTTAAAGTGAAACAAACGGATAGTGTGATTTTTTTCTTTGAAAAAAACGTGGCAAGTTGGTTTCTAAGATGAGACCAGGGAATCTGTAACACTGCGGTGGGTATTTTTTTTTTTTGAAAATTTTTTTTATTGGGTTAGAATCCATTATTTTTACATTTACATTCAATTTTCCCCAAATTTTTCATTTCTAACCCCCTCCCTTTCCCCCCCTTTTGTTGACTTCCAACAGTTTTCCAACCCTTTGTCCCTTTTCCCTTACTTCTATTAAATTTCTCTATCTAAAACAAATTCATATTCTCCATTATACTAAGCAGTACATCCTTAACTACTTTTCTTATTATATACCCAAACTGTAAGTCTTTGTTTCCATCTTGAATAAACAATTTATCCCATTTTCCAATTTTAAATATTTCTATATATCATAGACCTATATATCATAAACCATAAAAATCTTACACATTTAAATCAAACAATTTGACTTATTCTCTATATATTACTCATTCTATCTTTTTATGGTAATTCTATATAACTCTCGTCACACAGTCAATCAATTTGACTCGTCTATACATTCAGTTTGGTGCATTATACAAATCTTATCAAAACAAGAAAATATTGTTGGTTACTCAATCCGTATATTTAATCCTTATCCTTAATTATTTTCTATCAATTATTCTATTTATTAATCAATATATATCTATATGTATATCAATCTATTGATCTAGCTGCTTATAAATTCACATTTATCTCTTCCCCCCCGGTAAAGTCACCCCCCTCTACATTTTATTATACTTCAGTAATTCTCAAACTGCCACAGTTTTCCTCCCACCTCCCATTTCTTCTCCAGATATTGTTTCAGCTTCTCCCAGTCTGTGTTAAACTGCCCTGAGTCCAGATTTCTCAGTTTTCTTGTCATCTTGTCCATTTCTGCCATGTACAGCAATTTGTAGGTCCAATCTTCAATAGTTGGCACTTCTTGTACTTTCCATTTTTGCGCATACAAAAGTCTAGCTGCTGCTGTCATATAAAATATCAACGTCCTATGATGGGCTGGAATTCCCTCCATTCCCAAGTTTAGTAGCAGGAGTTCTGGGTTCTTATTTATTTGAAATTGTAAAATTTCACTCATTTCTCTTATTATTTCCCCCCAGTACTGCCTAGCTACCTCACACGACCACCACATATGATAGAGGGAGCCCTCATGCTTCCTACATTTCCAGCATTTATTAGAAGTGTTCAAATTCCCTAGCGCAATCTTCTTTGGTGTCATGTACCAACGATAGATCATTTTGTAGATATTCTCTTTAATATTTGTACATGTCGTTGTCTTCATTGTAGTCTTCCACAAGTATTCCCATGCCTCCATTGTTATCTCTTTGTTAAAATTTATAGCCCATTTCACCATTTGTGTTTTAACTGTCTCATCCTCAGTATACCATTTCAACAGTACTTGGTATACCTTGGATATTCTTTTCTTATCCTCTTTAAGAAGGGTCTGCTCTAGTTCCGAATTCTCTATTCGTATATCTCCCTTTACAGAGTCCGAGTTATACAAATCTCTGATCTGTCTATACTGGAACCAATCGTAGTTCGGTGATAGTTCCTCTTGCGTCTTTATTCTAAGTTTAGATGCTTCTATTTTAGTTATTTCTTTATAAGTCAAACATTGTCTTTCGTTATCAACAGCTCTCGGGTCTATCACCTCATATGGAACCACCCACCAAGGAGTTCCTTCTTGTAGGTAAATTCTATACTTCTTCCAGATTGTGTATAGACTTCTCCGTACAAAATGGTGCAGGAACATCGAGTTGACCTTTACTTTGTCATGCCATAGGTATGCGTGCCATCCGAATATTTTTTTATATCCCTCTAGGGCTAATAGTTTCTTGTTCTTTAATGTCATCCACTCTTTCAACCAAACTAGGCAGATTGCATCGTGGTAAAGTCTCAGGTTGGGCAGTTGCATTCCGCCTCTTTCCTTTGCATCTTGTAAAACTTTCATTTTCACTCGAGGCTTCTTGCCTGCCCATACAAAATCTGATATTTTCCTCTGCCATTTTTCAAATTGTTTAGAGTCTCTGATGATTGGTATTGTCTGTAGCAAAAACATCACTCTTGGTAACACATTCATTTTAACCGCTGCAATCCTACCCAACCATGACAGATTGAGCCTATTCCATTTAATCAAGTCTCTCTCAATCTGAATCCACAATTTTTCATAATTATTCTTGAACAAATCTATATTCTTTGCAGTCAGTTCAATTCCCAAATATTTCACCTTACTTGTTACTTCACAATCCGTTGTTTCCATTAACAATTGTTGTTTCTGCTTGGTCATGTTTTTGCATAGTATCTTTGACTTCTTTTTGTTAATGAAGAAACCTGCCAAGTCTCCAAACTCCTTGATCTTATCTATAACTTTTGGCATGTTCTCCAGTGGATCCTCTACAATTAACATTATGTCATCCGCAAATGCTCTGACCTTGTATGAATAGTCCTTTATTTTTATTCCTCGAATTTCCTCGTCTTGTCGTATTTGTATCATCAGAATCTCCAATACTAAAATAAACAACAGTGGAGACAACGGGCAACCTTGTCTTGTTCCTTTGCTTATGTTCAATTTCTTGGTCAATTCATCATTCACCACAATTGCTGCAGTCTGGTCTCTGTAAATTTCCTTAATTGCTCTGATGAATCTTTCTCCTAATTGTAGCTTTTCCATAGTGGCAAACATAAAGTCCCAGTTTAAGTTGTCAAATGCCTTTTCAGCGTCAACAAAGAAGAAACCAACCTCTTTATCACAACGCTTATCATAATATTCAATAGCATCAATCACTGTCCTTAAATTGTCTCTTATTTGTCTGTCTGGCAGAAAGCCTGCTTGCTCCTCCTCTATAACTTCCGAAAGCCACCCCTTCAGTCTCTCCGCCAGTATCTTCGCAAAGATTTTATAGTCATTGTTGAGTAACGATATAGGTCTGTAATTTTTCATACTAGTCAAGTCTTGGCCCTCTTTTGGGATCAATGATATGTTCACTTCAGACCAAGTGTCTGGAATCCTTTGATCCCTTAAAACTCCATTGATCACCTCCTTTAGGAATGGTGCCAGCTCGTTGGCCATAGTCTTATAAAATTTAGCCGTAAGTCCGTCTGGCCCTGGCGCCTTTCCTAGATTTGCAGATTGTATTGCCTTACTTATTTCCTCATCCGTTACTTCACTGTTCAGTTTATTTCTCCAAGCATCCGAAATTTCTGGAAGTGTCATTTTCTCCAAATATGACGCTATTGAATCTTTATTTACTTCTTTCTTATTATACAGTTTAGCGTAGAATTTATAAAAGGCTCTACTAATGGTATTCTGTTCCAAATACGTTTTGTCATCTTCACAAATTTTATTTATTGTTTTCTTTTCCCTTCTCTTCTTCAGTTGCCATGCCAGGTACTTCCCAGGTTTATTTGCACCCTCAAACACTTTCTGATTCAGCCTTTTGAGATTCCACTCCAATTCTTTATTACTCATTGCTGTTAGCTGTTCTTGCAATATTTTAATTTCCTGGTATAATTTCTTTTTCCCTGGTCTCTTTTTTAACTGTATTTCCTTAGTTTTTATTTTCTCCTCAATCTCTTGTCTCTTCTCCTCTTTCTTCTTTCTTGCTCTACCATTTAAGTCCATTAGTATGCCCCTTATAACCGCCTTATAAGCATCCCAAACTTTATCAGTTGGTACTTCTTTATTCACGTTATATTGAATGAAAAACTTTGTCTCTCTTCTCAATATTTCCATATTCTCTTTTTCCTGTAACAAATCCTCATTTATTCTCCATGCTTTCCTTTTCCTCCTTTTCCCCAGCTTCCACATAATTGGGTTGTGATCTGAGCCTACCATCGGCATTATTTCTACCTCTTTAGTCCATAACGCCAAATCTTTTGAGGCCCAGATCATGTCAATTCTTGATAATGTGGAGTGCCTTGCAGAATAAAAAGTAAACTGCCTACTTTTAGGATATTCTCTCCTCCATACATCTTCGAGAGTCTCTTGTTGAATCAACTCAAAAAAGAGCTTTGGTAATAGTCCTCTTTTCTTTTGTGCCATTGTAGTCTTTTTATCCAGTTCCAAATCTGTCACTCCGTTGAAGTCTCCAGCAAGAATTATCTGGTCATATGAAAGATCATCTAAATGCTTCCTCAAATCCTCAAAGAAGCTCTCTTTTGCACCGTTAGGTGCATAGATTCCGACTACCAACACTCTTTTTAAATTCCAAGTACATTCCACTGCTACAAATCTGGCTTCCACATCTTTCATTATGAATTTTGGTTGTAGCTCCTCTTTTACATACAACACCACTCCTCTTTTTTTTTTACTTGAGGCCGCTACAAAGTCTTTGCCCAATTTTCCCAGTTTTAGATATTTTACATCCTGTTTTCGAATATGAGTCTCTTGCAAACAAACAATATCACATTTTTGTTTTAGTAGCCAGTGAAAAATATTTTTTCTCTTATTCGGTGAATTTAGTCCATTTACATTCCAAGATAATACTTTACACTCCATATTCATAATCTTGTTGGTAAGTCTTTTTCATTGTCCCTTATAAATCGCTCCATCTCCCGCTCAGATCTGATACGCTTTTTGGCGCCTCCAAATTCGAAGGACAAACCCTCTGGGAGCTCCCATCTGTACCTGATTTTCATGTCCTTCAGCATCTGGATTAGCGCTTTATATTTTTTCCGATCTAGTAACACTGATCTGGGTAGTTCCTTCATTATGATAATTGTCTTGCCATCGATCTCCAATGGATCTTGAAACTGTTTAGTCACAATCTTCTCTTTCATGTTTCTTGTTGTAAATTGTACAATCACGTCTCTTGGTAGTTTCCTCTGGGTTGCAATTCTCGAATTCACACGATATGCCACATCTAGGATAGCCACAACATCCTCCTCCTCCTTCCCCAGGTATTCAGCTAACACCTCCGTCATCTGTTCTTGCGCTGTCTTTCCTTCCACTTCCGGCAGGCCGCGAAATCTCAGCTGCTTCTCCATATGTCTGCTTTCCGCAACCGCCATCCTTCCCCTCATCAGCCTCATCTCTGTTTGTTGCGTATCTGCTAAGTTCTCCAACGCTCCTTCTACTGTTTTAACTCTCTGCTGCGTCCCTTGTAATTCACTTTGTATTGTTTCCATACCTTTCTTCACTTCTGACAGCTCCGATTTTACTTCTGACAGCTCCGATTTTACTGTCTGTTTAACCTCTTTAATCAGCTCCAATTTCATGTCTTTAAATTCTTTAATCACCTCCAAAAGTTTTTTATCCAGGTTTTCTATTGCCGATTGCCACTCTTTCTTCGACATCGTGGGGCTTGCTTTAGCTCGCTCCCACGAGTCCGCTCTCTTCCTTAACTCCGTGGCGTTAAATTTAGTACCTTTTTTATTTCAAATGTCCCGGTCTTCTTGCATAAATTAATTTTAAAGGGTCCAAAATGTCGGGCGTCTTTTCTCTATGGTCTCTCTATGATTTTGTAATCCAATATGGCCTACTTCCTTTTCCGCTGAGGCTGCGGCCCTTCCCCTCTCAAAGATGGCGATTCCCTTCTTCCTGCCCTCCAGCCAGGGCCGCTTCTCTCCAGCCGCTCTATTGTTGTTACGCACTTCCTGTCTCCCGTCTTCCCACAGCAGATCTCGCGATGGTGTCTTTTTCTCACAGCTCCAAAGCCACAGGTATTCAAAACAATAGTCCAATTTCTTTAATAACTTCTTTAAACTTAGTCTCTTTTCTAATGCAACTCCTGCCGAGGCTTCCCCTCCTTTTCACTAGTCTGTTGCAGTTTAAAAATCTACTTTTTTTCCTCTCTGTTTTTATCAATCTGTCCCGTATCGGAAGATAGTGATCTTTACCTTCCCTTCACTTTTCTCGGGTTGTAATCGCTGTTTCGATTTCAAGTTCTCCTTTCCACTTCTTCCCCCAATCGAAGCTTGGGTATGTAGGTCTTATGCCAGCCGAATTGGCCCCAAAACTGCCGCAGAGATTGTAGCCGACCCGTCTCAGGGTGGGACCTCAAGGATCGGGAGGGGACCCGTTGTGTAGAGCCCCCCCTCGTCCGAGATCAACGCGCCCTAGGGTCTCGAGCGTTCTTTGCCTGCTCTCCGCCTGAGAGCAGTCGGCCGCGGGCTATTTTCACCCCGCCGGCCGCTTAAAACGGCAGTCCGGTCAGCTCCGCAAATGGAGCTGCGTTAGACCTCCATGAATCCCAAACCGGAAGTCACACTGCGGTGGGTATTTTTAAACACCACGGTTATAAGAATTGCAGTATAGTTTAATTAAGGATCTATTAAATAGATTAAATACTGTAGGCCACAGGGCCAGTTTCTGGGAGACTCCTGTGTTCCTAAAATGTGTCTACCGTTAAAAACACCTTTTACTTTTAAAATATTAATCTGGACTTTCTTTACCGTTTGGCATGAAGAATACATTATACATATTTTAAAAATTGCCGTAATGTCGCTCATCTGAAACCTGATAACTTCCAAACTGAAACTGAAAATGCAAGTAGCATTTTCTGGCTCTTATGGTGTCAGAAAAAGACACCTTTCCCCTTATGGTCTCCACACAATATCTTCCTTCCTCTGACCCGTGTCTGCAGTCTGTCTTTTCTTGCAGATGTGTGAGGAAGACATTTTAACATTTAGACAGGGCTGTAACTCCAAGTTTTTAAAAAGGGATTTTTGGCATTTCTCAATTGCTCACCAGGGACGTAGTTTGAATGAAGTGGTATGGTTACATTTTAAAGGTGTGCTGGAATTATGTTTCTAATCGTTTGTTACCTAACTTGAATCCCTATAGTAGGGAGAAAGGCAGGTTTACAATATTTTATTAAAAAAAAAGAATGAATAAAAAGAAGGAATGAATAAACATTTTACAAGCAATAATTTCAACTAGTTTATGTGTCTTTCAGAGGTTCACTGTACAAGCTTCTGCCCTAGGGATTGTGTAAGCTGTAGATTTATTCTGTGTACTTGTGTGTGTGTGTTTTTTAAAGAAGCACATTTGAAAGGCAAACAAACCCTGTCCTGTCCAAGGTATTATGTATTAAAAAGCCCCTCAGCAGGGCAACTAACACCTCCTGGGACTGTTTTATGTTGTGTATATGCATATGTGTGTGTGCAGGGCTGGCGTGTCCATGGAGGCGGTGCTGGCAGCCGCCTTGAGCGCTGACCAGGGGTGGGGGAGTGCCCCGCAGAGCTGGTGGTGGCAACGGGAAGGCTGGGAAGCCGCCCGCGTGCCGCCCCGGCTGCCTGCTGAGCCTGGCCCGCAGCTGAGCTGCTGCAGCCTCCCAGCCCTCCTGCTCAGGTGCCCCGCGCTGCCACTGCCACCAGCACGCACTCCCAGCCAGGTGCAGCAGCTGCAGGCCAGGCACGGCAGATGGCCGGGGTGGCGCATGGAGACACTAAGCTGGAGTGCTGGGAGGATGCACGTGTGCTGCCCCGGCTGCCTGCTGCACCTGACAGTGCAGGGCAACTGAGCGGGCAGCCTCCTAGCTCTCCCGCTCAGTTGCCCTATGCTGCCGCCGCCGCCACCAGGACACAGCTGCAGGCCAGCCAGGTGCAGCAGGTGGCCAGGGTGGTGTGGGGCAACTGAGTGGGAGGGCTGAGAGGCCACCCACGAACCGTCCCAGCTGCCTGCCGTGCCAATGGGGTGGCCGGCTCGCAGCGGCACACCCTGCATGATGACATCATCTCACAGTCTGGGTACGCATGCACGTGAGGGCAGCAACACCTCTGACGCTGTTCCCAGGTGCAGGTATCTGGCCTCAGCTGCCAGAAATGCTGGCACCGCCCCTGGATGTATGTGTGTGTGTGGAGACACTCCCTCCATGCTGCCGTCCTGATCCAAATGGGAGCCCCTTGGGGAAGTTTAGAATGGAGCTCGCACAGGGAACTCTCTGTTGGATTTGACTGCTGGTCCTCGTGGTGGTCACATGTTAAACATCTTGTCTAGTTTGGACCTAAGACCATAGGTTTAGATTGGAGTAACTCTGAGTAAGATTGCTCTGTAAGTCTCTCTTCCAACATCCTTGTCCAGCTTTGGTGACTTCCAAACCAAAACACTCATGTCCAGCTGGCGATCCACACGTGAAATAATGTTAGATTTCTCTGTATGCTGGACCACCCCAAGCAGTACTGATATACTACCTTCTGCTGTCCCTTGTAATAGCAACATACGTGTCACACCCATTCTGCAGTTATTGGGCTCGATTCAAGGCACATCGTGGCCTACGACCCACATACCCACGGGACTGCCTCTCCTCCTGTGCTCTACAGCAGCAGCTCCAGTGATTTGAACAGAATCTTTTAAAGGTTCCTTCTGGCACATTGCCGAGATCGGCAGCTGCCCACTCAAGTCCATTCTCTGTAGTGGCTCCCGCCTCAAGTCTCTCTACATGAGACCTCTGACATGTGAAGAACATGTGTCAGGAGATGCAATGTTAGCTGGGAAGGGTAGTTAAAAAAGACAGAGCCGGCAGCAGGACAAAGGCTTTGCTTTACACTGGAGCTGTGTGAAGGGGCTGTGAAATGCCAGAAGGGAAACTTCAGCCCATCACAACCTCTCCAAGTCCAACCCTGGCTCTGGAAGGCAGCTCCAGCCCATTTGCATTCCTCATTGCCCTCTGGTTACAATCCCACACAATTTTAGACTGGAAAGGAGAAATTGACAGAGCTTTCGGGGAGGAGAAGAATCCAGAAGGGCACCTTCATATGGGAATGGATACTGCATAGCCTGAACCTGAATTGTTTGAGCTGTGCCTGCCAGTGCAATGTCATTTAAATTTATATTTCTAGTCCTATTGCATTGTTCAGTTGCATTGTTTATTATATATGACTTACTATGTATGATCTCATTTATTACTTCCACCAAATGAGCCTCTCTCATGGTCTCCTCTATGTCTTTAGGGGGTATTGACCATCTACCCCCTATATATGAGCGACCACACATGGTTAAGCCGCACCTCCGTCAGATGTTATATGGTTTTTATACGGTGAGCAAGTGTTTTATTAGAAAGCTGTGTTAATTTATTGTGATTTTATCTTGTATATTTTATCTTCTGTTGTATCCCGACCTGAGCCTGCTTACGGAGAGGGTGGGATATAATGATAATGATAATGATAATGATAATGATAATGATAATGATAATGATAATGATAATGATAATGATAATGATAATGATAATGATAATGCTTTGTTCAATTTAGTACTCCTAATCCTAGTGTATTATCCATTCACAGTGCAATCCTAAAAGGAGTTACTCCGTTCAAAGCCCATTGATTTCAGTGGACTTAGACTGGAGTAACTCTTCTTAGGATTGCGCTGTCAATGTCCTATACTGTATGATTGTTTTTAATTTCTCTGTACTTTGTAATCTACCTAGAGTCTCAGTGAGAAAGGTAGGTTATAAAGGAGCTACATAATAATAATATCTCAAAACGGAGGGATAAATGTCATGTACCACCACCCTACATATGACACATGAAAAGCAATATTTTATCGTCGCCATCTGAAGAGAAGCTGTATTGTATAAAGTTGTTTTAATGTCATTTGTATAATGTTGTATCTGTTTTTAACTATTATTTATGTAAACTGAAATGATGTACTCCGCCCTGAGCCCGCCTAGTGGGGAGGGTGGACTAAAGATCTAATCTAATAAATAAATAAATGATAAATAAATGTATTCTGAATCCATGCTCATTTCCAAGGTCTCGAATCATGACTGTTTGCAGGGCCGGTGCCACCATTGAGGCGGTGAGGTGGGCGCTGCGGGGCCGGAGGGGGGCTGAAGTGGGGTGCCGGGGCGGAGGCACGCACCACAGAGCTGGTGTGCCTGGCCTGCAGCTGTTACAGCTGGCCAGCCCTGTGCCGCCGCTGCTATATGCCCCTGGCTGGGCGCAACAGCCATGGGCATGGCACGGCAGGTGTCCGAGACAACGTGTGGAGCACGGGCAGCCTCTGTGCACCGCCCAGCCACCCGCCAGCCAATGGGGCCGGCTTTGCTGCATGTCACCGTGTGGTGACATTATCACGCAGTCCGGGGGCATGCGCGCGCGCTGTGTGCGCGCACACATAGGGGCAACCACAGGTGCCAGAAACCCTCGCGCTGCCCCTGACTGTTTGTACAGTTACAAGGACTTCGCCGGCATGATGCAATTTCCTGCTTCTCAGGCAGTAGGCTCAAATGCCCCCTGGGATCCTATTCCTGGCCCAAATGGGATGGGCGGGGGCTGCTGCGGAGCAAGAGGAAATCTTTGCCATGTACCATTTACAGGTTCAGTCAAATATATGGATGCAACAATGTGGGGGAGAGGTAAATGGAAATCCTACACAGCCGTGAATGGAGTTTTCTCATCTCTATGACTAGGCTCACCGATTCCTCCTTTATTCAGGTTATGAAACCACACACAATACTTATGCTACTGTTTGACGTAAACATTCTGAGAAATCAAATCCGTATGAGTCCAAACTGTTCGTTTACGTAGAATGACATGGCATATTGTTAGTAATATGTGAGACTCGCTTCATATTGTAAATCAGTCTGGGTTACACGCCTGCTGACACGCTGTGTTCTGTGCAGACTTAATTTTTCCAGCAGGCACGAGAAGTGAAAAACACGGCCCAAGGGATTTAGGGAAAAATCTTTCCAGATGGAGCATGAAGTCTTTGTTTTGTGCAAACATAGTCTTGGTTTCCTCTGGCTGAAATGGACAGCATAGAACTCATACAGCTACGTGCTGCATGCATTCCTTACACTGTTCTCTATTATGATTGCACTTCTTAGAACTAATTGGCATGCCTTTTTGTGTGCGTGTGTGTGTATTTCTTGTTACCAGCTAGTTTGTAAGTTCCCCATGAACAACTGACTAATACTAAATTTGGCAAGGAACGTTTTTGACCTGAAGTTGCTACAATATGTCCCTCAGGCAATGAAGTAAAGTTTTCTCTTCTTGAATATATAAAATGTTCTATTCTTTGGGAGTCCAAAAATATTAATCACCCACACGAATGGGATGCCTTTTAGCTGATGATACGACTGGTAATGTGTTCTGCCGCTTGGTGGGATGGTATTAATTTATTTGCATGTTCCTCCATAGTTAACATAGATGTGGCTTATGGAACCACGTGAATTGTAAAGAGATGATGGAGAGACATTCTTGATTGCTGTATAGTTTCCTAACAGCGACATCATAAGCGGAGTTGCACCTTTCTAAGCCCATTGACTTCAAGGCTGTAATAGGATGATAACATGCCGAACAAAGACCTACCACGGTCAGGTCTAAATGACCCACAATATTTAAAGGACACCATACAGCTGAAAGAAGACACGCTCCTTCTCACAAACTTATCAAAAATATCACTGTTTATCTGAACAGCTGGGTGTTTATACAATCACATTACAACCAATACTGTAATGTTCCAAAGACAAAGCATAAATAACAAATTGATTTGAACATCAAAGAATTATATTTCCATAGAAAAGTCCAGATTCTCCAAAGTCCATACAAATTGAGAATGGAGACCAAGCTCTCTTCTTTATATTCCTTCAAGGGAACCCGAAGCCGCGAGCAAACCGAAAGCCGACTTCTGGATCTGTGAACCCACAGTGGAGGCAATGGACATAACGGGGAAAGAATCACAGCTATCAACCGCTCAACAGGGCGCAAGCTGGATTCCTGTTTCGGTGTAGCTTTTTCAAGAGCGTTGATAGGCAGAGTTCCAAATGCAAAGATAACCTTGCTTCTCTAATCCCAAGTGGGAAACCCAGATGCTAGGATATTGTGGGTCATTTAGACCTGGCCGTGGTAGGTCCTTGTTGTTATCCACTACGTGGTGCCCTTCTTTTTGTATTGCTTTTGTAATAGGATGGTGCCAAAAGTATACCAGTAATTAAAAATGGTGTTTGTAAGAATCAGTGTGGTATAGTGGGAAGAGTGTCGTACTGGGATCTGGGAGACCCAGGCATAAACTGAGCACTTTGCCGTGAAAGCTTGCTGGGTGACTTTGGACCAGTTAGAGCAGAACCACAAGTGACAAAAGGCACAGACTGGACACTTGTCAGCTTCCCTCAAGTTTTGATGGGAAATGTAGGCAGCTTGGCGGAATGCTGGACAAGTGACAGTTGAAAAGTCCATTGGACAGCAGTCAGAGAGCCAAGCTGCAAGACCAGGATGCCTACATTTCCCGCCAAAACTTGAGGGAAGCTGACAAGTGTCCAATCTGTGCCTTTTGTCACTTGTGGTTCTGCTCTTAGTCTCTCTCAGCCTAAATTACCTCAGAGTTGTTGTGAGGATAAAATGGAGGAGAATAGAATAGAATGTAAGATGGGGTATAAATGAAATTTTGAAAAATAACGATAGTGTGGCTCTTGCTTACCACTTGTGAACTCCCAAGCCATTTGGAGTACTTCTGTTTGTGAAGTCCGTAACATTTTCTAATTTATGCACTCAGTGGGGAACAAGATTGATCACATGATATGAATGAAGGTACTGAGAATGTTATATGACAATTGAAAAGAGTCCAGTAGCTCCATTAAGAGTAACCAACTTTACTGTAGCATAAGCTTTCGAGAATCACCGTTCTCTTCGTCAGATGCGTGACGAAGAGAACTGTCACGCGTCTGACGAAGAGAACTGTGATTCTCGAAAGCTTATGCTACAGTAAAGTTGGTCAGTCTTAATGGTGCTACTGGACTCTTTTCGATTTTGCTACT
Organism: Eublepharis macularius; assembly: GCF_028583425.1. Lineage (NCBI taxonomy): Eukaryota > Metazoa > Chordata > Lepidosauria > Squamata > Eublepharidae > Eublepharis > Eublepharis macularius. The sequence goes on along the minus strand of NC_072791.1, from coordinate 218,071,859 downwards.
ACAGACTAACACGGCTAGCTCCTCTGGATATATGACAATTGCACATCCTTTGCCAGATTTTATTTTTTTGTCAACATAGGTGGCTTTCTTTATTCGTTCCAGAGAATCTTACTAATAAACCTCCTCTGGAGCTAGTGTTGGTATTTGCCAGTAATTTGCTGTGTGAAACATACAGGAATGCTGTGTGTGGGTTTTATCTCTATATAACTAAGCATTCTGCCATGCATTTGATTAACAATCTATTGACTACAGGGCTGGTATCTTTGTATTCGCTTGAAATTCATTAGTGCTGCAAACGCCTGTTTGCTCTCCAGCTGTTCTTTTTCATTTCAGTGCTATTTCATAGTGCCCACATAAAACTCCAGTAAGCTCTTTTTCTGGATCTTAAGCCTTTTTGGTTTATGAATCAGCAAACTTTGAGTACGTTACTATCAGAAAGAGAGAGAGAGAGAATGTGTGTGTGTCTTTCTTGGGCAGGAACAATTGCTCCCCATGTTGAAGAGAAAATGTTTTTTACGTTGAGTCCCTGAAAGTACATATGACCGAGACAGGTCGGGAGCCCCTTAAGTGACTTGTGTCACATATATTCTTTAGTTACTAGTTCTCCTGTTCCTGCTTCCCTCGCCATACTGGTGTGCTTGCTTCTGAGATCTTATGAGATCAAGCTCACTTGGGCTATCCAGGTCAGCCCACGCCCCATATTAAGAGCTTGTTTAAAAATGATGGTGATTACCAATTTCAGTTTGTTAAAAGTTTGGGTAGTGGACAAATGTCAAAGGGCATAACAAGGAAGAACTACTCAAGATCTGGTGCAGTCTAGACTAAGATTTGGTTTACCTTCTGCACTCTGTTCTTTGCCCTTGTAGGTAGCAAACATCGAGGGTACAAAAATAGGGAATGGATGCCTCAGGTCCACATGAGCAAAAAACTTACTATGGTTCCAAAGCAAACCAATATTTATCTTGCTTTCAAAAAGGATTCATATACATAGGTGACTTTTGGTACAGCCAGGTGAGGAAGTTCACAGTGAAGGCAAACTAGAACAGCGGCAGACTGATTTTACTTGCAAAGTAACTAGAATGATTTTCAAGCCCGTTAATTAAAAATGTCCCCCCTTACAGGTTAATAACTGTAAATTGACTGTTTCTCTAATTAGATACTCCTTTTAGCTCTATGAATTATGATTCCTCCTTCCCCCTTTGTTTTCTTGCTGACAGCTTGGGAAGGAGGGAGGCAAGAAATTAGGGGTAATGGAAAATCAGTCTTGGGATTATTCTTTTCTCACTACAGAGGCTGAATAGGGAAATAGGATTCTTCTCTCACTACAGAAGCTTGAGCGGGAGAGGACTAGAGAGAGCCCTCCCCCCTCCCCAAGGTGCTGGCACTCATGACCCGTGTGTACCCCCACAAAATAAGCCCTGTGTGCAAGGGTGTTAGAAGCATCATGAAGCACTTCTTGGCAAACCATTGCGTTGGATAGCCTATTTAGAGCCCTTTGTGAGAGCCAAGCTACAAGTGACACCTTACACAGGTTGGACACTTGTCAGCTTCCCTCAAGTTTTGATGGGAAATGTAGGCATCCTGGTTTTACAGCTTGGCTGTCCATTACAGCTGCAAGACCAGGATGCCTACATTTCCCATCAAAACTTGAGTGAAGCTGACAAGGGTCCAACCTGTGTCAGGCGTCACTTGTCACTTGGCTCAGTCAGTTGTACTGCCTTGTTCTCAGCAGAAGGCTATTCATGCTCATAAGACTGTTCTTGGAAAGTTGGAGCAAGTCATCTATCACAGTTGTGTATATGAGGAGATAAAAAACAAACCAAATCTCTGTTATTGCTGATCCTAAGAAGGTGTTTATACTATAAAATGAATAAAATAAAAGAAAAGCTCAGGAGCCACCCACCCCTGGACTGCACTTATGGCACCAAGTCAGTGAATCTCTGAAGTGTTGCTGTAAGTACTTTTCCCCAAATAAATATATTTTCTGAAATGTGCTGTTTAGTATGTATTTGTTTAGGGTCACCACTTGGTGTGCTGAGGTAAATGAGTAAATATTATGCTAAATAAGTCTGTTAGACGCACAATGTTTTACTTACGCAGGCTTATAGGGAAGTAAGACAAAAAGGTATATCCTGTCATCAGGGCTTTTTTTCTGGGAAAAGAGGTGGTGGAACTCAGTGGTGGAACTCAGGACTGCACAATGACGTCACTTTGGATTAGCTGGAACAAAGGGGGGGAGTTTTTAAAAGTTTAAATCGCCTTTGGTAAAAATGGTCACATGGCCGGTGGCCCCGCTGTGGCACGGAGGGCAATCTAAACTCCCCTCTGTCTGGTGATCAGGGGGCGGGGCCACCGGCCATGTGACCATTTTCAAGAGGTGCTGGAACTCCGTTCCACCGCGTTCCTGCTGAAAAAAAGCCCTTTGTGTTATATAGCCAAGCAGATATGTGGAAATGATGGTCACATCTATCCAAGATGTGCTTCAAGAAGGCAAAACTATCATTTACACATTGGGGACAAACGTTTACAAGTCAAATGTGACAAACTGTTGAGGAAAATTGTCTTGCCCTGTGCTCAGGGCAGCACACCTAGCTCTCTCTTCCTAATTTTACTCTCACAACAGCCCTGTGAGGTGGTTTAGGCTGTGAGAGTAACTGGCCCTGAGTCACCCAGCAAAGTTCATAGCAGAGGCAGCTTTGTAATTGGTGCTTTCCATTCCTCTGAATATTGGAAAGTTCTTGGAAAATGGCATTTTGACATGCCTCCCTTTGAAGCCTGAGATATGAAGTGTACCTCAGAATAGTTCTCCTTCATAGAACTCAGGCCCACATATATGACATATTGGAGCAATGGTAGAATTTTTCTTTGACACACATGAACAAGTCCTTCATAGGGGAGGAAATGTATTTCTATTTGCAAAATATATGTTTAATTTTTGTAGTCTTGTTTCAGATGGCTGCCATGATAAATGCATATCCGTAGGAATACGTAAATATCTGTGAGCGTAAGAGGGAGAAGTTATTCTACTTTATACAATCAAAGTTTTCCTAAGACTTCTTATAGCGGGGGGAGAGGGTAGGTAAACTTTTCAGTTTGAGACCTGTAAAAAAAATACAACATCTGCCTGTGAAGATGTTGGTGTATCAGGAAGCGCCGTGTCTTTATGGGGAGAGAAATTAGGGTGGACTTAGCCAGATATACAGGGATTAAGCTGAATCCAAGTGGTACCTGTTAGATTTATAGATTCACCTCAAGTGCAGAATGGACTCTGTGCACTGAACAAAAGGGTTGAGGTCCTACGGTTTGGCATGTGTGCTGAGAACTGCCAACACCAGGCCTGTCTTCAGAGATCCTTTCAACTGGAAACGCCAGATACACCAGAAACCTTCACCTTGCAAATCATGTGCAACTCTCTAACTTAACTCTCTACCTTTAACACTTTAACTCAGGGCTTTTTTTCAGCAGGAACGCAGTGGAACGGAGTTCCGGAACCTCGTGAAAATGGTCACATGGCTGGTGGCCCCGCCTCCTGATCTCCAGACAGAGGGGAGTTGAGATTGCCCTTCATGCCGCTCAGCGGCGCGGAGGGCAATCTAAACTCCCCTCTGTCTGGAGATCAGGGATGGCACCACCAGCCATGTGACCATTTTCTCCGAGGGCAACCCACTGAGTTCCACCACCTCTTTTCCCAGAAAAAAAGCCCTGCTTTAACTACTAAAGTAAAGTAGTCAGCCTTACCTTCATATATTCTCCTCCTCCTCCTCCTTTTCCTTGTTTAGGACAAACCATTGTCTTAATTCTTTTAAACTGCAAATTTCTACATTAGCTGTCCAAGGTGCTTTATAAATGAGTAGAGCAGCTGCTATATGGAGTGTTTTGTAACAGGAGCTCATAAGTAATACAGGAGAAATATTCGAATAAATGCAAAGCGCTTCCATACATTTTCTCCTCATAGTTCCACGGCCGTACATTCCTCTGGATTAAAGGATGACTTTGAGAAAAACAAGGAAGAGATTATGATTAATGGGACAGCTGGAGGAAAGAGTGTCGGGTTGACATTTTTATTATCCTGTCAGGGCTGGAAAAGGACATGAAATTTACATTCTGCCATCAGTTCTAGGCTCACATTGTATCAGAAGATTAATTTATATTAAATTCTTCTTGTTAGTGCACCCAGGCCAAAAATACTGACTTATGGCAAGGGTTGACGTGGCATAGTGGTTAGAAAGTTGGATTTGGTCCTGGGATGTCCAGATATGAATCTCTTACTTTGCTATATAATCTGACCAAGACCTTGGGTCTGTCACAATCTCTCAGCCTAACCTGTCTCACGGCGGTTGTTGTGAGGATGAAGGGGGGGGGGATAATGTGATAAGCTGTTTTGAGTCCCCACTCAGGGAGAAAAGCGGGATATAAATTTTTTAAAAGTTAAGTAGGAGCAGAACGGGACTTTAAAACAGCTCTGGAGGAAGCTAAGCCCAGAGGCCCATCTGATGTTGGCGATGCCACAGGGTCCGCGTGAACTCAAACCATGGCGACAATGACAAGGATTTTGGCTCACTGCCTATGCCTAGGGTTGCCATGTCCCTATACCCTCCCGCTGGGAGGGGGGACCTGGCACTTACCTCATGCTGGCAGTGAGGTCTTTTTTACGCGCATGTTCCAGCGCCTGTCCGATGATTTCAGCCCCGGAAGTGATGTCATCATGGTGACATCACTTCTGGGGCTGATGTCATTGCACCCTTTGGGAGCGCACGTGCCATGCATTCCTGGGGTGCCTGCAGGTGGCGAGCAGCCTCCGGGAGCTTGCCACCTCCCACCGATCGCTGGCGGGTTGATGGGCAGGGTGGCAAAGCCCTGGGAGATTGTCTGCCATCTGGGAACTATACCTCTGCCTGATGGTTAACTCTAATCATGAGAACACACTCATGTTGTCATCGTTAGGTCTGAGCCGAATGGAGCCCAGGGTTGTCTTAGCACAACAGGGGCCTCTGGGCGTAGCTTGCTCCTGGCTGCCAGCGGCCCTCCAGGGCAATGGTTATTCCCAGGAATTTCCTGATGAGTTAAAGGACCAATTTGTTCTTGGAGGAGAAGTGTTACTATTATGCAATGGTCCCACATTACAGCCAAGTAAAAAAACTGTTAGGGTAAGAGGATTTAAATGTTGGCTTTTGCCCGGATTGCATGCATTCTGCCAGATTCTTCTTCTCCTTCTCCTTCTCCTCCTCCATCTTCTTCTTCTTCATCATCATCATCATCACAACAACAACAACAACAACAACAACAACAACATTCAATTTATATATCGCCCTTCAGGACAACTTAATGTCCACTGAGAGCATTTTACAAAGTATGTTATCATTATCCCCACAACAACAATCACCCTGTGAGGAGGGCTGGGCTGAGAGAGCTCCTAGAAGCTGTGACTGACCCAAGGTCACCCAGCTGGCTTCAGGTGGAGGAGTGGGGAATCAAACCCGGTTCTCCAGATTAGAGTCCCGTCACTCTTAACCACTATACCAAACTGCCTTATTTGTGGTACAACAGTTTGAGTTTGTGCTCCAGTAAACTTTTTCTTGTTTGCCATTATCACTGCCTTGGTCTGTTGGAGGGTCCAGAGTCTTGATTGGGGTCTCCTTACATTGGGACACTGGTGAGTTTCCTTCACAAAGATAAAGCAAAATGGCAGCTGCAGCTTGAAGCATGAAAGAAACACTCATTTCAGAAAAGAACTGCAGCCTGCATTTATCCTTCTCTCTCCTTGACACTTTCTGGTCTTCTGGAAAATCTTCCAAAATCGCAACGGGTACCTCAGAATCCAATAGGTAAGGTTCTGTCATTAGAGTATAATGAACTCTAAAGTTATTTCCCTTTTTTGATAGGATTGTCAGCCAACCAGAAATGAACTGGCTTGTTTGCTCGCCTGTTTTTCTTGTGGGGTGAGGTGGGTCGTAGAACGGTAGCATGTCTACAGATAGGCCTAAAGTATGCGACAATGCTCTTGTTCAAGGGCTGGAAGAAGTGAAACTCCTGCTTAGCTAGAGTGGAATGTATATGGATCTGTCTGAAAAGAAAGTGCAGTGTTGAGACAAAGAAGCATTCACCAGACAGCCACTGTTTCAGTTAATTGCTTTAATCTAGATGTAGTGTTTTTAAAGTTTTAGTGATACTTAATATTTTGTATCTTTGTTATCCGCCCTGAGCCTGCTGAAGCGGGGAGGGTGGAATATAAATGTAATAAATTAAATTAAATTAAATTAATCTATGGGTGAAGAATCTTTCCCTCTCTCCATCCTCTCCTTTATACTGATTTTTTTAAAGAACTAATGGCTTGCTACAAAACAAGACCACAAAACCTTGAATGCTAAATCTTTCTCCACTTTCTCTGGGCTGATTCCGCATGGCTTACCTGAAGCTGGGATGTTGTGGAACATGCTGGAAAAAACACAATCTTCCGCGTTTTTCCCGGCATGTTCTGCAACGTCCCGGCTTCAGGTAAGCCGTGCGGAATCGGCCCTGGTTGTGTTTTAGTATTTTACTAGAGGCTGTACTAAACCACCCTGGATCATAGCTCGCTGCTCCTTCTGCACTGGAAAAATTCTGTTTTTTAACTTTTCCCTTTATTCCCAGCGGACTGCGTATCTGCTGTCTGTTCCTGGTTGGTTCATAAATTACTGATGATGAATGAGACTTCAAACTCTCTCCCACACCGCTGTGCATAACAGTTGACACTTAACGCACCTAGCAATTAGCATGGGTAATGCATAAGGGAGTCCTTTGGCAGGGGGCTGCATTCCCCCTCTTTCCAAGCGTGCCCTTCTCCCACGGTTGGCTTCCCAATTTGCTCTGGGATTAGCGAGCTCTGGAGCTTGCCACATTTGTAATGCTAATCTTAAGTGAATGGTTAAATACAGTAGGTGTTCCTGTCAAAATACATAATCATTGTCATAACAACCATTGGGAGAATAATGTGCCTAAACAGGAGGTGATTTGGGAGAATGGAATGTAAATTTACCTTGATGAGCGGCTTGTGCTCACCAGAGACCCTGTTCTGCTGCTTTTAATTATAAATGAGCAAAAATGGTATTATATTTGATTAGTTATGGCACTGTACCATAAAATGGTATCTTGTTTTCATACTTTTGTTTGCCTATTATTTTGGGGTAGGTGATATTTATTTCTGTTTAACAGGCTGTATAATTGTTTGCATTTAAAGATGCAGTTGATTGGCCTTCAGTTTTCCAGTGTTCAGCCCAGGCATTTCTTTCCCATTCATCATTGCCTAGAAATTGCCCCAGGATTGACGACTGTACTCTTGACCTGGCTGTTGCTTCTGGTATTTTATTTCTAAAATGGCAAAAACAATCCAGATTTGCCACTTGCAGTACAACTGGTAACCTCAGTGAATTTTGGTAATGAATTTGCAATTTCTCTGTCAAAATATCGGCACTCGTCCTCAATCAACCTGCATCTTTGGATACCTAATTTTTACCATATCATTGTGTCACTTGAACGAAGATTAAATCTGAGCGTGTGTGTGAGTGGCTTTCTTCCCTGGTAGAATGCAGTTTCTCCTTTGTATATCAGGGGGATACAAAAATAGCAAACCTGAAAGTGAAAGTGAGAGCCATTTTGGTGTAGTGGTTAAGAGCGGCAGGACTCTAATCTGGAGAGCCGGGTTTGATTCCCCACTCCTCCACTTGAAGCCAGCTGGGTGACCTTGGGTCACTCACAGCTCTCTCAGAGCTCTCTCAGCCCCACCCACCTCACAGGGTGTTTTGTTGTGCGAATAATAATAGCATACTTTGTAAACTGCTCTGAGTGGGCATTAAGTTGTCCTGAAGGACGGTATATAAATCAAATGTTGTTGTTGTTATTATTATTAATTCACTGGAGTTGGAGCTGTTTAGAGGAATAATAAGTCCATTACCTATTTGGGATGCATTTGGCTGTCCATTCATTTTATTAACAGCGTGAGTATTCCAGTGGTAATACTGTACTGACAATTCAGTAGGAAGTGTGAAAGGGTGCATTAGAGGTTACTGAACTCTTGTTCTTGCCACCTAAGAAAATAAATTCATATCTCGTTTTTTTGGGAGGAGTGGGAGTGAGAGAGACTATTGGGGCATGAAGGCCCGTGAAAGGATCGCTGCTGGCATTTCTCCTTAATCTGGAGCTTTCCCCACACAAGTAGATTCCTTTTCTTGAGGACTGAAAATTCAAGTGATGTGTGCATGTGTGAATGAGCAGTCAAAGGTTCGACTATAAGTTTTTGGACTACTTCAGGGCTGGGGGTGGGGTGGGGTTATGCGGGAAAATGAAGCCTTCCTAGAAGAGGTGCAGCTTCCAGCTAGTCCTTTCTAGAAGAGTTAGAAGTTCAGAGTGGAATCTTATCATTTTTGTACTTTGAACGTCACCCGCTTAATTTGAAGCTTGCTGCTAAGTTTTAAAACCAGAAGCAAGCAGAACGGGTGTTGATGTGAAGTTTGTGTCTTCTTGGAAGAGCGGAGCGAGACAAAGAGATGGGGTCTCTGGAGATGCCTGCTGAATTCTGTCTGAAGCTCTCTGGTAATGCTGCAGAATGCTGGAAAAGATTCAAAGGAAGACGTGACATATATGTGAAGGCCACAGACTGTGATGAGAAACAAGATAAGCAGGAAGCAGCTGTACTCTTCTTGAGTACTGCAAGACAAGAAGCTGTTGATGGTTTATTTATTTATTTTTTTTTAAAAAAAACAGCGTACAGCTAAGCCTGGCTGGAATGGATGCTGTTCTTCAGAGTGTGAAAAGTTTTGCATATCAAAGAAAACAAACACTTGACACAAAGAAGTTTCACAAGAGGCTTTAGAGGGCCAGCGATTCATTTGCAAAATTCTGAATGAATGAAAGCCGTGGGCTGGTGTGCCAGTCATGGCCAGTTAACAGAGTCCATGGTAAGAAGATAAAGTTGGAGTTGGCATCGTGGTCTGCATTGCAAGGAAAACTTTTTGGACATTAAGGATCACCATGTAGAGAGTAGACACGGGCACGAACCACAAAAAGACCGAACCATGCGGTTCGTGGTTTGTGGGTTTCCACGAACCAGGAACCACGAACTCCCATGAACTGGGGCAAGTTCCCGAACCAGTTCGTGGTTCGTGGGGTTTAAATGCCCCTTTCTGGCTGCTTAGCAGCAGGGAAAGGGGCATTTGATCGTTTAAAGGGCCCTTTCCTGCCGCTTGCAAGCGGCAGGTCCCTTTAAACGGCCCAAACCCCACAAACCCCATTTCCAGGTCAAACCTGGGAGTGATGTGCCACTCTAGGATTCAGCAGAAACTGCCATAGAGATTCTGCTGAACCCTAGAGTGGTGCAATGCCACTGCAGTGTTCGGTCTGGAAATGTCATCATGTGGTCACCGCAACAGCATTTTTTCTTCACCCCACCCCATCCCGCCCGCCAGCCTGCTGAATATGATGGGGGTTGGGGTGTGTGCTATATGCAGAATTCAGGAGTGGTTTTGCATTGAGCATATGTGGCCCAATCTGCGCACTGGGAATAATCTCTTTCTTACAGTTTGCATCCAGAAGCAGCAAATACAGGAGTAAAATAGTAAAGAGTCCAGTAGCACCTTTAAGACCAACCAACTTATTTGTAACATAAGCTTTCAAGAACCACAGCTCTCTCTGACAAAGAGAGCTGTGGTTCTCGAAAGCTTATGCTACAAGTAAGTTGGTTGGTCTTAAAGATGCTACTGGGCTCTTTACTATTTTGCAACTACAGACTAACACAGCTAACTCCTCTGGAACTATAACCAAATACAGGAGTGTTCAAGTCGCTGAACTGAGGCTACCACTGCAGTGAGGCTACTGTGAAGAGATCACTGGAGAAGAAATCTATGCAGGTGCCATAAAAATAAACAGGAGTCTCATGAAACCTTAAAGGGTAACAAGATCTTATTTAAGCATAAGCTTTTGTCGACTATTGTCTACTTTTTCTGATGCAATGAGCGGAAGCTTACTGGCAGCCATTTCACAAAGGTGGTCTGAAAAAACATTAAAAAGCAGTGTCAAGGGACCATGGGACCTATGGCATGAAACACAATTATGCAGTATTCAAATAGAATCAGGAGAAATACAGAGACCATAGACTGGTTATGCTAATCCAATTAATGTTTGTAGTGAGTAAAAATGTATTTATTTCCAGGGTCCCCAACCTTGTTTAGCTTGCAGTGCATTTGAAATTTTGAAAATGGATAGTGAACATGCCCCAAAAGTGGGTCTAGGGGTTGCCAACTGGCCTGGATTAAAAGCATCCTGCCTTTTAAATAGAGGTTTAATCTGTGGAAACGGGCCGCCGAAATTTTTCATAGCATGGACGTAAATAACAGTCTCTGAGAAATAACATTCCATTAAACTTCTATTAAAGAGGTAGGACAGTTTTCCCCAGGCCAGTTGGCAACCTTAGTCTCCTAAACCCACGGACTTTGATGGACTTGGGAAAACACCAGAAGCCCCAGTTCACCCCAAGAGGAGAGGTCCTATGAAACTTCCCAATAAATAGGGTTGCCATATGCTCGCCAGCGCACCAATGGTTGGCAGGAGAAAAGGATACATTATAAAAGTACTGTCAGCTATGGCATGATGTCACTTTGGTGGAAAACCCAGAAGTGACATCCGTCCTCTCTAGGAATTGCCAAAAATTCTGCCGATTCACCATAGATTTTCGGGCGAATCCTAGGGAGGCATGACATCATTCGCAGGTCCCCATCACAGAATTATGTCACGTCGTAGCTTACTGCTGCCCCCCTCCCAAGCTCCATCTCTGATCTCCTACTGGTTGCAAGGTTGGGCCTGGCAACCCTTCTAATAAATCACAATTCAGCTGTGCAAATTGAGATTAAGATATTTATACTACCTCCTCCACCAGCTTGAACTGGATTTGGGATTTCTTACTCACGATAGCTATTGACTGTTTTAGCAAAACCTGGGACTCCCCATCTGCTACAGGTATTAACTAGTTTGGCATAGTGAGTGCTAGTGAGTGCTCTTTGTATTTCTCCCGATTAGATTTGAATTTTCTGTCATTACATTTCAGTGGATTTAGACCAGAGTAACTGTGCATAGGGTTGCACTGTCCGTGACTTAGGATAATAAGATAATAGGAGGCTGGGAAAATAAAAATGTACAACTATGCCTTGAAGTTCAGGGTTGCGGTTGTTTTTGGCATAGGTATGCTTGAGACTAAGGAGAGGGAGGAAATGTCCTTGATAAAATGGCACAGGCCAAGAGCCCTTTGAAGTTTCACGGCGGAGCTTTTCTTTCCTGATGTATCTGTCTGCATCTTTTGCCTTGTTCACATAACAGTGGCGTTCTTAAGATATGTGGTCTGCATGTCTGCAGCTGTGAAAACCACAACAACATTAATATTTGAATTGCCCAGAAAACAAAATAATGATGCACAAAGTTTATTTACTTCACTTAAACCTTGCCTTTCTCCCCAAGATGGGGCAGTGTTAAGAGGATAAGGGGGTCAGGAGGAGGCAAACTCAGCACACTGCTGATTCGACTCCCGGTACCGCCATGAGCTCAGCAGCGGCCTTGCATAAGCCGCTCCTCTCAGCCCCAGCTATGTTGTGAGGAGAATAACAACACTGACTTCATTCACCGCTCTGAGTAGGGCACTAATCCGTTTAGAAGAGTGGTATATAAGCAGGGCTCATTTTGATGGGGAACGCACAGGAACACAGTTCTGGCCGTTCTCCAAAGAGGTCACATGTCAGGTGGCCCCGCCCACCTGATTTTCTGCCATTTTGTTCCTATTGCGGCCTGAATTGGGTGATGTCAGGGAGTGTGGCATATGCAAACCAGTTATGCTAATGACATACTTCCAGTGATGTCAAGGGCCGTGGCATATGCGAATGAGTTATGCTAATGAGTTCCTGGAGCTCTTTTTTTACGAAACGGCCCCTTTATATAAGCACTGAATTTTTATCCTCATGACAGTCCTGTGAGGTAGGTTAGGTTGAATGCACTATTATGGAACTGGAGTCATATGACTCCAGTCTCATGAACATATATTTAATAACATTTAGGTCTGCATATAGGTGGCCAGTAATAGGAACCTAGCCACTTCCTAATTTGCTGTAGTTTCCCCTCTCCCATTTCTTTGGGAGTGATGGATTTATGGATAGAATTATGCCCCCCATCCCCTCATTTAAACCCTGGGCCTCTCATCTGGTTATTTGTATACCGCCTTTTTATTTCACAGAGGCACCAATGCAGTTAACAAGGACCACGAAATACCACTGAATAAAAATTTAAAGTGCAAGTAACAGCAAACCATTTGGTTTCAGATTTAAAAAGCTGGCGTCTACACACTTCAAATCCATTTTATCCAAAGCTCTTGGGAAGCTTTATAAGGGAGGTATAATTTTATCTGCAGGGGGCAGTGAGGGAGTTGCAGACTAGGAGGTGGGGGGCAGAAACGAAAAGGCCCTCCCAGGGCTTCTTGGCAGCTGATTCTAGATAATTTAGGTACCCACATAAAGGCCTCAGCTTTGGATCACAAAATCTGAGTAGGTTGATGCGGGTGGATATCGTCCTTCAAGTTAAGGGTACAGGAAATGTTTGAAAATTGGTCACGGGACAGTGAAGGGCGATGAAAAACAACGAACAGTGCAATCTCAAGAAGAATTACTCTAGTAACTGGAAATGTGATCAGCCCCAAGGTCTAGCCACACCTTTAACTCCCCTAGAAAGAAGATGCTTAGTCAAATTTTTGAGCCTTTTTTGTGTTTGTGTAATAATGACTTCAAGTAGTGTGTTGACTTCTTTAAATAAAGGACCAGTAAGTCTATCAAATGACTGTAGAAAGCAGGACTTGAATCACAGGTTTCGTGTGTCCTGCCATCCCTACCCATCCTTATTTGGAAATAAGCCCCCATTTATCTCATGAGGGAACTGTGTGCCTTTAAGCAAGCACGGGATGGTTATCTAGATCTGGTTTCCTTTTGTGCTGAGTTTATTATGTTTCTGAGGCATATTGAACTATTAATTTTTTTTGAAGTGCCTGAATAGTTTAAAAGAAGTTTTGTTGTCTGTTAGCAATTTGTTTGAAGTCCACCATCAAGGAGCTGGGTTCTGCCTCGGTAACTGGAAGGTGTTAACAATGGTAGCTATTTGCCTTGAAGTTGAACACAGACTGTGAAGGAAGATAAAAAGTTGCCTCTGTGTGGGAACAGACAACAGATAAGCTGACATCACAGGGCTTTTCTGTGAGAACAGCGGCATTTTCACAGCGCTCCTGGATTCAACCTGTCCTTGAAGATGTACAGCTCTTTCCCTGCCGCCTGCTTTATCTCTGTTTGCAGGTGCAGTGCGAGGGAAACAAAATGCTGATAGATGTAGTTGCGTGCATTTGTGAAGGCCAATCTGGTAACACTGTCCCAAGTTGCTTATATTGAATTTTATTTTTTGCACATCGGAGGGTGAGGGACAAGGTTTAAATGTCAGCTGAGTCATGTCTTCGCTTAGGGAGGTGGTTAGCTGGATTGTAGCTCTCATGAGAAAAACCTTGTTTGTGATGGGTGACAAACCCAACTTCTTGTTGTGCCTCCTTCTATCTCCTCTCTCCTTCCCTTTGTGCATGAGGCATTGGGAAGGCAGGCTGCTTGCCGGCATCCCTGTGAGCATTTGGGGGAGGGTGATGGGTGGGAATGATGTCCAGCAATCCATAACAACAACAACAACAACAACATTCGATTTATATACTGCCTGTCAGGACAACTTAACATCCACTCAGAGTGGTTTGCAAAGTGTGTTATTGTTATCCCTCAGGACAGTCACCCTGTGTGGGGGGTGGGGCTGAGAGAGCTCTGAGAGAGCTGTGACTGACCCAAGGTCACCCAGCTGGCTTCAAGCAGAGGAGTGGAGAATGAAACCTGGTTCTCCAGATTAGAGTCCTGCCGCTCTGAACCACTACACCCAACTGGCTCACATGATGTTACAAACTTGTATGTTCCCCAGAATTTCCAGGGGCGGCTAGAGTGTTGACTGACGTGCTTACATCACACCTAGGTTTGGGGTGACATCATTTCCGGCCCGGGCCTTTCTCCTGCCACTTTGAGGAACAAGAGCGTGAGGGAGGCCCGTAGCCTCCTGCTATACGCGGGCAAATGGCATTCCTGAGGAGGTGTCATGGCTATTGTTGTATTTCATAGATACGTTTTCATTTTAATTCCTAACTGGTTTTGTGATGTGCTTTTATAGCGTTTTGCTTTTAAGTGTTAGCTGCCTTACTGACAGAGCATAAAAGCCAGGATAGAAATTTTGTAGATAAAATGTTTGGAGATTTCCTGGTTTGGAAAACCTTGACTCCATCGCTGTGACGTTGGAGTTTGTTTCTTCCGCCCATGCCGGGGTTCCAAAGCTCAGTTTGTGGGGGCAAACCGGCTTCCCAGAGTATCTGCATTTGGATGTTATGGCAAGTTGGAATTCAGTGCTGGGCTTCTCAAACCAGGAAGCCCTGGGTGCTCTTTGCATGGAAGGGAGGGGAAGGAGGGCGCATGCAAGTGCCACAAGGCCTCTCTTAGCCTCTGCATGCAGTGCTCTCACCAGAGCTCATTTCGAGGGGGAACGCGCCGGAATGCAGTTCCGGCAGTTCCCCAAAGAGGTCACATGTCAGGTGGCCCCGCTCACCTGACTCTCGGCCATTTTGGGCCCGTTTCAGCCTGGATTGGGGCCGAAACGGCCCAGATCGGGCCTCTGACGGGTGGTGGATCACTCTCCCACTCAGCAGTGGCCTGATCCTGACCATTTGGGGCCCCTTCTCGGCCATTTGGGGTCCAATTTTGGCCCTGAATGGCCAAGATTGGGTCCAAAACAGCCAGGATAGGTGATGTCAGGGGGTGTGGCATATACAAATCAGTTATGTTAATGACACACTTCTGGCGATGTCAAGGGGCGTGGCATATGCTAATGAGTTATGCTAATGAGTTCCTCCAGCTCTTTTTCTACAAAATGACCCCTGGCTCTCACTGTTCCTTTTAGCCACCCATTTCTCAAAAGGAGATGATAAAATAAGCCTCCTTTATAAAGCTGTTACACAGATTGCAGAGGTTAGGTCTGTGCAGTGAGTTATGCGAGTGCTATGGGAGTGATGTAGCAGGTTCTGTGTGCATTCTAGGACTTCTCCGTGGAACTATTCATTGCAGCATCCAACACATTCTGCTTGGAGCAGATAGTTCTTCAAAGGTAGTTTTTTATGCTGCTTTGGGCACTCTCTATAGGCCAGTCTAGGGAGCTTATGGAACCTTCGGGGAATTATGGTTAAGAGATTTGCTGTGCATATGTTTCTCATTGCATCACACTCTTCACATACTCATACTTGTGCCTGTTCCAGGACTCAGCCCTTGAACTGAAAAGGTTTATCCATGGTGAGCTCAGCCTGGAACAAAAAGGAGCCCTAGGCATGATATTGAATTCTGTGTGTGTGTGTGTGTGTGTCATGAGCAATGTAAGAGAAAGGGGATCTTGTAGCTTGAAGGAAAGAGAGATGCAGGTCAGCAGCTTGTAGGTAAATATAATGCGTATGCATGCGTACCTCCCCAACCCCTTTATTTACAAAATACAGATAAAAGTAGCCACCGATAGACTTACCCTATGGATGACTGTCTAATCCGTTTTAAAGCTGTCTGTGCCTGTGGCTGTGGCTATCACTTCTTGTTAAGGCAGCAGATACCACATCTTAATTCATCATGTAAAGAAGTATTTCCTTTTGTCTGTCTTGCGCTTACTGCCCATTAGCTTCTTTGGATGCCCTCGTGTTCTAGTATTATGGGAGAGAGTGAAAAAGTTCTCGGTGTCTACCCTCTGTACCCTGTATGTAATTTTATAAAGTTCTATCATTCCCCCCGCCCCCCAACCCCCTGGTTGTTTATTTTCTAAACTGAAAAGTCCAGTCATCTCAAGCTTTCCTCATAGGAAAGGCTGTCTGTTATGACTCCAGGATCTCTTTCCTTCTCCGTCTCAGGAAATTTGGACCCCTTTAGTGCATACACATGCATGCATGTACGCATGCACAAACACACAATTAATCGATTGCTCGATTAAATGCAAAGCTACTGTCAGAATTTGTCTTCATTGTGGTGAAAACACACAATGAGATTAGATTGGGTTTTTGGCTTTTCTTTGAAAGAGATGTGTTCTTAACCCCCCTCCCCTCAACTCTGGCAAAGCTTGTGGTTGTCCCAGAGAGAAATGTGATAAGTAGCACATAAGTTTCACCCCAGAGCTTCTTAAATTCAAATCTGACAATGGGATTAAAAAAACTGAAATGATATTACAGCTTAACGCTGCTGCTGAAAGATAACGAGCTTTCATTTGGTTGTGTTCTCTGGCTGTGTAGTTGCTGTGCAGTAGATGGGGTGGGGGTTTTTTTTTGTGTTTTTTGTTGGCTTCTTGCAAATCTGTACTGAACCGTTTGCTGACGTTGGAAAGTTAGCTCACTGTTTTTTTTAATATATCTGGAGGAGGATGTTTTTACCAATGTGCTATGCTGAGTTTTGTTTCTTTGCAGCAAGTGTTCCAAAGCAACAGGTTACTCTAGAGCAAGCAATCCTGCATTTATTTTTTTCATTACCCTAACATAACCTCGTTATGTTCATGATGTACGAGATAAAAAGTTTTTTTTGCTGCAAGATAAAGAGATGATTGGCCTTTGACCATGTGACCTGAATATATTTCCCGTCCAAGAATGGAATTGTGCTAGAATTGATTTACCATCCTTATTTATACAATTAAGAAACAGTTTAGCAAGTTGCCCTAAGCAAACCAGGGGAATTGTAGCGATTCACCTTGCAGAGCTCTGGTGATGAGAAGACAATTTTAAGTTCTACAGAAATTATAAAACTTATAACTTGATAAGAACATGTTGTCTCTGGAAGCTTTGGACAGGCCAACTTAGCAAATCAATTTTCAGGCTGACTTAGTAAATGAATTTTTATAGATCTTGATCCGGAAGCCCATGCAGGGTAACTGAGGAATAGATAGGGAGCTCCTTTGAATATAAAGGTGTTTTTGACATCTCTCCTCTTATCTCAGAGTAGGGTTGCCAGCCTCCAGGTAGTGGCTGGAGATCTCCCGGAATTACAGCTGGTCTCCAGGCCACAGAGATCAGTTCACCTGGAGAAAATGGCTACTTTGGGGGGCGGACTCTATGTAATTCCATACATTCCATGCCAAGGTCCTTTCCCTCTCCAAACCCCACTTTCTCCAGGTTTCTCCAGGTTTCACTCCCCAGATCTCCAGGAATTTCTCAACTTGGAGCTGGCAACCCTATCTCAGAGTCCTATGTACACATGCAGCAAGCAAGCTCTGTGTTGTCCACTGGTGATATGCAGCTCTAGATTATTTATTGTTAACTTCATTTGTAACCCACTTTTCTCCCCAATGGGAGAACGTTCTCCACTCCTCCATTTTAGCCACAAAACAACCCTCTCTCTATTACATAGTTTATTGAAATAAACTATATAATCAGGTTGGTTTAAAATGAAAAAACAAATTCTGACAGTAGATTTGCATTTAAAGAGATGGGATGAAAGTTAGAAATCAGTTCTCTTGGAGAAAATGGCAACTGGAGGGTGGACTGGCAACCTATCCCTGCTGAACTCCTCCCCCTCCCCAGACTCCACCCCCAAATCTCCAGGAATTTCCCAACTCAGAGTTGGTAACAGTAGTCAACTGCCCAAACTATATAGGTTAGATGAATAGTTTAAAAAAAATTAACACTTTGTGAGGAAAATAATCTTTCCCCTGACCTGTTGATGTCACTTCCAGTCAGTGCCAGAAGTGATCTTGCACAGGGCAGGTGCCACCCCTCATTTCCAGCAATTTTTCCCTCTCTGGTGATGATCTAGGAATTCTTTCATTCTCTATGGTAAAAGATTTAGAGATTTCTAGAAATCTTAAAATAACCCAGGTTAGCCTGATCTCGTCAGATCTCAGAAGCTAAGCAGAATTGGCCTTGGTTAGTAATTGGCTGGGAGACCTCCAACGAAGACCAGGGCTGCAGAGGCAGGCAATGGTGAACCACCTCTGTTAAGTCTCTTGCCACGAAAACCCCAGTAGAGGTCACTATAAGTCAGCTATGACTTGAGGGCAGTCTCCACGACAGAAATCCTAAAGCATTGCTCAAGGTGTTTATGTCACTTCTGACTCAGTTTCCCCCATGCCCTGTCCTCAGAAGACTTCCAGGGGTTCCAGGCATGCACCTGGCGACCCTTCTTGTTACCAAGGTTTGGAGATTTTTTCCCCCTTGAAGCCTTAAAACTGTGCCTTTGGAGGCTTTTGCATAGCTTTGTCTTGGCTGAAAAGCAGAGAAATGCGTTTGGTTTTCATATTTGCTTAGTTGTTTGATGAAAGATTCCTTCTCTCATCAAACATGCAAATTTCTTCACAGAAATCAAAATGAGAAAATGTAACTTGGCTCTTAATCCCTCTTGCTAAGTTTGATATCCCATATTGTTATTCCAAAGAGATTCTTTTAGGAAATCAAAACAGATTAAATACGCAGTATTAAATTAAAGAACATAAGTCTCACAAAACCTTATTTCAAATCAAATGAAGCACTCAGTAATTTCCATACTAAGAACAGGAGTGACAAAACTACATCACAGCTCAAAGATTTTCTTAAATAATAAAGTTTTGATTGTAGAAAAGAGTAAGAGTCCAGTAACAACTATAAGACTAACAAAATTTGTGGTACGGTATGAGTTTAGTGAATCACAGCTCACTTCTTCAGATACAGTTAGAAGGTGAGTCCATCTGTCCTTTTATTTTAGGGAGTGGAGTGATTTCAGAATGGACTCACATTCTAGCTGGATCAGAAGAAGTGAGCTGTGGGAAAGAAGGAGAGAAGTGAGACCAGGTTCCATCCCTGCTCCATCCCTATTGGGCCCGCCTGCTGGTGCCAACTGAGTGGGAGGGCCGGGCCACCTGAGAGTTAATATCTGTGAGCTACAGCTGAGAATCTGTGAGCAATTGATCATGTGCTCACATTAGTGGGAACACTGCTTATACCCTACCACAAATGTTGTTAGTCTTACAGGTGCTACTGGACTCTTGCTCTTTTCTACTGCTATAGACAGACAAACATGGCTACCCATCTTGATTTATCTGTTATCCTCAAAACGGAGAGAGTGGGCCTCTTCGGGAAGGACATTCTATAAGGAAATGTAAAGGCCCTGCTCTTTCAAACCACTTAAGTAGCTTTAGAGGGCCAGAACTTTGAAGTAGTTCTTACCAAGCCTTATTCTGATTTCTAAACTGGGTGTGATAATCAGGGCTTAACCATATGATACATTTCCCTTGTGTCCTCCCTGGGTCCTCATCAAAGACTTCTGATCAGATATGCCTTGTGAGTTCTACATTAGGAATTCAGTCCCCTGGCATGTGAGAAGATCCAGTTTGGATTAGGATTGTGGTGTAAAGGCATACACCTCCCCAGCCTCAAACTTCTGCAACCTGAAAGTGATCAATAGTTTAAAAACATTTTCCAAATGTTAGAAGAAAAATATACATTTGGTGGTTGAGTCCATTGGGGATAATGAACAAAACCAACAAATGTTTGGATGGATTTTGGCATGTTGGCCAGTTCGTTTGGGCTTGAGCTGTTTCTTTGCTTGCTGTGTTTCTTTGATGGGTCCTGTTTTCAGGAAACAGGATCTAGTCTTGCTTCAGTTCTTCTTTTTCTGTGTATCACCCTTAAAAGCATACAGAGGTGCTTTAACAGAGATTGATGATAGTTATTGGCCCTTGATAAGCAAGGAAAATGAAATGCCAAGGATTCAAGCACTGTTTGTTTTAGCAAGACTTACGTGGCTCAACCCCTTTTTGTACTTAAATTGGCACAAACACTGTGTGCTGGAGTAAAGTGTAAAGGCAGAGGTCCTCAATGTGACGCCCGTGGGCACCACAGCATCCACTGAAATCTTTCCTGGTGCTGGTGAAGTGTGTTTGGAAGTGGGTGGGCTGGGGCCCTGTGGGGCTTTGACCTAGCATAGAATCATAGGGTTGGAAGGGACCTCTAGGGTCATCTAGTCCAACCCCCATGACTTCTACTTGTCTCTGAAGATTAAAAGAAATGTTTTAGCAGCTGCTGCCACCACTCTGTTGGTTTTATTCTCTCTCACTCCCCTTATCCAGTGTATTTTTCTTAAAAATGAATCCTTTTCTCCACTGTACTTGGGCTTCCTATGTGTATGTGTGTGTGTGTGTGAGAGAGAGATCCCCCATTAAAAAGAACTTCTGCCTGAAATGCTGAAGAGCTGCTGTCAGAGTTATGCCTAACCTTTCTCCGACATTGTTTGATTCTGCCTTCTGCAGCAGCCATTTTGTAGTTGTGCCCGCCACCCTGTGACAGAATTCCAAAGGTGCCCACAGACTGCGAAAAGATTGAGAACCGTTGTGTAAAAGAGCTGGCGTGTTACAGTGGCTAAGAGTGTGAGTCTGAAGATAGAAGTATCTGAATTGGCATGTGTCAACCATGAGCTCATAGAATTTTCTCGGGTGCAGGCCGTTTATGAGGCCCTAGAACAGAAATAAGGGAGAAATTTTTCTGCGCTCATAGTGATTTAACTACTGGCAATTTAAGCAGTACAGTCCGGAGCGTGAGTAGATATTTTACTTGTCTGTCCTTTTCACAAGCAGGAAGAGGTGTTTCTAATACAGGAATAGTGACTTAATAGTTCAGTTGTGCCAGCCGAGAGCTCTTATTCTCTGAAGGGGTTTCTTAGGGGTTTAATGTCACAACAAAACAGCAGCCAACTCCCCTTCATTTAAGTAAGCTTGGGATTACAGAGCTGTGGTAGCGGACCTTTAGAATTGTTCCTCTTGAATGCCATAATTACAATTTCTGCTCCTGTTTCTGTGAGCCGTTTTTTATAAAAAAAATAGTGATTGTGCTGTATATTCTGCAAGGATATGTACAGTCAAGGATTACTAACCTCCAAGTGAGGTCTGGAATTCTCCCAGAATTACAGTTGATTTTAAGAAGACGTGTAGTGGTTCCTCTGGTAGAAATGGCAGCTTTGGAGAGCTGAATCTATGGTATTTCTGCCCTCCCTAACATAGGTGTAAACTACGGGGGGGCTGAGGGGCTCGAGCCCCCCTGGATTTGACCGGGGGGGGGGCTGAGCCCCTCCGGGCAACCGGTGAACTACATGGGGGCTGAGGGGCTCAAGCCCCCTTGAATTTGGCCGGGGGGGGCAAGCAATGACAAACTCATATGAGGGACTCAGTTATAATGGCAGATGAAGCACAGGACTGTCCACCCCTCCTATTTATATTACAATTTCCATGATTCTTTGGGGCTTTGTTCCTGTTTTTGCTCTTAAGTATTTCTGTGTTTATTAAGAATTTATAATTTTAAAAAGGAGTTGCAGTTTATGTAAACAATTTACAAATAAATGCTACAGAAGAATTAAGAGACTCTGACGGAAGAAGATATATGGTTCTGAAAATCAGGCTTCCCTAGGCCCCGCCACCAAATCTCCAAGAATTTCCCAAGCCGCAGTTGGCAGCCCTAGTGCATTTTCCTTCCCAAATACATCAGGAAATCCGACCTTCCCTTCCGCAAGACTGATTATGGGGTATGAAGGTCCAGTGGACCTTCCAAAAGCCAAATCTCTATTCTTTCTATTCTGGTCTGTTCGAAATAGTGTGAACCCCTTTTATCAGATAAAATTCACATCCTGGGTTTTTGTGTGACGTTCAAATTTCCAGATATTTTTAGGAATTGTTATTTTGATGTTTACCAAATTTCAGGTTTGTATGAGGTGCAGGACCAGTTTAAACTTTTTAATTTTTTTTTTCTCTTAAGAAAGCGTATCCCTCACTTCCTGCCCCGATGTTGGCCAGGTCCAAGCCAATCCAAGAACAGTGGTAACAACAACAGCAGAAAATAAATATGAATCCATCCCGAACCACCTTTTTATCAGTCTCAGATGCAAGTGTAATCTCTGCCTAGCAATATCCTAGATGCATATCAATGGTTCTGTTCCTTTTTGGGGAAATCTAGCAGTCAGTTCTGTGGCAATTCCCCAAAGGAAGTGTATTTTTGGTTTATGTGCATAAAAGCCATGTGACCTCATTAAAGTGGCAATCTCATGGGTAGGTGTTCCATTTTATCGTTTTTCCCCCTTAGGAAAGAGAAATTCGCACATACACCATTAGGCATCCGTACATAAAGGGTATTTATGATTTAGTTGGTCTGGCAGCTAGTATTTATTTCTCTAACCTGCAGTTACGTGTTTCATGTAAACCAAAAAAATCACAGAATTGATCTCCATGCTACCCAGATGAGATCATAAGACAAGAAACAAACAGCATGCTTAGATGACCCCTCCCTTCTGTGAAAGCTTGAAGCTGGCAGGAATCAAAACAGAACTTGGGTAAAGAAAGGCAGAAGAGACTGTGGTGACTCCAGCCGAGTGGGCAATGCTAGAATGAATCCATTTTTTTTTACAGTATTTGCAACAGTCCATCTTCTCAGTGTAAGAATAGATGTCTTCCACATGGGCTATTGACTCTGAGATTGATGCTTTTCGGAAGTGGTTTTTCCCCTGCATTCCCCACAGCATTGTGGTACAGTTGTCTCCTCGATGGTTGTTGTGGGTTTTCCGGGCTGTATTGCCGTGGTCTTGGCATTGTAGTTCCTGACGTTTCGCCAGCAGCTGTGGCTGGCATCTTCAGAGGTGTAGCACCAAAAGACAGAGATCTCTCCGTGTCACAGTTGTCTCCTCCTTTGCACAGCGGGGAGAACAGGAGAAACCCATGATTTAAAAAAAAGAAGTTTATGAAAAATGAATGACAATGGACATATTAAACACACACAGGTATTTACAGAGAATGCTAAGTAGAATGGCGAGTCAGTCAATGACAAATGTCAGTCCTTGGCAGGTACATCCCCAAGTCCTTCACAGCAAGCACTCAGGTGCATTGGTTGAAGTAACTTTTATTAGAGATCTGTATAGTCCAAGTGATCTATACGAATGCATTGGCAGAAGTAACTATTCAGAAAGGGATAGTGTTAGTTATAGGGAAACCTTTGGGTCCATTAACATTCTGGCGCGAAAACCCCAAAGAGTTACATGGGAACTGATTAGTTTAGGCTAGACAGAGTACAGAATGAAATTATCTCAGTCCCTGAGAAAAGATACATTGCTCGCTGCCTGCAGCTTGCGTCCAAGGACACTTGCCATAGAAGTGAAAGTAAATACCTTCAACAGATAGCAGACAACCCCCACTGGCTCAGTACATTTCATGTTAGCAGTTAACACACTCTCAGATGATCAACACAGTGTACAGAATACAACCTCAGCAAACATTTATGATCAGCCCAAAATGCAAATCACATCAGTGGCAGGTATGTAGGCAGGCAACTCTGAGCAGCTTTTGCCTGGGAGGCCCTAAGGGTCACCGTAAGTCGACTGCAACTTGATGGCACTATTCACACATACCTTACTATTAGAATAACACTGTCTTCATGTAGCCAGTTGAATTCTTTTTAAATTAATTTATTTTAAAAAGATTATAAAAAAGTAAACTTATACACAAGAAATTATAATACACAGGCTACAGAAATATTATATATCGGTTATTATACAACATCGATCCCCAAATTAATTTCTCATTCTAGACAAAAAATATCCATTTTCCAAATTTATCAGATATTTGGCCATGTAACAGACAAGTTAATTTACATAGACGTATACATTCTGCTAGTTTCTCTAATCAATCTTCTTTCTTCAGGATTATATTCTTCTTCCAATTCTGAATGAAAATTAATCTAGCCGATTTTATAGCATTAAGAACAAATTCAGAAACGTCTTTAGAAGAGAATCCTACTATATAAAAGGCAAGCTGTATTGGCAACAACTCACTTTTTATCTTTGTGCAGGCTCATTGCCAACAACTCTGGTCTCAAGGGTGCTGCGAAGTGCCTGCTTGCCGCCGGGAGGGGGCCCACCGAATCAATAGCCGAAGCACTCCTCCCTGTGCCTCCCCTCAGCGCACTCTCTCTCGGGCATCCAGGCTACTGCGAAGTGCCCACTTTCCGCCAGAAGGAAGCCCACTGAATCCGTTTTCTAGAGCCCGCTGTCTTTTTTCACACAATGGGCGTTGTTGCTAGTTCTACATCATTTAACACAAAAACCTTAGGGGATAATGGTAGCTCATTGTTTATACCTTTAGAGATTGCTGTAGCTATCATATTCCAGAAGTCTGATGCTCTTCTACACTCCCACCAAATATGTATAAACTTGGCATTGGTAGCCCTACACACCCAGCAATTCCCATTAACCTCTTGATATGTTTTTGCTAATGTAGCCAATTGAATTTAGTTGCATGGCCAGCTGTGGCTGGTGTAGCAGCTCTACTGGCAGCCTGCTACTGTTGTTCAGCCCCATGCAAGCAGTGCCTTTGAGGGAGGGTCTTCAGAGGTGGCGAGGGAGGTCCTAGGGTTGCCGCGCTGTAGAGACGCACGATCTGAGTAGATAGCCCAGGCTGGTGTAGGTCGAGGTGATATTACTTCCTGAAGAGAAGCTATGCTGGTGTGCACTGCTGTGGGACCATAATGTCTGTTGCTGCCTCATAAAGCTCTCCCGTAAAGATGCAGCATCGCTTCCCCCCTTCTGCAATGGGGCTCAGTGGCTCCAGCTTTTAGCAGAAGGAGGAGGGAAAGGGGGAGTCAGCCCTTAAAAGTAATGCGCTGAAAAGATCCCACTTTAACCTGCAAAGGCAAAGCAGCCCCTTCACACATAGGGTTGCCAGGTACATGTTGGGAAATTCCTGGAGATTTGGGGGGGTGGAGCTTGGGATGGGCGGGGTTTGGGGAGGGGAAGAGTCTCAGCTGGGTACGTCGCATGGGGGCACGTCGCATCACAAGGTTTTCTTGCCAGACTTTTTATGGGGTGGTTTGCCATTGCCTTCCCCAGCCACCTACACTTTACTTCCAGGAAACTGGGTACTCATTTTACCAACCTCGGAAGGATGGAAGGCTGAGTCAACCTTGAGCCGGCTACCTGAACCTGGCTTCCGCCAGGATCGAACTCAGGTCATGAGCAGAACTTGGGCTGCAGTACTGCAGCTCATCACTCTGCGCCATGGGGCTCCACGGGGTGGGTTATAATGCCATATAACCCACCTTCCAAGTCAGCCATTTTCTCCAGGGGAACTGATTTTTGTCACCTGGAGACTAATCGTAATTTCGGGAGATCTCCAGCCACCTCCTGGAGACTGGCAACCCTATTCACACAGCACATTTGTTGCTGTGAGATGAGCACAGGCAAGCTCCATAAAGAGAACTCAGGTTTGCAAGGGAACACTCCGGGCACTCAGCCAACAGATATATGGCATCAAAGAGAAACATTGAAGCAGCAGTGGTTTGGAAGACACGGGGCGGGGGGGGGGACACGGGGGACTGAAGAACTCACCAGAAGGCAAGCCGTGTTTGAAAGGTACAAAAAGCACTGAAGGAAAAATAATTTTTGAAAATGATGCTAAACAGTTTGTTGTTTGCATTGTTCTCCAGTTTTGTAATTCTAGTTGTATTGCATTGTTCGTTGGTTATTTTATTCCGTCTGATTGCACGGCTTTATATCCTGCAATTAACCTTGAGTCTCAACAAGAGAGGTGAACTATAAAGTAAATAAGATAACATTTCTGAGGCTGTATTTCCTTCGTTGTATTGCTGACGCACTAAGCGTGGAGTAGCTTTCATGCCCTTTCAAGCTCCCTTGAATTATTGCTGAAAGTGGTGGAGTCCTTTATAATGGGCGAAGTGTACATCTGAAAAGCATTTTCTGTTTAGCTCAGTGTTTGTTTGATTCATTTAATTACAAGCGTTTCTAAAATACTGTGCACCAGAATACAATCTGTGTTTCAATAATGCAGCATTTTGCCAACTTCAGGAGATGCCCTTCTGTGCAAAGGAGGAGACAACTGTTGGCTAATCAGCTGCTATTTTGTAGTCACCCTAGTTATTGGGCATGAGTATTCACGTCCCTGGGTCTTTATCTTAATTCCCCTCCAGTTTGCCCTTTATCTCTTAGGGTTTGCCAGGCATCCCATCAACCTCATTGTCCCGCCTGCTCTGATGGGCAGTGGGAGAAAAAAAACCTGGTGGTGCGTGTGGCACAACATCACTTCCAGAGAAAACCTGGATGTGACACAACACAGCTCTGGGAATTGCTGGGAACTCTGTTGTTTTACCATAGAGTTTCTGGTGATTCCTAGAGCAACGTGTCACTGTGGATTTCCCTGTAAGTGATGTCATGGAGTGCGTGCCACTATGCACCTCCATGTCCCAGCCCCCCCAAGCTTCCTCCGGTTGCCACGCCTGTTATCACTCCACTTGTTATTGTTTAGATTGTACTTCATGCTGTCCAAGAAAGTTGCCATACACAGGTAAAAGCAGCCATTTTGTTTGTTGTCTTTCTTAAGAGCTGCTATAACATAGTGGTTAAGTGGTTGGGCTGCAAATCAGCACTCCGGTGGTTTGAATCTCACCAGAGTGTGTGTGTGTAGGGGGGGCATTTCCTGGAGTGACCTGCCTTCTTGAGTTTGAAGTTCTGTGCCATAGATATTTTTGGCTTGGCTTAGTTCTCTGAATAGTCTGCTCTGCATGGGTTTTGATTCCTGTGCCATGGATTTGCTCCTGTGGCTGAATTCATCTGGTTTGAGTTACACACTTCCAGTTGTTGCCTTGTGCTTGTTATGCACCAGAATCAGAGTTGTACATGGATGCTTTCTGTTGGCCTAGTGCAATGAGTGGATGCATAGTTTGGTTGCTGGGGACTATTAAACTTTTGTGAACAGGGTGTTTTATATGGGTTCTGACTAGGGTTGCCAGCCTCCAGGTAGTGGCTGGAGGTCTCCCGGAATTACAACTGGTCTCTAGGCCACAGAGATCAATTCCCCTAGAGAAAATGGCTACTTTTGGGGTGGACTCGATGGAATTATGCCATGCCAAGGTCCTTTCCCTCCCCAAACTGCACTTTCTCCAGGTTTCGCCAGGTTTCACCCACAAGATCTCCAGGAATTTCCCAACTTGGAGCTGGCAACCCTAGTTCTGACCCTTTGACACCAGGCTTCATCTTCAGATGCATGGACTGTGTTCTGGATCCTATCAGCCTCTACCTGGCTCCACCAGGTACCAGATATTTTTTTTAATCTTTGGAGCATTAGAGTCTAATCATTGTCATTTGTTTTGTTCTGGCATCTGTAGTATGGAACAGAAGAGATGCGAAGGTGTGAGCTGTAAAACAGCAAATACAATCTTTCCATTATCTTCTACGTCTCTGCGATGGCCTCGGTGGCCTAGATCAGCATTTGCCTTCTGTGTCTTGCTGCTGTTGCCAGTTGCCGCTTCGGATTTGGCCCCGCCAGTTTATTTTGAAGAATCGATGGAAGGAAAGAAATTGGGTTACAGTTGCTAGGTAACCACTCTTCCCTGCCAACTTCAGGCAACCTGGAGGGAGGTTGGAGCCAGGGAGGCAAGGAGATATGGAGAGGGAAAGCTGATCGGACAGGTAGGCAGGGCTTTTTTTTTGGGAAAAGAGGTGGTGGAACTCAGTGGGTTGCCCTCGGAGAAAATGGTCACATGGCCGGGGGCCCCTCCCCCTGATCTCCAGACAGAGGGGAGTTTAGATTGCCCTCCGCATCGGCGTGGAAGGCAATCTAAACTCCCCTCTGTCTGGAGATCAGGGGGCGGGCCCCCCGGCCACGTGACCATTTTCAAGAGGTTCCGGAACTCCGTTCTACCGTGTTCCAGCTGAAAAAAAGCCCTGCAGGTAGGGAAGAGATTCAAGATTTGGGAATTGTGCGGGAAGTTTGCGTGCCTTGAGAAGATTCTAATACCAAACTCCATGGCAACGTGCTCCCAATGGTTTTATTGCAGTTTCCGTTTCTGGTCACAGAAATGGAATTATCTTAAACTATCATGGTATGACCGTTGGTTTAAGAGTACGTCCCGACCAAATGAATAAAAATAGAGTGATGTCGCTGGAATAATTCTGTGCAGTGATTTAATGGGACTTCTGCTGCAATGTAAATGTGACATTTACAAGCAGCTCCTACCAGTTCTCTGATTGTCTATCGCTGAAGTAGTTAGACCATCAAAAATAATTGAAGTTGGGAAAACGATAGCATTTGGATTTTTTCCTCCCCAGGAATACTATAATACAAAGTGTGATAGGGAACAATTCTTGTGAAATGGCTTAATATCGTAAGTTGTATTCCAAAATAACTGGTATAGTGGCCTTGCTTCACTGCACTGGCAGAAGCTATTGAGTAAATAATTGCTGTTCCTTCCCTGAACTGGTAGGAATTTGCTATGAAGTTCTACAACAAGCCATGCAGAACCAGTCCTCAGATGTACAAGCCCTGTTTCCCAGGTATTGTTCCTGCTTTGGGTTAGATGCATTCTGAAATTTCCACATGCTGCTTTTTTTTTTTAAAAAAAATATTGTTATTATTTCATCACACATCTCAGTGTTAAAGGAAACTAAGGAAAGAGCCACTAACATTTGCACGTTGAAATCCTCAGAAATCAAACCCATCAAAATCAGCACTACGTTGTGGCTGTCAGTGCAATCCTACGCAGAGGGATACCCTTCTAAATCCATTAAGGCCAACTCTGTTCGGGATTAAACTGTAACTCTTACAGGTGGAAGAGGCGATCATGTTACCTTAAAAAAAAAAGTAGGTACATAATGTATTGTCGAAGGCTTTCACGGCCGGAGAATGATGGTTGTTGTGGGTTTTCCAGGCTGTATTGCCGTGGTCTTGGCATTGTAGTTCCTGACGTTTCGCCAGCAGCTGTGGCTGGCATCTTCAGAGGTGTAGCACCAAGAGACAGAGATCTCTCAGTGTCACAGTGTGGAAAAGATGTTGGCAGGTCATTTATATCTACTCAGGAGGGGTGGGGTTGAGCTGAGTCATCCTGTAAGAGTTTCCCAGGGTGTGGAATGCTAATGGCGGGAGGCTTCACTGTATCCTT
Source organism: Eublepharis macularius (assembly GCF_028583425.1). Classification (NCBI taxonomy): domain Eukaryota; kingdom Metazoa; phylum Chordata; class Lepidosauria; order Squamata; family Eublepharidae; genus Eublepharis; species Eublepharis macularius. The sequence continues at coordinate 218,042,824 of NC_072791.1, read as the reverse complement.
TTTTTTTTTTTTGTAAAATTTTTATTGGGTTAGAACATTAATATTTTTACATTACATTGCATTCAATTATCCCCTAATTTTTCGTTTCTAACCCCCTCCCTTTCCCCCCCTTTTGTTGACTTCCAACAGCTTTCCCACCCTCTGTCCCTTTTCCCTTACTTCTATTAATTTCCTCTATCTAAAACAAATATATATTCTCCATTATATTAAGCAGTACATCTTTAACTCTTTTACTTACTAAACATCCAAACTATACTTCTTTAGATAAACAATTTATCCCATTTTCCAGTTTTGAATATTTCTGTATGTCATAAACCATAAAAATTTCCCACATTTAAATCAAACAATTTGATTTGTTCTCTCTATATTAATCATTTCTTCTTTTTATAGTATTTCTATATAACTCATCACATAGTCAGTCATTTTAACTCTTCTATACATTCAGTTTGGTGCATATAAGTCTTATCAAGTAAAAAAAAAATATTGTTAATTACTCAATCCTCATGTTTAAACCGTTAATTATTCTCTATCAATATTCTATCAATTAACCTTTACATATCTATATATATCTCAATCAATTAATTAATCTAACTGCTTATAAATTCACATTTCTCTTCCTCCCCCGGTAAAGTCACCCCTCTCTTTTATACTTTTATTGTACTTCAGTAGTTCTCAAACTGCCACAGTTTTCCTCCCACCTCCCACTTCTTCTCCAGATATTGTTTCAGCTTCTCCCAGTCTGTGTTAAACTGCCCTGAGTCCAAATCTCTCAGTTTTCTTGTCATCTTGTCCATTTCAGCCATATACAGCAATTTGTAGATCCAATCTTCAATAGTTGGCACTTCTTGTACTTTCCATTTCTGCGCATACAAAAGTCTAGCTGCTGCAGTCATATAAAATATCAACGTCCTATGGTGGGCTGGGATTCCCTCCATTCCCAAGTTTAGCAGCAGGAGTTCTGGGTTCTTATTTATTTGAAACTCTAAAATTTCACTCATTTCTCTTATTATTTCCCCCCAGAACTGCCTAGCTACCTCACACGACCACCACATATGATAGAGGGAGCCCTCATGCTTTCTACATTTCCAGCATTTATTAGAAGTGTTCAAGTTTCCTAGCGCAATCTTCTTTGGTGTCATGTACCAACGATAGATCATTTTGAAAATGTTCTCTTTAATATTAATACATGTCGTTGTCTTCATTGTAGTTTTCCACAAGTATTCCCATGCCTCCATTGTTATTTCTTTATTAAAATTTATAGCCCATTTCACCATTTGTGTTTTAACTGTCTCATCCTCGGTATACCATTTCAACAGTACTTGGTATACCTTGGATATTCTTTTCTTGTCCTCTTTAAAAAGGGTCTGCTCTAGTTCCGAATTCTCTGTTCGTATACCTCCCTTTACAGAGTCCGAGTTATACAAATCTCTGATCTGTCTATACTGGAACCAATCGTAGTTCGGTGATAGTTCCTCTTGCGTCTTTATTCTAAGTTTAGACACTTCAGTTTTAGTTATTTCTTTGTACGTTAAACATTGTTGTTCATTATCAACAGCTCTCGGATCTATCACCTCGTATGGAACCACCCACAAAGGGGTTCCTTCTTGTAGGTAAATTCTGTACTTCTTCCAGATTGTATATAAACTTCTCCTTACAAAATGATGCAGGAACATCGAGTTGACCTTTACTTTGTCATGCCATAGGTATGCGTGCCATCCAAAAAATTTTTTATATCCCTCTAGGGCTAATAGTTTCTTATTCTTTAATGTCATCCACTCTTTTAACCAAACTAGGCAGATTGCATCATGGTAAAGTCTCAGGTTGGGCAGTTGCATTCCGCCTCTTTCCTTTGCATCTTGTAGAACTTTTACTTTCACTCGAGGCTTCTTGCCTGCCCAAACAAAATCTGATATTTTCCTCTGCCATTTTTCAAATTGTTTAGAGTCTCTGATGATTGGTATTGTCTGTAGCAAAAACATTACTCTTGGTAACACATTCATCTTAACTGCTGCAATCCTGCCCAACCATGACAAATTCAGTCTATTCCATTTGATCAAGTCTCTCTCTATCTGAGTCCATAATTTTTCATAATTATTCTTGAACAAATCTATATTTTTTGCAGTCAGCTCAACTCCCAAATATTTCACCTTACTAGTTACTTCACAGTCCGTTGTTTCCATTAACAATTGTTGTTTCTGCTTAGTCATATTTTTGCATAATATCTTTGACTTCTTTTTGTTAATGAAGAAACCTGCCAAATCACCAAACTCCTTGATCTTGTCTATCACTTTTGGCATGTTCTCCAATGGATCTTCTACAATTAACATTATGTCATCTGCAAATGCTCTAACCTTGTATGAATAGTCCTTTATTTTTATTCCTCGTATTTCCTCGTCTTGTCGTATTTGTATCATCAGAATCTCCAATACTAAAATGAACAACAATGGAGATAACGGGCAACCTTGTCTTGTTCCTTTACTAATCGTCAATTTCTTGGTCAGTTCATCATTCACTACAATTGCTGCAGTCTGGTCTCTATAAATTTCTTTAATTGCTCTGATGAATCTTTCTCCCAATTGTAGCTTTTCCATAGTGGCAAACAAAAAATCCCAGTTTAAATTGTCAAACGCTTTTTCAGCGTCTACAAAGAAGAAACCAACCTCTTTGTCACAACGCTTATCATAATATTCAATAGCATTGATCACTGTCCTTAAATTGTCTCTTATTTGTCTGTCTGGCAAAAAGCCTGCTTGTTCCTCCTCTATGACTTCCGAGAGCCACCCCTTCAGTCTCTCCGCCAATATCTTCGTAAAAATTTTATAATCATTGTTAAGTAGTGATATAGGTCTGTAATTTTTCACGTTAGTCAAATCTTGGCCCTCTTTTGGGATCAATGATATATTCGCTTCGCTCCAAGTGTCTGGAATTCTTTGATCCCTAAAAACTCCGTTCATCACCTCTTTTAGGAATGGTGCCAGTTCGTTGGCCATTGTCTTATAAAATTTAGCCGTAAGTCCATCTGGCCCTGGCGCCTTTCCTAGATTTGCAGATTGTATTGCCTTACTTATTTCCTCATCAGTTACTTCACTATTCAACTTATTTCTCCAAGCTTCCGAGATCTCTGGAAGTTTGGTTTTCTCCAAATATGATGCTATTGATTCTTTGGTTACTTCTTTTTTATTATACAGCTTAGCATAAAATTTATAAAAGGCTCTACTAATGGTAGTCTGCTCCAGGTACGTTTTATTTTCTTCACAGATTTTATTTATTATTTTCTTTTCCCTTTTCTTCTTCAATTGCCATGCCAAATATTTCCCAGGTTTATTAGCACCCTCAAAAGCTTTTTGATTCAGTCTTTTAAGGTTCCACTCCAATTCTTTATTACTCATTGCTGTTAACTGTTCTTGAAGAATTTTAATTTCCTGATGTATTTTCTTTTTCCCTGGTCTCTTTTTTAACTGTATTTCTTTGGCCTTTATTTTCTCCTCAATCTCTTGTCTTTTCTCCTCTTTCTTTTTCCTTGCTCTGCCATTTAAGTCCATTAGTATGCCCCTTACAACCGCCTTGTACGCGTCCCAAACTTTACTGGTTGGTACTTCTTTATTCACGTTATATTGTATAAAAAACTTTGTCTCTCTTCTCAATATTTCCATATTTTCACTTTCCTGTAGCAAGTCCTCATTTATTCTCCAGGCTTTCCTTTTTCTCCTTTTTCCAAATTTCCACATAATTGGATTGTGATCTGAGCCTACCATCGGCATTATTTCTACCTCCTTAGTCCATAACGCTAAGTCCTTTGAGGCCCAGATCATATCAATTCTTGATAATGTAAGATGCCTTGCAGAATAAAAAGTAAACTGTTTGGTTTTAGGATATTCTCTCCTCCATACATCTTCGAGAGTCTCTTGTTGAATCAACTCAAAAAAAAGCTTTGGCAATAGTCCTCTTTTCTTTTGTGCTGTTGTAGTCTTTTTGTCTAGTTCCAAATCTGTCACTCCATTGAAGTCTCCAGCAAGAATTATCTGGTCATATACAAGATCGTCTAAATGCTTCCTTAAATCCTCAAAGAAGCTTTCCTTTGCACCGTTAGGTGCATAAAGTCCGACTACCAACACTCTCTTTAAATTCCAATTACATTCCACCGCTACAAATCTAGCTTCCACATCTCTCATAACAAATTTTGGCTGCAGCTCCTCTTTTATGTACAACACCACTCCTCTTTTTTTCTTGTTAGAGGCCGCTACAAATTCTTTGCCCAATTTTCCAGATTTTAAATATTTTACATCCTGTTTTCTAATATGGGTCTCCTGCAAACAAACAATATCACATTTTTGTTTTAGTAGCCAATGAAAAATATTTTTCCTCTTATTCGGTGAGTTTAGTCCATTTACATTCCAAGATAATACATTACACTCCATATTCATGGTTTTGTTGGTAAGTCTTTTTCATTGTCCTTGATAAATCTCTCCATCTCCCGCTCAGATCTGATGCGTTTTTTTGCCCCTCCAAACTCAAAGGACACTCCTTCCGGTAACTCCCATCTGTATCTGATATTCATGTCCTTCAAAGTTTGAATTAGCACTCTATATTTTTTCCTGTCCAGTAACACTGATCTGGGCAGTTCCTTCATTATGATAATCGTCTTGCCATCAATCTCCAATGGATCTTGAAATTGTTTTGTCACAATCCTCTCTTTCATGTTTCTAGTTGTAAACTGCACAATCACATCCCTTGGTAGTTTCCTCTGGGTTGCAATTCTCGAGTTCACACGGTACGCCACATCTAGGATAGCCACAATTTCCTCCTCCTCCTTCCCCAGGTAATCAGCCAACACCTCAGTCATCTGTTCTTGCGCTGACTTCCCTTCCACTTCTGGCAGACCACGAAAACGAAGCTGCTTCTCCATGTGTTTAGTTTCTGCAACTGACATCCTCCCCTTCACCAGTCTCATCTCTGTTTGTTGCGTTTCTATTAAATTCTCCATCGCGTCTTCTACTGTTTTAACTCTCTGCTGCGTTCCTTGTAATTCACTACTAATCGTTTCCACGCCTTTTTTCACTTCTGACAGCTCCGACTTTACTGTCTGTGTAACTTCTTTGACCTCTTTAATAAGCTCCAATTTCGTGTCCTTAAGTTCTTTCATCATGTCTATAAGCTTTTTGTCCAAATTTTCTATTGCCGATTGCCACTCTTTTTTCGACATCGTGGGGCTTGCTTTAGCTCGCTCCCACGAATCTGCTCTCTTCCTTAGCTCCGTGGCGTATGTTTAAACGTTTTCCTTTCCGGTTTGGGATTCATGGAGGTCTAACGCAGCTCCATTTGCGGAGCTGACCGGACTGCCGTTTTAACCGGCCGGAGGGGTGAAAATAACCCGCGGCCGACTGCTCTCAGGCGGGGAGCAGGCAAAGAACGCTCAAGACCCTAGGGTGAGCTAGATCTCGGATGAGGGGGGGCTCTACTCAAGGAGTCTCCCCCCCAATCCTTGAGGTCCCACCTTGCGACGGGTCGGCTATAATCTCTGCGGCAGTTCTGGGGCCAATTCGGCTGGCATAAGACCTACATACCCAAGCTTCGATCGGGGAGGGAAGTCGAGAGGAGAATTTAAGATCGAAACAGCGATTACAACCCGAGAAAGTTGAAGAGAAGGTAAAGATCGCTATCTCTTGAAACGGGACAGATTGATAAAAACAGAGAGGAAAGAAAGTAGATTTTTAAACTGCAACAGACTAGTGAAAAGGAGGTGAAGACTCGGCAGGAGTTGTATTTTAAAAGAGACTAAATTTAAAGAAGTTATTGCAAAAATCGGACTATTGTTTTGAATACCTGTGGTTTTGGAGCTGTGGGAAAAAGACACCATCGCGAGACCTGCTGTGGGAAGACGGGAGACAGGAAGTGCGTAACAACAATAGAGTGGCTGGAGGGAAGCGGCCCTTGCCGACGGACAGGAAGTAGGGGATCGCCATTTTTGAAAAGGGAAGGGTCGCGGCTTCAGCGGAAGAGGAAGTAGGCCATCTTGGATTACAATAACATAGAGAAACCATAGAGAAAAGACGCCCGACATTTTGGATACAAAAAATTAATTTTGGCAAAGATTGGGACATTTGAAAAAAAGGGAGGCTTCACTGTATCCTGAGGAGGTTCTTTTGCGTATGGATTGGTGCTTGATGTGCTAATCTTTTCTGCAGGGCTATTGTCGGGTGTAGAGTGTTTTGTTAGCCTGGTGTTTTTCAGAACTGGAAACCATGCTCTGTTCATTCTTAAGGTTTCTTCTTTCCTGTTGAAGTTTTGCTTATGCTTGTGAATTTCAATGGCTTCCCTGTGCAGTCTGACAAAGTAGTTGGAAGTGTTGTCCAGTATTTTGGTGTCCTGGAATAAGATACTGTGCCCTGTTTGAGTTAGGCTATGTTCAGCCACTGCTGATTTTTCAGGTTGTCCAAGTCTGCAGTGACTTTCATTTTCTTTTATTCTTGTCTGGATGCTACGCTTAGTGGTCCTGATGTACACTTGTCCACAGCTGCAGGGTATACGGTATACTCCTGCAGAGGTGAGGGGGTCTCTACTGTCTTTTGCTGATCGTAGCATCTGTTGTATTTTTTGGGTGGGTCTGAATACTGCTTGAAGGTTATGCTTTTTCATAAGCTTTCCCATCTGATCAGTAATTCCTTTGATGTATGGCAAAAACACTTTTCCTGTAGGAGACTGTTTTTCCTTGGTTGTTTGATTCATCCTGGGTTTGATTGCTCTTCGGATTTCATTTCTGGAGTAGCCATTTGCCTGAAGTGCGTGGTTTAGATGATTAATTTAATTGCTGTGGCAATTGCCAGCCCTGTGCTGACAAATGGTGGTAGATTTGGGGGGGGGATGTTGCCTGGAGAGGGTGGAGTTTCAAGGGGATGTAACATCGCTTCCAGGTAATGCTCTAGGAGTTCCCCCCGTCTCTATGTTCTTTACCATAGAGATTGGGGATAATTCCCAAAGTGTCATTATTGACGCCATTGCCTAGTTTTTCTCCTGCTCCTCAAATTATTGAGAGTGGGGGACTGAGAGCAAGTGGGTGGGAGATTGCATGCTGCCACCAGGCAAATGGTGAGCCTACTTGGGAGAGGCTTCGTAAAGTCAATTTTGTAATGAGGGACCTGCGCAATGTCTGATTTCACGCTCTTAGAATCAGCGTAAGTGGTTATGTCCTTTAGTGAAATCAAGAGGGTTTGATTCTCTTAAAGGTGCAGGATTGTTAATAATGGTTGAAGTTCTGATATTGAGTTTCTGTAATTTCCCTGAACTACAAGATGACTATTCTAACGAGCTAATTAGCGTGTTCAGAAAGTTGAAGATCACTCCTTAAAAGGACAGAGAGCACATGACCGTTGTGATTTGTTCACTTCAAAGGGACATGGAATAGATAAAAGGCAATTTTTGTCTGTTGCTTTTTGGCTGGCTTTACTTGAACTGTTGTTTGGAAGAAACTTGACTTGGAATGAGTTGTGTTTATCTTCGTATTTGGACCAACTTGCTTGATTCTTAAATGTGTAGTTGATTTTTAAATACTTGTTCTATGGGAGTGGGGTGGGAAGTCCTCACGTGCATGCAATTTAATCTTAAAAGTGTAGCCACTTTGTGGGATTTCCATACGAGAAAATGATGGTAGATGTTGAAAACTTGTAAGATTTTGTCTGTCTAAAGCAATAGTTTAAACAGTGTGTACAGATTGGCTTCAGAAAAAGGCTTTATTGTAGATAAGTACAAAAAATGTACCTGTACCTGGTCCAGAATGCGGCGGCGCAGGTCCTGACTGGTATATCCTACCAGTCACATATCACACCTGTCCTGCACCAGCTGCACTGACTTCCGGTTGAATTCTGAATCAGGTTCAAGGTGTTGGTTCTTACCTTTAAAGCCCTGAGCGGGTTGGGATCGCCTCTCCCTGTATGTTCCCCGGAGACCGCTTCGATCAGCAGATAAATGTTTACTGGTGGTCCCCAGCCCTAAGGAAGCCTGCCTTGCTTCAACCAGGGTCAGGGCCTTTTCAGTCCTGGCCCCAGCCTGATGGAACACTCTGTCAATGGAGACCTGGGCCCAGCGGGACATATTATCGTTCCGCCGGGCCTGTAAGAGAGCTGTTCCACCAGGCATTCTGTGGTTGAAGGGGGCGGTGCCATGTCGGCCTCCCACCTTTGGGATGGGGGGTGGGTTCTCCCCACCATTGCACTTTAATGTACTTGGTTAATTTATTTTATTATTGCTTGTTGTATGTTGATTTTAGAATTATTGTTTTCTTATTATTATTGATCTTAACTGTTGTTCACCGCCCAGAGCCCCTGAGGATGGGCAGTTTATAAATCGAAATAAATAAATAAATAAATAAATAAATAAAATAAAAATATGCTTCAGTGTTGCAGAACAACTAAAAAGTGCGTGTGACAAGCGACTCACCTGGAAGGAATAATTGCTTGCATGGAGTGGTTTTATAGAACAGGTGTTGATCCACAGACTTATAACTTCAACCGTTAAACCATGCTATTCTTGCCTGGTGTTTTTATTTATGTATTTATTTTTGCCAGAGGGTCCGTTGGTGGTGTTTGGCAAACTTTATTTATTGAATCCGTCTGACTTTAAAATAGTTTAGCATTTTGGCCAACAGAGGAAGATACCTGCATGCAGATCCTATTTCAATCTGCCTATCAGATGAGAACATAGTTGAAGGCTGACCTCTGGATCCTTCCTCCATCTGAGGAGGTCGATACATGCCAGGAAAAGGGCCTTCTCTGGAATGGAACCTTGTTTTAGAAACTCCCTTCCCATCTTTGTGTCACTTTGACCTTAATGATGTAAAATCAGTATTTTTATCCCAGACACTGGACAAAATCTAGCTGGAATCTGCTGCTGTCTTTGTGGTTCTTTGCTTAATATTTATATTTTTGTGGTGGTTTTACTTTGCTGTAGGCTATCTTGGTATGTAGGGGAGAAATGTTGCAATTACGTAAATAGATCAAAATGGGTAGCCGTGTTATTCTGTCTGTAGCAGTAGAAAAGAGCAAGAGTCCAGTAACACCTATAAGACTAACAAAATTTGTGGTATCTGAAGAAGTGAGCTATGACTCATGAAAGCTCATACCCTATCACAAATTTTGTTAGTCTTATAGGTGCTACTGGACTCTTGTTCTTTTCTACGGAAATATGTAAATTTCCGCGGCGTGGAGGGCAATCTAAATGCTCCTCTGTCTGGAGATCAGGAGGCAGGGCCACCGGCCATGTGACCATTTTCGACGAGGGCAGTTTAAACTTTTAAAAACTCCCCCCTTCTTCCAGCTGACCCAAAGTGATGTCATTGTGCGGTCTTGAGTTCCACCACTGAGGGCCAAGCTACACATGACGAATGACACTTGAACGGCAAGTGTATTTCTCCCTGTTCACTTGCCCTCTACTCAATCCACTTGCCGTTCAAGTGTCATTCGTCATGTGTAGCTTGGCCCTGTGTTCCACTACCTCTTTTCCTAGAAAAAAAGCCCTGTATGAGATTATTTACTCGGAGCTCTCTCAGCCCCACTCACCTCACAGAATGATTGTCATGAGGATAATAGTAACGTCAGGAACTACAATGCCAAGACCACGGCTATACACAGCCCGGAAAATCCACAACACCCAATAGTAACACACTTTGTAAACCGCTCTGAGTGGGCATTAAGTTGTCCTGAAGGACGATATATAAATCAAATGCTATTATTATTATTAATTTACCCAGGACCAAATGCGTGCAACTCACGTTTGCACTTAAAGCACCACAAAATTCTCAGGACTGCTGATCATTCACAACTACTCCCTGGTCTTAGGTTTATTGTATAAATGGCCTTTCAGTTACCACTTTTTCTGTGGCAGCCGCATCAACGGGCTTGCTCAGCGAAGTGAGGACTGTACCACCTCTTTTAGAGTTCAGGAAAATGTGCAAAGCAGACAGTTCTGTTGACAATTGTTTTATGTGAGGACCTTTTTTGAGGTGTGTTTTTAAAAGTGTTTCTGGTTTGAGTGTTGTATGTTTATTTTATGTGTGATTTTTTTTTTTAGGAAAACAGCAATAAAAATATCTTAAACTTTGAATTTCAGTCTCTCTGAGATTGGTGTGCCTTAAAGTTTCTGGCGTCTCATTTCTTGTAACCGACAAGGAATTTAAATTTGGCAAGGACAACACCCAGATTCTAGGGAGGTTGCAAGTATAAAATGCTTTAAAAATAGAAGGTTCTGTTTCTCCTATTTAGTGATATGTTTGAAAGCAACCTGTGCTAAAAGGCTGGAGGAAAATAAAATGAAATTCAGAATCCCTCCTCACTTTCCGAATCTCTTTATTCTAAGAAGTTTTTATTAAGTTTGAGGGGCGGCCTTCGTACCTTTTGGGGGCTAACCATTCCTCAAGAATTGGGTCATAGAAGTACTGCAGTGTATTTTTCCAGCCTTGGCATCTGTTGCAATCACGAACGTCTCTAAAATATGCAAATAATCAGCAGTGGCCGCTGGCCCGGGAGACATTTCCAATACATTTTCTGGATGTTCCCTCCTCCCTTCTATGTCTGTGCAGTAGGTTTGCCAGATAGACATAAAAAACAGTCCGGCTTCTTTTACTTCAAACAAGCTTTTTGCTTTAAATTACGTTGTCACTTACTAAACTTCCTGTAGTTCTCTTGGCAGGCTGAACGGTCTTTCTTGGGCTCTGTGCGCAGACATTACTGTGTACGCTTTTTTTTTTTCCTTTTTAGTCTCACAGTGACTCGGAGGAAAAGTACAGAGCTGAGCTTCCTGTGGTTAATACAAACTATTATTGGCATAGAGCACTCTTTCCTGACCTCATTAATCAGGGAAAGAGGGGAAAAAAAGAAAAGCATACAGCAACACAAACATGGTACTAAACCGGGCCTGAGAATTAGATGCCCTTAATTAGTTGGAAAGGTGCTGTGCGGGCTCTTGGATCGTATTGCCAGAGAGGCAATTTGTAGCGCTGTTAACATGCTTAATGGGTAATTTTCCTCCCTTTCTTTCAAAGCAATTTTCTCTCCCCTCCTTCCTTTAGGAGGTTATTCTTTTACAGAGTACGAACGATAACATCGGTTAGCTTCAAGAGGAATTTTGTCCTGATTGGAACGTTAGGACAGGCATATGGCTTCTGAAGGCTTCCAAAGAGCTGTATCCTCTAGGGTTGCTTTTTCCAGCTTGAGAAATTCTTGGGGAGAGCAGCATTTAGAGAAGGAGATGATGCCATAGAATCCGCCCCCTCCCCAACTGGGACCGCCTCTCCCCGTATGTGCCCCGGAGAGCGCTTCAATCAGCTGGAAAACATCTGTTGGTGGTCCCTAGCCCCAGGGAGGCTCGGTTGGCCTCAACCAGGGCCAGGGCCTTTTCGGTCCTGGCCCCAACCTGGTGGAACTCTCTGTCTGAGGACACCCGAGCCCGTCAGGATCTTCTGTCATTTCGGCGGGCCTGTAAGACGGAGATGTTCCACCAGGCGTATGGTTGAGGCCAGCATGAGATCCTCACTGAACCTCCCACCAGCCTCCCACTAAGTGAGGGGTTCTACAGTGTCCACTGGCCGGCTGCCCAACATATGGGTGCAGCACGGGGCTATGTAGTAGTGCCCATTCGTTTGCTGACCCACGTATGGGTTGCAGTACATTATCTGTCCACTTCCCTCCCCCTGTGTGTTGATGGGCAGGAATCTGGAATTGACCCCATCTTGGGACAGTTATCTGTTTGTTGATTTTATAATGACCTGTTGTTTTATGAATTGTTTTAATATTTGTATTATATTTTTATAACTGCTGTACCTTGCCCTGAGTCCGCTTGTGGGAAGGGCGAGTTAGAAATGTGATAAATAATAATAATAACAACTGCCATTTTCTCCAGGGGAACAGATTTATGTAATCATGAGGCAGTTGTAATTAGGTTTGCCAGCTCCGGGTTGATAAATTCCCTAGTTGTGATACCACGAGAACTCCAGCTTGGCTATAGCACCATCCTTGAATATTGGGGAGGGGGCTTCCATGTTCCTGTGTCAAAATCTCCTAGAGGACCTCTCTAGATGTGACAGATCTGTGCACGGCTCGCATTTTTTTAAGAGGCTGTATCAGCCAGGTAAGAATTGGGACCGTAGGGTTGCCAGCTCCAGGTTGGGAAATTCCTGGAAATTTAGGGGGATGGAGTTTGGAGTGGATGGGGTTTGAGAGAGGAGGGGTCTCAGCAGAGTATAATGCCATAGAGTTGACCCTCCAAAGCAACCATTTTCTCCAGGGGTATTCTTCTCTGACGGCTGGAAATCAGTTGTAAATCTGGGAGATCTCCAGCCACCACCTGGAGGCTGGCAACCATAACTGGGAGGGGGGAAGAGGAACGTTTTTTTTTAACCTATTATGATGGGATTTCCATGAGCCCCTTTTCCTATACCTGCTCTTTGCCCTGTGAGAGGAAACCCACAGGAACTGTTAAAAGACTTTATAGGGATCATAAACGTCTGTTTTTCATACTGGGGCAGAGAGAATCCATGGGGTTTATGTAAGGTTTTCCGACTCTGGGTTGGGAAATTCCTGGAGATTTTGGGGTGGAGACACGGAAAGGTGGGTTTGGAGAGGGAGGGACCTCTGTGGGATATAATGCCATAGGATCCAACATTGAAATCAGGCATTTTATCCAGGGCAACTGACCTCCATCAGTTATAATTCCTGGAGTTCTCTGGGCCTCACCTGGAGATTGACATCCCTAGGTATATGTCATTGTTTGAGAGAATGTTTGGGGAGGGGGGCTTGAGAATTAAATCTCCCTCCTGTTGAGCTGCTGTCCTGATCCAAATCATCCTGGCCATGGGTATTTACTCTTAAGAAAAAGCAGGAGAATTGTTGAGGGATGCCAATGCTGCGTCTGGTTCAGCCTTGACATGTACGCTTTTCATGAATTAATGAAGTGCCGGTAGGTAGTTTTGCTCTTTTCCCACCTTTCTACCAAAAAAACTCCGAGCAGGTATGTGTCAACCCATTGGAAATGGCAGCAGCACAATAGAATTACGAAGCACAAAGCAGGGCTCAGTTTATCCATACAGCCAAACCTCTTGCAAAGACCTTAAGTAAACTGTTGTACTCAAAACCTTAAAACATAAAAAGGGATTTAGTTTCTGAGGAATGCTAGAATGATGGTAGAGGAAATCTCCTTTGGGTGAGTTTTGTTAGGGCCAAGCTACAAGTGATGCCTGACACAGGTTGGACACTTGTCAGCTTCCCTCAAGTTTTAATGGGAATTGTAGGCATCCTGGTCTTGCAGCTTGGCTCTCCGACTGCTGTCCAATGGACTTTTCAACTGTCACTTGTCCAACATTCTGCCAAGCTGCCTACATTTCCCGCCAAAACTTGAGAGAAGCTGACAGGTGTCCAACCTGTGTCAGGCGTCACTTGTAGTTTGGCCCTACAATTGGTGCTACAAGAGCGCTCCCCCCCGTATGGTGATTTCAAGCTACCAAGCCCTCAGGGACATTGTGCAGTGATTCAGGCCTGTGAAAGGACTTACATGCTACCTCAGCAGAACACGTTTTGCATCACCTGTCATGCTAAAATTGAAGCAAGTGTGAGATTCTTTCTGGTTTTTCTGTATGCTGCCAAGTCTTTCTCACTTTCTTTTCAAAACAGAAATGGCAAGAGCAGATGTGTGGCATGTTTAGAACCGGGATTTGTAGTGTCTTTTTACTACAGAATGGGCTTCATAGTTTGTACAATCTCGTAAGCTTTTTTTTTTAACTACACCAGACATTTCTGCTTGAAAGGGTTTTGTTTTGGAATTGTGGCATTTGCAATTACCAGACTTGTCCTTCACAGGGAAATGTGTACCCAGCAGGGCTGGCAGTCATCCAGCTTTAAATATGGCTCGAATATGCTCTGTGTTCAGTTGTCTAAACTGTTGCCCTGAGACGCACAAAGCATATTCGCCGTTTAAGGATGGGGCGATCTTCTCTCTGTCTGTCTTAATTCTTGCAACTGTGATGGGTGGACGTGAAGAAGGTCCTGTGTGGCTTCAGGCACGATCTGTAGTTAGACTCTCAGGAAACGCATATCAGAGGAAAGGGTAGTAATAAGACTTGTGGAACAATCAGGTCTTGGGAAACCTTGAAATGAGTGCCTGACTGCAATACAAAAAGCTCTGATGTGAAATACAAAAGTCCTATTTGTCCGTCTTGTTTTGGGATGATGCTCAAGTATATCTCTCTTGATAATGTGCTTTCAGTAATGTGTTAGCGGCTCTACTACCTGTCAATTTATTCTGAAAAAATTGGCAGATTACCTTTTTGATTCCCCATGGTTTCAAGTTAAAATGTTTCCAAGCTCATCCGGAATGTCTCTTTCTTGGTGAAAGGAAACTGCTTCTTTTTTTCAAATAAACAGGCCTAAGGAAATAATCTCTGTGTCATCTGCACCAATATTTGAACAACCACTGTTCCTAGGAAGGCAGGGAAGATGACATTCTAGGCAAATTAGTGAAATTCAGATTGGTTAGCAAGTCTGTATTGTTTTCGATCATTACGGTTAGATGAAGAACCACTTTCTTTCATTGGAGCACCGCCATTGAACTCTTTAAGATCCCTAGGATACCGCTGTGAAAAAGATGGCAGCCAGGAACGGGGCCTTTTAAGTGGTGGCACCACTGTTCTCCAATGCCCTACACAGGGAACCTCACCAGGCATGCTGTCTCATATTTTACAGAATGCTGCTAAAGACCTTCCCCATCAGCAGGGCCTTTGAGGAATAATCCTCGTTTGCTTGGTTTATGGTAAATTTTGGAGTCCACAGTGGGGTTTGTAGCTTATTTATTTATTTAAAACATTTCTATGCTGCCTTTCCACTCAAATAGGATCCCTAAGGTGATACAGCATATAAACATACATAACACAGCCAGGGAGGAGGATGAATAACGGTTAGTGGAGGAACCCCAACAAAATATAAAAGTCTTAACCCACTAGTTGAAGATAATGATGGAGACAGACAAATCTCCCTGGGAAGGGAGACGGGGCCATATTAACCCATGGCGTTCAGGTATTTTGGACCCCCTCTGGCACTTCAGTCTTTCACCCCACTACAGCTGACAGCATGACTCTGTTATGGTACATACTTAGGGTTGCCAGCCTCCAGGTAGTAGCTGGAGATCTCCCGGAATTACAACTGGTCTCCAGGCCACAGAGATCAGTTCACCTGGAGAAAATGGCTACTTTGGGGGGTGGACTCTATAGAATTATGCCAAGCCAAGGTCCTTTCCCTCCTCAAACCCCACTTTCTCCAGGTTTCCCCAGGTTTCATGCCCCAGATCTCCAGGAATTTTCCAACTTGGAGCTGGCAACCCTATACGTACTAGAACACAGTACATAGCCCTATATCCATTTTGAGGCTTTCCTAAAGAATTCTATTCACAATTTAAAAAATATTTTTATTGCGTGAGTAGAACTCTTCAGGAAAGCATATTTTGGGGGTATAATTGTTAAATACTGTAATATTTTGAAGTGAATAAAATTTTTATTATTTATTAAAAATATATAATTTATGGATAATTTTTTAAATGTAAGAGACAATTTGTTTCACTTCAGTAAGGAAGCAGTTAATTATCTTATTAATAAAGGCTATATAAGATAATTAATTAGTTGTCATTTATGTGGGGGTGTGCCTCGGCAAAAAAAATTGACGGGCCCCTAGGCTTCGGCCTAGTCAGCCTTATGAATTATATGGCCCTGGAGGGAGATATCATTGGTTCCTTTAAATGTCTATTTTAACTAAGGTTGTTTTATTTGATATTATGTTGATGTTTTTATTTAACTGCATCGACAATTTAGTTGGTTTCAGGACAGGGAATAAATTTATTGAATACAGTATAATGGAAGAGCGGTGATATGTAAGTTTCATACATGAATAAATAGTCATAATTGTTCTTCTAGCTTTAGTTAATGGGTCTTCCTTCTTTCTGTTATGATCAAGCGCGCACAGATACGTTGTTAAAAGTAGCCAATTTGGAATGTGAAAAATGTGATAAAAAATTACTGATCGATTCCAAGTGGAGAAACGTATAGAGAACTGGGGCGATTCTGTACTTGACAGGAATGCTTAGTTTCTATATCATTTCCCTACTGTATAAGCTTGATTTGTTACTGTCTGGTGTTTCTCTTTATTCCCCAAATTCGCTAATGTTACTAGATAATTATATTTCTTCTTTTTCTTTCTCATTCTTTGTTCCTCCGCTCAGACAAACAGAAATCCCATTTCCTGCAAATGGGCTTCTTATCAGAAAGAAAAGTATATGAAGAATGTGGGCTTTGCTATTCTTTGAACGAGGACATACAGCAGCCGCATCATTTGTTCTTTTAGCCTTAATGAACATGAATGTGGTTTGGTGATTCTTTTAGTGAATTATTATGCAGGCCGTAAAGGGAAGAAATATGTTCAAGAACAACTAAAGAGCTTGGGAAGGGAATGTTCTGTGTTGCACTGTACATGTAATCTGGGAAAATGGGGCAAGGATGACCTAAAGGTAAATACTTTAATACCTGTAGGGATCCCAGACCCCCAGTGGGGGCGGGGGATCCCTTGCCTCTGCTCCCCACACCCCGCCTCCTCTTACCTGAGCCGTGGGGGGGGCGCACACCTTCCTTGCCCACTCCCCTGTGGCATGGCATGCTCCCGTGTGCTGGAGCCGCCAGGATCGGGCCCGTTTTGGCTCGGATCGGGGCCACTGTGGAGTGTGGGCGTGCTCCTGCACTCTGCAGCGCTCAAAACGAGCCTGATCCACGGCAAACCAGGCCCATTTTCAGTAGCTGCTCCTGCGCTCTGCAGCGCCCCAAAATGGGCCCGTTTTGGCATGGATCGAGCCTGTTTTGAGGTGATGCAGAGCGCAGGAACGCTCCTGTGCTCCGCAGCACCTCAAAAATGGGCCCGGTCCACGGCAGAACGGGCCATTTCCAGCACTGTTGAGCGCAGGAGCTCTCCGCAGCACCCAAAAACGGGCCTGCCCAGGTGCCGCGCGATGACGTCACTCCTGAAGTGACATCATTGTGCCTGTGGGGGCGCGCGCACGTGCGCTCTGTGTGCACTCACCCCCCTCTCCCCCAAAGATAAGTGCCAGGCCCCTGTCCCCCCCTGGGAGGTTGTGGGGGCCTGGCAACCCTACATACCTAGTGTAACCACTGCTAATAAATTGCAACAGGAGGAGTATTTAATATAGCATCAAAAATTGTGTAGAATGTTTCAATTCTGTTTATTTTGTTTATTTTATTTATTTATTATTAAATTTATAGTCCGCTCTCCCCACAGGCAGGCTCAGAGCGGATCACATCAATTGAAAAACATAAAAATAAAACAGATGAAACTGGTAGCATAAAAGAGCAGATACAGTTCACAAATCCACCCTCAGCAGTGCCGTATGGATGGACTTCAGATGATATCTGAAGCTGGATCTTTGGTGCAATTCATGTTCAGTATAATAAAATATTTATTTCCGTGTGAAGGAGATTCTTCTAAGGAGGAATGGACGCTTGTTGAAGTATTTAGAGAGGTGCCACATTGCTTCTCCCCAGTGTGTCTCTGGATGCTGGACAGCTTTTTTCACTATGGCTGAAAGCCTCATTTCCCTAGTTTCCAAGTACTGGTGAGATCAATAGGGGGAGGACAGGAGGCAGTCAAACATTCTGCTATCATTATTTTATCCTGTTCTAGTTAAGAATCTCCTTCCTACAGAACTACCGAACGGTGCGGAATTTTGCGGCCTCCTTCGTTTGACTCACAAAAAGTCCCGTTCCGCTTTCATCTTTTGCTTGTGCAGGCAGAGCTATTTTCTGTCACCTCACAATGCATTTTTAAACTATTTTTGCAGTTCCCCAGGGGTGGCCTGTACATTGTCCTAAAAAGAAACAAATCAGTGGTGAACAACACCAGCCACTGAAATGAGCCAAATAAAGAAAGCTTGCAATGATGCCTGAGGACAAAGAATAAGGGTATGTTCGGACATTCCTATGTGCAGCGCTTGCGCTGAATTCTAATAAAATTTGTATAATTAAATGTTTGCAGAGACAGGATACAATTTTGGCTGATGGGTACAATAAAATATAAATGTAATAACTATCTGCAATTTTACACATCTGGCCAGTGAAATGGCATTCTGGAAAGTAACTAATATCAGGATAAAGAATACCAATACATTTCAGAACCTGACAAAAAAATCTCCCCCCCAGCTGTTTGCCACAACCTCTGATTCTGTCACTGCTCATTACTGATCCTGCTGTTACTCTTTTAATAAGATATATTCAAGGGAGACAAAGTTTTGAAAATAAAAATGGGACAATTAAGGTTGCCAGGCCCCCCGACCCCCCGGGTGGGAGTTCGGCCCGGCACCTACCTCTTGTCTTCTCTGTGCACGCACGCTCCCAGCCTGCACAATGACATCACTTCCAGGAAGTGATGTCATTGCGCGGGTCACCACACCTGCGCTTCACAGGGGGCTGAATCGGGCCCAATTGGATCAGCCCAGTGGGGGACTGGCAACCCTAGGGACAATCCTACTTCCATTAGCTCGGGAGGCTGAATATTTATTTGCTCTTATAATGTCTTTCAATTAGGTGCCGTCACCTACACAAGGTAAAGAAAATGGCAGTCAGAGAGAGGGCCTTTTTAAAGGTGGCACCTTGCCTGTTGAATGCCCTGCCACTTGAAGCTCACCGGTATTGTATTGTCGAAGGCTTTCACGGCTGGAGAACGATGGTTGTTGTGGGTTTTCCGGGCTGTATTGCCGCGGTCTTGGCATTGTAGTTCCTGACGTTTCGCCAGCAGCTGTGGCTGGCATCTTCAGAGGTGTAGCACCAAAAGACAGAGATCTCTCAGTGTCACAGGGACTACAATGCCAAGACCACGGCAATACAGCCCAGAAAACCCACAAGAACTCACCGGTATTGCTCTCTTTTAGGTTCCGTAATGTTTTTTACCAAGCCTTTTAATTCAGGAGTTGATCTTCTAAATTGTTTTAAAGCCAGCTTCTGTCTAGCCTGAGAACATTTTATGTGTTGCTGCAGGAAATTCAGACCGAACTTGTTAAAAACCCAAATGGCCCTGCATCTTCCAAGTATGTGCTTTTGTGGACAACAATAATGTGTGATGTGACTGATCCGATTAAAGAAATTGCTGCCAAACCTATCTTTGATTGCCAGACAATATATTTTCCACATTAGAATACCAGGAGTGCTTGGTTCGAGCACGATGTGAACTGGCCTTCAGAATTTTTCAAATACTTAGTTTCTTCAGTAATTACATAAATTTGTAAGTTAGAATCTAAAGAGAAAGTGTTTAATCTCAGGCAGTCTGTGACAAGAGAGAGAAGCATGTACATGTTCAGTTACAGTCTGATAGCATCATTGCAGTAAATAGGACCACTTTAGTATAAATTAATAATAATAATAATAATAATAATAATGTTTATTGCTTTTCCGGCCGAAGCCATAAGCCATACAAACACCAACAAAATATGAACTGTACACTTGAACATACTTTAGTATAAATGACTTGAGCCTGATATTTACCCTTTCTTTAGCTTCTTCACTGTGTACAAATAACTCTAAAGTCATGAAAGGAGAAGCCACTTGAGTAGTCCTAAAAAGAATTACATCCTTCTGTTGAACTCATTGGGTTTAGAAGGCTATAACTCCTTGAGATTGCACTGTAAAATTCAGGGTGGCTATTGATGTTTGTGAGTATCGAAAAAATGCGGCAGAAACCCTTTCTGGCTTTCCATTTTCGTTGTGTCTCTGCTACACCATGTTATCCCCTCTGAGGATGGGCCTGTAACCTCTAAAATCTTCAACAGCTGTTGTTAAGAGAATTTCAAGAAAGAAACAATCCCACAGCAAACATACTGATATCCAGTTAGGTCCAGAACTGGGGTCTTTGTCTTTACAAGTGTACAGAACCAAAGAGTAGCAGATAAACAGTGTTTTAATAGAAGTGGACAGTGGGTCTTGTTCCGGCAGTTAGTTTTGTGCTGAGAACAGTAATCTCTAGTGTTTTTTCACTGTTTTCAGACATGACAAATTAATGCGGTGATTCCAGAATGGTGGGCTGGGATCCATGAGTGAGAGACTTAAAGGCCGTATCTGCTAATTGAAGTTATGACTTCTACATGAGTCGGACTGGGAGGCTGTCAGTTGAGTACTGAACAAAGATGACAGTCCAAGAGGGCCGGAAGGCGATTTGAGAGCGCTCGGTTTGAAAAGGTCTTCCTTGCTTGTTTCTTTTTGCTCAGTTGAACACCTGTTAAAGGACCTGGTAGTGCTGAACTTGATACCTCTCATTTCCGAACTGCTGATTTCAAGATAGTAATATTTTAGCTTGTCTTTGCTTTTGCATTTAACTTAGTTTGGCTGTGGTCCCCCAGGGATCCTCCAACCTTGTTCTCTTTCTGATTTCTTATTTAATTTTTGGCATCCTGAAACTGCCCTGTGGAGTTCTAGTTTGCTCTGTTGCACAAACCATATAACTTGTGTGGATGCATGTACCCTTCTCAGTCCGTGTGCAACAGGATTGTGATCAGAATCAGGCTTACCCATGTCTGGAAGGCACAAAGCTCCCGTTACATTTTTAGTACAAAGTTACTGTGGCAGCCACAGTAGGTTTGCCAAGCTAAGCCTAGCAACCAGTAGGAGCATTGGGGGACAGGTGTGTGTGTCTATGTGGTTTGGCAACATCACTATGTCACTTCCAGGTACAACCGAGAAGTGACAATTGGTAGCTCTAGGAATTTCCAGGAACTCTATGATAAACTCTGTGGCTTAACCACAGAGTTTCAGGCGAATGCTAGACATTTTTTCTTAATTTTTTCCCTACTGCCGCTTGGATTGGTAGCAGGTATCAGAGATAATCAGCAGGAAATTGCCCGCCATAAGCAGGGCACATGGTAAGCCTAGACTGTGGGGATACAGTGATGTGTAAATTTGAGTGAGAGTGGACGGGTGGGTTGGGAACTAGTCATGTGATGTTTTCTGAGATGAGGTAGCAGCATGTTGACCTCTTGTTTGGGTTTCATGCTTATATTGTTTTCCTCTTAAACCTTGATGTATCAGCATGAATGTGTTTTCCACAGTAGCTAAAGTAAGTCCATAGCTTTTCATCACTGTCATCTTTACAAAGCTATCTTTTGACTTCAATGGCATTAAGCAGTAGTTAATAGCCAAGCAATTCTTAGTTTTCATCTGTGGAATATCTTGCCTGGGAACAAGATATCTTGCCTGGGAACATATCGTTCAATTTCATGTTGCGTGTTGAAATTAGATAGGTTGGAGTAGGACCCTTGCTGTCTTGTCCAAATTAATTAGTCTTGTTTCTGTCCTTCTTAAAAATTTTTTTAATGCAATATAGATAAAGTTATTGATAGGATTTCAGATGCCAGTTAAAGCCACAAGGGCCTTTCTAAATTGCTCTATTGACTCCAGACTTGAAAGGTGGGGCTGGCATTGCAGTTTTATGCCTTAAAGCTATAAGGCGAAGGCGGCTTTGTGTGCGTGATTTTTTGAAGTGATGGTATGAGGTGAATTATATCAGGGTGGCTTTTTAAACAAAAAAACCGTTGATATCTAAACACAAGATCAACTTCCTTAAAAGAATGGTGTTTGAATTTTAAAACTTACGCTGTTTGAGGTTTCCTTTAAATCACACAGTGAAAAATGTGAGGGCAAGGTCTGGCCAACAGTTTATGGAGATCAGTGACACTTGCTCGATGGATCACAGAGAGCCACATTCGCAATTACCATCAACAGTTTCCTTCCATGCCGCCCGAACCTCACAGCTTTACTCGTTATTCCTCCTGGTGGTTTTTTCAGGTGGTTTTTTCAACTACCTGCCAACCTCAAGCTCCACCAGGCGAGAGCCTTGCCTACTTTTCTGAAGTGTCGGATGGGTGCCACATTGGGGAATGATGCTCAGAAGAGCCACGGGTGGGCTTCTGAGCCACTGTTGGTGATGGAGACAGTATGCAATTATTATTACTCTGAGTTGGGAAATTCCTGGAGATTTGGTGATGGAGCCTGGGGAAGGCAGGGTTTGGGAAGGGGAGGAAACTTAGCAGGATATAATGCCATACAGTCTACTCTCTAATGCACAGGATAACACATCTCTGTTAAGCTTGCCATCCCCCCTCCAGGGGCGGGGGATTCCCTGCTCCCACCACTCCTCCCCTGCCCCCACTTACTTGGCCAGTGTGGGGGATGTTCTCCGGCAATGCCTCCTGGTGGTGCGGCATACCCCTGGGCTTCTGTGCCCCGCAGTGGTGCCCCGCAGTGGTGCGCTTCTGTGCCCCGCAGTGGTGCGCTCCCATGCCCCACAGTGGGCCCATTTCAGCTGAACTGGGCCCTGCGGGGGGGGGGATGGACGATTCAGCCCTTGGGCAAGCACAGGAGCGCTCCCGGGCTGCCCTTTGACCCACGTGATGATGTCACTTCCTGGAAGTGACATCATCACGCCAGCCAGGAATGCATGTACACTGCAAACAATAGGAGGTAGAAGCCAGCGTCCCAATCTCCCACTGAGAGAGGGAAGGGACATGGCAACCCTAATCTCTGTAGTCTGGAAATCGGTTGTAATACCGGGAGATCTCTAGGCCTTACCTGGTGGTTGGCAGATCTATCTGCCTATCTGCCATATTGCATATAGGCTTTATTAAAGTGGGGAAATATAACATGGAATTTGTAGCTGCTGAAGCAACTCCCTGGTCAGTAGTGTGGAATCTTGGAGTGCAGGGTGCAGAATAGGCTGTCCCGAGATAAATTCATGCTCAACAAACCACCAGTTTTGTGCAAAGGCCATTTACATTGTCCATGTATGTTGTAAAGCCGAGGCCTAACAATTATACACAGTTGTCATTTATTCATCATTAGTCCGTTAACACCACCTTCCTTTCAAGCCCTTAGAGAATGAGTTTGGACTCTGCAATATTCTGTAAGTAAAATTATTAAAATTTATTGTATTGTTTATATGTCAACATTGGCTATGTAATTGTTCATTACAATCTCATGCCTACAGTGTATCCAGTCCGAATTTTTTCATGCCCAAGATGAAGTGAGCTTCCTCTCACGAAACGGGTTAATGACAATTGCCTGCACATCCCCGTTGGCGTTGTTGGACATATTTTGAATTTTGGGACTGTGAATGCTATAACATCTTCCACGATTCTCTATCCATGGGCTTCTGTATAAAATTTTGCATGCTGCACTTTAAATGAATGCAGTAAACTATACGGACTGTTAAGATTTGTTCAAAGGATATATGTGCTGTATATGATTGTACTGTGTATTTCTGTTTTGTGTATTTATGAATTTCATATTCAAACATTGCACTTTGCACTTTGCACTTTTACATGTGGATAGAAATATATTTACATTTGTATTAGTGGTTCCTTGCCATTGTGTGGTTCCTTGAGGCCTAACAATTAAGCATCTTTATGCTTGCTCATCAGCAAGCCTTTGTAGGTAGAGTTGCCAGGTGTCCAGTTTTTGCCTGAACAGTCTGGCGTTTTAGGGGACTGTCCAGGAAAAAGTACCTCAGATACCAGACACATGGCCTGCCCCCTCCCCCATCGTTGCCCAGCTCGGCCACCCAGCCTCCTGCGGCTGCGTGGCGTTGCTGCCAGGCTGAGAAAGCATGCAGCAAAAGGAATGGAGGCACCCTCCAGGTAAAGTAGATGCAGAGTAAGGGGAAACACCCACAACTGGAGTAACAAGCCCTCAAAAACAAATAATCGCTAATATTGTACTTTCTTGTTTTTTAGAAATACAAAACAAGTGCTAGACTGTAGTGATAAGTCCTAATAATAAACACACCATCCTATGTCTGATATCAAAGTGCTCATAAATCCATTCAAAATGCAATATCGATTAATACATTGAATAGAAAGCATAACACTCTTTCTTGCTACAGTAAATATTAAATACCGATTAATTAAAAGATTCATGGCCGCAAATCAATAATTCCAAACATAGAACAATGATATTGTCTCTCATTTCAAAAGTCTCTAGTTCTCTGTTTCTTTTGTAGGTGCACCCAGGTCAAAAAGATGGGTGCTGTGGTGGAAAACAGACAGGTAAGTTGGCTGGTGACCAAATATTAAGTGAATGCTGACGTTCTCTCCGCAAGTCGGATCTTCATGAAGAGCAGGGGCATAACAGCCCCACCCGCCTCCGCCCGACGAGATACCAGCAAATTTGCTCGTTTCATAACAAGCCTTTTTCAAGGGCATAACCCAAACCAAAAAAGTACCAAAATTTAAACCGGCGTGTTGCCAAGAACCGAATAGTAAATGATGGCCATATGTTCAATGTGTTAATTGAAAATAACTTATCACTTTATATTCTAGCACTGGTTTTGTATTTATAAAAAACAAGAAAGTACAGTATTAGGGATTATTGTTTTTGAGAGCTTGTTACTGTATAGACCTGTCCTTGGGGCTGAGAAAGTGGCATACAAGGCACCACCCAGAAGTGGCCAGCCTGCCCGGATTGCCTGGAAATGGATTGGTAGATGACATCACTTCTGGGTGTGATGTCATTGCGCCGTCTGGGAGTACGCGTGCATTGCACGAGTGTGTAAATATTAAATTAAAAAGATTGATAGCACTCCCCCCCCTCCCCGGGGTCGGGTATAATTTTGTACCCCATCTGGCAACCCTATTTGTAGTGGAGGGCATTTCCGGGGAAACCCTCTCATCACTTATAGGGTTCTCAGCCCTGCACCAGCAATGCTGGGAGGTTTGGGCGGTGGTGCCTGAGGGCCAAGCTACACGTGACAAATGACACTTGAGCAGCAAGTGTATCCCTCCCTGTTCACTTGCCCTCCACTCAGTCCACGTGCTGTTCAAGTGTCATTCGTCACGTGTAGCTTGGCCCTGGGAGGGTGGAGTTTCAGGAGGCTTTGACATTACTTTCTGGTGGCACTTCCGCCCTGAGCCTGCTGGTGTGGGGAGGGCAGACTATAAATCAAATATATATATATAAAACAAACAAACAAACATATATATTTGGCAGGAAGGAGAAGAATTAATTGGCGAGACAGTGTGACATCACTTCTGGGTTTCCCCCGGAAGTGATGTCCTGCCATTTTGCCCCCCGCCCCCATCTCCCAGATGCAGTCATTGATTGGCAGCCCTACAGAGAATTGCCCATTGCCAGTGAGCAAAAAACAAGCCGCCTCAGGTGAGAATATCGGGAAGAGGATGCTTGATGCGGAGAGTGAATCTTCGAGTGCCTTAACCTTCCTTTTTTATTTAAAGGGAGGAGTAGCAGCACTTCCTACTCTGGGAGGAAATAGAGGCGTGGCTGCAACTTTGTCCAGAACGTCCATAAAAATGTGGAAATTTTTGGCTTCTGGATTTATTTTAGGGATCAAAGGCTAGTTCTCAGTGGATTAGGTATTTTTTTCCCAGTAAGGATAGATAACGATGAATGGTATAACAGCAAAATGACTCCGGCTTTTTATAAACTATATCCATGGCGGAATCCACACTTACCAGCATAGCGCTAAACAGTCGGAATGATAGCGCCTTCCTGGCGCAATTGCTGACATCATCGCGGGTAGTGCAATGATGTCAGCAATTGCGCCAGGAAGGCGCTATCATTCCGACTGTTTAGCGCTGTGCCGTTAAGTGTGGATTCAGCCCTTACGTTCAGCTGGTCTGAAAAAGTTATTTGGATATAATACAGGCGAGAGCATATGTTCCCTCCTCCTCCTCGATCACTGGTTTCCCAAGGCAGAGGGCAATTTGCTTGTTTAATGAGGTTTTTTTTTAGTGTACATCCAAATGTTGAAAGAGGTATGGATTCTTTCCAGTATGAGATACTTGTCTTTTATCTAGAGCCTGAAGGTATGAATTAGTAATCAAAGCCAACTCTTCATAAAAAGGCAGCTCATTAATATCCCCTCCTCAGATAATGGGAGCATAAATAAGGGCAAGGGTAGTCTTAGATGTTTGGTAAATATACTACTAGTTAATATAGCAAACTAGGGACTCGCAATACGGCTTTACTGAACACAGTCTTTACTGATTCCTATCGGTAAAGTCTGTGCCAGATGTTAACCCTTTTAATTACACTTTGGGGTGGGAACAGCGCAATGATATTAGGGTTGCCAATACTGAGTGGGAAAATTCCTGGAGATTTGGGGGGTGGAGCCTGGGGAGTAGGGCAGGGCCAGATCTAGGGTTGCCGGTGCCCAGGGCAACCCTAGTCTGACCCCTTGTTTGCGTGTGCGCACAGCGCGCGCGTTCCCAGTGCTGCATGATGACGTCACTTCTGTGACATCATCATGCAGGGTGGAGTGTGCCATCCATGTGGTGTGCCAGCGGAGGCAGCGTGCGGGGCTGGGAAGCCGCCCGCGCCATTCGCCTCCCCGCAGAACATGGGGTGGCCAGCCGCCCCGACCTGTGGGGCAGGCGAATGGCGCGGGCAGCCTCGCAGCGCCCCGCACTGCCTTTTGCCTGCCCCACAGGACAGGGGGCACGCGGCAAGCCGGCTGCCCCCTGTCCTGTGGGGCAGGCAAAAGGCAGTGCAGGGAGGCTGCCCGCGCTGCTACCCGCACGCTCCCGGCAGCTGGCAGCTGCTCCTGGCACCCCCTCCCTGGTGGCGCCGGGGGCAGACTACCCCCGGCCCCCCTTGATCCGTCCCTGGAGTAGGGGGATTGGGAATACGAGGGACCTCAATGGGTTGTTGTAATACCATAGAGTCCACTCTTCAAAGCATCCATTTCCTCCAGAGGAACTGATCAGTTGTAAATCTGGAAGCCTCAATGATAGATTAGCAAGTCTAAATGATACACAAACATTTCCTGGACAACACTGATGAATGGAGGGAGGGCTGCATGTGGAAATTTACAGAAACAAATTATTACCATATAGCAAAGAGTCCAGTAGCACCTTTAAGACTCACCAACTTTATTGTAGGATAAGCTTTCGAGAACCGCATCTGATGAAGAGAGCTGTGGTTCTCGAAAGCTTATGCTACAATAAAGTTGGTGAGTCTTAAAGGTGCTACTGGACTCTTTACTATTTTGCAACTACAGACTAACACGGCTAACTCCTCTGGATTATTACTACAGGCACTTGCACCAAAATTGTTGTTGGAAGTTGTGAGGATGTCTATTCAGGCATTATTGGATACTGGTGTGAGGTCACTGAATCCCTAAGGATACCTTCAGATATGTTGTGCTGTGAGATAGATCGGTATGCAGCCGAAGACAGCGCTGTATTGAATAGACTGGTCTGCATGAACGTCGGAGCGCACAGCTTTGCGCTTTGCGGAGGAGCAAGTGCAGCACCACTTACCTGAATACATATAGGATGAGTCATTTTATCATGGCTGTTGTGGGTTTTCCGGGCTGTATTGCCGTGGTCTTGGCATTGTAGTTCCTGACATTTCGCCAGCAGCTGTGGCTGGCATCTTCAGAGGTGTAGCACCAAAAGACAGAGATCTCTCAGTGTCACAGTGTGGAAAAGATGTTGGCAGGTCATTTGTATCTACTCAGGAGGGGTGGGGTTGAGCTGAGTCATCCTGTAAGAGTTTCCCAGGGTGTGGAATGCTAATGGCGGGAGGCTTCATTGTATCCTGAGGAGGTTCTTTTGCATATGGATTGGTACTTGATGTGCTAATCTTCTCTGCAGGGCTATTGTCGGGGATAGAATGTTTTGTTAGCCTGGTGTTTTTCAGAACTGGAAACCATGCTCTGTTCATTCTTAAGGTTTCTTCTTTCCTGTTGAAGTTTTGCTTATGCTTGTGAATTTCAATGGCTTCCCTGTGCAGTCTGACAAAGTAGTTGGAAGTGTTGTCCAGTATTTTGGTGTCCTGGAATAAGATACTGTGCCCTGTTTGAGTTAGGCTATGTTCAGCCACTGCTGATTTTTCAGGTTGTCCAAGTCTGCAGCGTCTTTCATGTTCTTTTATTCTTGTCTGGATGCTACGCTTTGTGGTCCCGATGTAAACTTGTCCACAGCTGCAGGGTATATGGTATACTTTATCACGTCATCTGCAGTTTTGTGTAAACCACCTCTGGCATGGGACAGCAAGGGCCTTCTTGTTGGGTGAGTAGGCTAAGGAATTTTGGAGCAAGAGGCTGCTTCCCATTAATAACAGATACTTATTTCAAGGTTTTCCACTGATCTACCTTTCCAGCTCCTCTTCTGTAGTCCCCCTCACCAGCTGTTCCGCTTGCCTAGTGGCCACCAAGCTTTGGTTCTGTGATGGAATTTCACCATTCATCTAGAAACCTGAAGAAAGTGCCACTGTGGGCCAAGCTAGAAGTTACGTGTTAAGCTTGAATGGCAAGTGAACAGACTCACGTGTATTCCTCCCTGTTCACTTGTGCTCTGCTTGCACTCCACTCGATCACATAGTATTGAGTGGAGTGATCACGTAGTGATCGAGGGGAGTGCAAGTGGAGTGCAAGTGAACAGGGAGGAACACACGTGAGTCTGTTCACTTGCCATTCAAGCGTAACTCGTCACTTCTAGCTTGGCCCTCAAATACAATTTTTCCTCATATGGTTCGAGGGGATCTGACAGAGATAATTCATCTCTGCAGATCAGTGCGTCTCCACGGAGTTCTGCTAACTTCCAAATCGAAGTACCAAAGGAAGTAACTCCGTCTCTTGCTTAATGGTATGTTCAGGGCTGCCAGAGTCCTTACCACCAGCTTTGAAGACCACTAGGCGCCCACTAGGCGCCCACCTGCCAGGACATGAAACCAAGCCTGTAGCCCCTCAGGACCCACTCCCACTCAGTGGTGTTGGTGGAAGGCCTAGGGTGTGATCGAACAAAGGAGATGAAGGCCAGACTGGCAGCATGCAATCCCAGCCTGGACCCAGAACAGGGCTCTGAGAGTAGCGCTTCCTTGCAGGACTCTGGGCAAGGCACAGCACAGTCTGCGAATGCAGTTGCAGCTGAGCTAGATTACCTCTGAGCCCAATTCGGCGGAGGCTTGGGAAGGCTGCCGTGCTGTGTCAACCCATCTGCCAGGTGCAAGCCCTGCTCTCCAGCCCCAAGCCCCAGTCTGTGCTCTCACATCCGTCAAGCCAAGCCTGAGGTCTTCCTCTAGTGGAGCCTAGACCCCGTCGGCTTCCAGAGCACGGAACAAAGGGACGGTCTGCCCACAGATATGTATGCATTTGCTCTAAAAATGATTCAGAACAAACCATAAGAACCTGGTGCGTGGTTAACTGAGAATACTTTTAAAAAAACTGATCCAAAGAGTTTTAATCTGGTTTAAAGTTTAGCAGAAATTGTGACCTTTTTTGGGTATGAAACTCCATTTGGCTTTCTGTGACCAGGCTGGCTCCAAAAATTGATTTTAAGGCCAAAGTGCGCATGCCATGTTTGTCATGGGACCCCCCTAAAAAGCAGATCCCTGTGATCAGGGGTCATTTTGTAGAAAAAGAGCTGGAGGAACTCATTAGCGTAACTCATTAGCATATGCCACGCCCTTGCCATCACTGGAAATGTGTCATTAGCGTAATTTAATTTAATTTATTACATTTATATTCCACCCTCCCCGCTTTCGCAGGTTCAGGGCGGATAACAAACACAAACATCAAATAACCATTAAAACTTTAAAAACACTACATCAATCATTTAAATTACAGCTATGTAAGCATATGTGTCATATATTTACATATAAATAATTAAAATAATTAAAAGCAGCACATAGTTTAGATTTGATGTTCCACACAGCAGTTCTTCCAGAGCAAGTATATATACTGTTGGATGTGGACAGCAGCACCTGAGTTCACATAGGGGCAATGGTTTAACCCCCCCTCCACGAGCGTGGGGGAGCACCGCCCGGCGTCAGCCATATGCCTGGCAGAATAGCTCCGTCTTACAGGCCTGGTGAAATGCAAGCAAATCTTGCCGGGCCCTAGTCTCATAAGACAGAGAATTCCACCAGGCCGGGGCCAGGACCAAAAAGGCCCTGGCCCTGGTCGACGCCAGGCGGGCCTCTCTAGGGCCAGGGACCCTTAAAAGATGTTTCCCACCTGAACGGAGAGTCCTCTGGGGCTCATATGGGGAGAGACGGTCCCGTAGATACGTCGGTCCCAGTCCACATAGGGCTTTGTAGGTTAACACCAAAACACCGGAACTGATTTGCATATGCCATATCCCCTGACATCACCTATCCTGGCTGTTTTGGACCCAATCCTTGCCATTCAGGACCAAAATTGGGCCCAAAATGGCAAAAAGGGGATGAAAATGGCCAAAAAGGCCCCCCAAATGGTCAGGATCGGGCCATTGCTGAGTGGGAGAGTGATCCACCACCCGTCAGAAGTCCGATCCAGGCTGTTTCGGCCCCAATCCAGGATGAAACAGGCCCAAAATGGCCGAGAGTCAGGTGTGTGGGGCTACCTGACATGTGACCTCTTTAGGGAACTGCCGGAACTGCATTCCTGCGTGTTCCCCCTCGAAATGAGCCCTGCCTGTGATAAGGGATTCCCTCTTCACTGGGACATATAAAAGTATGTCATGAATCCCCACGGTGGGGTCGTTGGTCTCTATATTCCCCGCATAAACTGTAAGGAATGAAATGTGGGATGGGGAGATTGGAAGTCTAAAATTGTAGCTGCACATTAAAGCTTTCTACACATTATGGCAAGCTTGGAAACCTCCGATGTATGAGAAGGCCATTTTTTTCTACTGGATTTCCATGGCAATCGAATGTGATAATCAAAATCTGGATCTTTCCTTGTGTCTTCACTCCCCTCGCATGTTTTGCCACTTTTTCTTTTGGTTGCTTTTGAGAACAACATGTTGTTCTTGGATCCAGTGACCTGGAGATAAATACCCCACTGTTTAGTTCCCGTCCTCAGAAAGTCTGCTATAGAGGCATACGTCATGTTGGCAGACTTTCTTAAGTAAGACTAAACTCTCCAGAAGCTTCAATGAAAGGGCCACGGTCCAAAATCTCCATACCGTTTGCTTTGTTTGGATCCTCATATCCAAGAAGCACATTGTTATTGTGGAAACTGGTAAACAATCCATGCATACAGCAAGGGAAAGAAAAGAAATGGCTTTTCTAAGGGAGCGCCTTGCAGAGGCCTTGTTTCAAGGAATATGTTTTAATATGTTCGCTTGTCCATGTTTGTCATTTGGTCACTGGTGAATTGGTCTTCGTAGATGATACACTTTGTACTTTCTTCATCTTATCTCCATCTTCCTAGAGTTTGAATGTACTCTGAATCCACCAGTACCTCAGTACAGTGTGAAAAGGAAATTGTATCAATGTGAACAGTATAATCCTGTATAACAGAACGGAAGGGTTCATCTGCCTTCTGACAACTTAACACAAATAATTTTCTTAGAAGGGGAAACAGCCCGTCGATCAAAATGTGAAACCAGCACCATTCGTCCCTGGCCATCTTTATCTTCCATCATCTCCTCTGCTCTGCAGTTCTCATCTAACCTTGGCTGTGATCCTAAATACTTTTAGTCCAAAGAGAGGTTGTGGCTGTATATTGTAAACATCACGAGGCAGGCACAATGCCTTCCATTAGTCCTTAAAGTGCAACCGTCAGTGATGCCTACAGAGAGAAGGAGCCCGTGTATCAGTAGAATGCTAGTGCTGGCAATGGAGGGGGCTGATTTGAGAGCGTAGCTAAAATCCCCGTTGGACTCTGTTTGGGCAATCTTGGGAAAGTCAATGCTTCAGTTGTAACTCCCCATCTATAAACCAGAAGAAGGAAACTAATCTTGCTCTAGGGTTCCCAGGTAACGTGAGGAAGGTTTAGTCATGGGCAAGAACAAGGGGTGGGGGGACATCACATGTTTCATTACAGCACTTCTGGGGAAAACCTTGAAGTGACAGAGGGTACCTCTAGGAATCACCAGAAACTCTATGGCAAAACAATAGTTCCCAGTGATTCATAGCTGCTCTCTTGTCACGTCTGAGTTTCTTCTGGAAGTGTAGTAGTCTTGCACGCAGTGCTGCCAGAACTTTTAAAATTTTTCTCCCTCTGCTGCTTGGAGCGACAGCAGTACGTGGGAGTGGGGGATGCCCCACCCTGACCAATGGACTGGCAAACCTACCTCACTCCCATAATTGCAGGTGGATTGCCTGAATCTAGGCCACTTTGTAGACATGCTAAGTGTTAGATAAATGATAACAGCAGGTGGTGTTTTAAATATATATGGTACCATACGTGCGCTGGAGAATAGTAAAAAAACCCTCCAAAGAGATGGTCCCTGTATTAAAGAGTTTGTGGCTGGAAGTTTGACGTGGAGAGCCTGCTTGGTGGCCTGCTGTGACCGTTTTGCTCAGGACTTCGCAGATAAAATCTCTTGTGAGGCCCCACCCTCACTGGTGCCCCCACCTGATGGCCTGCCATCCTACCGGCTCTCCAGGCAGGTGTCCTCCTGTTGTGTATTGGGCTGCCAGACAACGGCTCTACTGTATTGGATGAAATGTTATGCACTGTGTTGAGCTTCGTGACATGTCAAGGTTCCTCATGCACTTCATTCTCATTGGTTACATTCATCTGCATATCCATTGATTACTTTCAGGGGGCAGCAGCCAATCGGTCCTCTCAAATAAAGACCAATCAGTGGCCTGCCTGTATAATACATTGTATATAGTTCATGCTAATGATGGCATTCTAAAGTACGTGTTCCTATTGGTCACTGGCTATTCTTGGGGCGGGGTTTATGTGTATATATTGAGGGCTTCTGTTCTGCAGTGTGTCTGTGTAGTATCATCTAGTGAGTAGTGTCTGCTGTCGTCTGTCTGTACTGGCTTGCAATAAAGAACCTTGTTTTGGCTGAAATCACTCTGGGCTGCGATCTTTCTGAGATCCAGGCTCAGTACACAACACCTCCGGCCTCAGATGGGCAGGGAAGGGGGTTGCACCACCTTGTTCCTTCTCCTGCCCTGGGAGTAGCAGCACACTCCAGCTGCCTCTCCCTGCAAAATCCTCCTCGGCCATCATAGGAACCTGAATTTAAAGGCCTCCCCTTGCCCCACCTCCCTGGCTCTGCCCCCAATCACCACCCAGTCTCCCTGACTGACCCTGCTCCCAGCCTATCTGATAGGAGGGCTGGGTAGACTCTACTGCAGTGATGGCGAACCTTTTTGAGCCCGAGTGCCCAAACTACAACATAAAACCAACTTATTTATTTCAAAGTGCTACCACTGCAATTAAACCTGAATACTGATGTTTTAGTTAAGAAAAAACAACTCATACAGTTGTCCCAACTAATTAACATCTCTCTCTCTCTCTCTCTCTCTCTCTCTCTCTCTCTCTCACTCACTCACTCAGGAGCCACGACTGAAAGTAAAGCAAGTTAAATCAAAGCAGTTTGCCCTTCTTTAGACCAGCAGCCCTGCTTGCAAGCTCTCTCTCTCTCTCTCTCTCTCTCTCTCACTCCCTCCCTCCCTCCCTCCCTCCCTCACTCACTCACTCACTCACTCACTCACTCACTCACTCACTCAGGAGCTACGACTGAAAGTAAAGCAAGTTAAATCAAAGCAGTTTGCCCTTCTTTAGACCAGCAGCCCTGCTTGCAAGCTCTCTCTCTCTCTCTCTCTCTCTCTCTCTCTCTCTCTCTGTCTCTCTCTCTCTCACTCACTCACTCACTCACTCAGGAGCCACGACTGAAAGTAAAGCAAGTTAAATCAAAGCAGTTTGCCCTTCTTTAGACCAGCAGCCCTGCGTGCAAGCTCTCTCTCTCTTTCTCTCTCTCTCTTTCTTTCTCTCTCAAGAGCCACGACTGAAAGTAAAGCAAGTTAAATCAAAGCAGTTTGCCCTTCTTTACACCAGCAGCCCTGCTTGCAAGCACTCACTCACTCACTCACTCACTCACTCACTCACTCACTCACTCACTCACTCACTCACTCACTCACTCACTCACTCAAGAACCACGACCGAAAGTAAAGCAAGTTAAATCAAAGCAGCTTACTCTTCTTTAAAAAGCCAGCCCCAGCAGCCTGGCTGCTGCCTCCGCTTCCTGCTGCTAAAGAGACAGGCAGCAGGGAAGCAACCTTGAGGAAAAGGAATCACGTGGGCAGGGTCAAAATCCACGTGATCTCTGCTCAGAGCTACTGAAACGCCTGTTCCAGGCGTTCCCCCTCCAAATGAGCCCTGGTCCTAGTGATCAGTGACTTGGCTCGCGTGCCTACAGAGAGGGCTCTGCGTGCCAGCAGTGGCATGCATGCCATAGGTTCGCCATCGCTGCTCTACAGTCTCCTGGCCCCACCCACTCCATCCCAGCCTAGGGTGGGACATTTGGTCTCCTCTCTGCCCCTGCTGCTTCTGAACCCTCCCCAAGTGGCTCCCCTGGCATCTTGGGGCCTGGCTGGTGCTGATGGCAATCTCCTGTGGGCCTGGATGAGGTGGAGCCATCTGGGCAACTGTATGAGAAGGGTGAGTTTGCTGAGTGGCTGCAGGCTGTTCCCCAGAGTTGTGCCTGAGTGTTGGCTGCAACTGGCCTAAGGGTGAGAGAGGCCTGGGGGCCTGTAGGGGCTCCTGCAACTGAGCTACTGCCAGAGGCTGTGCTGCAGTGCCTAAAGGGGGTGTCTGCTGCTGCAGGGCTGGTGATAGGGGTGGACAGAAGGCCAGTGTTGCCAGACACACGTTCCAACTTGGACTCTACATTAGCAGTGACGGGATGTGATGGTGCCAGGATGCCGGCCTCTCCAATGGTTTGGAATACTTTTTAGTTTACCCAGAGCCAAACTACAAGTGACGCCTGACGCTAGTTGGACACTTGTCAGCTTCCCTCAAGTTTTGATGGGAAATGTAGGCAGCTTGGCGGAATGTTGGACAAGTGACAGTTGAAAAGTCCATTGGATGGCAGTCGAAAAGACAAGCTGTAAGACCAGGACGCCTACATTTCCCATCAAAACTTGAGGGAAGCTGACAAGTGTCCAACTAGTGTCCAACTAGTGTCAGGCGTCACTTGTAGTTTGGCTCATTGACAGGATCCTTGGAGATTGAATGCCTACCCTTGCCCTTTCTGGCTATTATCTATTCATATTGTTATCTTATGTGTTTGTTGTTTAATGTTTGTTGCTATCTTTTATATCGAATAAAATTGTTTTAAAAAAATAAAGCCTTGGGTTGGATGAAGAAGGGAATCTTGGTGGCGGTCAGCAACAGAGCAGAACGCAAGCAGATTTCACTGGCTAAGATCAAGTGTAGTATCTCTCAATCTTGCATTTCCTCTGTTGTTTTTATCACAAGGTTGGTTGTGTATACCTACTTCAGTATACATATCAGCTGACTGGTTTTCTAAACAAAGTTTAATGGTGCTGCAAATCCAGTGGCTGTCTTGGAACTGATAAACAGCTTCGAATGGACAGTAAAAAGTGCTTTGTTGATGGGTTTGTACAGGGCTTTTTTTCTGGGAAAAGAGGTGGTGGAACTCAGTGGGTTGCCAGCACAGGGGGCAACTCTTGGCGGGAGGTGGTGCCCCTGGTACCACGTGTGCACGTGCAAAGTGCACGCATGATTCCCAGGACCAATGATGTCACTTTGGGTCAGCTGGAACAAGGGGGGAGTTTTTAAAACTTTAAATCACCCTCGGCAAAGGGCACGGAGGGCAATCTCAACTCCCCTCTGTCTGGAGATCAGGGGGCAGGGCCACCAGCCATGTGACCATTTTCAAGAGGTTCCGGAACTCCGTTCCACCGCGTTCCAGATGAAAAAAAGCCATGGGTTTTTTTAAACATAGAAAAAATATCCATGGTAGATGGGAAGTAGCTCTGCTCTTAAAGAATTGGTCCCAAAAAACTGAGCTGGCCCTACCAGGAGATTCCTGAGACTGCAGTGAGGGCTGGGCGGAATTTGTGATCAGTGCATAAAGACTACTTATTAGATTGCTCACCATAACGGGCAATCTTCCAGCCTTGACTTCTGGCCCCTTCTGCTGCTCTTTGCTCCAGTGGGGTGGGAAGTGACGCCCCTTCTGGGTGTACCAGGAAGTGACATCATGATGCTCTAAGAATTCTCCAGATCACTATGTTTTTACCATAGAGAGAGGGTAATTCCTAGAGTGTAGTGATACCACTTCTGTTTAGAACTGGAGGTGACATCATAATGTTGCATGATGTTGCCCCCCCCGCCCGAGCTTTGGCAACCCTAAAAAAGACTGACGTTTTTGCATATGGATTTGTTATGAGGACACTTCCATTTTTACATTTTGCTGTTGCGTGAAAAAAATGACTGTGGGATGGCATAGCAATGGTGAAGAAAAGGTCCGGTGCAAATGGAATGCACTGCTTTACTTTTCAACTCTGATGGAATTACACTTGGCTTTTAACTTCATTCGCTGATGGTTTTGACTTCTATATTCTAATAATGTAAAAAAACAAATGAGTCACATGTGGGTTTCAGTAGCCCCTCAGTTTAATGAGCCTTTTAGCAGGCTGCCCGACGGAGCTGATGGGCTGTGTTCAGCTCCAGATATTTAGTATTCTTTTATATTCTGTTAAGTCAGTGTTGACAGAATTCAGCTAATCAATATATTGAGGGCACCGATCAAATGTTTCTGAAAATTCACTGACAAAACATAGCACCAGCTTTTATAGTAATGACCTCCATCAAATTGGAGGCAGGAACAGGGCTCATTTCGAGGGGGAACGCACAGGAACGCAGTTCCGGCAGTTCCCCCAAGAGGTCACATGTCAAGTGGCCCCGAACACCTGACTCTCGGCCTTTTTGGGCCCGTTTTTTCCTGGATTGGGGCCGAAACAGCCTGGATAGGGCCTCTGATGGGTGGTGGATCACTCTCCCGCTCAGCAGCGGCCCGATCCTGACCATTTTGGGCCCCTTTTTGGCCATTTTCAGACCCTTATTGCCGTTTTCGGCTCAATTTTGGCTCTGAATGGCCAGGATTGGGGCCAAAACAGCCAGGATAGGTGATGTCAGGAGGTGTGGCATATGCAAATCAGTTAGGTTAATGACACACTTCTGGTGCTGTCAAGGGGCATGGTATATGCTAATGAGTTATGCTAATGAGTTATGCCAATGAGTTCCTCCAGCTCTTTTTTTATGAAATGACCCCTGGGCAGGATGACACTAAAATAAAGGTCTAGGGCAGGCCAATCATAAGAAGAGGGCTAAGAAGCTCCTCTATTTTCGTGCCCTTCTTTCTCCTATTGTTTGTTTCTCTTCTTTTTTAAAATTTGTGGCATCAGATGGCAGATGCCTCTTTAACCTAGATTGCTTGCTAGGCTTGCCAGTCTGCCAGCGGGGGTGAGGAATCCTGTGCTCTCGGACTCTGTCCCCTGCCACCTCTCACCTGTCTGGTGGGGGGGGGAGGTGCGGGAACATGGTAGTGGGGGCAAAGTGTGCTCCAGCACACTCCAGAGCACCTCTGCGCTCCCCACATCACCCCAGGAATGATGTCATTTCTGGCACAACGCGGGGTGCTCTGGAGAGCCTGTGAGCATGTGCGAGTACCCCCTGTGTGATTCTCCCCCTCTCCTACCCCCCTGGTTTCCCCCTCCCAGGGACCTGGCAACCTTATTACTTGTTTTATGAGCATACCAGCAACTGAACACTATGGCCATTTCACTGACTGTATTCTGGATCTAACTACAGTAAGATGCAGAATGTGTCCCACAAAGCTTATTAATATTTTGATCTGTTAAACGGTCCCTTGGGAACAACTGGAACTTCTTCTCTAAGATTAATATTTTTAGAAGTGGTAGCTGATTCTTCGCAATTACTCTAAATCGAGCCATGGTTTTTCACATTCAGCACGTCCTGTACAGTTCGGAGCCACTGAACAAATACATCTGAATTTGTCACATAGGGTTCATCCAGAAAAAAAAAAAGATTTCACAAGGACAGCTGAATTATGAATTCTAAGAGCTACATACCAATGGAGAATGAAGAAGGTAACAACCTGGTGGGAATGAATAACGAGATGATGTTTTGCTAAAGTTGACTGACTTTCCTGCCCAGGCCTTTTAGAGATGAGCACAAAGGCTTTTAAAGAAATTAGGGGTTGATCAGAGTCATTTGTCCTTTATCCTTGCCCTCTGTGTGATTGATCTCGCTTCTTTGAATATAAATGATCAAATGCCGTTTCGAGGATGGCTGAGCTCAGAGTTTTCCATAGTTTAGTACTGGTTGGTTTGCAAGAAGTACCAGGTCCAATTCCCGGCATCTCTAATTCACAAAAGGATCTCAGATAGAAAGCTGGGAAAGATCTCAGACAGGGATACGCTTGAGGCCTGCTACCAGCCACAGAAAGCAGTAGTAGGCGTGTGCGAACCAAATGGTCTGATGTAGTGTACATGCCTCCTTCTTACAGATACCCACCAAAATTTGAGATTTAAAAATATTAGGCATGCTTGGGTCCTCCCTATTTTCATAACGAGGAAGGTTGCCAAGCAGTGCCCTCTCCCCTAATTTTGCCATTATTACTTACGGCTGAGACAGAGCCCCGTGGCGCAGAGTGGTAAGCTGCAGTACTGCAGCCCAAGCTCTGCTCACGACTTGAGTTCGATCCCGGCGGAAGCTGGGTTCAGGTAGCCGGCTCAAGGTTGACTCAGCCTTCCATCCTTCCGAGGTCAGTAAAACGAGTACCCAGTTTCTTGCGGGTAAAGTGTAGATGACTGGGGAAGGCAATGGCAAACCACCCCGTAAAAAGTCTGGCAAGAAAACGTCGTGGTGCGACGTCCCCCCATGGGTCAGTAAGGACCCGCTGCTTGCACAGGGGACTACCTTTACCTTTACTTACGGCTGAAGGTTCTGCTTTCCTTTGCTGAAATAATGCTTTGCTTCTCTTCAATAGCTGGTCCATCACCAGCATTATTAATTTCTATACTTCATTTACACTCCACCTTGTTCCCCAACAGGAATGCAAGGCTTACACCGTTCTCTCTGCCATTTTATCCTCATGCCTAGGCTGTGAAGTAGGTTAGGCTCTGAGCGTGTGACTCAAAACCTAGTTCTCCTAGAGTCTCTCTACATGAGACATCTGACATGCGAAGAACACGTGTCAGGAGATGCAATGTTAGCTGAGAAAGGTTGTTTAAAAAGACAGAGCTGGTGGCAGAACAGAGGCTTTGCTATACACTGGAGCTGTGTGAAGGGGTTGTGAAAAGCCAGAAGGGAAACTTTAGCCCGTTATAACCTCTTCAGGTCCAAGCCTGGCTCTGGAAGGCAGCTCCAGCCCATTTCTGTTCCTTACTGGCGTCTGGTTGAGATCCCATACAGTTTTAGACTGGAGAAGTGAAATTGATAGAGTCTTTGGGGAGGCAAAGATGAAATTAACAAACCCTCTGAGGAGTGATCTCTGCAGGCTCTGTCATTTAAAACTGTGCTTCTTGGATAACTGTGCGTCTCCCTACACTTGACGAACAAGTGCTGAGGCATCTCATGTAGAGAGACTCTTAGTCTGACACTCAAACCGCTACAGTACACTGACAAGATAAATCCTTTTGGTTAAGCTAGAGAGACATAATGGTCCTTGGAGAGATCGAAATATTGCCTTCTTTGTAACTCAACGAGGTGTGCAGTGGGTTCCCATGCAACCTTATTCTCATACCAAGATCTGCTTACCATCAACAAGGTGGCTGAATCAAGTTTCCTGAGTCCATTGTTAGGGGCCTGTGCTTCGCAACAATTGCAGACTAAGCATTAAAAAGCAAAATAAACATGACACGGGGAAATCTAGTATAACAAAAGGATCTTCCTTGTGTTTTTTTAAAGGCAAGCTACAGCCAAAGAGCTCTCTAGTTTGGATTGTGCCTGGGGAGAATGGAGTAGAAGGAGAGGAGGTTTAACCCTTTTCCTATTGCAGGTTTGCTGATGGCAACCATTCCTGCTGGCCCTGGAAGGGGAAAAAGACAGACAAAGAAGGCTCTTGTCTTTTTCCCCTTCCAGTGCTAATAACAGCAAAGAGGGAGAGGTCAGTTGCAATGGACAAAACTGTACCAGAGGAAAGGTTAACCATGTAAAGTTATGATTGCAAAGAAGATTATAGAGGCTACTGTGGTGGTGTTCTGTGCACTACCAGGACATGCTTGATGGTGTTTGTATGAATGGGGTTTAGAAAGCGTTGCGCCAGGGTTGCACATAACAAGACAGTTTCACTTTCTGACGTTTGTTTAGGAAATACTGAGAATCTTACGTGAAGCTGTCACATATACCTGGCACATTGGTTTACACATATACGCGGCACATCGGTTTAACCTGTGTCTTAGAAATGGCAGCTCTTGAATGAACAGTTTTGCGCAAGAATTTGGCTGATGCAACGATTTGTTATATAAGAGGGCTTGGTGGGGTGTCCCTGAATGTCTCTTTTTAAAAACCTGTTTGCTGTTGATCTTCTAGCTGCAGAAGATCAACAGCAAACAGAATTTGCAGCTATAAATGCCTTGTTGTTGTCATGTGCGTAAGCATCCACGCCATCCTTATGAAAGGCTATTACCCCAGTACTAATTGATTGCTGACCCTAATGGGTCAGTTTAATCGTGGCCATATTAGAGAATCTCAAGAGGGAGCATCTCTTGAAATTAATTGGGGGGGGAAAT
Organism: Eublepharis macularius; assembly: GCF_028583425.1. NCBI lineage: Eukaryota > Metazoa > Chordata > Lepidosauria > Squamata > Eublepharidae > Eublepharis > Eublepharis macularius. Next base: position 218,002,281 of record NC_072791.1, on the reverse strand, counting down.
AAATTTTAAAAAAAGGGGGAGGGAACTTTACTGCAAATTGGACTTATTGAGTTAGATGGAAACAGTTAGAACTGGGAGTTCAGAATTGGAATAGGAGGGGAGTAGAGTTATTGATCAGGGTAATTAAACTGAACTATGGAAACTGAATTAAACCCTGACTCCTTAAGGTGCTATTATATAATATGGACCTCATTCAGGTGGTCCCATAAGGGAATTTATCAGGTTAGAATTGTGCAGTTTGCCGCTGCTAGGGGGATATTGCGATGTAGTGATGGTGGATGTGGGGAGGGCTACCGGGACAGGGCCAGGAATCCCAGTCCTCTGGGGACGGGGAAGGTACGGTGGTGGGACTTGGTCAAAGTGGAGAAGGCCACAGAGATATGGTGAGGCTCGGTGTCCTTCTAACCTATGTCCCATCCCGAGACACGCAGGTATTGGAGCTAGGAAATTAAACCCCCCTCCGACACTGATGCTGTGTAATGCCAGGCCCATAAATGATAAGACCAGAGTTCTGCATGATACTTTTGCAGTAACTAATATGGACCTGGTATGCGTGACTGAGACCTGGGTGAGGGATGGTGAGACAGTTGCCCTGAGTGAGCTTGCCCCCCCCCCCCAGGATACTCAGTCCTTCATCAGTCGTGAACAGGGTGTCGGGAGGGAGGGGTGGCAAGCCTTATCCGAGAGGGTTTCTCCTTCAGGCCGCTCCCCGTTGTGGAGGTGTCTGACATTGATTGTGTGGGATTGGTGTGGAGTGCCAAGGAAAGTTTGGCTGTCTGTCTGGTGTACCGACTGCCCAGTGCACCAGCAGACGCCCTGCCACGCCCGAAGCTAAGAAAAATTAAGGTAGTTAATATGAAAACAGAGTAAGCATAATATAGAGACCTTAAGAACGTTGAGTACAAAGCGTGAAAGAGATGACTGATTAAAAACCATTGATATTAAATTTTAGGTATAAGAGGAAACAGAGAAGAGAACCTAAGCTAGATGTGTTGCCACATATTTTGAATATACTTTTCTGTTGTGGTTTAAATTTAGTATTGTATAAGTTTCTACGTACTTTCTATTGTTATTTCTATTTTCCTTTTCAAATAAAATTTTTAAAAAAGTTTTTTTTTAAAAAAAATGCAGGAAGATACTTATGAAACAATATCTACTGATTATAAAGTATTATTTAAAATTAGTTACCTGCCACTGGAAATGCAGATTAAATAAGATCTAGAGAAGAGGCTTAATTTAATGTTAACTTTGATGAACAGGACAGAGACAATCAAGAAGAACGTGTTATTGAGCTTTTAATTTTTCTTACAAGGTACTTCAATTCAAGTACCGGTTATTTAGGAACAGAAGAATATTCTTGAAGCGCCTGAAGTTTACGAAGTCCATCTTTCTTTTGTAACTTTTATTATTTCTAGTCTTGATGGGATTTGTTGGGAACTATTCTTTTACTATGCATTTAGACTCTGGCCGTTTTCACATGGCCATAAATTTAGCGCTAAACTAGCGCCACCTCCCACAGAATTCTCCCCTCATTCCGGTTTTGTTGCATTTTCTCCATTCTCCTCCAAATCCGCTTTGTGATTCTTCATGTCGGCATTAACGGCTTCCATGTGAATGCCCTGGAACAGGTGTGAACAATTTCTAACGCAAAAGCACCTACTTCCCAAGTTACCCATCCCACCTTTTAAATGTTCTTTACAGTTAACACAGATTTTCCCGCCCAAGACTCCCACAAGCCATTGTGCGCTCCACCAAAAAGCCATTGCTGTATTGTGCAATTGTGATGTACTGTTAGGTATGAACAACTGTATAATCCTGCAGATTATACAGATATGTTTCTTACCTGAAAAGTTTCTCATGTAGCCGTCGATTCTGTGCTGCACAGCACTGCATTGCCCAATTTTTTAAAAATATTTCCATCCAGCTATATCCAAACAGCTGCACCAACAGAAGCAACAACATTCTCTGTAGGGCCATGGTTAAGTCTTAGGAGAGGAGGATCTCGTCAGATAAGGCGATTTTGGAAGCCCCAAAGCTATTTATGGGCATTCAAGTTTGGCAAAAATTTGGTTCAACCAATGTTTTTGGCAGTTCATGGGTGGAAAAACTCTGCTGTCTATCACAAGGGACTTTGAGGGTGGGCGAACGCAAATTTGGTATTACGAAAGTGCGATATAGCGCAAAAGTGCACAAAATAACAAAAAAATAAAGTGGGTGGGAATGTGCTTTTGTGTGCAGCGTCACAAGCACTTAGACCGCTTCCTATTGCGCTTCTGCCTGTGAAATGTGAACTTGTGGAAGCGCAACGAGTTGTAAAAAGATGGGAGAATCCGTTCTCATGGCAATATCACAGGAAAAGATTCGTGGTGCTAAACTCACAGAATAAACGGCCGTGTGAAAACGGCCTCTGTGCAGAAGAGAGAGAGAAGGAGAGCTTCTGGTTTGAGAGAAGCATTCGGGAGCTGCAAGCGTATGCTGCTGCTTTGTTGTGGGCACGCATGTTTCATTGTACAGTAAATGTGCCACCGAGTCTCAACCAATTTATGGCAACCTGATCTTGGGATTTTCAAGGCAAGAGATGAGCAGAGGTTTGCCATTTCCTGCCTCCAGGTAGCAACCCCTACCTGGTTATTACCAGGGCCGATCTTGGTTAGCTTCCAAACTCTGACGAGGTTGTGCTAATCAGGGCTGTATAGGCAGCTCTGATCCGCCAACACATTTGTAAATAGTTGGTTGCAAAAACTAGATTCAGGGCTACATCCTGTGCCCTTGAAGGGTAGTTTGAGACCTTCATTCCAGAGGAGTTGCAGTGGATTCTAATAGGCTGTTCATCACACGGGGATTCATGGTTTATGTCCATGCAGGTGTAGACATGCACACTAGAGAAAAGATGCATCAGCCACTGCCTTGCTCAGAGACTTCATGTCTAGAGACCCTGAGGAGGGAGGTGAGCCCCAAAGAACTTTAGCCTAATTCTTAACAAAAATATTTAAAATGTAATAGAAGTAGTGGTTTACTGGGAGCACCAGGTTGGGAGATTTGGAGCCTGGGGAAGGCAGAGTTTTGGAAGGAAAGGGAACTTAGCAGGTATTTGATGTCATAGATTCTACCCTCCGAGGTAGCCATGTTCTCCAAGGGAACTGATCTCTGTAGTCCCACCGGGAGGTTCACAACCCTAATTGGGGAGTGTGTGTGTGTGTGTGTGTGTGTTATGTGCTGTCAAGTTGCCTCCGACCTGTGGTGACCCTATGAAGGAAAGACCTCCAAAACGTCCTATCATTAACAGACTCTCTTAGATCCTGCAAACTGGAGGACGTGGCTTCTTTGATTGAGTCCAGCCATCTCGTTTTAGGTCCTCCTCTTTTCCTACTTGCCTACTTGCCTCCAACCTATGTCGACCCTATGAAGGAAAGACCTCCAAAACGTCCTATCATTAACAGACTCTCTTAGATCCTGCAAACTGGAGGATGTGGCTTCTTTGATTGAGTCCAGCCATCTCGTTTTAGGTCCTCCTCTTTTCCTACTTGCCTACTTGCCTCCAACCTATGTCGACCCTATGAAGGAAAGACCTCCAAAACGTCCTATCATTAACAGACTCTCTTAGATCCTGCAAACTGGAGGACGTGGCTTCTTTGATTGAGTCAAGCCATCTCGTTTTAGGTCCTCCTCTTTTCCTACTTGCCTACTTGCCTCCAACCTATGTCGACCCTATGAATGAAAGACCTCCAAAACATCCTATCATTAACAGCCTTGCTCAGATCTTCCAAACTGGAGGACGTGGCTTCTTTGATTGAGTCAAGCCATCTCGTTTTAGGTCCTCCTCTTTTCCTACTTGCCTACTTGCCTCCAACCTATGTCGACCCTATGAATGAAAGACCTCCAAAACATCCTATCATTAACAGCCTTGCTCAGATCTTCCAAACTGGAGGACGTGGCTTCTTTGATTGAGTCAAGCCATCTCGTTTTAGGTCCTCCTCTTTTCCTACTTGCCTACTTGCCTCCAACCTATGTCGACCCTATGAATGAAAGACCTCCAAAACATCCTATCATTAACAGCCTTGCTCAGATCTTCCAAACTGGAGGACGTGGCTTCTTTGATTGAGTCAAGCCATCTCGTTTTAGGTCCTCCTCTTTTCCTACTGCCTTTCACTTCTCCTAGCATTATTGACTTTCCCAGCGAATCTTGTCTTCTCACGATGTGACCAAAGTGCAGTAGCCTCAGATTTGTCATTTCAAGGACCAGCAAAGAAGGACTGTCCTTCCTATAAACAGGAATCACTGGACTGTGTGGCGAATTATTTTGGATTTGCCTCTGGGTGCTTCCTTATTCATGCAGCTGTGTCGTTCCAGTTGCAGGGGTAACGGCTGAGATTCAGCAGATGTTTAAAAAGTACCCTTTGCAGACAGTATTTCAGCCTGTGGAGCTGTGGGGCCCTGGCTCAACAGTAGAGCTTTTGGTTGGCACGCGGAAGGTCCCAGGTTCAGTCCCCGGCGTCTCCAGTTAAAAGAGTCAGGTAGTGGGTCGAGTGAAAGAGCTTTGGCGGAAACCTTGGAAGAGAAGACAATAGGGGCCTTGTTACATCAATTATCTGGTTGGTATGAGGCAACTCGTGTGACATGGAGAGCAGGATGTTCCATGTGGTCCTCACTCCTGCCTTTGTGTGGAAGGTCTGTACTGTATCTGTCATGAGTGCACTCTCTCTGACTGGGAATGTGAGAAAATCGTAGGCTCTGTTCAGACATTCAACAATATGTGGAGGATAGGATAGAATAAGAGCCCCGTGGCGCAGTGTGGTAAGCTGCAGTACTGCAGCCCAAGCTCTGCTCATGACCTGAGTTCGATCCTGGCGGAAGCTGGGTTCAGTTAGCCGGCTCAAACAAACCCTCTGAGGAAGCTGGGTTCAGTTAGCCGGCTCAAACAAACCCTCTGAGGAAGCTGGGTTCAGTTAGCCGGCTCAAACAAACCCTCTGAGGAAGCTGGGTTCAGTTAGCCGGCTCAAACAAACCCTCTGAGGAAGCTGGGTTCAGTTAGCTGGCTCAAACAAACCCTCTGAGGAAGCTGGGTTCAGTTAGCCGGCTCAAACAAACCCTCTGAGGAAGCTGGGTTCAGTTAGCTGGCTCAAACAAACCCTCTGAGGAAGCTGGGTTCAGTTAGCCGGCTCAAACAAACCCTCTGAGGAAGCTGGGTTCAGTTAGCCGGCTCAAACAAACCCTCTGAGGGCCAAGCTACACATGACGAATGACACTTGAATGGCAAGTGGATTGAGTGGAGGGCAAGTGAACAGGGAGAAATACACTTGCTGTTCAAGTGTCATTCGTCATGTGTAGCTTGGCCCTGAGAAGTGAGAGGAGCCCCCGGCGCAGAGTGGTAAGCTGCAGTACTGCAGCCCAAGCTCTGCTCACGACCTGAGTTCAATCCTGGCGCGTTCAGGTAGCCGGCTCAAGGGTGACTCAGCCTTCCATCCTTCCGAGGTCAGTAAAATGAGTACCCAGTTTCCTGGGGGTAAAGTGTAGATGGCTGAGGAAGGCTATGGCAAACCACCCTGTAACAAAAAGTCTGCCAAGAAAACGTGATGTGACATCTCCCCATGGGTCAGTAATGACTCGGTGCTTGCACAGGGCAGTACCTTTACCCTTAGGAACAAGGGCAGGGAATGCTCAGCAAGAATTTGAGTAACGCCTGCATAATTTCTCCAGACCATTGATTGTGGACAAGGGTTATTGTAATAAAGAGGAGAAACAGAGAGAAACAGAGGTCAAACAACTGTTCTAAAACAACCTTTGTAGAGATTTTAAAATGCTCAAGGATGTGCTTTTGTTACCTGCTCTGAATGAGTAACACTTTCACTTTTAGTGCCGGCGGGATATTTATTTACTTACTTACTTTATTTATATTCCACCTTTCTTCCCAGTGCGGACCCAAGGTGGCTTACATAATTCTCTTCTCCTCCCTTTTAATCTCACAGATCTGTGAGGTTGTTTAGGCTGTGTGTGTGTGTGACTAGGCCAAGATCACCCAGTGAAGCGTCCATGGCATAGTGGGGATTCGAACCTGGTTCTCTCAGATCACAGTCCAACGCTCTAACCGCTACACCCCATTGGAGCTCTTGGTCCCTTTGTGAAGGCAGGCTCCGATTCTGGTGAGAGGTGGCAGTTGCTGGCTCTGTTGGTTTAAAGAAACATAGCAAAAAATGCATATGTTAAATCTGAAAATGGAAGCACCAGTTTTCATTCTCAGGTCTGCAAGGGTTTCTTTTTCTTTTTGCCTTTTTCCTGTGCAAACCGTGAAAACTGTTACAGCTGCTTCTAAATTAAAAACCTGCTCATATAAACATTGCAATAGGTGTATGAGCTCCTTTGAATGAAACGGGAAGGCTTTTATCTTGATGCTCTTAAAATATTGCAGTGCAGCTCCCATGTGTTAATTGTGAAGAATGGATTATATAAATGTTTTCTTGTGCAAAAGTCAGACCTAAGTTGACAGGAATGTTTCCCACAAATTGACATGCTTTGCGCCAGGAGAATATACATAAGTAGAATTTATTTTATTTTTATTTATTTACGTTACTTATAGGCCACCTTTCTCACTCAGGGCCAAGCTACAAGTGACGAATGACACTTGAACGGCAAGTGGATTGAATGGAGCGCAAGTGAACAGGGAGAAATACACTTGCCGTTCAAGTGTCATTCGTCACTTGTAGCTTCGCCCTCAGACTCAAGGTGGATTACGTAGTGTAGGTCCATATGATCAGTAAACAATACAGAGGGGTATGGATTGCAAAGATTAGAAAACAAGCAGAAATCAGACGCAGAGATGAAATATTGTTGAAACAAAATACAAGCAATTTAACATGACATATAAAATGACGGAGGAATCCTTGCAGGGTAATTCTGTTGTCTTTCAGCCTTCAGAGAGCCAGACTCAGGGCTTTTTTTCAGCTGGAACACGGTGGAATGGAGTTCCGGCACCTCTTGAAAATGGTCACATGGCCGGTGGCCCCGCCCCCTGATCTCCAGACAGAGGGGAGTGGCGCCGAGGGCAATCTAAACTCCCCTCTGTCTGGAGATCAGGGGGCGGGGCCACTGGCCATGTGACCATTTTCCCCGAGGGCGATTTAAACTTTAAAAAGCTCCCCCCTTGTTCCGGATGACCCAAAGTGACGTCATTGTGTGGTCCTGTGCTGGCAACCCACTGAGTTCCACCACCTCTTTCCCCAGAAAAAAAGCCCTGGCCAGACTAAATAAGATCTTGGAATTCTGGGATTGGATTTCCCATCTCTTTAATCTGTTTTAAAAAGCTGGATATTCCATTTGGATTGGGTCGGTAGCTGGACGGGGGGCGGGAAGTCGGCAAACCCTGTCTGCCGAGTCTTTTTCTGGACAACTGGTGAGGTTCTATTTTCCTGTTTGGGAAAAAGTTTATTTTTCTGTTTTTCAGGGTGGAGAGTTGAATTGGGAAAAGGTTCCCTTGGAAAGGGTTTATCACCCCTCTTCACCCTGTGCTATGATTCTTATCTCCCCCCCCCCCCAGCACAGCTGCTATTAAAAGACAGAAGATCTATGGATTTGCAAAACTTAGCACTGCTCCTTAAATAAAAACTGCGCAAGCATGGCTGTGTTGTTCAAAATGTGCAGAGCTAATTTTCACCCGTACCTGCGGTCTCAGGTGACCGCTCTTCCCCCAAGAGCTAAACAGAAAAAAATGCTTATTTACACAAGTATATCAAGAGGGGGCAGGAAACACATGCTTTCTTGCACTTTTCGTTGCTTTTGGCTAATGACTGGCAGAGTGGAAAACTCCCGGAACATGAAGTTTAAAATTAAAAAGTTGTTGACATTGTTGCAGGGAGGGGGAGTGCGTGTGTGTGCTTTGCGCCGCAGCCAGTTAGTTAAGAATCAGCTCAAAATATGGCAAAGTCTGCATGTGCTCCTGCTCCCCCCTCCAATGACACCACTTCTGGAAGTGATGTCACCGTGGCGTGGCATAGAAACACACACACAGGTGTGACAAATGTGAGTGCTATCCCCTGCCCCCCTCAACCTGGCGACGTTAGTTCAGACCTTCGCCTTAATTCAAACCTTCTCCTCACCAGTAGCATGTCTGTTTTGTCAGGTTTAAGCCTCGGTTAATTACCCTGCATTAAAGTTACTGTTCCCCCGGCTGGTAGGGGGAAAAGGCGGGGGAACAGGCTTCCCCGGAGTGATCCTGGGGTAGGACGATGACATCACTTCTGGAAATGACATCATCACACCGCCCTGGGAGTGTGTGCACTCTCCTGGGCCTTCATAACGAAATCACTTCCAGGAAGTGACTTCATTGTGCAGGCCAAGGGGTGTGCGTAGGCAAAGAAAGGAGGTGAATACTTGGTTCCCCCCTCTTCCGAAGGGCAAGGGGACCTGGTAATCCTAGCCTGCAACCACTCCAAAACTGCCTCCAAGCAGGGTTTCCACCACCTCCCTGGTGTAGGCTAGAAGTGCAAGCTAGTGCTGAGATTCATCCCACACACTGTTGACAACGCAGAGAAATCTTCAGCGGTTTCATGTAGATGTTGAAAAGCATGGGGGACGAGATGCAGCCAAAGGCCTGTTGTGCGTTTACTAATTTAAAATGTAATAGAAGTTAATTCCGTACGTCTGATGTCTGGTGCATGTAAGAGGCAACAGTGTAAATAAAAAATTGGGAACAGACTGTTCTCTGGGTGCTTTGTGAGATCATCTCGTAACAAATTCTCAGATTTAACACATCGCCAGATATGGAATGGTCAGTATGATGCAAAAACTCTTTCTAAGAATAACAATATAATACTGTGATAAAAGTATGTTATTTGTTGTACCAACACAACCATGTGTGTTGTAGCACACATGGAAGCCCCCAGGGCTTTTTTTTCAGCTGGAATGCAGTGGAACGGAGTTCCGGAACCTCTTGAAAATGGTCACATGGCTGGTGTGCCACTGGAGTGGCACAGAGGTCAATCTAAACTCCCCTCTGTCTGGAGATCAGGGGGCGGGGCCACCAGCCATGTGACCATTTTCGCCGAGGGCGATTTAAACTTTTAAAAACTCCCCCCTTCTTCCAGCTGATCCAAAGTGATGTCATTGGCCCTGGTAGCATGCACACACTTTGTGCTCGCACATGTGGTACCAGGGGCACCACCTCCCGCCAAGAGTTGCCCCCTGTGTTGACAACCCATTGAGTTCCACCACCTCTTTCCCCAGAAAAAAAGCCCTGGAAGCCCCATTGCTTGTGTGCCTCGTCTGCAGCTGCACCTGCAGTAGAGAGACCACAAAATCCCATCTCTGTGAAGAGTACACGTTGTTAGTTGAAATCCATGACCTGGTGAAAGAGTATCTTGATCTGTCATGCTGATGAGCAATGAGCAGATCTGTCGCACAGTCATGTATCTACCCTGACCATGAGCAGTACTCAAAGCTGAAGATTAAGTGGGCCGAATGAAAGTAAGATTCAGGCAGGAGGGAGAACTCTTGACTTACCTGTGCCTCACTGGCCATGGGAGACTGAAACAAGCCTTCAAGGTGAGACAGAAGGAAAATTGGGAGCAGGCGCCCTGCAACGTCAACGGGTGGACACTGAAAGCTGCCAGCGAGACATTCCAAACAGGGCAGCCCCCCCCCCCCCCCGCCCTTGAGTTTCATGCCAGCTAGCAACTTGTGTTAGGCTGAGTCTATCAGTTACCATTTGGCTAGGATGTGTACCCGGGTTTTTTTTCTGGGAAAAGAGGTGGTGGAACTCAGTGGGTTGCCAGCACAGGGGGCGACTCTTTGCGGGAGGTATTGCCTCTGGTACCACATGCACATGTGCAAAGTGTGCGCACGCTCCCAGGACTGCACAATGACGTCACTTTGGGTCAACTGGAACAAGGGGGGAGTTTTTAAAAGTTTAAATTGCTCTCGGCGAAAATGGTCACATGGCTGGTGGCCCCGCCCCCTGATCTCCAGTCAGGGGGGAGTTTAGACTGCCCTCCGCGCCGCTCCACCATCTGGAGATCAGAGGGCGGGGCAACCGGCCACGTGACCATTTTCAAGAGGTGCCGGAACTCCGTTCCACTGTGTTCCAGCTGGAAAAAAAGCCCTGATGTGCACTAACCACAGAGCAGGTACATTCCTGTGAGTTCTTTTCTATTATTTGTGGCCATTGACATAGCAAACATGAAAGTCAAGACTCTGGGAGCTCAAGGCAGCCTCGAGTTTTTTATATCTGGCCAGACACTCCCACAGACCCAAATGCTTCCAAATGTATAATCTGTCAGCTCCATAAATCAAAATCTGTGGGTGGTGGAAAAGGAGCCATAAGCCCTGGCGAAGGTAGCATTGTTGGTGAAGAATTACCCGCTTGAAACAGTGATTGCCTATTGGAGACTAGACTGAAAAACATGCAGAGCAAAATAAATACCAAGAGGGAGGGAGAGAGAGAGAGAGGTGGCTTTCTGTATCATAGCATGATTTCAGAGTTATTCTCCTCATATGCACTTCTAATTTGTTTGTACCCGGAATAGTACTTGGGCGCCGTAGTTTACACACTTTTGATTTTTTTGCTATCGCCAAAGATCTGCATTAATTCTGGAAGCCTGTCGGAGGAAATGTGTGCTTATTTTAGTTAACCACATGCAAATTGATGCAGTTACTGAATAATTAAAATCCTGATTCCGAATCAAACGACACATTCCTCAGTCTCCTGCTGCTAAATGGAAAAGGGCTTATCGAGTTCTTTTTATTGCCAGTGGTAGCCTTTTTTTGTGTGCGAAGGTCTCAATTTATCCTTCCTCTGTTTCTGTTTCTGGATTTAGGCTTGTGTTGCCACATCTATTATCAGAGGTGTCTAAGTCTGTTAAATGTTGTGTGATAATTAAGACGTGTGCTGTTGTAATCTTAGGTAAGCCCGATTTAGTGTGTGTGGGAAGGGGGGAGTTGTTCTCCCACAATAGATCATCTAGAGCAATAGTACTGAGCTCCAGGCTTAGATGTGTAACTTCCGGTTCACTTAACTCATAACCTCAACAGCCAAGTGTTAAGAGTTGTGGATGATGCTTCGAAATGGTTCATCTAAAAGTCTCTCTACACAAGACTCCTTGGTGTGTGTTTGTCAAGTGTAGGGGGACGCAATGTTAGCTGGGAAGCATAGTTTAAAAAGACAGAGCAGGTGGAGATTGCTCTGCAGAGGGTTTGTTAATTTCATCTTCACCTCCTGGAAGGCTCTGTCAATTTCACTGCTCCAGTCTAAAACTGTGTGGCATTGCAACCAGAGGGCATCCAGGAATGGAAATGGGCTGGAGCTGCCTTGGGCCTGAAGAGGTTATAATGGGCTGAAGTTTCCCTTCTGGCATTTCACAGCTCCTTCACACAGCTTCACACTATCTTCTGCGTGTTTTGTACAATGTTCCAGAGGCCGGTAAGTTGTGTGGAAACGGCCCTGGTCATCACTTGCATATGATCTAAATATACCAGGGTGATGGGGAATGTAGGTTGCAGCATTTACGTCTGTGATGATGGACGTCTCTTAAACTTCTGCACAACTTTTGTGTAGATACGCATTCCCTCATCAGCTCGTCAGGAAATGCAGAGAAGACCTTTTCCCAGGGAGTTAACACTGACAAGGAACCTCTTCTAAATTAGTAGAGATGCTGCGATGTTTAACTCTTATCCTTTCTGCCTGATGAGCATCAAACCTATGGTAGATTGGGTTCTTTATCAGAGTTCCTTTTTTCTGGGTTCCATTTTGGGTCGGTCAGGAATGTGGTGTAATGCCTTGAACTCAGGGCTCATTTTGAGGGGAAACTCACAGGAACACAGTTCCGGCAGTTCCCGAAATAAGTCACATGACAGGTGGCCCTGCCCACCTGACTCTCAGCCATTTTGGGCCCGTTTTGGCCTGGATTGGGGCGGGATCGGGCCTCTGATGGGTGGTGGATCACTCTCCTGCTCAGCAGCGGCCCGATCCTGACCATTTTGGGCTCCTTTTTGGCCATTTTCAACCCCTTTTGACATTTTGGGCCCAATTTCAGCCCTGAATGTCCAGGATTAGGTCCAGAACAGCCAGGATAGGTGATGTCAGGGGGTGTGGCATATGCAAATCATTTATGCTAATGACACATTTCTGGTGATGTCAAGGAGTGTGGCATATGCTAATGAGTTATGCTAATGAGTTCCTCCAGCTCTTTTTCTACAAAATGACCCCTGCTTGAACTAGTTGTATATAGACATTTGCTGTTATATTTATTACCTCGTAGCTAATATTTGGTGTCAGATGTGACAAAAGGTGCCACTTAATTCTTTTCAGTGCTTGGTGTAACTTTTGTTGCTGCTTCATTTATATTCTTTACATGTACTACATGTAATTTCCTTTGGCCTCTATTGGATTGCAAGCTCATTTCCTAAAGGTCAGCTTTATTTCATCCTCTACTAGAAAGCTTATGTATTTGTGTATCCTCTTTTAGTCTGTGTGTATGTGGTCAATAAAGCAATATCACTCAATCATAAAGTGGCCCCTTAAATTATTTCTTACTGTCCAACAAATCAAAAGCTCTCAAATATCAGATGTATTTCAAAAGTTAATACCAATTTTAAGAGTTTTATATTTGAGTGGATTTTAAAAACTTTAAAACGTCCTGAAATTTCATTGGGAATAGCCATCAATAATAGTAGTAGATAATAGTTCAGTATTATCTGAATGTTCACTTGAAATTTGCTATCCAATTTACTTTAATGTGTCTTTTTGTATGAGAATCAATGTGATTAATATTGGACTGTAAGGTTGCCAGATCCCCTGACCCCCTGGGCAGGAGGTCAGAGGAGGGAAAGGTTGCTGGGGGGACCTTTCATGTTCCTCCGGTGCGTACGCTTCTGGCCCGCATGATGATGTCACTTCTGGGAAGTGACATCATCGTGTGGGTCACATGCCACACTGGGAGCACTCCTGTGCTCTGCAGTGGCCTGAATTGGGCCTGATCTGCTGAATCAGGCCTGAATTGGGCTACTGTGGCGTGCGGGAGCTCGCCGTGCCACATGGGAGCACGCCCTGTCTATCTCTCTCTTTCTCTGTAGACTAGCCTACCTCACAGGGAGATTGTGAGGATAAAGTAAAGGAGGGGACAATGATGTACATTGCCCAAGGTCCTTGGAGGAAGGGCAGGATAAAAATATACTAAATCTATACACACATAAACATGTTCGGATGCATAAAAGCTCCCTACACATATCTCAGTCATTTTAGATGAATAATTTCATAGTCATCTTTGAGGAAAAATGTTCTATAGTCATAGCCGTGTGGTTTTAAATCATAGTTTAAAGAGGGAACTCATCAATTACAGTCCTTGCACTCAAGGCTGTTGTGGGGCCAGAGGTGGGGTGTGGGGGGGGGGGATTAGGAGGACAAAGTTTCTGGTCACCAGTCGCTCCATTGTTCCCGTAGTTGGGGAAGTGATGTAGTCTGTTTTCGTATGATATTTGGGCTGGGCTTGGCTGGTATGGGGGGGGGCAAAATTTTTGTCTTGGACTCCATGGTGGCTCTCAGCCTCCTTCTTGGATCTACAGGGTATCTCGCTGCATACATTTCCGAAGTAATTTGTGCGTTGTTAGACTGACCTGTTCCATTGTGTAGTCAATATGTAATATGGAAGGTGTCGATCTTTGGCAATGGACCTTGTGACTTCAGGAGTCTGAAAAAATGGTTGGGTGAATCAGTTTGGATCCACTGATAACGTCCACCAGACATTACTTGCCCCAAGTTGAGGGTGATTCACATTAAAGGCACTGAAACATTAGATCTTCAACAAGCTTAAAAAATATTATTTTTGTTTAAATCTGAAAAATATTTCAGGCAGTGAGCTGGTACTACCTCTTTGGAAGGTACATGAAAGTTGGTAGGACCTAACATAATAATAATAACATAGTAACATTTGATTTATATGCCACCCTTCAGGACAACTTAACACCCACAAAGCATGTCATTATTATCCTCACAACAATCACTGTGAGGTGGGTGGGGCTGAGAGAGCTCTGAGAGAGCTGTGACTGACCCAAGGTCACCCAGCTGGCTTCAAGTGGAGGAGTGGGGAATCAAACCCGGTTCTCCAGATTCGAGTCCTGCTGCTCTTAACCACTACACCAAACAGGAAAAAGCACCTTCTGAATGCTTTCGACAAAAGCCAAGATGTCCAGTGCATAAATCCTTCGTTTTCCTTCTTTCTGCTTTTCCTGTGGTGCGTGTGCTTTACCATGACCAGTGGGAGTTATAGCTAGCTTACCTTACAAGGACACTGTTTTTACTTCAGCGTGCACAATGAAATTTCCAGAACACAGGAGAGGAAGACTAAACCTTGGCCGGACAACACGTAGATAATATCACTATGAGCTGTGCGTTATGGAATGCAGCAGTTTGGACACAGCGTCACAGGAGGCATGGAGAGAGGCCTTTTCATTCATGTTGCCTTTCAACAGAGGCATATATTATTTTCAGCACCCCTGGGAATGATTCACTAACATGTTCTGTGGCGTCCATCAGTGGGGCTTAATTCAGAGCTATGAGGAGCTGTTGTTTAGAAAGACATTTGAAAGTCCAGGCATGGTAGCCTTGGGCTAATCCTCAAATGGACTGCTACGTAACTTGTACAATGGTGTTTACTTTGGCCAAGAAGTGCTCTGTCCTTTCATGGCATTGGAAAGAATGAGAAATGTCTTCCTCATCTGGTGCCTTTTATGTCCAGGCTCCGAGACTTGTGCGGGCTGTATGGTCAACACAAAGGGAAACTTACTGGCACTCAGTGACGGAATGGAGGTGGGACATTTCTGCTCCTTGAGGATTGGCACGTTGGATGGGGCCTTCTTATGTGACCAGAGGGCAACACCTTCAGCATTTTATTTCTGGGTACATGCAGGGGCTGAACCAGAGGCTAAGGGCCAAGTTACAAGTGATGAATGACACAGGTTGGACACTAGTCAGCTTCCCTCAAGTTTTGATGGGAAATGTAGGCATCCTGGTCTTGCAGCTTGGCTCTCCGACTGCTGTCCAATGGACTTTTCAACTGTCACTTATCCAACATTCCGCCAAGCTGCCTACATTTCCCGCCAAAACTTGAGGGAAGCTGACAAGTGTCCAACTAGTGGCAGGCATCACTTGTAGTTTGGCCCTAAAACAAGACATGGGAACAAAAGCTGAGGCCTGCCGAATCACTAGAGCCAGCGTGGTGCAGTGGTTAGAGTGTCAGACTGGGATCTGGGAGTCCCAGGTTTGAATCCCTGCTCCTTCACAGAAACCTGTTGGGTGACCCTGGGCCAGTCACACAACCTCAGCCTCACATACCTCACAGGGTTGTTTGGAGGATAAAATGGAGGAGAGGAGAATGATGTACGTTGCTTTGGGTTCCCACTGGGGAGAAAGGTCGGGTATCAATGAAGTAAATCAGTAAATCAAAGGTCCATCTGTTCCCACAATCCCTTTTCCCACCATGGCTGAGTGGATACCCAGAATCCATAAAAGAAGAAGCCAAAGATTTCCTTCTTTTGCCCCTTCCCCTCCAACTGGTTTTAAGAGGTACTCTGCTCTTGAACATGGAGGATCCACTGAAACTATCCTTCACAAATTTATCCCGATTGCATTTTTTAAAAATGCCATTAATGTAATGGTCTTCCTTCATTTTCTGGCTGGGAATTCCCATATTGATTATGTGTTTTTAAAGAAGTACCTCCTTTCTCGGTCTGGAACCCATTGCCTGTCAACTTTACGCCTTCTGGTATAATAAATTTTTAGTTATTTGAAATATATACTCTTACCATGCCAGAAAGTTCAAAGCGGCAATAGGAGAGGGAGAGAAAACACTTTACTTTCTTTCCCCATGGATTATTTTATGAACCTCTGTCATTTCTCCCCCCCTCTCCAGTTTGTAAAAAGCTCCAAACTCTTTAGATTTTCCACATAACAAAATGCGCTAACCTCTTGATCATCTGGGCACCTTTGCCAGCTGTAAGACATCTTTTTCAAGATGAGGCAACCAAAACGGTATTCAGTAATCCAGATGTGGTTGTGCCATACATCTATACAAGGCATAGCGATATTGGTGGTGGCGGCAGTAGTAGTAGTAGTAATAGCAAGATGGATAAAAATCAATGATTTTTTTTTAAAAAATTGATTTTTAAAAATTTAAATCAAACTTTTTAAATAAAATGTTTTTGACTGAAAATCTATCTGTTTAAGATACATTATAGTCCAAAGGTTATCATAATGAAATAAGGATTAGTTTTTAATTATGTAGCATGAGGCTGTATATTCATCTAACGTTTAAATTTTTTGCTAAATGAATTCCATTAATCCATTCTCAATGCCATGCTCTTCCAGAGGTTTCTGTGAGATTATTGGGCAGTTTTTCTATCTAGAAGATAATCTCACAGATGCTTGGTTTTACAGTTCTTAAAACTGTGAATTTGTGTCTGCAGAGATCACGTCTCTTCTTCACAGCAAAAAGGTTATAAAATAAACATACCCAGTTGAAAAAAGACCTTAATCCCATTGTTCTTTTGCAAATTTGTACACAGAACCTTGCCTCTTAAGGGCTAAGTTTCAATAAATTCAATGAACAGAAGATTGTTGGGAGTAGAATAGATTTGCACAAGAAGCTAAGTGTGAGGAGTCTTTATGTAGAAAAGAATGAGTCTTTATATAGAAATCCATGATTTAAATCTAGTTTTACTAGATTACATCTAATCTACCCTGAGTAGTAAAGTAGTAGTAGTAGTGATAATGATAATGATAGTGATAACAATGATAATGATAATGGTAACTGTTCATTTGTATACCTCTCTTCTGGTCAGATTAGTGCCCACTCAGAGCAATGAACAAGGTCAGTGTTATTACCCCACAATACAGCTGGGAAGTTGGAGCTGAGAGGAATGGTTTACCCAAGGCCACCTGGTCAGTTCATGGTAGTTGTAAGATTCAAACCGGTGAAGTGCTGCACCGCTGTTCAGTTACTTAACTACTACACTATACCAGCTCTCTTGTTTTCAGTCCATTTTCAAATAATCCTTAGCATAGAACTTGTCTTTTCCACCACTGCCACACATGGAGCCATCTACATACGTGGAACCAGGGCTTTTTTCCTGGGAAAAGAAGGTGGTGGAACGCAGTGGTGGAACTCAAGACCGCACAATGACGTCACTTCGGGTCAGCTGGAACAAGGGGGGAGTTTTTAAAAGTTTAAATCGCCCTTGGCAAAAATGGTCACATGGCCGGTGGCCCTGCCCCCTGATCTCCAGACAGAGGGGAGTTTAGATTGCCCTCCGCACTGCTTGGTGGCACAGAGGGCAATCTAAACTCCCCTCTGTCTGGAGATCAGGGGGCGGGGCCACCAGTCATGGGACCATTTTTAAGAGGTGCCGGAACTCCGTTCCACCGCATTCCCGCTGAAAAAAAGCCCTGCATGGAACGATCCACCAGAACCCCCAAATCTCTTTCCCTTCCAGTCATCATCACTTCATCAGCAAATATAGAGAAAGTTAAGGGGTGGGCAGGTTTGGCTTCACCGTGCCTCACTTCCTAATGTTTTTTAACACTGAACATTCTTTGTCTCTTTGTTTGCTGCTCACACAGTTTGGCGAGATCCCTTTTTGAAGCTTTTCATAATTTATTTGGTTTTCACCATCCCAAATAATTTGGAATCCAGCTGCAAATTTTGCCACTACACTGTTCACCTCCAGTTCCAGATAAATTATAACTACATTCACCCTCCTCTGCTTTTTCTCCCGGTTCTTGTAAGGGCTCGTGATTTGCGGCTGCTATTACAGACAGTATACTGTCCAACTAATTAGAACAAAGCCGCGGCTTCTCTAGTTAAAATAGCTTCTAGTTAAAATAAATTAAAATGGATTAGAAGTAAAAAGATTAAGATGTGGCAGAACAGTGCTAAAACTCTAAAACCCTAGCAGAGAGATAAGGTGCGGCTGCATGCTGATCGCCCTGTAACTAAATTAAATAGTAATACAAATCTGTGGTGGGATCCTACTGATTACTTCCCTTCCTTATGAGAACTGCCACTTTACTCTTCTTTTCTGCTTCCTGTACCCCTAATCCAGCATGGACCCATCTTTTTGTCACACGACTGCTTACTCTGGACAGGTTTTGGAGAGGGACAGTTGAAAACTCTTTGGAAGTCCAAGTCTACAGGTCTATCAGAGAGCTACAGTAGTGTTAAATAGTAAAGAGTCCAGTAGCACTTTTAAGACTAACCAACTTATTTGTAGTATAAGCTTTCGAGAACCACAGCTCTCTTCATCAGGTGCTACTGGACTCTTTACTGTTTTGCAACTACAAACTAACACGGTTAACTCCTCTGGATCTACAGTAGTGTTGTAGTTAGAATACTGGACTAGAATCGGAGAGACCCGTCTTTGAATCTGCACTCTTCCATGGAAATTCGCTGAGTGATGTGGGCCAGTCATTCTCTCTCTCTCAGCCTAACTAACCTACCTTACAGGGCTGTTGTTATGAGGATAAATGGGTGGAGAGAACAATGTTATAAACTACTTTGAGTCCCCATGGGGGAGAAAAGAGGAGTATAAATAGCCAAATAAATACTGGAACACCATATTAAGGAACTCCAAAGGGTTGATAAGGCCGGATTTCCCTTTGCAGAAATCATACAGAGGTCAATCTCATCCATACATCTTATCCATGACATTTATATCCCTCCCTTCCTCCAAGTGGCCTAGAGTGGTGGTGTGCATGATTTTCTTTCCCCCCATTTCCTCTTCAAAACAATCCTTTGAGGTAGGTTAGGCTGAGAGAGCGTGACTGACCCAACATCTCCCAGCCAGCTTCAGTGGAGTTTTGTACTTGGATTTCCCAGATCCTAGTCCAACATGCTAACTGAGGGCCAAGCTACAAGTGATGCCTGATACAGGTTGGACACTTGTCAGCTTCCCTCAAGTTTTGATGGGAAATGTAGGTGTTCTGG
The DNA here is from genome assembly GCF_028583425.1 of Eublepharis macularius. Lineage (NCBI taxonomy): Eukaryota > Metazoa > Chordata > Lepidosauria > Squamata > Eublepharidae > Eublepharis > Eublepharis macularius. The sequence continues at coordinate 217,983,319 of NC_072791.1, read as the reverse complement.
TCTCGCAGCTTGGCTCTCTGACTGCTGTCCAATGGACTTTTCAACTGTCACTTGTCCAACATTCCGCCAAGCTGCCTACATTTCCCATCAAAACTTGAGGGAAGCTGACAAGTGTCCGACCTGTGTCAGGCGTCACTTATAGTTTGGCCCTGATTCTTTGAATCTTCCTTGGTAGAGCTTGTTCTTTTATATGATCGATAATTCTGTTGTTTAAATAACAGGCTAACTAAATTAGCATTCTGTTTGCTATTTTTCAGTCTTGTGGTAAGTAGGAAAGTTTTGGCACGAAGATGTAATATTTTTGTTCCAGGATCAAAAAATTCACATCTGAGTGCTGTAATAATCCTTGGGCAATTGCCATCTGTAGCTGGCAACTGGTTAGCTTTTAATTTTCCAATTAGCCCTAGAATTAATCTCTTGGCACCTTTATTTTATTTAGTGCTTCAGATATCTTCCTGATAATATCCTCCAAGGTGGCTTTTCATGGGAGAAGAGAGAACACAAAGCCATGTATAATATATAGTTTGTCAGCATATACTTGTGGAACGTTTAGGGAAACCCTTCATTATTATTTTTTTTAAATGCTAAATATGTAATGTAAGTGGCTCAGACTTTTAAGGAGGGATCGGGATGTAAGCTGAATACACAAAGGCATGTCAAGTGTCCAGTGGTTAGAGAATCTACTGTTTGCATTACATGTATAGGCAGGGGTCATTTCGTAGAAAAAGAGTGGGAGGAACTCATTAGCATAACTCATTAGCATATGCCACACCCCTTGACATCACCAGAAGTGTGTCATTAGCATAACTGATTTGTGTATGCCACACACCTCTGACATCACCTATCCTGGCAGTTTTGGACCCAGTCCTGGCCATTCAAGGCCTAAATTGGGCCCAAAATGACAAAAAGGGGCTGAAAATGGCCGATAAGGGGCCCGAAATGGTCAGGATCAAGCCGCTGCTGAACAGGAGAGTGATCCACTACCCATCAGAGGCCCAATCTGGGCCGTTTTGGCCCCAATCCAGGACTAAACGAGCCCCAAATGGCCGAGAGTTGGGTGGGCGGGGCCACCTGACATGTGACCTCTTTGGGGAACTGCTGGAACTGCGTTCCGGCATGTTCCCCCTCGAAATGAGCCCTATGTATAGGTAAATTGTTCCAGTTCAATGGATCGATGCTGGTTCTGACAGTGTCCCATGGACTCCAAACCTCCAAATCTGAATAGGATCGACAGTAGAAATGATAAACTGGGAAGTAGAAGCGATTAATCAGGAGTGGTACAACCTGTTTTGTGCAGGAATTCAGATTATATTATTTTAGCTGTCTTCTGGCTTTGAAATGTGTGGCTCTGAGGGCCAAGCTACACATGACGAATGGACACTTGAACAGCAAGTGTATTTCTCTCTGTTCACTTGCCCTCCACTCAATCCACTTGCCGTTCAAGTGTCATTCGTCATGTGTAGCTTGGCCCTCAGTCATTAACAGCTTTTGAACATAAGGAGCAATTCTGTAACTCCAAAGTGTTGCCACTTTAACTACACAGTGAAGAAAGGGAAGAAACTGTAGTAAAAACTTCTTGGAAAGAAATCCAGATGGCACCGTTTTTAGTAGTGCAAGATTAAATGGCATCTGTGGGATGGAGAGCCATAAAAAGGGAGAGGTTAAAAATACGTTTTTAAACCCTCACAACCACTTTCAGCCTGTGATTTTAACTATCCTCTTCCTAACCACAGAATTAAACGTCTTTCTAGCCTTTCAGACTTTTAAAGGTTATTAAATGGTGTTATTTTTGTCACTTCGCTTTTTGCTTTTTTATTCATTGAGCCAGAGAAGTTAGCTGTGTTAATCTGTCGTCACAAAATAGTAAATAGTCCAGTAGCACCTTTAAGACTAACCAGAGCTTTTTTTCAGCTGGAATGCGGTGGAACGGAGTTCCGGCACCTCTTGAAAATGGTCACATGACTGGCAGCCCTGCCCCCTGATCTCCAGACAGAGGGGAGTTTGCGGTGTGGAGGGCAATCTAAACTCCCCTCTGTCTGGAGATCAGGGGGTGGGGCCACCGGCCACGTGACCATTTTCACCAAGGGCGATTTAAACTTTAAAAAACTTCCCCCTTGTTCCAGCTGACCCAAAGTGATGTCATTGTGTAGTCCTGAGTTCCACCACTGAGTTGCACAACCTTTTTTCCCAGAAAAAAAGCCCTGAGACTAACCAACTTTATTGTAGCATAAGCTTTTGAGAACTCCAGCTCTCTTCGTCATATGCATCTGACAAAGAGAACTGTGGTTCTTGAAAGCTTATGCTACAATAAAGTTGGTTCATCTTAAAGGTGCTACTGGACTCTTTACTATTTTGCTTTTTTATTATAACATATGCAGCATTGTGCAGTGCGTGTACTCTCATAATGAGGTTTGCAGAAAATGTTGCAGTATGCATAGCTTGTATAACAAAAGTTACATAGGCGAATGCTGATAGAAGGGTCTAGTCTATGTTTAGAGTAGACTGCCACCTCCACGACAAGTTCCTGTGTTTTTCTGTTGCTTGCACTAAAAGGTACTTGTCTTCATTCAAGAAAGGGTGCCTTCCATATTTTCCCAGTTTCTCTTTTGTACTGCACACCTGCATATTGCATTTCATCAGGAGACACTTCCCTCATAGCCCTTAGCGCCCAACCCCTCTCTCCCCTCCTCTGCCCCCCAACTCACACAAGTTTCCTGACCCATGGCTTGAAAACCACTGGTATAAATAGTGTATGTGCCTTTGGAAATGGCCGGTTAAGGGGAGTTCCTCCAAAAGGCACAGTTGTGATAGCCTCTCTTGTTCCCAGCATTGCGGTGGAGGTAGAAAGTGCCATCAAGTCATAGCTGATTTACAGCAATCCCTGCTGGGGTTTTCAAGTCAAGAGACTAACAGAGGTGGTTTGTCATTGCCTGCCAGTGCATAACAACCCTGGCCTTCTTTGGAAGTCTCCCATCCAACTACTAACCAAGGCTGATCCTGTTTAGCTTCTGAGATCTGACGAGATCAAGCTTACCTGGGCTATCCAGCCTTAGGCAGTTCAAAATCGACTGCCTTTGAATATGGAGGTTTTATGTTCATTTAATGCAACAGCTATTGGTAGACGCACCTGCAAAGAATGTGTCTAGTAGTGGTGTTAGTCTTTATGGAGCCATTGGACTTTTGTTTTATTTTGCAACAACAGGTTAGCACAGCTATCCCTTTGCAATCTAAACCATTTAAAAAAAATATTCTAGTGGATCTTGCAAAATCCTGGTACAGGGAATTACTTTTCTGTTAAGACTTCAGGGCCAAAATAGGTTTTTTATCCAAGATTTCTTATGGTATACTTACTGATTTTATTTATTTAAAACATTTATACACCGTCTTTCCATCCAAGTAGGATCCCCAAAATGCCAAACATCATGGCGTTCAAATCTTTAAAAAGCATTAAAATCAGATTTTAATATGTATATATAAATATTTAACAAAACATACAATATATACGTATTTTTCCCAATTCACAGAATAGAAGTATTGTATTTTTTAAAAAAGTTTTTGTTTTGCTCTCCCTTCGAGAAATGTCTTTCTCCAGTTGACACTCTTTCCAGATGTCGGTTGTGCCTCCGGAGGTTCTAGAGTCTCTGTGTTCTTAATAAGAAGCCGTGAAAGCACACCAGACGGCTTTCCTCTGGAATTGCTGCACCTCCAAATAACCTCACACCGGAGTGATACAGTGGCACACACCAAATACGTTCTAATTAGCATTTCACAGTTATGTTTAGAAGGAAAGAAAGCTTTTCACATCGGCTTAGCATCTCTGTGCTATTCCCTTATTATCCCCATGTTATGTTTTTTTGTTTTGTGTTAAAAGATTTGCACAGAAATACAAGAGACACACAGTGTGGGGCAGGGTGATTTATCATGATCATGATCATGATCATGATCATGATCATGATCATCGTCATGATCATCATCATCATCATCATCATCATCAATTATTTGTCTTTGTATCTTACCTTTATTAGGCCACTAGGGCACTTGAGGTAGCTAAACAAGGAAAGAGTGAAACAAAATATATTATTAAAAAATAATTGATACAGTTTTTTTAAAACGCAAACCCATCGATAGATGCGCCACAATCCATTGTAATCACCCACAGAATCCAATCTGACCAACTGTCTCATTTAGCCAGAGGGAAAAGCTTTCTGAAATAAGAATGCCTTGTCTCCCTTGGTAGAAGGGCATTCCATACCTTTGGTGCCACCACTGAAAAGATCCTGTCAAATGTCATCACTGCTTCCAATATTGGGGATGCATAGAGGATGGTCTTGAGTGTTCAGGGAGGTTCATATGGGGGAGGGTAGTCAAGACCTGTACATGACATAGATATTTTACTACTGGAGTGTTCTAAGCTAGTGGTTCTCTGCATTTCAAATCTTATATCCCACCAATCTATCACGGAACCCGGGTTCCACTATGATAGAAAGCTTACGTTTTCTGAGAAGGACAGTCATGTTCTGGCAGTTAGATCCCCATAGCGCTCCTGCACACACTCCAGGGTATGAGTTAAAGTAACTGTATTAGAGATCTATCAGTATTAGCATACTCAGACAAGGTCATTGGCAGAAGTGATGTATGCGAGTTTGGAGGGGTCAGTTATAGGGAAAGTTCCCGCCTTTGGGATAAGGATGGTTGAGATTCTGGAGCGAACGGGTCAGGAGGGGGGATGAAGGGCATTCGAGACAGGAGGGGGGAGGGACTGGAGGAGAGAAGCAAAAATGAAGTCATTTTCAATGCCCAGGCTCAGCCGGCCTTCAAGGATGCTCTCTCGGGCAGCTGTGAAAACGAAAGTAGACGCCATCCTAGGCACCTGCGAGATAAGCGATGTCCAGCCAAGCAGACTATCAGTAGGCAACTTCGTGTACTCTCAGAGGATCATTACCCAGCACAGAACACAGAAAATACTCATGGTAGATATGTAGACAGACATATATGACAAGGACATTTATATGTTTATAGGCATTATGTTGATAAATTTCTCATTAATGGTAAGTTTTAAGGAAAATTACAGTAATATTGCTGGGAATAAATGTTTGCTATGGCTTTAAAACCCAAACAAATGAAAACAATAATTCCCTTAGTAGGTGAAAGTTGCAGTAATACTACTGGCAATAGTTCTACCACTGTAACTGTAAAACACAAAAGATAAGAAATGATTTGATTTCCAGGAAATATGTGGTATGACCCTTAATGACTTTTTTTAAAACAGCAAGTGTGGAATATTAGAACCTTGTTGACCGGCTTCCTCGGGAGGTGGTGGGCTTTCCTTGTTTGGAGGTTTTTAAGCAGAGGCTAGATGGCCATCTGACAGCAATGCTTATTCTGTGAACCTGGGCAGATCATGAGGGGGAGGGCAGGAAGGGTTACATCAGTGCTTAGTTCTCATGGCTCTTATATACCCAGGGTACTGCCAATCGCCACTTTGGCGTCAGGAAGCAATTTTCCGCAGGCCAGTTTGGCCGGGGATCCTGACAGTGTTTTGCCATCTTCTAGGCGTGGAGCAGGGGTCACTGGAGATGTGTGTGTGGGAGAGGAAGATAGTTGTGAATTTCCTGCATGTGCAGGGGGGTTGGACTAGATGACCCTGGATGTACCATCCAATCCTTTGATCCTATGATCCTATAATTTCCTGCACTGAGTGATTCTTTCTTTGGTAGCGGCCTCATCACAGCTTTCTCCGTGTTTTGTAGTCCAGACTTCTGAAGATTTTGCCCAGGCGGGCTGCAAAGAAGCACCTGTGAGCTTTGACTAAGGAAGAGTCCTGTCGCACCTTAAAAACGTGCACATTTGTTGCATAAAAAGTCTGTGAGCTTGAGACCATGTAGTAAAGGGTAGGTAGGTAAGGTTTATTGCATTAGGCTAAAGGCCATTACAAACAATAAAACCGTAACAAAGGGAATTATCTTCACTTTGTCTGATGGAGCGAACTGAAGCCCACAAATGCTACGATACGAGTATGTCTGTCACAGCAAAAGCCAGAAGAAAAGCCTTCTGGCACCTTAAACATTAACATTCATTTCCCACTGGGATCATTGGGCCAGCACAGATTTCTTTTGTGTTCAGCTTTCTGCGATGTTATTTCCAGACTTTAGCTCATCTGCCTTCAACCCTGGTGTGAAGACACAGGAACCTTCCCCAAAGCACTTGCAGGGTGGGTGGCCCCACGCAGTGTTTGCGGCCAAACTGCCTCTGCAAAAGATTTGCTGTGTCGAAAAGTGGAAGGGAAGGGTGCCAGGCTGGGATGCCACTGCTGTGGTAATTCCTCTCCAGTTTCTAGCACGTGTTAAATTAATGTTGCTTGTAACTCAGCTTCATTCCCGCTGCATGGCTTGTGAAGCCCAATGGTGTGTGGGGAGACAGCAACAGCATTGCTGTGCTCCGGCGGGAGATTTTTGGCTTTCTCCTGAAAACCATTACTTTTGTCTTTGTGTAGTTGACATTGAGAGCTTCTTCATTACAATAATGGCCTAACTGGTCTAAGAGTCTTCTCAAGCCAATCTTGGTCAGGGTGAGGACCATGTCATCCGCGTAAAGGAGAATGGAAATCTTCTGTTGTCTCAGAGAAGACGGCATAAATCGGGGACCTGACCGAGACACATTGATATCACTGATGTACAGGTTAAATAGTAGAGGGGCCAGCACACAACCCTCTTTCATGCCTCTACTAATAGGGATTCTGTTGGTTAATGATCCAGAGTTTCCCACCCGGATTTGAGCCAAAGTATCTTTGTGCAGCTCACGGAGCCGAAACAGCAGTCGCTTATTAATGTTAAGTTTGGCAAGCTTGGACCATAAGCGGGACCTGTTGATTGAATCGAATGCGGCAGCCAAGTCAACAAATGCTACATAAAGTGCCTTTGTCGGCCCATTTATTCCAGAGTAAGCCAGTTGGTATAGTGTTTGACAATGGTCTAAAGTTCCAAGACCTTTCCGAAATCCTGCTTGTGTGGGATGAATGTAGGATGTTCAACCTGTTTTAGGAGGAAACCAGTGAGATTGGGAAAATCCAGATGGAGAAGGAACCAGTGGTGGGAGAGTTGTTTTGCCTCCGGAGAGATTCTTGAAATGGCAAAAAAAAACAACATTTATTTTAAAAGTAAGGGGAAAGGATACATGAGGAAAGCAGGGTGAAGAAGTAATTCGGTTAAAAAAAAAAAGAGCCCTTATAAACAAGAGTTGTAATATCCTTAAAGCCAGGGCTTTTTTTTCAGCTGGAACGCGGTGGAACGGAGTTCCAGAACCTCTTGAAAATGGTCACATGGCTGGTGGCCCCGCCCCCTGATCTCCAGACAGAGGGGAGTTGAGATTGTCCTCTGCACCGCTGGAGCAGCACAGAGGGCAATCTCAACTCCCCTCTGTCCGGAGATCAGGGGGCGGGGCCACCAGCCATGTGACCATTTTCTCCGAGGGCAACCCACTGAGTTCCACCACCTCTTTTCCCAGAAAAAAAGCCCTGCTTAAAGCTCTAATTTGGCATTACATTATGACTCTTTTTAAAAAAGAAGTATTTGGAAAAGCCAGGATCTTCCCTGGGCTGCGAAGCGATGCACATTCAAAATTATTCAAGGCTTGTTTGTAAAAACTGTCTCATGGAAGGGGAGTTTTTTGCCTGAGCATATGAGGCTTCTGGTGAAAGCGAACATAGCATTCTGTGGTAGCTCACCCTTCTGTCCCCAAGGCCGTCTTGTCCACTTTTCTAGAGGCTTAGAATGACATCTACAAACCAGGCTTTCAGAACCATTAAGGAGCCCTGTGGCGCAGAGTGGTAAGCGGCAGTACTGCAGCCCAAGCTCTGCTCATGATCTGAGTTCGATCCCGGCGGAAGCCGGGTTTAGGTAGCCGGCTCAAGGTTGACTCAGCCTTCCATCCTTCCGAGATAGGTAAAATGAGTACCCAGTTTCCTGGGGGTAAAGTATAGATGACTGGGGAAGGTATATGGCAAACCACCCCATAACAAAAAGTCTGCCAAGAAAACATCGTGATGCGATGTCCCCCCCCCCATGGGTCAGTAATGACTCGGTGCTTGCACGGGGGGGGGCTATCTTTACCTTTAAGAGACGTCTAGATGGCTTCCTGAAAGCTTTGCTTTGAACAGTCCACTCTTGGGGTAACCCTGTGCCAGCTCTTTTGGGCTGGCATGGGTTAGACTCTCCCATCTAATGAAAGCTGATTTACACATGGAAATTGTTTCTGTGTATGGGGGGAAAGAGTGGCTGGAATTCTGATCTGGCTGCATTTCCTTGTCAGTTCTTTGCTCTCCCCCATAATAAAACATCTGGGAATAAAAGAGATCTGAATGTTTGTGAAATAACCCTTATTTTTAGAGAGCAGGTGTGCAGCCTTGGCATTCAGACTCCTGCCACACCATTCGGTGGCTTGTGGTGAAAGTGATCCTGTAATTGAATCCTGTTTTAAAGAATCCTGTGTGTACAATATGCAGCCCAGTTTTATTGAAGCCAAGCTCTGGATCTTAGTGGCTTCCAAGCTGTGATCTGTAAACCACCAATGCAGCTTTCTCTCTCCCTCCTTTCCCAGTCCCTTTCCCAGCTGCTTCAGCACATTAAAAGACTTCTTAAAATACACATGTTGCCTTTAAAAAAGAACAGGAACACCAGTTTGTAGTGTAGGGCAAAAGAGGCCACTGGACTGTTTTAGATTTGGAAGTGGGCATCTGGTTCATGGACCACGTGTGTCTCAGTTATGGTTACCCCAATGCTTCCCAAGCTTTTTGAAGAAGAACCTAGTTCTCAAGTAACTCTACTTTTATACTTGTTTATTTATGAAGTAATTCCATGCTAATTTCCCCCTTCTCCAGTAATCCTGCAAGAATCCCTCACCAGATGACGATTCCCAAGTTTATAGCCAGAGCTTTTTTCCTGGGAAAAGAAGTGGTGGAACTCAGTGGGTTACCCTCAGAGAAAATGGTCACATGGCTGGTGGCCCCACCCCCTGATCTTCAGACAGAGGGGAGACAGAGGGGAGTCCCCTCCAGACAGAGGGGAGGGCAATCTCAACTCCCCTCTGTCTGGAGATCAGGGGGGCGGGGCCACCAGCCATGTGACCCTTTTCAAGAGGTGCCGGAACTCTATTCCACTGCGTTCCAGCTGAAAAAAAGCCCTGTTTATAGCTATTTTTTTTAAAAAAACCTTTTAGCTGCCTTGATGGCCCATAGGAGGGCAGAAAGGCAGGGTGTACATTTTGTAAAATAAATATACATTATTTTTCATGTTTTGTGTGTGTGTGTTATAGTATTATTATGGTCTGTAATGTGTGTCATAGGGTTACCATCCGCCCTTACTTTCAAAGGGGGGGAGCCAAAAGAGTGCCAGCCAGGGGTGCTGTTCCAACTTCCTTGTTATGTATTGAGCTAGTTTGGCGCCACTGAGCCCCCACTGCTTCCATTTTTATTTATTTTATTTATTTATGTTTGTCGGTTTGTTTGTTGCCCGTCTTGCTCACTGATATCCAAGGCCGATTACACAGTGCAAGTGAAATACAGTGTAATCAACCGGTAGGGCATTCATCGAGCAAATACAATGAACTCAGGACAGTTGGTGAAACAGATACAATAGGGTATAGTAGCAGAAAATGTGAAGGTAAGCAGAAGGTTGAGCATAGAGATGAAATCTTTCTGAAACAACTCATGACTAATTTACATGGCATGTTAAGCAACATGGAAACTTACTGGTGGCACATATCGGCAGCGGTCATTTCGTAGAAAAAGAGCTGGAGGGACTCATTAGCATATGCCACGCCCCTTGACATCACCAAAAATGTGTCATTAGCATAACTGATTTGCATATGCCACACCCCCTGACATCACCTATCCAGGCTGTTTTGGACCCAATCCTGGCCATTCAGAACTGAAATTGGGCCCAAAATGGCCAAAAGGGGTCCCACAATGGTCAGGATCAGGCTGCTGCTGAGCGGGGGAGTGATCTGCCACCTGTCAGAGGCCCGATCTGGGCCATTTTGGTCTCGATCCAGGCCGAAATGGGCCCAAATTGGCCGAGTCGGGTGGGCGGGGCCACCTGACATGTGACCTCTTTGGGGAACTACCGGAACTGCGTTCCTGCGCGTTCCCCCTCAAAATGAGCCCTGCATATTGGCATCCCTAGCAAAGCATCCCTCTGAGCTATTTCTTATGACGCAGCCCTATAATCTGGGTAGAAAGTCCGCCTGAATAATTCAGTTTTGCATAGATGGTGGAAAGCCAGGAGAGTGGGAGCTTTCCTGACTTCCTCAGGCAGGCTATTCCGTAAATTGGGGGCCACCACAGAGAAAGCCTGTGTGCGGGCAGCTGTGGATTTTGCCCAGCTGCAGGGTGGTATCTGTTCAGATTGTTCAGACGAGCCAAGCTGCCGTGACAGAAGATGGGGGAGAGGCGGTCGCACAGTTAGGAGGGGCTGAGGCCGTGAAGGGCTTTGAATGAAATAGTCATGACCTTGAACTGAGCCTGGTAATTGATGTTGAAGCAGAAGTGATGTCAGTAGAAAGTCTCCAGAGCACACTGGTTTTTTCACATGCTTTGGTGGTTCCAGCCAGCCTCCCGACACTCCGCCCCCACTGGCCAGGTGAGTGAGGGTGGGGAAATTCCCTGCCCTGAGCAGGGGTCTGGCAACACTAAGAGTGGCTGCATTGCACATCATGCGCAAATCCAAGTTGGCCATCAAACCTCTCAGAGTCCCCTCTCGCAGCCCCAACTCTCTTCCTCTTGGCCTCACAATCCACTTCGAAGAGTTTGAGATCCATTGGGTTACATTGGCCCCAGCCTGGTGGGATTTCCGGAAGGGTGCTACTTTAGGAGGGAAAAACCCCTGACTCTTACGGCATGAGGATTGGGGAGCCAGAGATCTGGGAAGACAGAGCCATGTAAAACCACCTACAGATTTGGAGCAGAGGAAGCAATTTCCTCCTTGAATGAATAAGGCACAAAAGCTTTGCGTTAGTGTTTGCGCTGGTTTCTTTTGGTTTGAGCCCAGTTTGGTATAGTGGTTAAGAGTGGCAGGACTCTAATCTGGAGAGCCGGGTTTGATTCCCCACTTCTCTGCTTGAAGCCAGCTGAGTGACCTTGGGTCAGTCACAGCTTCTCGGAGCTCTCTCAGCCCTGCCCACCTCACCGAGTGATTGTCGTGTGGATTATAACAACACACTTTGTAAACCACTCTGAGTGGGCGTTAAGTTGTCCTGAAGGGCGGTATAGACATCGTATGTTGTTGTTGTTGTTGTTGTTGTTGCTGCATGCAAGAAGAAACAAAAATGGAGTCACCAGGATACTTGTGGCAATGGAACCAGTAGTGAAAGTGTGAGTATGCAGGAATGGACACATTGATATGGAAGTACTAAAATAAAGATTTTCCATATGAATTTCCTTCTTTTATTCTTTGTAATTGCTGAGTTGGCTGCGTTGATACAGGAAGTATAAATCTTAGGAAGGTATCACGCTGCTTAGTATCTGGATCAGAGTCATAAGCGAAATACAATAAATGAGTGTTAAATTATCAGTTTCTTTAAAGAAGGGATGAAGAAGGAAGGGGCTGGCGCTGACAAGATATGTTTAAAAATAAGAGCGGGGCTGTATAATACCCAGAGTACTTTCAAGAGCTTTTCAGTTAACCCCAAACGAAAGGTCTTCTTGTGAAGAATCAAAGCAAGGGTATCCCATGTTTCCCTGTGTTAACAAAGCTCCCACAACAAGCAATCCCTTTGGGATGCCTCTCTGGTAACAGTGGGAACAGGCCAGCATATCACAAAGCCCCACAGAGAGGGATCGTGTGTCTCCTCCAAAAGAAAATAACTGATGGGCTTAGTACCATCTGGAACAGCGCTTATCCATGTAAAGGGGCGTGATCACAGAAAAAAGGACGAGAGAACCCTGAAGTGGGAGAGCTGCTGTGTAGCACAGTGGTTAAGAGGTTTATCTGCGAGTCAGCACACTACCGGTTCGAATCCCACTACTGCCATGAGTTTACTAGGTGGCCTTGGGCCAGCCACTCCTCTCAGCCCCAGCTCCCCAGCTGTATTGTGGGGATAATAATAACACTAACTTGTTCACTGCTGTGGGTGAGTCACTCATCTGTCCAGAAGAGTGGTATATAAGAGCAGTTATCATCATCATCATCATCATACTTATTATTATTAGCCTTTCCATAGAGTGTAGGGTAGCCAGGTCCTGGGGGGGGGGAGGCCAAACTGAGGGGGTGGGCATCAAGCAGGGAGGTTATGTCATTCTTGCCACACACCCTGACATCACCTATCCTGGCTGTTTTGGACCCAATCCTGGCCATTCAGGGCTGAAATTGGGCCCAAAATGGCAAAAAAAAAAGCTGAAAATGGTCAGGATTGGGCAGCTGCGGAACGGGAGAGTGATCCACCACCCGTCAGAGGCCCAATCCAGGCTGAAACGGGCACAAAATGGCCGAGAGTCAGGTGGGCGGGGCCACCTGACACGTGACCTCTTTGGGGAACTGCCGGAACTGCATTCCGGCACGTCATTCTTGGCATGATGTGGAAGTGATGGGTTCTGCCAGGGGATGACTGAGTGAAAATCAGTCCCAAACACTAAATTGAGGGGTGATTTTCAGTTAATCACTCCACCCAACATGACCCATTACTTCCACATCATGCCAGGACATGGGAGTGCGCTTTCCCCCTGCCACTGTGTTCCACATCTTTCTTCCCACCGCCGGCCATGTGAGAGGTGGGGTGGGGGGCAGAGGCGGGAGGACTGGCAAGCCTACTGGAGCTAGCAAGAGAATATGAGTCTCCTGCAAGACAAGCCAACATAGCTCAGGATCTGCAAACTGTAAGCTGTTTCGCTAGGGCACCAGCTTAGTCAGTTGTGTTGGCTTTCTGTGGTTGTCTGATCTGCTTTGCCTTCTCCCATGCATGTGTAGTCTTTCCCTGTTTTCTTTACTTCTCCTCTGCAAGTATGCATACATCTTCCCTTCTCACTCTCTTTCTTCCAAATAAAGTTAGAACTTGTGTTGAGAGAGCCTGTGTCATCTCCAGATGACAGATCTCAAAGTGACGGGTGGTGGCAGCTACCTGGTTGTGTGTGTGAGAGAGTGTGTGTGAGCTATTGTGAGCTATGAGCAAGCAGTAGCCAAACAGGCTCCAGGGAGGCTGGGAAAGACACACATGGCATAAATAAAATAAAAGTAGGGCCCTCCATTTCTTTGTCCCCCCCCCCCCCGGCTTTCCTGAGGTTCTTATGACAACAAACAAGGATGTTCAGGAGCTGAACAGCTTAATGCCTTTGTGAAGCAAAGGTGTTCTTTGCAAGGAATCTCACAGCCTCATCGGTGTGCTTTTCCCTCTTGATTAAAGATTACGCAGCCAGTGGGAAGTGACAAGAAGATCATTCCAATCAGCCAGGTAACAGAGGTTCGAATATGGGAGGTTTTAGGCTTACCATCATCACGTCTAGGGTTGCCAGCTAGGGATGTAATGACATGGAGTCCACCCTCCGAAGCGGCCATTTCCCCAAGAATAACTGGATTCAAGCTACTACAATGGCCTCAAAACCAGACTACTGCAATGCATTTTCCATAGTCTGCCTTCAAAGTCAGCTCAATTATTATCAGGAGCTAAGTGGAGCTAAGTGGAGCATGCATATTACATGCATGTTACTGCATGCATGTAAAAATCTGTACAGCCCATCAGTACTCCAATCAGAAGCCATGCTTTGTAAAAGCCCCCCACTCCCCTGGCCCCACTCACTTTCTAAAAGATTCGGCAGGCGCCAGATCTCATTAGCGGGCACATTGGGGACCCCTGGTCTATAGAATGTCTCAGCTGTTGATTGCATGGACTTACGCTAGGTACACCTTGGGTCTCGGTGAGAAAAGTAAGCAATTAAATAAATAAATCTCTGTAGTGCAGATATCAGTTGGAGAAAGGTGGGCAATAGACTGACTGACTGACTGAATCTCTGTAGATCAGTTGGAATTCCAGTAGGATTCCTGGCCACAGCTGGAGGTTCGCAACCCTACATCACCTTGTGTGTCTTATTTAGTGTGCTGGCAATAGTTAACAGATGAAACAAGTAAGCTATTATGAAGCCATAATGAATGAAGATATCACTTCTTGCATGGTCAGTTGAAGTAGGAAGAGTTCATTTTGTACTTCTCTTCACAGGTGAATACAATGAGTCTCTTTGCGCGAGACGCCTCGGCACGTGTTCATCAAGTGTAGGGAGATGCAATGTTAGCTGGGAACCATAGTTTAAAAAAACAGAGCCAGCAGAGATTGCTCCTTAGGTAAAAGAAGGTAAAGGCAGGCCCCTGTGCAAGCACCGAGTCATTACTGACCCATGGGGATGTCGCATCTCGACGTTTCCTTTGCAGACTTTTTGTTACGGGGTGGTTGGCCATTGCCTTCCTTGGTCATCTACACTTTACCCCCAGGAAACTGGGTACTCATTTTACCGACCTCGGAAGGATGGAAGGCTGAGTCAACCTTGAGCCGGTTACCTGACCCTGCCAGGATCGAACTCAGGTCATGAGCAGAGCTTGGGCTGCAGTACTGCAGCTTACCACTCTGTGCCAGGGGGTTCCCCTTGCTCCTTTAATAGGGTTTGTTAATTTCATCTTCACTGTCAGTTTCACCTCTCCAGTCTAAAACTCTCTAGGATTGCAACCAGAGGGCAGTGAGGAATGGAAATGGGCTGGAGTTGCCTTCCAGAGTTGGACTTGGACCTGGAGAGGTTATAATGGGCTGAAGTTTCCCTTCTGGCATTTCACAGCCCCTTCACACAGCTCCAGTGTAAAGCAAAGCCTTTGCTCTGTCGTCAGCTCTGTCTTTTTAAACTACCCTTCCTGGCTAATGTTGCATCTCCTGACACGTGTTCTTCACATATCAGATATCTCATATAGAGAGACTCACAGTGTGGCCAGCGAGTGGTGCAAGGGTTCGGGGGAACTGGAGAAGAGCCGTGGGCCTTCTGCATTTTTGGAGCAGGGTTAAAATAGCAAGCAAAATGTTTTTCTTCTTGCTACTCATTTCAGAACATGGCTTTAATGAAACAATAGCCCCCCCCCTCCCAATTTTTGCAAAACTAAAGAGAGCGAGAGAGGCACATTTAAAGATACTGCAATGGAAGCTGCTGTTTAGCTGCTGGAAGGTGCATCTGTCCCATGGTACTGAGTGTGTAGAAGCTGAGGGATTCAAAAGAGCCTGGTCCAAATAATATAGTTTTGGGGACCTGAACCTGTTTAATTTTAGTGAACCTGTTTACTTTTTGTGAAAAAAAGTTGTCCTGATTCACTCAGATTTCTTTTTGCTTGAAGTCGGCACGTATGGAAGTTTGTGTACATGTTATTAGGAGTGCCTGTGTGGGAAGGGGGGGGGTGAGTAAGTGGGCTTATAGGAGCTGCTCCTACTCCCAGCCCTCCACTCAATCAGTTTGGTGTCTGTTGAGCTCGTTACAATGTATTGATTTAATTATCAAGCCAGTTTGGTGTAATGGTTAAGAGCGGCAGGACTCTAATATGGAGAGCCAGGTTTGATTCCCCACTCCTCCGCTTGAAGCCAGCTGGGTGACCTTGGGTCAGTCACAGCTTCTCGGAGCTCTCTCAGCCCCATCCACCTCACAGGGTGATTGTTGTTGTGGGGATGATAATAACATAATTGTGAACCGCTCTGAGTGCGTGTTAAATCCTCCTGAACAGCAGTATACAAATCAAATGTTATAATAATAATAATTATTATTAGATCTGCACTCTGAAAATGAGCCTGCCTTTCGTTTTCTGAAGACACATGTTCATCATGATGAATGCAATAGCTTAGTGTTGATTTACATGTGTGAGTGGGTTATCACAGAGACATCACTGCATAACGTGCATATCTCCTCTTATTTAAATGGATTCCTTGACTGTGAGTCAGACGTTCTGCTGCTGCAGATCTCTGACCTTGTCCTAGATTTTGTTGGTCTGAGTGGTACCTAATACTACGGAATACCAGATTCACAATTTAATTTTGAGTTTTAGGATAACAGAAGCAAGCATCAAAAAGTGTTTTGTAAGTGGATGGCAGCTTACTTTAAACAGAAATCTCTTCCATAACAACAACAAGATTCGATTTATATACTGCCCTTCAGCACAACTTAACACCCACTCAGAGCAGTTTACAAAGTGTGCTATAATAATAAAAGGATATTAATAGCACACTTTGTAAATTGCTCTGAGTGGGTGTTAAGTTATCCTGAAGGGTGGTATATAAATCAAATGTTGTTAATGCTATTGTCTTCACAACAATCACCCTGTGATGTGGGTGGGGCTGAGAGAGCTCCAAAAGAGCTGTGACTGGCCCAAGGTCACCCAGCTAGCTTCAAGCGGAGGAGTGGAGTATCAAACCTGGCTCTCCAGATTAGAGTCCTGCTGCTCTTAGCCACTGCACCAAACTGACGCATTAGCACTGACTTTTTTCAATGGCTGTTCTCAATTTTGCTATCTCGAGGAAGCAATCTTTCTAATCAAAATCCGGGCAAGTGAAACCACACTCTCCTACTCTCTTTGACTTGATGCATGTTTTATAGGTCCATAAACATGGACATAGTTTGCTTCCACATCTGTTGGCACCTGACTGCTTAATAACTCAAAGTGGAATGTGTGAACTGACCACACTGGCGGGAAAAAAAGACTTAAATTGGTCTCCTGCCCTCTGTTTTATCCTCACAACCACCCTCTGAGGTGATTTAGACTGAGGCCAAACAACTGGCCCAAAAGTCATGCCATAAGTTTCTGTGGCAGAGTGAGGATTCGAACATGCATCTCCCAGATCCTAACCTGACGGACTAACTCTGGGGGTATATTTATTCTTTCTGTGGTGCGGCCCCTTCGCACATGCAGGTACACCTGAAAATGCTTCCGTCCTGCCTTCCCATCATGATTGCCCCTTTCTTTTCTCCTTGCTTTCAAATCATTGGATTAAGAGCCCAGCTACAAGTGACGCCTGACACAGGTTGGACACTTGTCAGCTTCCCTCGAGTTTTGATGGGAAATGTAGGCATCTGGTCTTGCAGCTTGGATCTCCATTTAATTGAAGTTTACAGAGTGGCAGTCTATGGGAGGGAGAACATGTGGTTGGGAGGGGAGTGCAGGTGTCGGGCTCTCACTGGGTGCCCCCCTTCCCCTATGCTGTGTGTGTGAGGGGGGGGTCTATAAACTTCCATTAAATAGAGAGCCAAGCTGTAAGACCAGGACACCTACATTTCCCATCAAAACTTGAGGGAAGCTGACACGTGTCCAACCTGTGTCAGGCATCACTTGTAGCTTGGCTCTGAGTAAAGGATTCGGGGCCTGTTATGGGTCACCAGAGCCACCTCAAGAAGTAGACTCTCCTTTTTTCATTCTGAAACAGAGGAAGTTGACTGGATCTTCAGAGAGTCCCTTCGCCTTGCCAAGGTTAAGTTTCTTTGGAGCCGTCAGGATTCCACCCCGATGCAAGCTCCAAGGCCTTCAAGATCCCTGCTTGATTTACGGCTGTTTTCCTATATAGCTAATATCCTGTGCGCCTTTGTTTTCATTTTAGACTTTGGCTGTCACAATTGTTATAAACAGCTCCAGCCCTGTTATTTGGCTCGGCTTGTC
Source organism: Eublepharis macularius (assembly GCF_028583425.1). Classification (NCBI taxonomy): domain Eukaryota; kingdom Metazoa; phylum Chordata; class Lepidosauria; order Squamata; family Eublepharidae; genus Eublepharis; species Eublepharis macularius. The sequence continues at coordinate 217,965,668 of NC_072791.1, read as the reverse complement.
TCCCCCTCCACCTCATTCTAGGAACAAGTTGCTCCGGCCCCCGAGCCTCCTTGATTTAGAGGTCTCTCTCTCTCCTTTTAAAGCCACAGTAGTATTTTTCACTGTCGAGAAGATTTAGTGCCTCTGCTGGAAAACAAACAAGACTAGAACGGAGATAGTGGTTGAGGGGAAAGGGCTGTTCGTCGTAAACAGAAGTTTCCTCTGCCTCCTTCCCAGGGTTCTTGAGGAGCTGGGTTAAATTTGGGGGGGGGCCAGGCCTCCCTCCCTTCCCCCTTGGCCGTCTGTCAGCCCTGTCCTAACCTAGCCTGCCTGAGGCCGGTGGGGGCTCCTCGGTCATGTAAGGTTTCTGCTGGCTGGGGCAGGAAGGAGGAACAACGTGCTGCTCTCTCGGACGCCAGGCCGATATATTGCTATGATCTTGCCTGTTGAGGATGCCTGATCGAAATTTCACGAGGAAGCCAGGCAGGGCATCTTTCTTTTGCAGAACGGTAGTTGGGAAGAGAAGGGAGGACAGCTAGTGTGTTGTATTACGGTTTTTAAAACTCCCCTCGGGTAATGAAACTGGGTTCTCCTTTTTTTAAGCTGATTTCTTTGCTTTTTAATTAGTTGTCTGATGGTTCCAAGCAGGGCTCATTTTGAGGGGGAACGGGCAGGAACGCAGTTCCAGTAGTTCTCCAAAGAGGTCACATGTCAGGTAGCCCCGCCCACCTGATTTTTGGCCATTTGGGGCCTGTTTTGGCCTGGATTGGGCCCCAAACGGCCAGGGTTGGACCTAAAACAGCCAGGATTGGTCCCCAAACAGCCAGGATTGGGCCTCTTACGGGTGGTGGATCACTCTTATGCTCAGCAGTGGCCCAGTTCTGTCCATTTTGGGCCCCTTTTGAGCCATTTTCAGCCCCTTTTTGCCATTTTGGGCCCAATTTCAGCCCTTAATGTCCAGGATTGGGTCCAAAACAGCCAGGATAGGTGAGGTCAGGGGGTGTGGCATATGCAAATCAGTTATGCTAATGACACACTTCCAGTGATGTCAAGGGGTGTGGCATATGCTAATGAGTTATGCTAATGAATGATGCTAATGAGTTCCTGCAGCTCTTTTTCTACAAAATGACCCCTGGTTCCGAGAATCCTGGACAAATTTTCTTTAGAACCAAATGGTTCAGATATCCATCTTCTCTTCCTCCTCAGCCTCCTCTTTCTTCTTTCCCTCCACCCTCTTTCTTCTTCTTCTTCTTCTCTTTCTCCTTCTTCCATTTCTTTAAGCTTGTTTTCTGTTTGCTATTTCTCTCTAGATGAGAGAAGTGTTCTTGGTTGGGGAGGGTTTGGGAGTAAAGGGAATGGAGGTCAGTTGAATGGTGAAGAGTTTGGGTTTTTTTGAGAATTGTGAAAATGTTAAAAGGAAAAGGTTAAGCAATTAGCACTCTAAAAAAGTCACCTCATCTCAATAGAGAGACATTTGGATGGCATTTAACGAAAATAGCAGTTTTCCTCAGCATGAAAAGAAGGGGAAAATGTGTATTATTTTTGAGAAACAATCAAACACACTGAGTTAGCCAAGTAGACTGCATGCGCACGCACGGAGGGTGAAATAGGGCCAACTGTGTAGAGAAGCTTCTGTCACACACTGCTCAAATTAAAAATCTGACAGAAAATCCATATTTTGTGAATCAAAAAAGATTTTTTTTTTACAAATGCATTTTTCACAGGTTCAGTTTTTTGTTACATCCGTTGGACTAGAACAAGAGGAAGTTTCAGTTTATCCCAAAATAAATACTTCAGCTTCTCTCACGCTTTCTCTCTACCTCTTCTTTTCCCAAGTAGCTCATGACAGAACCCTTACTTCTTCATTCCCCATTTTATCCATACAGCACTCCTGCTATGTAGATTAAGCAAGGAGAGAGTGAGTGGCCCAAAGTCACTCAGTAGGTTTTATGGCAGGGTGGGAAACTGAACTCAGATCTGCCCGATCCTAGTCTGATGCTCTAACCACTACGCAACACTGCTTCTCAACAACAGCCATATCTGTAAAATGGAAACTCTCAGTATTTCCTCAAACATCCATCTTTGTCAACGTGATGGTGCCTCCTTAGTTCACTCTGAACAATTCCCAGGGAGTTGGTGGGGGCGGGGGGGGGGGGAGAGAATGAATCATTCCTATTATTTATAGGAGACAGTCCATTAACTGGCTCCCTTTTCATACACCCAGATCCAATTCCATAAACTTCCGAGAGTTCAGAACATCTGAAATAGAAACACAGGCTCAAGGAATGGGTTGTCGTGTATCCATCCATCTGTTGGCTTTGCAGAGCTGGAACCCACCCACCCCCCGGATCAGCACAGGGGGCAAAGTGGTGGTGGGGGGGGGGGGTTGCAGTGAGATGGGAGAGATCGCAGCAGAGATCGCAAATCGAAACACTGTCCTGTTGGAGGAAATGTGTAGTTGCATGCATGCTACTATATTTAACACAGAATGTTAATTGGGTGGTGGTAGGAAGATGATAGTGGCTTTTGTAAGTTTACCACAGCGAAGGAGGGGAAGGATATGGAGCAATTGGCCTGGCTTGCAGTGAGCAAGTTTTGCGTCGAGTAGAAAAACAAAAGCCACAAACAGTTCTCGTACAAGTTGTCTGTAGCAGGATTTGGGTCCAGTGGCACCTTAAAAGACCAGCAAGATTTTCAGGGTGTACACTGTCGAAAATCAGAGCACCCTTCTTCATATGCAAGTAGGAATGGAGGTCCCTGAGGCCTTATATCCCAGCCAAAAGGTGGGTGGGGTGTTACAAGGGGGGGGGGCATCAGGATGTAAAGGGTACAGTGCAGCTTGATGAGATGGGAGGGGTATAGCAACGGAAAATATCAGGATGTAAAGGTACAATGCAGATTAGAGCAGAAATTAACACCTTCAGTGAGATAAAAATCCCAAGTCTCTATTCCGCCCCAGGGGCCCGTCGTTCTGAATCTGTGAATGAATTCTTTTGCAGCAATCTCACTTTGTAATCTCCCCTTGAACTTTCTCTGTTTGAGGACAGCCACTTTTAGAACAGCAACAGAATATCCTCAACGTTCTCCCACTGTTTTTAAGTGCTGTGATTTCCAATGTCAGATTTATGTCCATTTATTCTTTTGCATAGGAACTCACCTGTTTGTCCAATTGATAGTGACAAATGACAGAAGGTTGGGAGAAAGGCTGTGGGAATGTAAATTATTTTCCTTCAGGATTACAAAAGACTTCTTTAGAAGCCTGAGTGAGGAAGCTTCTCAGCTCTGGGGTTGAGCCCGTTAATAACCCTTTGAGTAGTTTGTCAGTTTGACGTGCTGTTTATATTATTTAACCGGGGAGCGCAGGAAGCTTACTCCCCTTCCATTATTAAAAACGGGAAAGGGGAATTTAAATCAGACATACACAGCAGAGATAATGTACAGCCTGCCTTACTCTGAGACCTGAGTGGTTTTCCCCGTGTACATGTAAACAGGTGACATTTTTGCTCTTCCGGTGTATGCAAATCCCATAATTTTCCTGTTCTGAACTGTGTCCAAAGGAACTGAAATAGCACCGAATGTGTTTATTACAATGCTTGCTTTCCCCCTCTGCCGTTACAAGTCGCCAGCGATTACCCCAGGCTATCATTTCCAATAATTGGTTGTTTTGGTGAACACAAAATAGATTTCAATTTGTCCACATCCAGAGCATCATTCCGGTAAATAGAATTCCCCGGGAATCTGTTAAGACTTTGTTTCTACATTTGTAAAGGAGGTTTTTCTCTTGGATTTTGCAACAAGCATGGTCGTAACTCTAAGAAACATAATGTGCGTTTTAGACGTATAAAGAAAAACATCAGGGAAGGAAAATGGTGTTAGGCTTTCTGGAGATACAGAACAAGGATGTGGGCAGTTTAACATCAGTGATTCAAACTGGAGTTGTGTGAGGAAAAAAAGGTTCCTTTCCAGGGGTTCTGTTGGAGCTCTTTTTATGAGATGGGCCACAATAAAGCAAACAGGACCTTTAAATATCTGTGAGAGAAACAGCAGTGGTTTCTGAAGTTTTAAAAAAGCAGCCACCGATCCACAAACATTGGCTGTTTCCACACATCCTTAAAGAGATGGCCTACTCACCGAATGCTGTTGGCATTTCCCCTTCACTCCATACATCTCCAGTTTCAAAATGGTAGCAGGCTGTTGGGCATTCTTTTTTTGGCGCCTTTTTGAGAATGCAATTTCCTGCAGTCCCTGAAAAGGCGCCGACAAAATGGAAGCGAAACAGCCTGCTACTGTTTTAAAATCGGAGACGTGTGGAGTGAAGGGGAAAAGCCAGCAGCATTTGGTGAGAGGGCCATCCCTTTAAGGACATTTGGAATCGGCCCTCAAGTCTGTAGAGATGACAATTTTACCACTCATTCTACCACATAATTTACTTCATTTACTTTAATTATAGTTTGCTGTTCTTCCTGAGATTCAAAGCGGGTTACAGAATAAAAACTATGTACTCATACAATGAACAGTTCCATAGCTGAGAATTAGAAGACAATGTGAACCTCAAGTTGCTAAAGAAAAGGCAAACTATTATGGTTGCCAATCTCCAGGAGGGGCCTGGCATTCTCCCAGAATTACACCTGATCTCCAGACTACGGTTCTCCTGGAGAAAATGGCAAACTCTGTGGTATACCATAGATTCAAGGTGAAATCTCTCCCCAAACTTCCTTTTTCACAACCCCATGTCTTCAAGCAGAGTTGCCAACCCTATAATACTACAGACAATGGCGTAAGTGGAACGACTGTGGTAGAAAACAATGCAGTAAACAACAGGATAATAGTGTGGTTAAAGTCTCATTTTACCATTTGTTAGCATAATATACGATATCCCAGGGTGAGAATGCTGCCGCAAGGACATTTGGTTATCCACTTGGTTTCACTAGCCAGGGTGGTGTACATCATGCAAGTGAATATACAACACTACAGTCTACATGGGGGGTAGACGTCCTTTTGCCTGGCTACCAGAAACCCTTTCTTGTCTACTTGTGATGATATTCCATCAAACATGGCTCGTGGGGGGGATGAGGTTTGTACTTCGCCAAAACACTGTGAGCAAGAGCTCTCCCCCGAGGTGTTGCCAGCCCCTCAGAGGTTTACCGTACTCCTTTGAGAGGAAAACCAGCCCTGAATGCTGAGGAAAATGGTCTGGTGTGCCACTGTTTGCCATGAATGCCACTGTTTCCTACCCCCGCCCCCAGTGTACGTGCCCCCAGTGTACATGAAGAAAACCCTAATTTTGTTCTCAGAATAAATTAAAACAAATATTTTACTCTCCATACATTTGTTACCTTGATGTGGATTGCCCAGGCAAGGCTGATCTTGTCAGATCTCAGAAGCTAAGCAGGGTCAGCCTTGGTTAGTAATTGGATGGGAGACCTCCAAAGAAGACTGGCAATGTCAAACCACCTCTGTTAGTCTCTTGCTTTGAAAGCCCCAGCAGGGCTGTACCATAAATCAGCTATGACTTGATGGCACTTTCCATCACGTACATTTGTTACCAATGCAACCTACAGCGTCTCTACATGAGACCTCTTGCACGAGAATGCTCAAGTGTAAGGAGACACCAAGTTAGCTGGGAAGCCTAGTTTAAAACGACAAAGCCGAAGGCTCTGTCAATTTCATCTCTCTACAAAATGCTGGCAGAGAGAGCTGAGAGGGTTTGTTAATTTCACCTTGATACAGCTGGTGGGGAGGCAAAGATGATTAATAAACCCTCTGAGAAACAATCTCTGCTGGCTCTGTGTAGAGAGGTGAAATTGACAGAGCCTTCGGCTCAAGTCTTTTTGAACTACGCTTCCCAGCTAACATTGCGTCTCTCTACACGTGAACATCCTTGTGTAAGATGTCTCATGTACAGAGACTCCAGTGTCTCTTGGATGATGAAGGGTGCTCTGATGCTCAAAAGCTTGCACACTGGTAATCTTGCTGGTCTCTTAGGGGCCACTGGACTCAAATCTTGCTGTTCTACTGCAGACCAACACAGCTATCCACGTGTTTTATGTAATTGGTGTTTTTTTAAAAAAAATTATTGGACAGAGGCATTAGATTAGAGATTGGAGACTTAAAAGCATGAGTTCAGAACAGTAACTGAAATGAAGGAACAGGGCGTTATGCCAATCACCCACCCATTATGTTCTGCTCTTTGGTAGTTGTTTTTGCCTACAATAAGGTAGAGCTAGGATTCTATGATAGAGCTAAGATTCCATATCATTTTGGTTCTTCATTGTCACTGCGAACAGTGTTTCTAAGTTTTGTTGACCCCCCCACCCCGTATTCCTTGAAAAGTTTTCTTAATTTTTGTCAGTGTTATGAAATCTCTGGGCAGCGTTTAGAGGGATGCATTCAGAAAAGGTCCAAGGGAAGGTAAACTTCAGCGTGAAAAATAAAAATGGATGAATGTTCATGTGAGCTCTAGTTTTATTGAAGAATTTGGTCTCTTCACTAACATGCAGAAAGCAATTTTTAACAGCCGAAGGAGCGGACAGTGTAGAATATTTATCATGAGAATTTCTAAGGCATTTGATAACAAAGATGTGTTTTAACTAGGCTGTTCTCCACCAGTTGATACCACGGCTGTGATCCTAAACAGGCTTACTTAGAAGTAAATTCTACTGAAAAACAATGAGGAACTCTTCGTCAATGCATTTAGGATTGGCTTATTGCATTTCATTAACTGAGTTTTTTTGGTTGACTGGTTCAGTTTTCTAATCTCTTTGAAACACTTTCCTGCCTTCCTTCGCTTACCATTAATCCTCATGTTTCATGCGGAAATGGCTAATCCTCTTCTTTTTTCTGGCAAATTTCACACAATCTCTCTATGAAATAGATTGGTCTTGGTTCTCATTGTTCTTTTTTGTTCTTGGGGCGATACGCCTTATGGCATGACATCTGCCAGAGGATTTTCTTTTGTTTCCAAGGTTTAGTGATTAGCAATAATCTAATCCCTCGCCTTAGCCCTTCTTATCTACTCCCCTCCTTACAGCCATCCTCGGAGTGTAGAGGTTAGAGCGTCAGACTAGGTTTGACTTCCCCCTTTACCCTGGAAAGTTGGTAGGTGACCTTGGGCTAGTCATGTTTCTCTGTCTCTCAACCAAATATGCTTCATAGGTTGTTAGAATAAAACAGAGGAAGAGAAAATGATGCATGCTGTCTCAGGCTGTTTGCAGAGAAGGTGGAATTAAAAAGTATATTTAAACAGGAACCTGAGAGATTTCTTTTATGTCTTTCACACAGCTGCACACACAGCCTCAAGACAGCCTGAGGCTGATCTATGCTCTGCCTCTTAGTTTATGGTGTTTGCTTTTGTGGGCTGAAGACGAGCCACTTATAACCATGGAAGTGTACAGGTAAAAGCCCAGTAGCACCTTTAAGACTAACCAACTTTATTGTAGCATAAGCTTTTGAGAACCACAGCTCTTTCCGTCAGATGCATCTGACAAAAGAGAGCTGTGGTTCTCAAAAGCTTATGCTACAATAAAGTTGGTTAGTCTTAAAGGTGCTACTGGACTCTTTACTATTTTGCTGAGATGCTGCCTGAGGCTGCTCTGCAGGGCCTGAAGAAGGGGCCTGCTACTGCAGCGGGGGTGGGCAGAAGGACGGCATTGCCAGATACAGATACTGAAAGAGTTTAAGGATGAAGAATGGAATATGGGCAATATAGTGTTTACAAACAGGCGACATGGAGAAAAATATATTACAGATGCAGAGAGTCATGACCAGGCCCAGGGCCGGCGCGCCCATTGAGGCCAGGTAGGCGATTGGCGCAAGCGCTGGGGAGCCGGAGGGGGTGCCAGAGGAGGTGCTGGGGGCTGAGCAAGAGGGATGGGAAGCCGCAGCTGCTGCAGCCTCCCAGCCCTCCCGCCCCACGCTGCTGCCGCCGCCAACACATGTCCCCAGCCAGGTGCAGCAGCCCCGGGCCAGGCACGGCAGGCATCTGGGATGGCACACGGCAACCGAGCAGGAGAGCTGGGAGGCCACCCATGTGCCATCCCCGCCACCCGCCACAGCAATGGGGTCGGCTCGCAGCACACGCTGTGTGATAACGTCACACGTGACGTCATCACACAGCGTGGTGCGCGTGTGCGCGCGCGCCGGGCCATGGGTGACAGAAACCCTGGTGCTGCCCCTGACCAAGCACTTTTTGATGATAAAGAGTCTGGCATTTTGGCGGATGAATGCAGAAATGTACACCTACATGGATATTCTCTCACCTCTCGCTCCGATTATTGATCGAGGAGTACAGCTTCATAAAGTGATTCTCCTCATTAGTCGTGCACTTGGAGGAGAGGGCTGCCTTAACTTCATGGGAAATGAGTTAGGTCGTCCAAAAATGGTTAGACTTTCCCAGACAAGGCAATAATGAAAGCTACCGTTATGCTAGGAGACCGTTTCATTTAGCTGATGATCAGCTTCTTCGCTATAGGTTTCTAAATGCATTCGACAGAGATATATGTCTCTTAACTTTTTGCTTAAGAATTCGGGAATGTCTCTTTTTAGGGTTCGCTATACCTGTGTTCCAGTTGCCACTCTGCACGATGTGTGTGTTTTCCCCTACTGTGTATGCTGTTTGTAGCTCTAAAGCACAACCTGGCTGTGATAATTTCCTGCAACGAGAGTGGCAGCATGTTGAATCAGATATATTGTCGAAGGCTTTCACGGCCGGAGAACGATGGTTGTTGTGGATTTTCCAGGCTGTATCGCCGTGGTCTTGGCATTGTAGTTCCTGACGTTTCGCCAGCAGCTGTGACTGGCATCTTCAGAGGTGTAGCACCAAAAGACAGGGATCGCTCAGTGTCAAACTGAGAGATCCCTGTCTTTCGGTATGACACTGAGAGATCCCTGTCTTTCGGTGCTACACCTCTGAAGATGCCAGTCACAGCTGCTGGCGAAACGTCAGGAACTATAATGCCAAGACCACGGCGATATGGCTTGGAAAATCCAGAACAACCATGTTGAATCAGGTTGGTATTAACTCGATTGATGGCATCCCTTATTAAGATATAAACCCTGGACAGACATAGCACTGAACAGCTTGTTAACAAGGCCTTGGAAAGGTTCCAGAGAACAAAAGCCAGAAGAAAAGGCAGCGAGCTGTTGAAATAGAACTGCTCACAAGAATTCTGCTCAGGAGTGTTCTGTTGCATGGACGGTAGAGCACTGGGGGCATTCTAATGGTCAGACCCAATTGAGCAGCCCACATGGTGTGGGATGAGACAACTGGTGAGTTGGCACCAAGCGTTGCTGCTGCTGAAGCACGTGAGCCGAATGGTCCCTGTAGCACAGCTGGGGCTTGGCCGCCAGTGGCCCAGCGTTCCTGATAATGGCCAGTCTGCTCCCGTGTGCACACTCTTCCAGGTTCAGAAGTCTTTTGTACCATCTTCTGTGGCTTCAGGGGCAACCTTTTTACAGAAATACCTGCCCATGAAAGCACAGAAGGTACAGGCACGGGCAGGGCTTTTTTCCGGGAAAAGAGGTGGTGGAACTCTGTGGGTTGTCAGCACAGGGGGCAACTCTTGGCGGGAGGTGGTGCCCCTGGTACCACATGTGCGCATGCAAAATGCACGCATGCTCCCAGGACCAATGATGTCATTTTGGGTCAGCTGGAACAAGGGGGAGTTTTTAAATCACCGTCAGCGAAAATGGTCACGTGGCTTGTGGCCCCGCTCCCTGATCTCCAGACAGAGGGGAGTTTAGATTGCCCTCCGCACCGAGGGCAATCTAAACTCCCCTCTGTCTGGAGGTCAAGGGGTGGGGCCACAAGCCACGTGACCATTTTCAAGAGGCTCCAGAACTCGGTTCCATTGCGTTCCAGCTGGAAAAAAGCCCTGGGCACGGGCAATTTTTGCTGCTTTTGGCCCTGTATCCCTTTGGGTTTCTGCGCAGGTGGAAAATTCAGAAGAGAACCCTTGGAACGCTGCATTAAAATCTGAAGAGGGGGTTGAGCATCCAGAATTTGGAAGAAAACCCGAAGAGGTGCGGGGCCAAAAGTGGCAAAAATTGCCCATGCCGAAGAGGCCACATATTCTGACTGTCTGTTCCAACTAGAGAAGAGGCTGAATTTTGCAAGCGTTGTGATTCGGTATGAACCGTTTTGATTTTGCTGCTGCCTTTTGAGAAATGAACTGCTAATTCTATATTCTTCTTAATTACTGTTTTCATGACAAAAGTCCTAAACAGCGATTTTCACAGCAGTTTATTTCCTTGCAGTGATGTTTAACCATTAACTTGAATGCATTTTCCATTGTTATTTTTTGCGTTTGTTGCGTTAAATGGCATAAAAATGGTGTAGGCATATAAATGGCGTAAGAGTGGTATAAAAGAAGCAAAAAAAATAGCCACAGTTCAATTAAGCAGACCAAAACTAGAGGCATGTATCTTGCAGTCCGTTTCCAGTAGTGTAGGGGTGATATATATTACTGCAGGAATACAACCCTTTTGTATTCCGAACAGCTATTTCTGCCTGCAGAAGGCAGACAGCTAGTACTAGAGCTAGTACTAGAGTGTTGGTATGCATTTGCACCTGGACACCTAGAGAATATTAATGCTATAAGAATGAAGACTTGGGCAACAGTATGTGCTCACATAAGGTGAAAGCACAAGCTGAAATACGAACCAAAATTAAGCACGAACCAGGCCAGTTCACGGTTCGCGAACCGGCGGTTTGTTAGATCCCATCTCTGACGAACCGCCACGAACTTTAGGCTGGTTCATTTGGTTCGTTTTTTGGTTCATCACTGCATACAGCCTGGTGCCAGTCAATCCGTTTCCTAGGCAACAGGGGATGGACTTCCTTCAGACCTTCTGCTGACCCGGAAGTGAACTGCCACATATATGTGCCACATATAGCACCCACTGCTTGCACAGTGACCCTTGAATTAACAGAGAACCACTCAGGGGTTGCAATCCCTGCTCTTGTTTCATTGGATACATGCCGATGATGACATACAAAGTCAAAAAGAAATGATAATGGCCTTTATGTGCTCATCCTTATGTGAGAAAATGGGAGCCCAATCAGGAGCGACCTTTTTGATACCTCATCAATGCGAGTTTCATTTTGCAACATGAATGGCTCGGTGGATTTCACAGAGTCGTAGCTTATTGTAGGGGAAACGACTTCAAGACTTGCTCGATGCAGCTTGTCGGAGGGATGATCCAGTCGTGTTCTTTTGTTTCTCCTTTTGTATGGGGAATTCTGGCAGCTTTTGCCTTGCGTTTTTCTTGGGAGGAAATCCAGGCGCAGATTTTGAAAAGCAACCGGTCTGAAACATGAGCCAATACGGACAGTGCTAGTTCAAAGGCAGCGTTGGTTTACTGCACGGAATCCCACAGGCTCGTAACATACCCTTCATCTTTAGTGAATGCTTTGTAGCCAGTGTGGGAACTAGCTAGTATAAACTCTACAGATTTACACTTGAGCCATGTGATTTCCCCAAAACGGTGTACCATGTGTGGTTGGTCAGCCAAAATTAGATCGGTATGATTTGTTGATACAATGAAGTTGTCACTTAATTAAGTTGAATCACTCTCAATCAGGCTGGATAACTAGGTCACAGGAGAAGAGCTATGCTATTCCTGGCATAGCTATTCCTAACCATAGCAAATGCATATGTTTTCCTCCAGGGCTGGGTTTACAACTTCCTCGATGATGCTAATCAAGTTTAATTGCATCCAGAGATTTGAACCTTATGTCAAGAAAGCCTAGAGATGGATTTAGAGGCTGATATATAACCCAAAGAAACTCAACTTAAGCCAATATCTTCAAACATAAATAATGAAATATAGATGGTGGGGTTCCTTTGATGTAGATAGAACAAAACCCAACTATCTTCCTCCTTCAGTACTTGATTATCTGAATGGGCACTTATTTTGTGAGGTCTCGAACAAGGGTCTGTTCTCAGCTAGTTCAGACGCCAAGACCAAGTCTGGAATCAATGTAAAGCGTATGTTCCAGTAGAAACATGAACGAGCAGCTTGTGGAGTGGGGACAACTTGACCACTCCATGTAAGGTGTGAAACGGGCCTAGGAGTTTATTGATTGTAATGAATTAAGTTACAAACAAATGTGATAAAGCACTCGTTAATGCCACCTATAAGGGATTCGGTAAATTCATGATGTATAAATTCACTAACAGCTATTTGGAAGTTGTGTACGGCTGGATTCATCCTGCTGGGGGCACGTGTTGGTTTGATCTGATCACGCAAGATTGTTCCGATGTAATGTTTGTAGTGGCAAGTGCCTCCAAGAATATGTAGCCAAGTTAATGGAATTGGATACCTAGCGACCCTCACTCACGGAGCTCACATTCATTCGGTAACTTGCCACAGATCCAGAATCTTTGTGTCTTCTATGCACGCACTCATCCCAGCAGTGAACCTCTTCAGGTCATGTGATCTGGCCTGAATTTCTTGGATTATTACCCTTCTGAATCCAGTAAATTTCACATATAAATTGGGATGGCCGAAAGTAGTAGTAGTTTGCTTGTGAATGAAAGTTCGGCCATTTCCACACGCCCTTTAAGGGATGGCCCACTCACCGAACACTGGCAGCTTTTTCTCATGAATCCAGGTGTCACCCTTTGTAAAATGGTTGTGGGCCATTTGGCTTCCGTTTTTTCAGTGCCTTTTTCAGGAACACCCTTTATGCATGTTACAAACGGAAATGTCGCCAGCGTTCCGTTTTGCAAATGGAGATGTTGACAGCATTCCGTTTGTGTGCCATCCCTTTCAGGGCATGTGGAAATGGCCTTTATTAGCTTACGCTTGTAGTTGTTTGTGAGAAGTTGGCCCAGCTGATTCCCTGATAGATGCTGATCCCTCCACTAGCAACAGTTCTGCCGTTCTTTGGGCTCTTGGGTAGCAATTTATTTATTTTTATTCATTTCAAATTTGTAATCCGCCCTCCCCGCAAGTGGGCTCAGGGTGGATAACAACATATTAAAATACAATTAAAATACTGTTAAAATTCATTTTCATTAAAAACAGCACATTTAAAACAAGATGGTGGTCAGCTTTCACAGGGAGGGTTTTATACACCCCCTTTTTCCAGTCCGGCGGAGACCCAGCCTCAGCCATATGCCTGGCGGAACAACTCTGTCTTGCAGGCCCGGCAAAAAGATAGTAAGTCCTGCCGGGCCCTGATTTCAGCAGATAGAGCGTTCCACCAGGTGGGAGCCAGGACCGAAAAGGCCCTGGCTCTAGTCGAGGCTAGGCGAGCCTCCTTGGGGCCAGGGACCACCAACAGCTGTTTGTCCCCTGATCGGAGTGTCCTCTGGGGATTATATGGGGAGAGACGGTCCCGTAGATACGCTGGTCCCAGTCCACACAGGGCCTTATAGGCTTTTTGTTACAAATTGCAGGCGAGACTGAGATAAAGGAGTCGTTGCACATCTGAAAACGTAAGGAGACACGTGTTCCGACTCCTGCCCTAAAATAATATTTGCTTCTGCTTGGAAGGCTTTCTTCTTATATGATGGATTCTTGTGTTTCTCAGTGCAATATGTCTTTTTTTCTTCCTTCCTGAAATGGGATGGCTGAGTTTCCATTGTTTTGGAAAGTTCCCTTCAGAAGGTTCATAGCCTTGACAACACCTGTTAACATGTGCCTGGAGGATAATTTCCCTGTTTTGGAGATGGTACTGCATTTTCTTCTTGGCTGGATGCTCGAACATTGCAAGTTCACTCTGGAGACTCTGGCTATTCATTCAGCCTTTAGTGAAGACTGTTTCCATTTTTTTAAAAAAAACAGATTTTGACCTGAAACATCTGTCCCTCTAACCTCCTAGGATGTTCCCAGTAATCCCAGCCTAGGGGTAAAGACTGCTCATAATGAGCTAATCAACACCTTGGAGAGCAATTTTGCACACAGCAGATTGCCCTGGAAATAGTTTATCTGCACTTGCCATATGATGCAATTATTTGAAACACTGTCTCGATGAAGTGCTAACTCTGGAGTCAGAGGCAAAGAAAATAGATTTTTTTTTCAAAGCACTTAAAAAATTAAAATTCTAAGAATGCTGTATAATTGAACTTTGGAAGCGGGCAATTAAATTGGCTGAATGTGTCAAAGGCTTAGTATGGGTGGGTGATACACACATGAGATAGTTCTGTTAGAAGCTGATCTGAATGACGAATGGGAGCTGAATAATTACTGATGACCTTAGAAATGGATACTGTGTGGTTTTTAAAGTTCTCTGTGGTTCTCTCACAAAGACGAAAAGGTGAACAGCTCTTCAAGGAGGGAACAATGACATGCAAGTTCTAAAATACAAAATTGCTATATTGCTGAGCAGGGTTTTTTTTCTGGGAAAAGAGGTGGCGGAATTGGTCACATGGCTGGTGGTCCCGCCCCCGCCCCTGTCTGGAGATCAGGGGGTGGGGCCACCAGCCATGTGACCATTTTTTCTGAGGGCAACCCACTGAGTTCCACCACCTCTTTTCCCAGAAAAAAAGCCCTGTAAAAGCACTAGAGGTACGATCTAGTATTTCCACATATGGCTGTGAACTAACAGTTACTAGAGTTTGCAGTCATCAAGGCCTCTTTTGAGGTGACTGGGTCATTCACCGTGTGGCCTTTCTTGTGGAAGTGCCAGGCCATGTAACTAACTGGTGGCTCCGTGCAATTGTAGCTGGGTTGCAACTTCAACAGCAGACCCTTACCTTCCAATGGGATGATCACACAGGGCCAATGAGCTTGTGATATGGGCCACAGCCTAGTATGACCCATGCTTACCTCAACACTATTGGGCGTTTTCACATGCCCAAGGCCTCCAGAAGATTGCGCAAAACTCATGGCATGAAGCATCTCCCTAGCGCGATTTCCCAGCACGATCCCATTTAATGGAGCAATTTCTGACATCATTGCGCCATTAAAGGGGACCATGCTGGGAAATTGCACTGGGAAGACTCTTCGTGCCGTGAGTTTCATGAAGTCTTCCAGAGGCTTATGAGTGCATGTTTGAATTTGCCATAGTCCTTTTGGCCATGTGGGGTGGCAAGGACTCACAAAGGTTTCTAAAGTTGTACCACGTGTAGCTTTGTACAGAAACAGGAACGTTTGGGTCCTTGCCAGGAAGACATATAATCTTTTGGACCTGTGGTGGTAGTCGCTCTTCCTATCTTGTAAATGTTAAATAGAAGCCCCGTGGCACACAGTGGTAAGCTGCAGTACTGCAGCCCAAGCTCTGCTCACGACTTGAGTTTGATCCCGGTGGAAGCCGGGTTCAGGTAGCCGGCTCAAGGTTAACTCAGCCTTCCATCCTTCCAAGGTTGGTAAAATGAGTACCCAGTTTCCTGAGAGTAAAGTGTAGATGGCTGGGGAAGGCAATGGCAAACCACCCCAGAACAAAAGTCTGCCAAGAAAACGTTGTGATGCGACGTCCCCCCATGGGTCGGTAATGACTCGGTGCTTGCACAGGGGACTACCTTTACCTTAAAAAATCCAGCCACAGTTAAGTACATTTAAGTCCCATTGAAGTTCATCACCATGCATTGACACTGAGTGTAAAAAACAAGAACAAAAGAGGACTCAAAAGAGCTTGGAGTCTTCCAACCACTAATAGAGGGCACAGCTGACAGGATTTCATGTCCTCCCATTGGCCCTTTTAACAGAGGTAATAGGGACTATGAAGGAAATAATGCTAGTTCTTCTCAGGATGCCAGAAAAACTTCTGGAAACACAGGCCTCAAAAGTATTAAAGACAATGGGAACCATGTTGTAAGTATAAAGCAGACCCATCTCTGAGGTCTGCCAGCTCCAGATTGGAAAAGCCCTGGAAACTGGGGAATAGAGCCTGTGGAAGGCGCGGTTAGGATTGCCAACGTCCAAGTGGTGTCTGGAGATCTCCTGGAATTACAACTGATCATAGGGTTACCAGTCCCCCATTCAGGGTGGAGGATCTCCTGCTCCCACCCTCTGACCCGCCCCCCCACTACTTACCTGTCCGGGGGGGGGGGAAGGCGGGAGAACATGTCTCCCAGGGCATGCTCCCAGGGAGCGCAGTGCGGTGGGACAATTTGGGCCCCAAATGGGCCAAATCAGGCCTGGTTTGGGCCTAAATTGGCCTGCTGTGAAGCGCAGGAGCACTCCAGCACTCCTCCAGCAGTGCTCCACAGTGGGCCGAATCGGGGCTGAAATTGGAACTGAAATCAGCCCGCTGTGAAGCACAGGAGCGCTCCCAGGGGCAACACAATGTCCTGTATGATGATGTCATTTTCTGGAAGTGACATCATCACATAGCCCGGGAGCATGGGAGCGCTATTGGAAGGGCTTTGGAGAGCTCCTGCAGTTCACAGCGGGCCCATTTAGGCCCCAAACGGAAACGTTCGCTTCTCCTCCTCATATGAAATAGAAGCAAATAATTGGAAGTCATTTGGTGCCAAGGGAAGGCTTTTCACTGATTCTGTGGAGTGGGCAGGTGTCTCCCCCCACCCTTCTGACTCATGACAGTTGCTTTGTGCTGTTTTATGTTCCTTTTTTAATGCTTTCTTGCTGTTATAGTCCCTTTGACTATGTTATTGGTTATTTCGCGTTTTACGGCCCTTTAAATTACTGCTACTGCTGAGTTTTGCCAAGTGTTTTAATACTGGTCCTTTATTTTATAATGTTAATCTTGTTTTATTGTGTCATTGAAAGCCGACCCGGGAGCTGTACAGCCGAGAGTGTGGAATATAAACATGTTAAATAAATGAACTTCGGAAATTTAAATTAACGCTGCTAAACATGGAGTAGGGGGGAGTCAGTGCAAACTGGTGTTGAACTATTTTGTTAATGTAGAATGAACTAGAGGTGGGCTGTTGGAGAGGAGGCGGGATTGTAAGAAATGGGTGCACGCGTGTCCTCTCTCATGGATTGGGGCGTATGTTACCTGGAAGCACTGTGCTTGCTCCCGTCTTCGTAATCCATTCCCTCTAAGGCTGAAGCAACGTTCTGCTTTCTGTGATCAGAACGACCATGTTTCTTACAGCTTACAAATCATAACACGGTCTTTAGTGGATGGCAATAATGTCAGTATGGAGTCCTATGACTATCTTCTGAGAACCGATAGGCTAGAGTGTTGGACTAGGCCTGCAGAGAACTTGCTTCACGTTCCCGTTTGCTGTGAAAATCTGTCAGCCTGGTGTGAAGGTCGCAATAAAATCTAGATCCAGGGGAGTTAGCCGTGTTAGTCTGTAGTCGCAAAACGAAGAGGATATCTGACAAAGAGAAATGTGGTTCTCAGAAGCTTATCCTACTATATAAAAGGCTAAACATATTCAAGACAACTCACTTCCTACCCTTTTTTTTTTTGGAAAAAATTTTTATTGGGTTAGAATCCATTATTTTTACATTTACATTCAATTTTCCCCAATTTTTTCATCTCTAACCCCCTCCCTTTCCCCCCCCTTTTTGTTGACTTCCAACAGCTTTCCAACCCTTTGTCCCCTTTCCCTTATTTTTATTAGCTTCCTCTATCTAAAACAAATATATATTCTCCATTATTCTAAGCAGTACATCCTTAACTATTTTTAACATTGTAGGCCCAAACTGTAAGTCTTTGTTTCCATCTTGGATAAACAATATATCCCATTTTTCAATTTCAAATATTTCTATATATCATAAACCATATAGATCATACATTCATTTATATCAAACAATTTGACTTATTCTCTATATATTACTCATTCTATCTTTTTATAATAATTCTATATATCTCTCATCACGTAGTCAATCAATTTGACTCATCTATATCTTCAGACATTCAGTTTGGTATAAAACTTACCAAAAAGAAAGAAAATATTGTTAGTTAATCAATCCTTATATTTAATCCTTATAGTTAATTATTTTCTATCTATGTTCTGTTTGTTAACCTATATATATCTATATATATATCGATCTATTAATCTGACTGCTTTTTAATTCACATTTATCTCTTCTCCCCCCGGTAAAGTCTCCCCCCTCTACTTCAGTGCTTCAGTAGTTCTCAAACTGCCACAGTTTTCCTCCCACCTCCCATTTCTTCTCCAGGTGTTGTTTCAGCTTCTCCCAGTCTGTGTTGAACTGTCCTGAGTCCAGATCTCTCAGTTTTCTTGTCATCTTATCCATTTCAGCCATATACAGCAATTTGTAAATCCAATCTTCAATAGTTGGCACTTCTTGTACTTTCCATTTTTGCGCATACAAAAGTCTGGCTGCTGCTGTCATATAAAATATCAACGTCCTGTATTGGGCTGGGATTCCCTCCATTCCCAAGTTCAGTAGCAGGAGTTCTGGGTTCTTATTAATTTGAAATTGTAAAATTTCACTCATTTCTCTTATTATTTCCCCCCAGTACTGCCTAGCTACCTCACACGACCACCACATATGATAGAGGGAGCCCTCATGCTTCTTACATTTCCAGCATTTATTAGAAGTATTCAAATTCCCTAGCGCAATCTTCTTTGGTGTCATGTACCAACGATAGATCATTTTGTAGATGTTCTCTTTGATATTAGTACATGTCGTTGTCTTCATTGTATTTTTCCACAAGTATTCCCATGCCTCCATTGTTATTTCTTTATTAAAGTTTATAGCCCATTTCACCATTTGTGTTTTAACTATCTCATCCTCGGTATACCACTTCAGCAGTACTTGGTATACCTTGGATATTCTTTTCTTATCTTCTTTAAGAAGGGTCTGCTCTAGTTCCGAATTCTCTATTCGTATACCTCCCTTTACAGAGTCCGAATTATATAAGTCTCTAATCTGTCTATACTGGAACCAGTCGTAGTTAGGTGATAGTTCCTCTTGTGTCTTTATTGACTCACTTCCTACCCTGATGTGCCACCAGAGGGCGCTGCAGTGGAGGGAAGCCCAGATGAGGCAGCCAGACCTCCAGAGAGCACGCCGCGGTGGGAAGCCCAGGCCTGGATCAGGTGCGGAGCAGGCAGCAATGCCTGCCCCACCGCCTTCACACAGCTAGGATCAGGAGCCGAGCAGGTGGCAATGCCCCCCCCGGCCTTCACCCAGCTGGGATGAGATGGGGAGCAGGTGGCAATGCCTGCCTTCCCCCTGCATTCACCCAGGTGGGATCAGGCACAAAGCAGGTGGCAATGCCCGGCCCCCTTCACCCAGCTGGAATCAGATGCAGAGCAGGTGGCAATTCCCACCCACTCTTCACCCAGGTGGGATCAGGCGCAGAGCAGGGGGCAATACCCACCCTCCGCCTTCACCCAGCTGGGATCAGGAGCGGAGCAGGCGGTGATGCCTGCCTGCTTTCACCTGAGCAGGAAGAAATGGCCATCCCCCTTTACTCAGCCGGGATCAGAAGCAGAGCAGGTGGCAATGCCCGTCCCCACCTTCACACAGCTGGGATCTGGCATGCAGCAGGTGGCAATGCCCACTCTCAGCCTTCACTCAGCTGGTATCAGGAGTGGTGAAACTAAAGAGAACCCTCACGGGAGGGTTCTCTTTAGTTTCACTGCTATAGTACGGGAAATGCCATTGTTTTGTTGCTCTCTTGGTATCAGGAGTGGAGCAGGTGGCAATGCCCTCCTCCCTTCACCCAGCTGGAATCAGGCATGCAGCAGGTGGCAATGCTCACCCTCAGCCTTCACTTAGCTGGTATCAGAAGTGGAGCAGGTGGCAATGCCCGCCTCCCTTCACCCAGCTGGGATCAGCTGCTGAGCAGGAGGAAATGCCCTTCCCCCTTCACTCAGCCGGGATCAGATGTGGAGCAGGTGGCAATGCCCATCCCCACCTTCACCCAGCTGGGATCAGGCATGCAGCAGGTGGCAATGCCCGCTCTCAGCCTTAACTCAGCTGGTATCAGGAGTGGAGCAGGGAGCAATGCCTGCCTCCCTTCACCCGGCTGGGATCAGCCGCTGAGCAGGAGGAAATGCCCTTTCCCCCTTCATTCAGCCGGGATCAGAAGTGAAGCAGGTGGCAATGCCCTCTCCCCCCTTCACCCAGCCGAGATCAGGAGAGGAGCATGAGGTAATGCCCGCCACCAAAGTCATCCGGCAGCTATCAGGAGTGGAGCAGGTGGCAATGACGACCCCTTCACCTGGCCAGGATCAGGCGAGGAGAAGGTGACAGTGCCCTCCCCCCTTCACTCAGCTGGGTTCAGCGCAGAGGAGGTGGCCGTGCCTGCCTTCCACCTTCATCCAGTTGGCATCAGTGACAGAGGAGGAGGGAATGCCCGCCTGCCCACCCTCCCCTTTCTAGAGCCCATTGTATTTTTTCCCACAACGGGCTTTGTTGCTAGTGCTACAATAAAGTTGGTTATTTAAAAATCTACTAAATAAATATATTCGGCATTCTTGATGCACTCAATTATGCTGTGGAGTACATGATGTCTTTTGATACTCACAACTTCTTAGTGTTTCTTTGTGAAGTTCTAATCAATAGCACACATCTTCTTCAGACTTTTGAATGAGGAAAGGTGGGAAGGCTGGTGGAGAAGAGGACTCAGTCTGTTTTGTTTGAAGGCCTCTTCGATTTTTCGCTGTTGTTACTCCCCTCTTCTAAAGAACAGAAAACATCCTTTCAGGAAAGGTTCTGTCCGAGGGCATTTCAGGTTTTACGTATCTTCAGTGGCTCTTGAACTGCAGTTGCTGTCAAGAATAGCTGTGTAGCTGCTGAAACGTTTCTTCCTTGTTTGTTCTGAACATATTAACAGATGTCTCCCCTCTTCATTACCAGACACGAGCGAACCGCAGACAAATTGCTGTGGTACTTTTAAGAATGGGAGCAAGTATGTTTTTAAAGATGCCGAATGGATAACTCACAGAAGTGGTATATTGTCTTTATTGTAAGCACCCAATCGGACTAACTATCTTGTTGTTTATTCTGAATATTTGGAATTGAGGAAAAAAAGAGAGGAGCAGAGAAATTGAGAGGAACTATTGGAGACCAGGATGCTGCGCATATTATCCTACTGTCACTGTTTGTTTTTATACTTTGTTTCTATCATCTTCTGCATTATTAACCAATCAAGTCTAATGCTTTGTTTCAGACTGCATTAATCCTAGTCCTTTTATGTGATGTCTCACCTTATTGATTGCATTGGTTTACACAATGTAGTCTGCCTGGAGTCCCCGTGAGAAAAGCAGATTATAAACCCAGTTAATAAATAAAACTAAGGCGTGCACTTGTGCAACAAACTGATCTTAGCCGTTACAACAGCATGTCAGAAATGCAGAAAGTAAGAACATCTAGTCAGCCCAGGCAGAGGCAACGTTTAGAAAGCGGGAAATGTACAAACATTTTGGTCCTCCTTTCCCACGATTCAACTGGCAGTGGTGTTCAAAGTCCTTGAATACTGCTTCTAAAACCCATGCTAGTAAAGGTGTAATCCGATTTGATGTCAAATGTAGCAACAGTATGACACTCCATTTTGTGGTATTGCTTGATATAGCTGTTTTTACAACCAGGGCTTTTTTTCAGCTGGAACTCGGTGGAACAGAGTTCTGGAACCTCTTGAAAATGGTCACATGGCTGGTGGCCCCGCCCCCTGATCTCCAGACAGAGGGGAGTTGAGATTGCCCTCCGTGCCGCTCCAGCGGCGCCCCTCTGCCTGGAGATCAGGGGGCGGGGCCACCGGCCATGTGACCATTTTCGCCGAGGGCGATTTAAACTTTTAAAAGCTCTCCCCTTGTTCCAGCTGACCCAAAGTGATGTCATTGGCCCTGGTAGCATGCACACACTTTGCATGCGCACATGTGGTACCAGAGGCACCACCTCCCGCCAAGAGTTGCCCCCTGTGCTGGCAACCCACTGAGTTCCACCACCTCTTTCCCCAGAAAAAAAGCCCTGGTTATTTGGAAGCTACAAGGCAGGCAGAGGTCTCCAGTTTAAGAAGGTTCTTTAAAAAGAAGGTTCTAAAAAGTTAGGAAACCTGTGGAAAAAGTAGGCTAGCAGCCACTAGCGTTCTCTCCAGACTAGAATATATATTCTGTGAGAAACTGTATCTCTATAACTCAGTCTCACCGTAATTTACATTTGTACAGAGTTGGTCTTTTTAAGATCCATTGTTTACTTTCCTCTCACTGTTAAACAAACCTTTCTCTCTCTTCCTTTTTTTTAAACCTCTGTTTTCTGCATGGTAAATTTAGAGCAGACAAAGTCAAACAGGTGATTTACCAAGGGCACAATTTACCTCAGGGGTGGCTAGCTGTAAATAGTGCCAAGCACTGGCAAGCCAGTAAATAAATATTTCGTTGGCCTCTTTCACAACTGTGCTTGGTTGTGTGGTGGCAAAGTGTGAGGAGGCAATAGTCCTCAGTTAATCCCAGAATCAACACAATTGTGAATGCGGGTTTCCCCGTCAAAAAATGTATTAATGCCTGCTCCTGCCCCACCCGCAACCTGTTACAGACTGCATCATGGAACAGACATCAGAGATCATTTAAAACCATGCAATCTCTTTGGTCTCAAATAAGTTTCAGTCTCAAACAGGGCTTTTTTTCAGCTGGAACGCGGTGGAACGGAGTTCCGGAACCTCTTGAAAATGGTCACATGGCTGGTGGCCCCGCCCCCTGATCTCCAGACAGAGGGGAGTTGAGATTGCCCTCCGTGCCGCTCCCCTCTGTCTGGAGATCGGGGGGGGGGCACCAGCCATGTGACCATTTTCTCCGAGGGCGATTTAAACTTTTAAAAACTCCCCTCTTGTTTCAGCTGACCCAAAGTGATGTCATTGGCCCTGGTAGCATGCGCACACTTTGTGCGCACACATATGGTACCAGGGGCACCACCTCCCGCCGAGAGTTGCCCCCTGTGCTGGCAACCCATTGAATTCCACCACCTCTTTCTCCAGAAAAAAAGCCCTGGTTCAACCGATCCAGTGCATTGGCATGTTGGAATTTGGGTCTTTTTTAAAGGGTTCTTGTCCTTTCCCCTCCACCCCTGAGTTATCCCTCTTCCCACACCGTGGCTGGCAGTGAGCAAGCTGAGCCCTCCTTTCAATGTGTCAATTTCATCCTGTCAATTCGGACCCCCAAGTGGTACCTAACCTTTAGAATTTAAGCTCTCAATTTTCCAAGTATTAGAGACAGAAACAATCATGAATGCCATATTAATGGGAAGCAGAATGACAAAATGTTTTGGGGAGAGCATTGTACAATAAAAACAAAGCAAATAATAACAGATAAACTGAAGCTTTGGGTCTAGTAAAAACAACAGTGGTTTCAGTAAAAAAATTTTTTTTTAAAAAAAAGATGAGGCTATAAATTCTTTTTTTAGCAGCTCCCTGGAGAATTGCAGTGGCAGAGATGAGAAAGTCAGGTATAACCCCTCTTCTCTAGAATTATCATTTACAGTAATTGCTTTCGGATTTAAGTGGTTCGTGGGAAGTTTTTGTTTAGCTAGGAGAAAAAGAAGTATCTTGGGTCATATTTTTAAAGCTGATAATTAGAAGTCTCTTTTAATTTGTCAGTTTCAAGTAAGCATAAAATTTAATGAATTGGAACCTAAAAGATATGCAAGAGTTGTGGGAACAGTCACGTTACATGAAGAAAAAAAACCCCGGCTGTTTTGCAGAGAGAGGTGGATCCGGTCTAACATGTTGTACTCACTGGAGATTTCTTGATTTCCTTCCACGAGTTTCTATGTTTAGAAATAAGGAGTATTCACATGGGTCGTCCCCCCCTGTATAACTAGCTTGCAGAGATGCATCCTCTTAGAGCCAAACTACAAGTGACGTCTTACACAGGTTGGACACTAGTCGGCTTCCCTCAAGTTTTGATGGGGAATGTAGGCGTCCTGGTTTTACAGCTTGGCTCTCCATTACAGCTGCAAGACCAGGATGCCTACATTTCCCATCAAAACTTGAGGGAAGCCGACTAGTGTCCAACCTGTGTAAGACGTCACTTGTAGTTTGGCTCTGAGATGCATTTGTGGTCCACATGACACTTCACTCTGCAGGTTAACTTGTGCCAAAATTACAATTTTGTAAGAAGGTTATTTAAAGTGCTATCCTATGATGAGTTACTCCAGTCTAAGCCAATTGAAGTCAATGGCCTTAGACTGGAGTAACTCTCCATAGGATTGCATTGTTAGTTTGTACTCTGCCAATGCTCAGAGGCTAGTATTCCCATGTGGACAAAACTTGTATCACTGGGTTCTGTAGTTATTTTGGGGTTGCTTGGCTATGAGGATGGCAAATGATATGTTCTCTCCTGTAACGATGGACTCTTAGGACTCTTCTGGCGATAGGCCAGCGGTGGGTTTCAAGGTGGGCCACTCCAGCTTATTAGTTTAATGGGAGGTCCCAGCCTTACTGGTTGTTAATATATTGGAGTTTTGTATTAATCTTTTACTTGTATTAGGTTAACACAAACAACGGAAATATTGAGAAAATAAAATCTCAGTGTATTTTATTTTCATCAGAAGATTACATACATGTTCTGTAGACACAGACTTCATCAAGTTCCAGTATGTTGGGGCTGGACCTTCTTCTTAAGTTAGAATTCTGTTCTACAAGGCTATGATTTTCTTCTACCAGGCTGAAGGGTTGTGGTCTGAATTTGGATTGCCAACTTCCAGGTGGTGCCTGGACACAGGGCCAGCACCACCATTGAGGTGGTGAGGTGGGTGCTGAGGTGCCGAAGGGGGTGCCGGAGGGGGTGCCGGGGGCGGAGGTGCACGCCATGGAGTTGGTGTGCCTGGCTCGCAGCTGCTGCAGCTGGCCAGCCCTATGCCACCTTCACCACCAACAACACATGCCCCTGGCCGGGCACAGCAGCCGCGGGCCACGCACAGCAGGTGTCTGGGGCGGCATGCGGAACTTCCCCAGCCACCCACCACGTCCAACTGGGAGCGCAGGCAGCCTCCGCACGTCGTCCCAGCCACCCGCCGGCCAATGGGGCTGGTTTGCTGCATGATGACATCATCACGCAGTCCGGGGCGCGCGCACTATGTGTGCGCACACGTGGGGGCAGCTGCGGGCGCCAGAAACCCTGGCGCCGCCCCTGCCTGGACATCTCCCAGAATTACAACTTATCTCCAAACTAAAGAGATCAGTTCCTCTAGAAGAAATGACAGCTTTGGAGGATGGATTGTACGGCATTATCATTGACTCCGCACACGTTGGATAATGCACTTCCAATCCTCTTTATAGATCATTTGGAACGGATTCTTTTTGTGTGTGGAACAAAAAATCCACCTCAAATGATTGATAAAGTGCATTGAAAGTGCATTATCCAGCGTGTGAGGAATCAGCCTATATTTCACAGAAGACCTTCCCCTCCCACGGAACTACCCTCAAATCTTTCAGGAATATCCTTAATCGGGTTTGGCAACCTCGTGTTCTGATGGTGCTTAAGAGTGGATGGTCTCCATTGTGGAGATCTTCTGTCTGATACGTGAAGAATTCCAAGCTATTGCTTTCCAAAGAAAAGTTGTGGCAGAAGGAAAAAGAGATGCCAAAGCTGGCTTTCACAGTGTCTCCTAAGGTCTCTCGAGACAAGCAGGTTTTTAAAGAGTTGGGTCCGGGTTCCCCAGACCTAATTCAAATTTTCACAGCCATACAGCAGTTAAAAAGCAAATAACTGTTAAAAAATAAAGCAGAGCCCAAATGGCCTCAGAAAGCCTCCGTGGGAAGAGGAGGGGCTCCTCCCTCCCACCTCAAGCCGTTTCCCTGTATCACAATAGCATGCTGCTGCATATGCAGAGAATACTCCACGTGAAGCAGGAAAAAAGGGGGGGGGGACTTCCTCCTGTGCTATTTTGACATGAGTAAGCTTGTGCGAGGGAGCGAGGAGCCCATCCTTCCCCCGTGGAGGCGTTCTGAGGCTGTTTGGGCTCTCCTTTATATTTTAACAACCATTCTCCAAAGTTGTTGTGTGGCTGCAGTTGTTGTGTGGCTGCAAGGTGGGTTCAGGGAACCCAGACCCAAAGTCTAGCTTGGCCCCTAGAGAGGACGAGATAGATCGGAACAGACTGGGTAACTTCAAGATTATTGTGCCTTCTTTTAGTTCACTACCGCAAAGAGATAAGTTTAAGATCTAGAGAGAGAGAACTTTATTTATCCCATTTTCTTTTGCTCAAACATTGGTAGACAATTCTGCTTACTTACAGGCTTTCTCTTTCTGTAATTAAGGGCTTTAATTTCAAGTAAAGGTTACTTTTTTTTCCTTTTTGTGATACTGTTGTTGTCGTTCTACACCCACATAGACATCAAACCTGGCCTACACCAACGCAGGATACAGAGAAGGTTCTTAAATTGCCTGTTCTTAAATTGCTGCATCAAGATAGATTCCCAAGGCTACCCTTATGACTAGAGTAATTGTAGTCTCTTAGGTTTTGTCTTTTTATTATATAAAACTCTTAATAAAAAAATAGAATAAAAACAACCACCACCTTTATTGGCATTAGAAATAATAATAGTCTACAGTCAGAGATAGAGGCAATCAGAGAGAGGGATAGGCAGAAGCATAAGCATAAACAAGCAATTAGTAACAGTTAATAATAAAATTAATAAACGTTCAGCAATCAGGTGCGGCTATATGCTTGGATTTAACTTTATTAACTTCTGCTAGAAATTTTGCAACACTTAAAGTAACACAAGGGTTACGATTTTCTAAATGGTGAACTAAAATGCCTCCTTTAATAGAATTATTATACTGAAGGTATTCAGTTAAAAATGGTTTGCGTAACAGACCAAAGAGAGGGCATTCTAGAATAATGTGGGACAATGAGCCGAGGACTCCTAATTCACAAGGACATATCCTGTTTTGGAGGGGTACTTGCCTGAACCTGCCAGAGAGCACCATTGATGGAAAGGCGTTTAAACGTGCTAAGGTAAGTACTCGGCACTGAGAGCCAAACTACAAGTGACGTCTTACACAGGTTGGACACTAGTCGGCTTCCCTCAAGTTTTGATGGGAAATGTAGGCGCCTTGGTTTTACAGCTTGGCTCTCCATTACAGCTGCAAGACCAGGATGCCTACATTTCCCATCAAACCTTGAGGGAAGCCGACTAGTGTCCAACCTGTGTAAGGCGTCACTTGTAGTTTGGCTCTGAGATGGGATGTCCAGAGCAGAGAGATAGTGTGGAATCAATCCTTGCCTTTGGTATATGCCCAAGTTGGCTGCAGAACAGACAGCGGGGTGCAGGGGGAACATCTCTTGGAGTTCATGTTCCATAAGTCTTAGTTTAATTGTTCTGAAGATATGTAATTCATCACATGGGAGTAGGGAGTCCACTGCAATGCCAAGGTTTTGCAGTTTGAGAGTAAACATAGAAAACCATATGGTACTATGTCTATCTTCAGATCGCATAAATCTTTCACCTTTTACTAAAGAAAAAAAATAGAATAATTTGGAGTAGGTGTCAAGGGAAATGCTTGTGATCAATAAATGAATTAAAGTCAATAAAAGTTTTGGTTACCAGACCCATATATCTCTACTAGTTTCTGCTGGTGGGTGTAATAAAAGCTTTTTATTTTCACTGGGAATGATGGAAGTCTAGAGACGTGACCTCTTCAGTGGGGTCAAGAACATGGCCTGGGTGAGCCAGGTAAATCCCACAAATTTCCCGTGTGCCCCATTTAGACAAATTATGGCAATAATTTTAGAAATTATGGCAATAATACAGACAACGTATTTGATGGAAACATTCTCGGGCACATACAAGCTAGAGAATTTCCCCAGTTGCTATCCTGTGGGTTTGAAACCTTTAGACTGAAAATGCTCCTTAATCATTTAATGACCATGTAAAAAATTAATCATAAGGAGGACGATAAAACAGTCAAGAATAAAGTTTGCCAGCGAACGATCATTCGAAGGGCAGGGCGCTGTTTTCTGGTTAACCACACATTTCTAAGAAACCAACCAAGCGCTCTTCAGGCTATTATAGTACACGTCCTCTCTCCTTCCCTCCCTGTTGATATTTTGATAGATTCTCAGTCTACAAGAATAGCTCTCTCACTAAGTGTTAAATTACACGGCAGGAAGTGCTGGTCAGATGTTAATTTCTTCTAAGGATGTAAGAACTGCCTTGTGGGATGTAAGCAGTGATCCATCTAATAGTGATCAGAGGGTATCTCTGGGCCTTGTCCTGTGGTTTGTTCCTAGCATCTTGTTTCAAAGGTATACTGCTCAGCGTTGCCTAGAGGGTCTCTGGGGTGATGTTATGAGTTCTGCCAGTATTTTCTACAATGACATATGCACATGTATACAGAATTAGGGGACTACTCAAAAGAATTCTTACATAAATCTCTTTACTCTGAAAATGTGGGCTTTCTCTAAGCAGAAACAGGTTACTTCTGAGTCAGGGAGCGACTATAGTAAAATGTCCTCAAGTGAAGGCCTTTCCCTGTACAAACTGCTACAGATAATTACTCTCCAGCAGCCCATCCCGGGAAATCTTATCTGTTGCTTATTCACTGCTTGAATAAGGTTTACCAGTTCCCCGCCAGTAGAGGGCAGTCTCCCCGGGGGTTCCCGAGTTCCCCGTTGTTGGGATTTGGTAAGTGTTTTCGTTTCAGTCATGAAAGAGTTAATGGTTTGTGTTACTTACTTAGTAAACTTATTTGCATGTAACCACTTAGGCCCTGCCGTGGAAAGGGAAGTCACTAGTCTTAATGAAGTAGAATTAGGATTTTCTATTGGGCAACCTGTTTATTGGAGGGGGGCAATTAAGTGAAGCTCTATACTGAAGTTTTATTGCTTTTTTTCTGTCTCAGAGCCCAGCTACAAGTGACGCTTTACACAGGTTGGACACTTGTTGGCTTCCCTCAAGTTTTGATGGGAAATGTAGGCATTCTAGTCTTGCAGCTGTAATGGAGAGCCAAGCTGTAAAACCAGGACGCCTACATTTCCCATCAAAACTTGAGGGAAGCTGACAAGTGTCCAACCTGTGTAAGGCGTCACTTGTAGCTTGGCTCTCAGTCTTGTGCTCTAAGTCTTAGGAGTACCTTTTACTAGCAAGATGTCGTCAGTTTAGCAATTTTCTTCCAATGTAACCCTATTTTTATCCTTTATGTAGTAAAGGATAGTATGCTGGAGTGTGTGTCTGTTCTCATTAAGTCCCAATGTGCAATCTCTGCCTTAAACTCTGCTAATCAAGTATTAATTTCCTACACCCGTTGATTGCTGGCGATCAGTGGGAGATGGCAAACCCCTTGGCGATTGCCTGCCACTGGCAAGCAACCTGGGAAAACACACACCAGGTGAGCTCCTGGGGGGCCCCAACGAAGCGCAGGAGCACACCCTTGGCCAATGTGACGACGTCACATCCTGAACTTTCAGGAAGTGACATCATCACACTGGCCAAGGGTGTGCTCCTGCGCTTCGTTGGGGCCAATTTTGGCCCCAAATGGGCCAGAATTAGCCTTGCGCAAAGCATAGGAGCACCTCCATGGCTGGCATGATGACATCACATCACACCTCTCTGAGAACTCTCACACTCGGAAGGTAAGTCCCGGCTCCCCCACCTCCCACCGGGAGGGGATAAAGACCTGGGAATCCGAAGCTGAGCCCTTTCCCTGGGCCTCATAGAGAACAGGCCCTAAGCCATCCTGACCAAGCTTCTCTCTATTGCAGCCCAGATTTAACTTTACTGGCAGGTTTAGACTTCGTTTCAAGTAGGCTGCATTTTCCCACTGGGGACAAGGGGTCTTCCACTCTCGTTTCCTGTTGCTGCCTGCAGTGGGTGGGAGAAAAACAATCCTTTTTTTAAAAAAAATCACTAGTGACAGCATGATGTCACTTCTAGGAAGTGACATCAGTTCACGCTAGGAATAGTTGGAAATTCTGGTTTTACTATAGAGTTCCCAGCAATTTCTAGAGAGGCGTAAGGTCACATTGGAGTTTTCCACACAAGTGACATTAACCAGTGCTCAGTGGTGCCCCCCTCCATGTCCTTTCTCCCTCAGACTCCTGCCAGTTACTAGTCTGTGCATGCAATCCTAGTTACAGCTGAGGTGCAGGCTTAACTAATGAGCAAGCCCCTCTCTTCCAGTCTCCCAAGGATACAGTTTACAACTGCTTAGGTTTGATCAAAGGAGCAAAAGTCATTCATTTAATGCATTCCCTACTGTATGCATTGTGCATCTGTGACTAGAGATTACAAGGCTCACAAAAATGGGAGCATTTGGGGGCTGGGGGCAAGCATGGCAGCATCATGCCAACGCACTGATGTCACTTCTGGCAAACCCCAGACATGATGCATGGGACACGCTAGGGTTTTGCAAAAACTGTTGTAATACGTGCCGGAGAGATGTTTTGTACTGCTCATCGCTTGTTGTGAGAATAAAATTCCTGATGACACATAGTAAATAGTCAAACCTAATGTTAAGGAGTTGGCCGATGGCCATCAAGCACGAGGGGTCTCCCAGAATGTACAGTGACTCGAGAGCTCAGTCTTGTATGCTTTCATCATAGCCGATTGCAACTTAGCCCCTCTGTTCCAAACCATCTCCAAAGACCTCCTTTAAGCTTCCACCTCTGGAGAAAGTTGGCTTTTATGATGGCATATTTCCTCACATTAGGTATTTCCGAAGTCATAAGATGTTTTCTGGAATGGAAATCTTAGTGGGTGGGGGAATTGCCACAGCAGACTGGAGGAATCCCAGCCTGTATGGTTTCTCCCATTGTCTCCATGTGGGTCACTGTGACCTTTGTTTGGACAGGGACATTTAAGAGAACTCTGAAGTGTTTTTTTTCCCAGACTTGTAAATTTATTCAAATGGTGGCTGACATTTAAAAAGGTTCCCTGATAATCCACTGCTGGTTTGAACTTTAGCACAGATGTTGAGCATTGCATACAGAGACTGCCTGAGAATGGCAGAGTTAATAAACACACTCCTACTCAAATAAGCTCCGAGACAGTCTCCGGCAGCAGGGCCCGTCTTGAGCTACAGTAGTGGCCAGAAGGGACGTTTTGCTCCCACAAATGTTCTTCCTGTGGCCAGCATGTAGGAAAGGACACAATGAGTTCGTGGGAAAAATGTGCGGTGCACTCCCGTTGACTCCTAGTGGAATTGTTACTCTCTGTGTAGGAACTTTGAACCTTTTGTTTAGAGGAGGCAAGAATGGGAAGGCTCAAGCAACCGTGGAAAAAGACATTCGCTCTCTTTACAGGAAACACTTCAGAGGCAGAGCAGTAGGAATATGACAATGGATATAGTTTTGATTGTTTTTTACTTTCCTGCTTACTCCATTTAAAAAAGAAAACGCTTCAGTTACATACAGAAGACTCTCCTCGCCCCCACCACGAAAGGTGTGGTGACTTCCTCCTCCATTGGTTGTTCCCAGGGTTTTTTTTCAGGGGGAATGCGGTGGAACGGAGTTCCGGCACCTCTTAAAAATGGTCACATGGCCGGTGGCCCCGCCCCCTGATCTCCAGACAGAGGGGAGTTTAGATTGCCCTCTGCGCTGCTCGGCGGTGTGGAAGGCAATCTAAACTCCCCTCTGTCTGGAGATCAGGGGGCGGGGCCACAGGCCATGTGACCATTTTCGCCGGGGGGCGATTTAAACTTTAAAAAACTCCCCCCTTGTTCCAGCTGACCCAAAGTGATGTCATTGTGCGGTCTTGAGTTCCACCACCTCTTTTCCCAGAAAAAAAGCCCTGGTTGTTCCCATGATAGTCTGGGTCTATGTATCCATTTCTGTCTGTGTGTTTTCCTATCAATGGCTTTAGCATATGATGCAAGTGGTGCTTGGCCCCATAGATGGTGTGTCACTTGTATGTTATGTTCCGTGCGGTATGTAGGGTTGTGCTAGAGGAACAGCCACTTGCTTCGTAGGAAGTCTCCTTAGACTGGAGTAAGGTTTTCAGTCTCATCAGATCTTGGAAGCTAAGCAAAGTTAGCCCTGGTTAGTACTGGAATGGAAGACCACTAAAGAAGTCCAGGATCTCTACAAAGAGGAAGACAATGACAAACCACCGCTGAACATCTCTTGCCTTAAAAACACTGTCGGGTCAACATAAGTTACCTGTGATTTGATGGCAAAAAAAACTGCCTTAAGGAGGATAGACGAGGGCCTTTTCTGCTATGGCCCCGGCCTGATGGAATGCTCTCCTGCTGGAGATCCGGGCCCTGTGGGACCTATTACAGTTCCGCAAGATGGAGATGTTCCGCCGGGCCTTTGATTAGGGGCCAGCTTTGTGACCCCCCTTTCTGACTGCCTTGCCCTCCTTCTGACAGCCGCCCCGGATTTACACCGTGGTGGTGCCTGTGGCTTGTCGTGATTTAATAGTAGCCTGATTTGATCAGTGGTGCCTGAATCTTTTTATTATGTTATCTGGATTAAGAGATTTTAATGTTTTCATTGGAATATTGTTGGAAGCCGCCCTGAGCCTGCTCGCAGGAAGGGTGGGGTATAAGTCAAATGAATAAGTCAGTCAGTCAGTCAGTCAGTCAGTCAGTCAGTCAGTCAGTCAGTGAATGAATGAATGAATGAATGAATGAATGAAAATACTGCCCAGAGTTGGGGCTGCCATGTAGCACAGTGGGTCTAACTTTCATCAGGATGCTTGTCGTATCCCTCTGGAGCAAATCTGGGACATCAGCTGGCCTGGATCACCAGCTTTCATTTTTGAAAGAGAAAGTAAAGTTTCTTCTTGGTGTAGATCTGGAGACAGAGGTGGTGAATGGTACATTTTGCCTTTTATCTTACTGTCTGTGCACAGAACGCAAGCTTTGTAAGCATGAGAATGTGTGGGTCCTATCCTTTGGGGTACTCAGGCTGCAGTCCTATCCATCATGCTATTCAACTTCTATGTAAAGCCCTTAGAACAAAATATTCAGAGTTTGGGGGTTGGCTGTCATCAATGTGCTGATGACACAGGGTGAGAGTGAACAAATTGAAACTAAATCCTGACAAGAAAGAGGTAATGCTGGCTGGGAAGGTGGAGATTTTGAAGGACATTGTGCTTTCAACCTTCACTGCGGTGCAGCTGACCCCCCGCGCTGCCTCGATTAAGAACCTGGGGTTTATAGTGGACCCAGCACTGCTGCTAGAGAAGCCAATGAATGGAGTGGCAAAACATGCTTTCTCCCAACTTAGTCAAGCCCAGAAGATGACCCCTTCCCTTGACATGGCCAATCTGGCCACCTGGATCCATGGCATGGTAATATCAAGAGCAGACGACAGTAATGCACTTTACATAGCAATGCACTTTAAATAGTAATGCACTTTTCCTCTCAAAGTCCAATTGGAGACTCCAGTTGCTGCAGAACATTCCAGATCAGTGATTATCAGGAGCTAGGCAAAGTGTACATATTACTCCCATTCTGCAGTCATTCTTTTGGCTACCTATCAATTACTGGGCCCAGTTCAAAGTACTGGCTATCACATAAAAAGCCATTCATGGTCTTGGACCATAACCTTTCCTGGAGGCAAAGATGAAATTAACAACCCCTCTGAGGAGCGATCTCCTCAGGCTCTGTCTTTTAAAACTACCCTCCACGCTTCCTGGCTAACACTATTTTGCAACTACAGACTAACACGGCTAACTCCTCTGGATCTACACACCAAAATGAATGAGACTTGCATTTCTGTGTGTACACACACATATCAGAAGCTAATAAAACCGTTTGGCCTGGCCTTTTATCAGTGTGCCTTTGAGTGAATGACCTAAACCTATGACCTAGGTTTTTAAAAAAAGTCTTTGATCAATTATGTTTCCATGCAACTTCTGCCAGGGAGAAGCATTGTCGAGTGCTTACCTGTGAAAGTGCTACTGTGATTTATGAGCCATTTATTTGTGTTAATAGGTACATTTCCATTCTGTCATTCTACAGCCTTGACGCTAAATCATTTCTGTATTCTAA
The DNA here is from genome assembly GCF_028583425.1 of Eublepharis macularius. Taxonomy (NCBI): domain Eukaryota; kingdom Metazoa; phylum Chordata; class Lepidosauria; order Squamata; family Eublepharidae; genus Eublepharis; species Eublepharis macularius. Next base: position 217,931,910 of record NC_072791.1, on the reverse strand, counting down.
AAAAAAACCAAAACCAAGATTCAGACCGATCCTCAAAAGCCGTTTCGCTGGCAGGTGCAGAGGGCTTCTGCTGGGAAGGGCTTGAGAGAATCAATGACTTAAATAGCACTGCAGTAGCTCTTCAAATAGTTAATAGTCCCGATAAATCCTGAAGTTTTCTGCGGAGTAGAATCCAGCATAGTCAGATCCCCCACCCCCGTCCCTGGGAAATAATTTTTCTTTTGACATTTTTGGAAATCTGTGTAATAGCTTTGGCTTCAGGTTGCTGAAACCAACGTTGAATTTTTGTACTTGACAGCACTATGAAGACAGACTATAATTTTCTAAGCCACGGGTTGATAACCTTTCAAGCCCCCTTCCCCATGCAACATCTACCTGTGTAGATATTAGCAAAGGGTGTGGAGGCGGGGCGCAAAGGTTATAGGTGATCGTATAGATTGGGAGGAAGCCAAGCTGCAGTGGCTCATGTTGGTTGCGTGGACAGAAGTAGGTTGCCAAACTCTTGAGAAATTCCTGAAGATTTGGGAGTGGTGCCTGAGGAGCGTGGAGTTTGGGGAGGCCGGGGAGCTTCGATGGAATGTGATGTCACCAGGGCTCATTTTGAGGGGGAACGCGCAGGAACGCAGTTCCGGCAGTTCCCCAAAGAGGTCACATGACAAGTGGCCCCGCCCACCTGACTCTCAGCCATTTGGGGCCTGTTTCGGCCTGGATTGGGGTCGAAACAGCCTGGATTGGGCCTCTGATGGGTGGTGAATCACTCTCCCACTCAGCAGTGGCCCGATCCTGACCATTTTGGGCCCCTTTGCGGCCATTTTCAGCCCCTTTTTGCCATTTTGGGCCCAATTTCGTCCCTGAATGGCCAGGATTGGGTCCAAAACAGCCAGGATAGGTGATGTCAGGGGGTGTGACATATGCAAATCATGTATGCTAATGACACACTTCTGGTGATGGCAAGGGGAATGGCATATGCTAATGAGTTATGCTAATGCGTTATGTTAATGAGTCCCTCCAGCTCTTTTTCTATGAATTGACCCCTGGATGTCACTCTTAGGGCTTCTGTTTCTCCCAGACTTTATGGTATACCAAACAGTCCACACTCCAAAACTGCCATTTCCTCAAGGAGAACAGATCTCTGTCATCTAGAGATCAGGTGTAATTTCAAGAGAACTTCAGGCTTCAGCTGGAGGATGGCAACTCTAGGCAAAAGTCGGACCCTGCATGCTGGAAAAACGATCTGCAGTGCCATGATTTTGGCATTCCTGATGGTGGAGGATGCCCTCAAGTCATAGCTGACATGGCAAACCCTTATGGTAGGGTTTTTATGCAAGACAAAAACCAGAGGTGGCTGTCAACCCTCCAACCGTGGTCTTCTTTGGAGGTCTCCCATCTAATTACTAACCAAGGCTGGCCCTGCTTAGCTTCTGAGATCTGACTAGAGCAGGGTCACCTGGGCTATCCAGGTCTGGGTATTTGGTGTTCCTACACTTGTTCTAAGCAGTGACTTAGCATGGTGTATTTGGAACTGCTTGGAAAGCTGATGGGCTGGACTTAAGTATACAATTGGGATATCCTGTGGAGGAGCAGTGGCTGGGCTGTACCATTATCCCATTGGGTTGATTGGAAATGAATATTTAGATACTTGTGTAAATATCTTTCTAGTAAAATGGGGGGAAGAACTGTAATCCATCCTTTTGCCTGATGTTACCATCTCCTGCATACAGAAAACTTTATCTTTCAATGGGGAAGCAAGTCATGTCATCCTCAGTTTGGTGTAGTGTTTAAGAGTGGCAGGACTCTATTCTGGAGAGCCAAGTTTGATTCCTCACTCCTCCTCTTGAAGCCAGCTGGGTGACCTTGGGTCAGTCACAGCTCTCTCAGAGCTCTCTCAGCCCCACCCACTGCTCAGGATGATTGCCATGGGTGGGGCTTTTTTCTGGGGAAAGAGGTGGTGGAACTCAGTGGTGGAACTCAAGCCCACACAATGACTTCACTTTGGGTCAGCTGGAACAAGGGGGGAGTTTTTTAAAGTTTAGATCACCCTAGGTGAAAATGGTCACATGGCCAGTGGCCCCACCCCCTGATCTCCAGACAGAGGGGAGTTTAGATTGCCCTCTGTCTGAAGATCAGGGGGCGGGGCCACCAGCCATGTGACCATTTTTGAGAGGTGTCGGAACTCTGTTCCACCCTGTTCCCGCTGAAAAAAAGCCCTGGCCGTGGGGATAATTATAACATACTCTGTAAACCATTCTGAGTGGGCATTGTTGTCCTGAAGGTTGGTATGTAAATTGAATGTTGTTGTTGTTGTTGTTGTTATCTTTGACCGATAGTGATGCAGTCCAGGGAAAATACTGTGTGGCTGATTCTCCTGATCACGTGTCTTGGCTCTCACGAACATCTTTGCACATGGACTGAGAATGAGATTTGGGAGTGAGCTCAAATTAATTTTAGGCTGCATTCAGCTTAAGAGCCCTTATTCATGAAATGGCCTCTTGAAGCAAATTATTTCTCATTGATTAGCCAGCTCTCTTGGGAGAGTAGTTAATGGGCCATAAGTAACACACTTGTAGAAGAGCTGTGTTAATTTGGTGTAAGCACTAACCTTTGCTACCAATCAGTGTCAAGAGCTGTGTTAATTTGGTGTATGCACTAACCTCTGCTACCAATTTCTGTCAAGTCAGTTACATGGTCAGTTGTGGGTTGTTTTAGGGACAAGCGGAGATTAACTGTCATGGAGGGAAGGCATTTTCATTGGGGGTTTTTCTTTCCTTACTCTGAAGGCTAAAAAAAAAATGTTGCCTGACATTTTCCTGATGGCTAGGATAGGATGGTGTAATACTCTCTACTAGATGGAAACACGGGATACAACTGCCCATCCATGATAAAATCACATTTGGACACTCCACATTCTTGTTGTTTCTTACGGTGGTTAAACTATTAGGCAAGATTAGGGCTGTTTAATAATTCACTAGCAGAGTCCTGTTTTCCATTTAATAGTGTGTGTGTTTATTTATATGGAAATATTTCTATGCCAGCTCTCAAGGCAACCTGAACATATATTTGTGTGGGGGTATTTATTTATTAAAATATAGCAGAAAACCTGCAATTTAGGCTTGGATCCAGATTAATATTTCCTTGGGCACAAGGACTTCCACCCATGGGGTAGGTCCGCCAGGTATCTTGCTATAGTTATAGCGGGAGATTTCTAACTGGCAACCTTGACTCCTGGCTCCTGCTTAGTATGGGGGATGCCAGGAAAATTGCCAGTGCTTTGATGGTATGATGTCACTTCAGGCACAGCCCCCCCCCTCAAACCAAAGAGTTTCAGTGGCATCCTAGAGTGTTGCCCTGATTCAATGACATCTCTTTCGGGGCCATATTGGCAGTGATGTCACACGACTGGAGTGACAGCAATTTGAATTTCTCTGCCCCTGGAGCTTCCTGCTGGTTGCCCGCGCTTGGCTGGCAACCCTACCAAGGAGTGTACATTTCTCCCCTCCTCAGGTGGACCAAAATTTCCTCTGCAAGAGTAGTCCGTGTTTTATAAGTAGTAATAGAATATTTATTAATTAAGGTAACCGACTTCCAGGTGAGGCCTGGAGATCTCCCAGAATTACAATGGATCTTCAGACTACAGAGATCAGTTCCCCTGGAGAAAATGGCTGCTTCCGAGATTTGGGCCCTATGGCATCGTATCCCTTCTGAGCACTCTCCCCTCCTCAGGTTCTGCCCCCAAATCGCCAGGAATTTCTCCTCCTGGAGTTTCTTGTCCTATCCAGGATATTTTTTGAAAGTGTGCTCAGTCCTCAGAGTGTTAGTCTAGTGGGTGATTTCAAAGGAAACCAAAAATTAGGTTATATTAGGTAAACCATTCGCCGTGATTTCACAATCCATTTTGCCTTTGAAAGGTGAGTTGGAGAAAGGTGCTTTGAAGGGTGACCTTTAATTTTTTCCCCTCATGTTTCTCCCTGAAAAATCTGGTCTCACTGTATAAAACCGCTTCCTCCTTCCGCAGAAGGTCATTATTAGTAATGATGAGATTTGTAACTGCTGCTCCAAGCCCTTTGTCATAAAGTAATCAACACATCTGAAACATTTCCTCTTGTAAAACTCTAATGATGTTGCGTAATCTGTCAGACCTTTCAAAAAACAGGTATTTTAGTAGTCTTTGGTTTAAGAACAGTGGTGTACAGATCACATCAACAGCACAATCTGGGAAGTTATTTTTTTATTTCCAGCTGCCTCAAAGTAAATTGAGAGAGGGGGAGAGGCTGGCACTGGGAATGTCCGCAAAGAACATTGCTTCAAGTTTCTCTTGCAAGCAGAGAAAAATACTGCTTTTCTTTTCCTTCTTTGTGTTATAGTTCAGTCCTTAGTTCTCAAGTCAGGCTCCAAATCTCTGCTATGTGTGATGCTGTGCAGGTAGTAATTTCTTGTAGCGTCTGTACCCTAGGAAACAAAAGGGGATGGTCTATTCGCAGAAAACAGGTTTTGCATTTTAAAAGATTGGGAGGTGAAATCTTGAAAGCAGATGTACACACGTGACTCTGAAATAAACAAAATGAGAACTTGATTACACTTCCTAACGGACAAAGGTGTATTGCTTATCCTTTCTGTAAACAAGAACTACTTGTGAGACAGGGGGGGACTTGTCAATCAATTGTATGTTTACTTGACTCCTTCAAAATCCTCTCGACAGCTGTATTTTTTAAAAAAACATGCACTACAATGAACGGACCTCCTTCCTGTGGTCTCATTACTTCTTACTCACAAACTTTTCAAAAAGCGAATAGGCGTTGCCCGTCTTCAAATTAGTCGTCTCAGAAATCATCCGGTTCTTCTGTAGCTTGCATGGCCCTTGTTCCCTGCCAGGTTTTCACAGCTTGGAAGCTTGCAAATATCCATGCATTTGAACCCGTTTTGGTATCTTGTGCCTCTTGGTGCAGTCGTAAGCTGACAGATAAGCATGACCCCGGGGCACACTGGCAGGCTGTCTAGTGTACAGCCAGCTGCTTGGTCCCTTGTTAACTGAGCTTGATGTCTGTGGGTTCAGCTCCAAGCACCTTCTCTGTATTGCAGCCGAGTTGTTTGCCCAAAAAAGCCCAACCGTCCATTCTTGCTAATTTGTGCCACAACTCTTGACTCGTGCTCTCTCTTTCTCTCTATGATAATATAAACAGAAACCTGTGCTTTTCACACACTCAGCCACCAAGCCTAGCCTGATACATCACAACTGAAAGTAGATTGTCCGTTCTGGTGAGTGTTGGCAGCTCTTTAACAAACGTCATCATTCTTTTCATTCAAAGGGATCCAGGCAACCTAACCCACAGCACCATATTTCTGAGCACCAGAGGTTAAAGAGTATTCCGGCAGACAGTTTAGTTTAGTTTAGTTTATTCGGTGTTTAACCCGCCCTCCCCACACGTGGGCTCAGGACGGGGTACAGCAGTCATAAAATACAATAAAATACATAAAATACATAGCAAATTATACAATAAAATCCAGCAATTAAAAAACCAGATATAGTTGGCTATAGACAGGCTAACATCTTATAACATTCTAAAGTTGGCACCTATGATTACAAAAGAGTTCCTATCTGGGATCAAGCAACGTGTCAATTTTGTCTATTAATTGATTTTGCCCATCTCTAGTGCCAACCAAGTCACAGCCCCTCCCATACAAAATAAGGTAGATTGTGAAAAAGTTTGAGAAAAAACGTTCCAGTTCATTGGTTACTTTGATTATCTATAGTTTCTTCTGGTGCTATATATATATATATATATATATATATATATATATATATATTGTGATAAATGGTGCTTACTTTACTCTCCTATCCCCCCTTTTATAAATTAAAAAGTGAAGCCTACCTAGGTCCAGCCTAAGCAATCCTCCGCCTTTATCTTCAGACATAATGACTGTATAGGAGAAAACAATAACTAGAGAGCATTCATAACTGACACATGAATAATGATCCCAGATAGAATACAACTGCCTTTATCTTTTCTTAAAGAATTGTGTTCATCCAGCGGTTTATTGCTTTGTTTTTCCCCAATATATGGAGTTTCTTGCTTTAAAAAAAGCAAGCATATTTATAGGGGGGAAAGGAAGTTGGTTCTTAGCTGATAATAAACAAATGCAGATTTGAGAACTGCAAGAAATGAACAGCCATCCTTTGGGAACAATTTGTGGATGGTGTTTACAGGGTTTGGACCATAATGGAACAAGTATTAAGTTCCTGAAAATCTGTGTGGTATAGGTTGTTCTTCAGATTTTGAGCTCACACACTCATTTTTGTACCCCCCCCCCAAATTGTTTTCTGTTGCAACTTTATCTGCTCCATTTGAGATGAACAATTGTTTAATGCATGCCTGATTCTGGAATGTGCTTCATTCATGGTCCAACAAACAATTCATGAAAGAGAAAGATCTAAATATGATAGGGTCCTCATTTAATGTTTATCCAGTGCTGTAGCCAAGATTCTTAAAAATCCTCTTTTTTAGACGATCCTTACAACATTGAATTATTCTTCCATTTTCAGTTGCAAGGGACCTCAAAGTGTATTTTTGGTCTGATTCCTAATGCAAGATTCAGCTCAAAATGTAAGGATCGTCTAAAAAAGAGGATTTTTAAGAATCTTGGCTACAGCACTGGATAAACATTAAATGAGGACCCTATCATATTTAGAACTTTCTCTTTCATGAATTGTTTGTTGGACCATGAATGAAGCACGTTCCAGAATCAGGCATGCATTAAACAATTGTTCATCTCAAATGGAGCAGATAAAGTTGCAACAGAAAACAATTTGGGGGGGGGGGGGTACAAAAATGAGCATGTGAGCCTTTCCCTTTTAAGAAATTGCTTGTCAAGATTAAAAAATTTCAAAATTATAGAGTTCGTAGCATTCCAATGTAAACAACATAAGAAGTACTTTAGGTAATGGTAAAGGTAGTCCCCTGTACATGCACCAAGTCATTACTGACCCATAGGGGGACGTCGCATCACGACGTTTTCTGGGCAGACTTTTGTTATGGTGGTTTGCCGTTGCCTTCTCCAGTCATCTATACTTTACCCTCAGGAAACTGGGTACTCATTTTACTGACCTCGGAAGGATGGAAGGCTGAGTCACCCTTGAGTCGGCTACCTGAACCCAGCTTCTGCTGGGATCGAACTCAGGTCATGAGCAGATCTTGAGCTGCAGTACTGCAACTTACCACTCTGCGCCACGGGGCTCTTAAAGAAGTACTTTGCGGAAGAAAAATCCTTTCCTGAAATCCTTATGTGGTTCTTACTTTGCCGCTCAGTGTGATGATAAAGATGTTTCCTCTCAACGTAGCACTGGGTTTCTTGCCTTTGCCCAACATCTGGGCAATTTCCCAGTGTATAGAAGAGTGTCATAATCAAGATAGTGCCAACGCAGAAGAACCCCCGAGGAAGATAAGAAGTAGTGTGGTTAGGTGACCCTTATTCTGGCTTCTGATGTGTTGGCAACTAAGTTCCATGGCTATGAGAAGGCTACAGGATTAGCCCCTTGTCTTGCGGGGCAAGTGAATGGCGCAGGTGGCCCCCCAGCCACCCGCGCTGCGTTTGCCTGCCCCGTAGGACAAGGGGCACGTGGCAAGCCGGCTGCCCCTTGTCCTGCGGGGCAGGCGAATGGCGCGGGCGACCTCCCAGCCACCCACACTGCCACCACCAGCTCCACAGGATGGGGCACGCGGCAAGCGTGCCCCCTGTCTTGCCTCCCACCTGCTCCTGGGGTGGCAGCTGCACCTAGCGCCCCCTTTTTGGTGGTGCTGGGGGCAGACTACCCTCCCCCCCCATCGATCCGGCCCTGGTTCTGACAGCAGCTCTCTGGATAATAGATGAAGAAAAGTCTTCCTTTTTTCCAACAAAATAAGCACCTGGTGCTCATGTCTACCATCTTGCAGGTTCAAGCCCACTGGCCAAAGAGGTGCCAATAAAGGAAGAATGCAAGAATGAAAAGGGCAAAACAGAATGGCCAGGATTCAGTGTGCAACAGACAGCATCCAGTTTATAATAATAATAACGTTCGATTCATATACCGCCCTTCAGGACAACTTCATGCCCAGTCAGAGCGGTTTACAAAGATGTCATAATTATCTCCACAAGAAAACACCCTGTGATGTGGGTGGGGCTGAGAGAGCTCTGAGAGAGCTGTGACTAGCCCAAGGTCACCCAGCTGGCTTCAAGTGGATGAGTGGGGAATCAAACCCAGCTCTCCAGATTAGAGTCACGCTCTCTTAACCACTACACCAAACTGGCTCTAGTTTGCATGTGGAGTGCCTGTACCCGAGGGAGGGCAGACATGCAGAATTTTATTTCAATGCTTGGGGATTGAATGCTAAGAAAATAAGTTGAGTGTGCAGAAGAGCCCAAAGGCAAAGATGAAAGGGGCAAAAAGGTTCATTAAAACAGAATCGGCCTGTACAACCAGGAAAAAAACCCTGGTCTTTCCTAACCCTGCTGCCTGGACTCCTTTGTAACTGGAGCCTGCAAAGAACTGAATTTGGATCTTAGCCCACACAGCATGTAATCTGACGCTGAGCCACTCCCGTTCTTAATGTACATGGGACATCGGGTCTTTCGTCGTCCAGAAAATATTTGCAAGCCATTCTGCTTGCCTCACTTTCTTCCAGAGAGCCAGTTTGGTGTAGTGGTTATGAGCGTGGGACTCTAATCTGGAGAGACGGGTTTGATTCCCCACTCTTCCACTTGAAGCCAGCTGGGTGACCTTGGGCTAGTCACAGCTCTTTCAGAGCTCTCTCAGCCCCACACACCTCACAGGGTAATTGTCGTGAGGATAATAATAACATACATTGCAAACTGCTGTGAATGGGCATTAAGTTGTCCTGAAAGGCGGTATATAAATCGAATGTTATTATTATAAATCAAATATTATTATTTTTCGTGTATGCAGATGATGCATAATGCCACCCTGGGCTCTGCTCTAGTTTCTCTTTGGCCATGGGTAACCGATTCTGTTTTAATGAACCTTTCTCCTCTTTTCATCTTTGCCTTTAGGCTTTTCTGCACACTGAACTTATTTTGTCAGCATTCGATCCCCAAGCATTGAAATCAAATTGGGTATGGTGCTTCTGCATGTCTGCCCTCCCTTGGGTACAGGCGCTCCTCATGCAAACCGGGTGCTGTCTGTTGCACTATGGATCCTGGCCAGTTTGGTGTAGTGGTTAAAAGCGGCAGGACTCTAATCTGGAGAGCCAGTTTGATTCCCCACTCCTCTGCTTGAAGCCAGCTGGGTGACCTTGGGCTAGTCACGGCTCTCTGGAGCTCTCTCAGCCCCACCCACCTCACAGGGTGATTGTTGTGAAGATAATAATAACATACTTTGTAAACTGCTTTGAGTGGGCGTTAAGTTGTCCTGAAGGGCGGTATATAAATCGAATGTTGTTGTTGTTGTTATTTGTTTTGCCCTTTTCATTCTTGCATTCTTACTTTACCGAGGACATCGGGTCTTCCATAGAAACCCCACCAGCTCATGAATAGGCCCTTTTCTTCCACATGGGTGTTTTTTCATCTTGAACCCAATTTTTGTAGCCTCTTGTTTTCAAGAACACACAGACCTTTTGTTTCCCCTTTTTAAATCTTCTGTTAGGAGCTCGACATATCTTTCTTTTACAGCAGCTGTGTTGTTGCTGACATTTTAATTTTCAGTTAAAATTTTTAATTAAAATATATAATTTGGTGTGGCAAATCAAAATGGACTCAAATTATACTTGTAAGTTTGGCTCAGGTGAATTTATGAATTGGTGTCAAGGACGCTGACATTACATTAATCCTTCTAGCAGCAATAAACTGCCAGAAAACAGGCAGTGTTTTTTTTTTGTTAAGGATTAAAAATATGTCCATCTTACAATACAACAGTTGTCACTACAGATGTAGTTTGTTACATTCTGTACCACCTCAGTTTCCCTAAATATAGTACTTAAAACACCTTATCTGTTGCTTAGGTTGTGGCAGTCCTCTACAAATGCCAAGCCCCCTATGGAGGTGGGGGATCCCTTTTTGAGCTCTCATTGCCCATGGCAGTGGCAAAATAAAAAGGACCCTGGCACCAGTATGATGTCACTTCCAGGGAAAACCTGTGTGCCAGATAGCTTTAGGAACCATTTGAAACTCTATGGTTTTACCACAGAGTTTCCAGTGATACCTAGAGATTCTTTTCACCATTTTCAGGTTTCACTGGAAGTGATATTCTCACGCTGGCATTAACACTCCCCGCCATGTCCCTGCCCCCAGTCCTCCCCCAGGTTGTAGGATTGCTCATCCTGGCAACCCCACAGTCCTCTTCACCCCCAGTGGTGTCAATGCAAACTAGGAGTGAGGATGAACTTCAGTGAACTGCTGATGGCAGCTTCATTGACTTTCTTTTTGAGGGTATCTGTACCCAGCTGGGCTGGCAGGGGAGCTTGGCAAGATGTCACGCAGTGCCCCCACCTGACCAAAGGCAATACCTCAATCACAGTGATCCAACCCAAAGGGAAATGAGCAGGCAGAAGAGTGAGCAGTGGCACAGCAGAGGGCGGACAAAGAACAGCTTGGTGGTCTGTGCGCACACCAGTCGAGGGTGAAGTTCTACTCCCTTTGGGGGGACAGCAGAGGCTAGTTTAGGCACACCTCCCTCCCTCTGTGTGTGTTTGCCCACATGCCAGCAGTGGCACTAGGTGGTTCCTCCTCTTTCAAAGAGTAAAGGGAGGTAATCTCTTGGCACTGAAGGCGTGGATAGTACTTGCTTGGGTGAGTAATTGAAAGGAAATCCTACTCCGAGTATCACAATGAAGTCGGAGCTGCCAAATTTCCAGAAACCCACTATTGTATTCCGGGTTTAATCAAGAACAACTTGGATATCCTTGAGAGAGTCATATAAAACAACAAGTGACCGCTGGGCGTAACTGTTAATGCTTTCATTGATGCCTTCCTACACGGACATGTCTTAGACATACTTCCTGTGTTCCTTCTTCTTTCACCAATGGATGTCCTGGTTATTATTTTTGTCTCCTCTTGGACAAATCATTGGCAAAACAGATTTTTCTTAAGTCAGTTAATGTTTTCACAGAATGTTTCCTGAAAATCATTTTCTGTTCCATCCCCCCACCCCGAACTCCTATAATAATTATTAAAACAGGACACAGAATAGGGGGAAAGCCATTACAATCTCACCTCCCTCTGTACATTTTGAATGGGTAATATTCTCCTTGTAGACTTTGCTATGGTTTTTCTGTCACACGAGGGTATCCTTTGTCAGCAACAACGTTTCCTTTCTTTGTGATGAGAAGCTCAAAATGAAGTTTCTCTTGAGTCTCCTGTACAATATCCTTTCTTCTTGTCCTTTGCTGTGCTAAAAACTCATTTCAAACACTCTTAATAGAGGGCTTTCTGCTTTTCCCTTTTGGCTAATGAATCCTCAGTGAATAGAGGAGTATTTTAAACAGGATATACATAGGGGACCCTTTATCATCACTAGGCTATGTAACACGTGTTTCCTGTGGGCCAATATCCCCCCTTTCAGTGGGACGTCTGTTCTAAGTAATCAGCTTTCTTCTACTTGGAAGGATTATAGGTTTGCTAACTCTGAGTTGGGAAATTCCTGGAGATATGAAAGTGGACCCTGGGGAGGGTGGGGTTTGGGGAGGGGAGGGACCTCAGTGAGGTATAATGCCGTAGAGTCCATCCTTCAAAGCAGCCATTTTCTCCAAGGGAACTGATCTCTGGATCCTTTTCAGTCTGGGCTATGGGATGGAGATGGCATTGATGGCTTTACTCAGGGCTCATTTCGAGGGGGAACGTGCAGGAACGCAGTTCCGGCAGTTCCCCAAAGAGGTCACATGACAGGTGGCCTCGCCTACTTGACTCTCAGCCATTTGGGGCCCATTTTGGCCTGGATTGGGGTCGAAACAGCCTGGATTGGGCCTCTGATGGGTGATGGATCACTCTCCCGCTCAGCAGCAGCCCAATCCTGACCGTTTTGGGCCCCCTTTCAGCCATTTTCAGTCCCCTTTTGCCATTTTGAGCCCAATTTTGGCCCTGAATGGCCAGGATTGGGTCCAAAACAGCCAGGATGGGTGACATCAGGGGGTGTGGCATATGCAAATCAGTTATGCTAATGACACTTCCAGTGATGTCAAGGGGCATGGCATATGCTAATGAGTTATGCTAATGAGTTCCTCCAGCTCTTTTTCTACGAAATGACCCCTGGCTTTACTTGATGGCGTCCATCTGAGTATAGACAAAGGCCACACTTCTTCATTGTCTTCTGGATCTCTCTGCAGCCTTTGATGCAGTAGACCATGTCATCCCGTTGAGGAGTTTGGAGGCAGAAGTAGGTATCAAGAGATGTGACTTGGACTGGTTGAAATCATTCCTCATGGAACAGACCCTCTATCTTCAGTGTGGAAATTATCTTGCAAACACAGTTAAGAGTAGGATTCCCAGGTGCCCGCCAGGGGCAGGCAAACTCCTCGGGATTTGTCTCCTCATCCGCTGATCACTGAGCGATCAGCGGAAGCAGGCAAGCTCCTCAGGAGCGCAGTGATGTCACTTCCGAATTGGGCCCCAAATGGGCCGAATGAGCCCTGTGCTGAGCGCGGGAGTGCTCCCACAGCCAGACTGACAATATCACTTATGGAAGAGGTTTGCGCATGCGCGCTCTCGCTCACAAGGAATTAAAAAGAAAAGAAAAGGTAAGTGCCAGGTCCCAACCCTCCTGGTGGGAGGATAGGGGGATCTGGCAACCCTAGTTAAGAGCCCAGGGGTTATACTAGATCCAGCATTGCTGCTAGAGAAGCAAATTAATGCAGCTGCAAAAAAAAAATGCCTTCCCCATACTCAGTTTAGCTTGGAAGATGACCTCCTACCTTTTTGCTCAGCTTTATATCTTGTATTTTGGACATTTTCGCTATAAATAGCCACATTTATTCTCCACATATGAATGTAAATGGCCCTCCCCTCCACCAAGTATATTTTACACATTACGATCGAGATGTCCGAACTGTTTGTTTTTGCCGGAAAAACTGGCAGTAGTTATCAGTGATACCTAACAATGGATATTTTTAAAACGGTTGCTCTTAAAACAGTGGGGGGAAGGAATGGAGGCATCAGGGAGGGGAGGGGACAAATGGAGCAGGAAACAGTAGGAAAGTGGGAAATGGCGTGAGCAGCAGCTGGAAGGCAGAGAAGGGGCAAGGCAGAGAGGGGGTAGCTGTGTAGGGAAAAAACGGGCAGAAAAAGCACGCAGGCGAGAGGGAAGGAGGGAAAATGAGGCAAGTGGCTGTCTGATGTATTATCCTGTCTCACATACAAGTTGTAGTCTCCATTCCTCTCCTTCAAGTCCATGTTATCTTTTTACGTGCAGGAGAACCGATATTTCGGAGCCGAACTAGACATTAGGGTGTCCTGAAGTGTGAGCAGGGGGCGCTACTGCCATTTTACAACTGAACTTTGGCCGTTTAAAAAGGAAGGTGGGCTGTTTTGGTGCTTGAAGAGGCACAGGTGTGGGGGAGACCACCTGGTCCCACTGCACTTTGGGGCCTCCCTCACAGAATGTGTAAATGACCGAAATTCACCTCTAAGATGGCGGTATAGGACCCAGGGATGGGGCAACATCTGGTTTGGCCCTCTGATAAAGGCCCTTCAAAAAGCGCTAGAATTACAGGAGTTTTTGTTTCTTAGTTGTCCCCCCCCCCAGCTAAAGACTGACCCATAAACCCTGTTCCCTGCAAACCTTCATTCTTATCCCATGCTCTTTAGCTATAGAAGGCCAGATCCTGACATCTGGCTGTTTAATCTGTTCTCAAGTAGGAACATTTAATTTGCAAATGATTTCTTATATCTGATATGACAGTGCCCCCGATGCAATTACGAGCTATCAATTTGCTCTGTAAAATAACTGGGGGAGATAAAAGATTAGCCAAATAACCCTATCAGTTTGCAGCCAAACTGAAATCTAGTTTATTTCAAGAGGCAGCCCTATGGATCTTTCATGGATAAGGAGATTGTTACTGATACTTCTCACATCATCAGCTGCTTCTCCGTATAGCAGAGATCATTGTTAGGAATCTCAGGAGAAAAAAAAATCAAAGCATGCACTGGGAATCTGAAGGCTATGTGTAGTGAATGAGTGAACGAATGAATTTATTTGCGGTCAGAGACCATAACAATGGCAAAACATCCTTAGCAATCAATAGAATAATAAATCCAGCGTAAAAATATAAAGGACATAGAAAAATACATTTAGCATTTAAAATCTTATCTTAAAATGTATACAGTTCTCTGGGAACCACAGGAATTCTAATATTTAAAACATTGACATTAAAATAGTTAAAATCGTAAAAAATTGCAGGACAGACTATGTATGGCTATTCTTCTTCTTATGGAATTTAACCAAATAGAGACAGAATTTGGCTATTTGCCTGGAGATAGGCTATGTGTAGTAGATGCCTATGAAGATCTTAATTAGGGCTGTCAGCCTCCAGGTGGGCCTGGAGATCTCCCAGAATTACAACTGATCTCCAGATAACAGAGATCAGTTCCCCTGGAGGATATGGCTGCTTTGGAGGGTGAAATAATATGGCATTATATCTCACCGAAGCCCCGTCTCTCTCCCAAACCCATCCTCTCCAGGCTCTACCCACAAAATCTCAAGGAATTTCCAAACCTGGAGCTGGTAACCCTAATCTTAATGATGCTATCTCACATCTCTACTCTCTGAAACCAGTTTGTTAGCTCTAGGTTGAATGTAGCATCTATGATTGTGCAGGCAATACTTGCGGCGCCAGCTGTGGCTTCCTTTTTTTTTTTAAGCTATGGCATGGGAAACTTTGGTGAGCTTCATTCTCCAGGGCCGTCTGCACATAGCAGCATTTTTAATATCTTTAGTTTACTCAGTGGCACATTGGTTTGTTGTATTGTGTGTGTGATGATCAGAAAGGTAGCGATTGGGAACCTGGCTAGAAGAGAGGGAAAAATAAAGGTGGGGATGCTGTCTTTTTGACTTTTTAAAAGTGAGGGGTAGTTTTCAGACCTTCTTGGAACACAGTCGTGTTAAGATGGGACATAGAATCGTAGAGTTGGAAGGGGCCATACAGACCATCTAGTCCAACCCCCTGCCCAGTGCAGGATCAGCCTAAAGCATCTCTGACCAATATTCATCCAGCCTCTTCTTGAAAACTGGCAGTGAGGGGGAGCTCACCACCTCCCTAGGCAGCTAATTCCACTTTTGAACTACTCTGACCGTGAAAAAGTTCTTCCTAATATCCAGCCAGTACCTTTGTGCATGTAATTTAAGCCCATTGCTTCGGGTCCTACCCTCTGCTGCCAACTGGAACAGCTCCTTGCCCTCCTCCAAATGACAGCCTTTCAAATACTTAAAGAGAGCAATCATGTCCCCCCACCCTCAACCTCCTCTTCTCCAAACTAAACATTCCCAAGGCCTTCAGCCTTTCCTCGTAGGGCTCAGTCTCCAGACCCCTGACCATCCTCGTCGCTCTCCTCTGCACCCTCTCGATTTTGTCCACATCCTTTTTGAAGTGAGGCCTCCAGAACTGCACACAATACTCCAGGTGCGGCCTGACCAAGGCAGTATAGAGAGGGGCTATGACCTCCTGCGATTTCGATGCTATGGCCCCTTTGATACAACCCAGGATTGAATTGGCCTTTTTTGCCACCGCATCACACTGACTGCTCATATTTAGTTTACAGTCCACTCTGTAATTTACAGTCCACATGAAAATAAGTACCATGGAAATGGAAGGCAGGGGATCTCTAGATTTTGGATAGTTCACTAGCAGACTGCAAGGTTATCTTAGCATTATTTTTATCCCCCCTGGCAGAAAGGAGGGGAACAATCCAAGGTTGCATCTACACATCTTTCGATACTGCAGTATTGCTGCGAGTTGTCCACAAAGAAAAAGCAAGCCACAAAAGGTTGCTATAGCAGTAATATAGTACAATATCCAGTGTGGTGCAACTGCAGCCCAGTGTTGTGTAGCACGGTCCTATGCATGCTTCCTTGGAAGTAAACAGACATCAGACCAGTGTTCAGAAGGATTAAACCCCCGGAAACTGAGGACAGTGCAATCCTATTGGAAACTACTCCAGTCTAAGCCAGTTGAAATAAATTAGTTTAGCCTCCCATAACTCTGTACAGCGTTGCACTGAGGAGACTGGACTTCTGATCTAGTATGACTGGGTGAAGTAATTACCGCAATATTGATTCCTTTTGCCTATCTCCACACCACAAATAGAAACTGGTTTTATCCCAGTGCATTTGCCATGGCTTTTCTGACAAGCAGGGCTGTCACCTGTTCAAAAGAAATCCTAATAGCTTCTGAAATTGTATATAAGCTTCAGTTGAGTCATTTGATCTGCATACATTTGTATATGATTAAAGCAATATTTCCGAGGAAGGGGAGGGGGAAGTTCATTCCTGTCTTTGTTTTGAGAAGATATAACAACAACAACAACATTCGATTTATATACCGCCCTTCAGGACAACTTAATGCCCACTCAGAGCGGTTTACAAAGTGTTATTATTACCCCCACAACAATCACCCTGTGAGGTGGGTGGGGCTGAGAGAGCTCCGAGAAGCTGTGACTGACCCAAGGTCACCCAGCTGGCTGCAAGCAAAGCAGTGGGGAATCAAACCCGGCTCTCCAGATTAGAGTCCCGTGCTCTTAACCACTACACCAAACTGGCTATGCACATTGTACGTGCTTACAATGTAGTTGGCACCTTCTTAGAAGAGGCATTCCTTGTCAAAGAGAGTAGGAAGGGGGGAATGCTTCTTCTAAGATGGCATCCCTCACCCAATTTTTAAAAAAATATTTGCAAAAAAAATCAAATGCAAAGAAATATGCTTCCTGAAGCCACTCCTTTTTTTAAAACCAATGAGAAGATTTTAATCAGTTCGTCAGGGAAACCTTTTCTGCTCTATCTCGAGGGACCCAAAGGATTTATACCTTTGTAGGGACCCTAAAAATTCTCCATCAGAAATCACTGATTTGAGATGTTCCCTAGAGGAAAGTCATGGCAATTAAAACTGGTTTAAAGTTTGAAATGTAGCTATACCCATAGTCCAATTTAGACCAATTGGTCTCTTTCAGCTTGCAAGTCCAAATAAGTGCAGAAATAAAAATACTTTATTTTAGACTTCTATTGGAAGTCTTTCACTGAAATACCATTTGGAAAAAATAAAAAGGATCTTGGAAAACCATATAATCATCTGCATTAATTTATACTTTGAATTTATTACAATTGTGGAACAACGAAAATTGTACCATGGAGCTCTAGGAATAGGAAAAAGCTTTGACCTCATGTACTTGCTTAATTGTCTTGTCTTTTGATTTTAATCCAAACTGTTATGGAAAGCATTTCAACAGATGAAGCAAATTACTTGTCATTAAAAGTTTTTAAATCTCTGCTCTGGCAATGCAGCAGAAGATCAAATGCTTGATGCTTAGAGGTCTGTTATTTCTTTTCAATCTAATTGGGGACTTTGGATCATTTATTCCTTCTTATTCATAGACTGATGTATATGGCACTGTGTGTTGGACTAGTATTTGTAGCATGAGGCAGCCTCAAAAATACTTTGGAGAATGAAGAGAGAGAATTTTTAGTGACATTGCATGCATTATCTCAGAGAACAGATGGGTGTTTGCATTTTATGTTACCGCTAGCAATGGGGGCTACACAGCGGTGTATACAAGTAAATTGCAGTATTCAAATGGCCTTGCTGTAGATGTTACTTTTCAGTGTATTTTATAACTTTCCAGTCTCTCCTCAGCCCTTTTAACGTGGATAGCTGAACTGGTGTTTGAATATGGCATGAAGCATTACATCATAGATGTAAGCTGCCGTACCGAGTGTCATCATGATATCTAGGGCTTTTTTTCTGGGAAAAGAGGTGGTGGAACTCCGTGGGTTTGCCAGCACAAGGGGCAACTCTTGGCAGGAAGTGGTGCCCCTAGTACCACATGCACATGCGCAAAGTGCACGCACGCTCCCAGGACCACACAATGACATCAGTTTGGAACAAGGGGGGAGTTTTTTAAAGTTTAAATCGCCCTTGGCGAAAATGGTCACATGGCCAGTGGCCCCGCCCCCTGATCTCCAGACAGAGGGGAGATTAGATCACCCTCCGTGCCAGCTGGTGTGGAGGGCGATCTAAAATCCCCTCTGTCTGGAGATCAGGGGGCGGGGCCACGAGCCATGTGACCATTTTCAAGAGGTGCCGGAACTCCGTTCCACTGCGTTCCTGCTGAGAAAAAAGCCCTTGTGATATCTGAATGCGCAAGAGAGATGTCACATGACATGTTTTGCATTTCAGTGGTTGAGTTGGGACTCAGAACTGAAATATGGAATAGTGTCATGAAATGCAAATCAACATTCATTCTTCGAACTTCAAGGCAGGTATTACAGCTCCCATCCTTCCAAGAAATACATGCCAAAGAAAGGTTCCCTAGACTTCTGAGAATGTGCAGAGTGGCTTTTCTTTTCTAAAACATTATCTCAAAATGCTGCCCTCTTGTTCTTTCCAAATAACGAGCATGCCATATTCTAAGCCTCCTGTTTAAGGGGGAAACTTTTAAGTCTCTCTACGAGATGCAATGTTAGCTGGGAAGCAAAGTTTAAAAAGACAGAGCTGGTGGAGATCACTCCTGAGAGGGTTTGTTAATTCCATCTTTGCCTTCTCAAAGACTTTGTCAATTTCACCTCTCCAGTCTAAAACTGTGCAATAATTCAACCAGAAGGCAGCGAGGAATGGAAATGGGCTGGAGCTGACTTCTAGGGCCAGGCTTCGACCTGGAGAGGTTATCATGGGCTGACATTTTCATTCTGGCATTTCACAGCCCCTTCACACAGCTCCAGTGTATAGCAAAGCCTTTGCCCTGCCACTGGCTCTGTCTTTTAAAACTATCCTTCCCAGCTACCATTGCATCCCCTGACACGTATTCTTCACATATCAGATGTCTCGTGTAGAGAGACTCTCAGATAGCCTGAATAAGGCAGCAAGCCAAGACGTAGTTGGAACGGTGAGACCATAGGTACAGTTTTGTACTTTTTTTTAGGAAAGAAAGGTATGTGCTGTAAAAGAAACTGAAATGACCCTTAAAAAGGTAGAAAGCCAAAAACATATCCAAAATGTCAAAAAGCCTAAAAATAGAAAAATAGAAACCTCTCTGTTCTGCCTGGTGCCAAATTTTCAGTGTCAGGCATGAAAGGAAATCCTGCATTCAGTTATCAGTATGTAGGTTTTCTCACAAGTTAGACTCATTCAATTTTGTGCAGTGGTTTATTTATCCCCTGTCCATGCCCTCCAGAAAAAAAACTCTCTTACCCAATTTCTGGAAGGCCATCACTGGAGATGGCCTCTCTTTAGACTTCAGAAGAGGAAGTTCCCGACCTTGGGGGCAAGTGCGTAGAAGACCCTCTTCTTCACGTCCACACAGAAAAGATCCACTGCAGAAGCTGTAGGTAGAGTCCTGCAGACCATAAAGCTATGAATGAATCAGCTTCTTGTCGGATAGGGAAGGTTCTATATATGGTTGATTGGCTGGCTTGCCTAAAATTCTGATCAGTGAACCAATAGGAACAGCAGGGTTGAACTACCATCTTGCCCCTCTGTGTTGCCCAGACAACACAGTAACAAGGGGCTAAGTACTACATTCGGAGTAACTGATGGATCCTTCTACATCACCTCTGGTATCAACGCTCAAAGTGGTGAGCATGCCATGGAGAAGAGTGATAAACATATGAATCCTGCTCTGGGATTTATCCATGTTTCCATATCTTTTCCTATAACTTTTCCGCCCTTTTTCTCTTGGCCTCAAATTCCTGGCCTTTAACCACCTTGTATCTGACCCAATCTAAGGCCTTGTTCTCACATGCAGAATGAGATGTTAGAGGCCTGAGGAAGCTGAAATGAATGGTACCTGTTATGAGTGACCCTTGCTTTCTCTAGGGTAGATTTTGCCTTTAATCTTTCCCTTAACACCCTCTGGGTAGTTTGCTGCCACCAGGATTCCAAGATATTTTATTTAAGTTTTCCCTTTGGTAACGTGCCTAAGCGTCAGGCGCCTTCGTGGTTCTATGTGGTCCTGAGGATAGGAATGGGATATAGCAATGACAGCTACTCTGGGACATAATAAAAACAAAATAAACTTTTATTTTTTCAAGAAGCGTATCGGTTTCATAAAAGTAGTTCTTGGTCCTTAAAGTTACTTCATTTAAACTCATTCACACAGATCTCTTCCAAGGCTTCACACACAGTTAGCCTCTTTCTCTGACTCAATATTTCTCTCACAGCCGTGCTTAAAGTTACTCAGGCAGCACACAGCTTGCCTGCTTTCTTCTGACTCAATATTCCTCTCACAGAAATGCTTAAAACCCCTCAGGCAGCACACAGCTTGCCTGCTTTCTTCTGACTCAATATTCCTCTCACAGAAATGCTTAAAAACCCCTCAGGCAGCACACAGCTTGCCTGCTTTCTTCTGACTCAATATTCCTCTCACAGAAATGCTTAAAACTCCTCAGGCAGCCCACAGCTGGCCTCCCTTTCCCTGACTGAGTGTCCTTTCACGAGCATGCTCAGTTCAGGTTCCACACAGGTTATATTTCTGTCATAAATACTTCCACATACTCAGGCAGCACACAGCTTGCCTGCTTTCTCTTGACTCAGTATTCCTCTCACAGAAATGCTTAAAACCCCTCCGGCAGCACACAGCTAGCCTGCTTTCTCTTGACTCAATATTCCTCTCACAGAAATGCTTAAAACTCCTCAGGCAGCACACAGCTTGCCTGCTTTCTCTTGACTCAGTATTCCTCTCACAGAAATGCTTAAAACTCCTCAGGCAGCACACAGCTTGCCTGCTTTCTCTTGACTCAGTATTCCTCTCACAGAAATGCTTAAAACCCCTCAGGCAGCACACAGCTAGCCTGCTTTCTCTTGACTCAGTATTCCTCTCACAGAAATGCTTAAAACTCCTCAGGCAGCACACAGCTTGCCTGCTTTCTCTTGACTCAGTATTCCTCTCACAGAAATGCTTAAAACCCCTCAGGCAGCACACAGCTTGCCTGCTTTCTTCTGACTCAATATTCCTCTCACAGAAATGCTTAAAACTCCTCAGGCAGCACACAGCTGGCCTCTCTTTCCCTGACTGAGTGTCCTTTCACAAACATGCTCAGTTCAGGTTCCACACAGGTTATATTTCTCTCATAAATACTTCCACATACTCAGGCAGCACACAGCTCGCCTGCTTTCCTCTGACTGAATATTTTCTCTCCACTCTCAGTCTAAACCGCCTTCGCTCTGCCCACACTCTCAGTCATGAGCCCATCATATCACTCACTCATCCCTCTCTCACCCCACTCTTCACCGATCTCACACCGAACATTTAAAGATACATGCACACATTTACTGGAAATCATCACAGTACCCATTCCGACTGCTGGCGGAGGATGGCTTTTGAAGTGTCCCCCTGTGTTGAACATCCCTTCTCCCCCACAGATAGAAAACCAACACAGCAAGCAAAGAAAGTGGGGAGAAGCTTTCTCCCTGCCACCCTCAAAGCTGAAACCCATCACCTCCATTTCAACTGCTACAGCCCATTCTACAACCCTCATGTAGGGTTGCCAACTCTAGCTTGGGAAATTCCTGGAGATTGGAGGGGGGGGTGGAATGTGGGGAAGGTAAAAAGGATTGTACTGATCCAGACTGCAGGTGCTGAATTCTGCCTTGGAACATCGCTTTGCATAAGAAGCTCCATGCAAATAGAAAATTATCCCAGCAAGGTGCCTTCCCATGACAGACTCAAAGGGGGAGGATGCTGAGAGCTTGGCAGTCTAAAACATAGTAGATGTGATAAAATTGTTGTCATAAATTATTCTTACCTGCATAAGCCAAAGAGACTGGACTTCTATAGGGGAGTAAGACCTTTGGAAATGGGTTAGTTGGACTGTGAAGTCAGAGATGGCAGGTGGATCCATTAATAGGCCTTCTTTAGACTGAGAGGAAAAGTTTATCGAAAGAGACTAATTAGGTAATGCATGTTTAGAGATTAGATGAGCACTCACAGTGCAGTCCTCCTGAACAGAGTTTTGGCCTTCTAAGCCTGGATTAGAAGAACTGCAACGTTTAAGGGTTGTACCGTCAGATACTTTAACGGAGGCATCGGGCCTGCCTGGATTCAATCCACAGAATTGTCAAAACCACGTCCCTTTTCCTCAGGTGTGGAATGCTTGTTAAATACTTTGTATGGTTGTAAATAAGTTATTTCTGGTTGTTTGGTCTTCTTAACTCACACCCTGCGAGCCTTTGCAGCAGGCTGCTAGGTAGATAAACATTCGAGAGACCCCACAAAGGCCTGAAGAGCCATCCTAGGGAGGGGTCTATGCAACAGGCAGGCCGTTTCAGAGAAGGATAGCAGTTTCCACCCCTCAGAATGTCACAAGGGGGAGAATCAAACCTTAAGAAATTCCCAGTAAATTTCATAAAACCAAGATAAGCAAAACACGAGCCCATCTCTAAGTTTTGCTGTCGGGTTTTCTCAGCAGTGGCTCTGTCCCTCTGGCAAGGAAAGAGGGCCGGCACCAATGCAGGGTCCAGGAGGAGAAAGAAAGGAAAAAAACAAACAAACAAGGTGCCAGTAGGAGGTCATTACGTTTAGGGATGCAAATCAGCACTCTGCTGGTTCGTCTCCCATGCCTGCCTTGAGCTCAGAAGATGGCCTTGGGGAAGCCACTCCTCTCAGCCCCAGCTGTATTGTGGGGATAATAATAACACTGACTTCGTTAACTGCTCTGAGTGGGGCACTAATCTGTCTAGAAGAGTGCTATATAAGTGCAGTTTTTATTAGTAGTAGTATCAGGGCTCATTTCGAGGGGGGACGCGCAGGAACGCAGTTCCCCAAAGAGGTCACATGTCAGGTGGCCCTGCCCACCTGACTCGGCCATTTGGGGCCCGTTTCAGCCTGGATTGGAGTTGAAATGGCCCGGATCGGGCCTCTGACTGGTGGTAGATCACTCTCCCACTCAGCAGTGACCTGATCCTGACCATTCTTGGGGCCCTTTTTGGTCATTTTCAGCCCCTTTTGAGATTTTGGGCCCAATTTCGGCCCTGAATGTCCAGGATTGGGTCCAAAACAGCCAGAATAGGTGATGTCAGGGGGTGTGGCATATGCAAATCAGTTATGCTAATGACACACTTCCAGTGATATCAAGGGGTGTGGCATATGCTGATGAGTTATGCTGATGACTTATGCTAATGAGTCCCTCCAGCTCGTTTTCTACGAAATGACCCCTGAGTAGTACTGTTCTCCTCCTACGGCACCTTTTCTTTCTCCTTTTGTACCCTATCCCTCTGGGACACCCCTTTCATAGTAGATTGCTTGGCCTGTTCCTTTTCAGACTTTGGTTGTCACTGAAACACATTTTTATTTTTATAAGGGCACATTTACTGGTGGTGATAGTCGAATCACTAGTTGAGGATTTTAAAACCGCACTTGGCTTCTCTTATACCTGTTTTTAATTTATGTGACATCAATTTAATTGTAATATATCTGTGATGTGGTTTTTATCTTGTATCCAGAGGAGTTAGCCGTGTTAATCTGTAGTAGCAAAATTGGAAAGAGTCCAGTAGCACCTTTAAGACTAACCAACTTTACTGTAGCATAAGCTTTCGAGAATCGCAGTTCTCTTCGTCAGATGCAAGTGGATTCTTCTCACACAGTTCCTTGGGTAGAACGTCCCGTTTTTTGCATTTAGAAAGGAAGATGATGTCTGTTTGTGTTTGTGCCAGTTTCTTCATGAGGTTGATGGATTTCCTCTCCATTCAGCTGAACGCAGTGCTTTCCACGGTCATAGATACAGAGGAGTTAGCCATGTTAGTCTGTAGTAGTAAAATCGAAGAGTCCAGTAGCACCTTTAAGACTAACCAACTTTACTGTAGCATAAGCTTTTGAGAATCACAGTTCTCTTTGTCAGATGCAATCTGATGAAGAGAACTGTGATTCTCGAAAGCTTATGCTACAGTAAAGTTGGTTAGTCTTAAAGGTGCTACTGGACTCTTTTCGATTTTATCTTGTATGTCACTCTGAGTACTCTTATACAGGTGAGAATTGTGACTCACAACTTTCATAAATACACACGCTCTGCTAAATAGCATGGATTGTGGCAGGGCTGTAAAATTTAAAAAGATGCATCACAACAAAAATGCGTACTATGACATGTATCCTACCCTTCCACTCGCTTCCTTTAGCCTAATGAGCTTATCTTCTCTGAGGGAAGAGCCGCTTTCATTGAAGGAGAGGTTTTTATGCTGGCGAAAGGCTTCAAACTTGCTGAATGGGGTGGTAAGATACAAGCCTATATTTTTCAAAAGTATTTATACCGTTGTAAAATTTTCCACTGTGTGTACTTCATGACTTATGGCAGAGTTAAAACAAAGAAAAATTGTTTTAGTCATATTTGCTTAACCCTTTGACTGTGGTGTGTTTGGTTAAGTGCACAGTTACCTACGTATGAGTACCACTGATTTCAGGTTCATTTTGAATTTATTTAGTTTCAGGAGGATAGAATAGCAAGATTTGAATCCAGTAGCACCTGAAAAACAAACAAGATTTCCAGAGTATAAGCTTTAGAAAATCAACTCGATGAAGGGTATCTGACAAATCGAGCTTGATTCTTTAAAGCTTCTTCCCTAGAAATCCTGTTGGTCTTAATTTGCTGCTGTCTCAAATATCGATGAATTTATTTAAATGCTCAGTATGGTAGTTAATGCATACATTTATGCTTTGTATTTTGTTTCTGTTTTTGTCACTTGATCAGAAAGTATTAATTGTTTTTCCTAAATTGCTTTACAGGACCCTGCAAACCAAAAATGTGGAAGGAAGAAGACAGTATCTTTCAGCAGCATGCCATCAGAGAAGAAAATAAGCAGCGCAAGTGACTGTATCAGCTTTATGCAAGCTGGCTGTGAACTCAAGAAAGTCCGACCGAGCTCCCGTATTTATAACAGATTTTTTACTCTTGACCCTGATTTGCAAGCACTTCGCTGGGAACCGTCTAAGAAAGATGTTGAGAAAGCTAAACTTGAAATTTCTGCTGTAAAAGAGATCCGGTTAGGTAAAAACACTGACACGTTTAGGAACAATGGCCTTGCAGATCAGATTTCAGAAGACTGTGCCTTTTCTATCATTCACGGGGAGAATTATGAGTCGCTAGACCTGGTTGCCAATTCAGCAGATGTGGCCAACATTTGGGTGTCCGGTTTGAGGTACCTGGTTTCTCGTAGCAAACAAGCGTTGGATTTGATAGACGGTCATCAGAATACTCCCCGGTTTGCATGGCTTAGATCTGTGTTCGAAGCGGCAGATGTTGATGGCAATGGGATCATGTTGGAAGATACAGCGGTAGAATTGATAAAACAACTCAACCCTGCCTTAAAGGAGTCAAAGATCAGGTTAAAATTTAAGGAAATCCAGAGGAGCAAAGAGAAGCTGACAACCCGTGTAACACAGGAGGAATTTTGTGAAGCGTACACTGAACTTTGCACTAGACCAGAAGTTTATTTTTTGCTTGTGCAGATCTCTAAAAATAAAGAATACCTGGATGCAAATGACCTCATGCTTTTTTTAGAAGCTGAGCAAGGAGTGATGCACATAACTGAAGAAATGTGTCTTGATATTATTCACAGGTATGAATTTTCTGAGGAAGGACAGTTGAAGGGTTTTCTTGCAATTGACGGATTTACCCAGTACTTGTTGTCCCCAGAATGTGATATTTTTGATCCCGAGCATCAAAAGGTTGTCCAAGACATGACTCAGCCTTTATCACATTACTATATCAATGCATCTCACAATACGTACCTAGTAGAAGACCAAGTACGAGGGCCAGCAGATATCAACGGTTATGTCAGGGCGTTGAAGATGGGCTGTAGAAGTATTGAGCTGGATGTTTGTGATGGTCCTGATGACGAGCCCATCATTTGCAACCGCAATAGCATGACATCTTCTCTTGCCTTTCGCCACGTCATCGAGGTAATCAACAAATTAGCTTTTGTTTCTTCCGAGTACCCTCTCATTCTCTGCTTAGGAAACCATTGTTCTGTAGAACAACAGAAGGTGATGGTTCTGCAGCTGAGGAAGGTCTTTGGAAACAAGCTTTACACAGATACTCCATTATCGTCAGAAGCATACCTCCCATCCCCAGAGAAATTAAAAATGAAGATCATCATTAAAGGGAAAAAGTTGCCATACGGTCAGGATTTGCTAGAGGGTGAGGTTACAGATGAGGATGAAGAAGCTGAAATTTCTCGAAGAATGTCAGAAGAATCCTTGTGGGAACCAAAGACGACCTGGTTATGTAAGGGGCTCTCTGATATGGTGTCTATATGCAAATCTGTCAAGTTCACAGATTTTGAGAGCTCCATGAAAAGCCAGAACTATTGGG
The DNA here is from genome assembly GCF_028583425.1 of Eublepharis macularius. Classification (NCBI taxonomy): domain Eukaryota; kingdom Metazoa; phylum Chordata; class Lepidosauria; order Squamata; family Eublepharidae; genus Eublepharis; species Eublepharis macularius. The sequence goes on along the minus strand of NC_072791.1, from coordinate 217,905,431 downwards.
AAATCTGCTCCTTCAGTGAATCAGAAGCTAGTAAAATTTCAAATGAGTATCCAGAGGACTTTGTAAACTACAACAAGAAATTTCTGTCTAGAATATACCCTAGTGCCATGAGAATAGATTCCAGTAACGTAAACCCGCAAGATTTTTGGAATTGTGGCTGCCAAATAGTAGCAATGAACTATCAAACACCAGGACCAATGATGGATTTACATACGGGATGGTTTCTACAAAATGGGGGCTGTGGTTATGTCCTTAGACCTTCTGTTATGCGAGAAGAGGTCTCATATTTTAGTGCAAATACAAAAGGCATCGTTCCAGGGGCCTCTCCTCAAGTTTTACACGTCAAAATCATCAGCGGTCAAAATTTTCCAAAGCCCAAAGGAGCATGTGCCAAAGGGGATGTGATAGATCCCTATGTGTGTATTGAAGTCCATGGTATTCCCGCAGACTGTGCGGAACAGAGAACTAAAACGGTTCAGCAGAACACCGATAACCCTATTTTTGACGAGAGCTTTGAGTTCCAGATCAATCTGCCCGAACTTGCCATGATCCGTTTTGTAGTACTAGATGATGATTATATTGGTGATGAATTCATCGGCCAATATACTGTCCCCCTGGAATGCCTACAGCCTGGCTATCGGCACGTACCGTTGCGTTCCTTTGTGGGAGAAATCATGGAACATGTGACGCTTTTTGTTCACATTGCAATAACCAACCGAAGTGGTGGAGGGAAGGCCCAAAAGCGCAGTCTGTCCGTGAGAATTGGGAAAAAAACAAGAGACTATACCATGCTGCGGAACACCAGCCTTAAAACCATAGATGACATCTTCAAACTCGCAGTCCATCCCTTAGGAGAGGCCACTGACATGAGGGACAACATGCAGGTAATGGAATGTTTTGATTTCCTTCATTATTGAAGAACTTGACTCACATTTTGAACGATTAATCTCAGTGGAACCGATTAATTGTGTTTTGGACATAAAAATGCAGAGCCGTATGTGAAAGAGATGGGGAGGGAAGGTGGCATGGTGTAGCCTGATCTTGTCAGATCTCGGAAGCTAAGCAGAGTCAGTCCTTGGATGGGAGACCGCCAAGGAAGACTCTGAAGAGGAAGGCAATGACAAACCCCCTCTGCTCCTTACTTGCCTTGAAAGCCCGTTGCCATAAGTCTATTAAGACGTGATGGCACTTTACATACACACGGCAAAGGGGTGAAATACCCCATTTAGTAAAGAAACTTTAAGGCATTGTACTTCACAGTGCTTCTGAAGGTATGACTGTAAGCCTGCAGAACCATAGTTCTTGAGTACTGATGAACCGGGCCTAATGTGAAGGGTTTGGGGGTTTTGCCTTAGTGTTCCCAAGTTCCACCATGGTCTCCTTGTTCTCTGGGACTGGCCAGCCGCAACGGGCTCATTCACGCGGTCGTGAAATTGATGGTTGTCTACAGCAGATGGGGCAGTGGACATGCATGCAAGCCAGATGGTGGACATATACCAGCAGATTTAACCGAGGCCATACATCCATATTCATACTTACCTGATTCCTTTGTTTCTTCCCCTCCACTAACTGGGAAGGAGTGAGGAAATTGGGGAGGAGTTGTGCATCAGACGATGTGTGATTTTGAACATGCAGTGGGTGGGGAAGGGAAATATCTCACAGCCCCACTGACTGCTACATGTCGAGTGTGTGAACAAGACCAAGGTCGAATGCATCCTTGGATCTATTGCGAGCCCCATGAAATCATGGTAGCATACCTTGGGACACCCTCAGACATTGTCCTTTAGTTTTGTTTATTTAAATATTTGTGTCTTGCTTTTCTCCTCGGAGAGACTCAAAGCAGCTCACAGCAACACAGTAAAAATTACAGTATAATTAAGCCAACCAATAAACAAAGCAACAGACTACCGTGGACTAGTGCAGGATTCAGTTCTTGGCCCTGTAAAGCACCTCGGAGTAGATTTTTAAACTCCTATGAATTCCATCTTCTTCAGAAGCCACGCACACCATGTGTATTTACAGTAAAAGCTTTGTCATTCGGCACTTGATCCACAATGCCCAGTTAACTGGAATAGCCCTGAGTCTTTGGGCACACGTGTATCCCATTCCCACTTTTCCAGCTTGATGATTCCAGCCCTTGCTGGGTTTCTGACAGCTGCCGCCTCCTAATATTGTCTTCAGGTTCCTCCTTCTCCTTTTGCATGGCTCGAGCTGTGAAGAACCAGCTCCGCTGGAGGGCTCTTTGGGAGCTGGCCCACTTGATTGCCTGTGCCTCTTCTGGAGGATGGCTCCATGTTTCAGGGGAGGAGAGGTCCCACCCAATTGCAGAGTCCGTTGCCATGATGTTTCTAATGTGGTGGGTTTGGCTGCTCCAGATTCCTCCACGTAGGGGGCAAGGAGGAGAAATAAGCCTGAGTATCTGGCACATTTGATGAACTGGCAATGCCCCATTTCCCTGGAGTATTGGATAAGAAAGTTTTTACCCCATTTGAAAAGTTTCCCATAAAGCATCAATTCATTTGTTGTAGAAAACTTGAATGTTCCCCCCGTCTCCTTTTTTTAAAAAAATCCAGGAGATGAGTGGTGAGTGACAAGTGGCAGAACTTTTCCTGCAATTATAGTATAGCTCACATATCCATTGGTATCACTAACATGAATTGAGAATAAGGAAATCTAGATTGTGTTTATTAAATATCTTTAAGGCTGATTATCTTGGATTTCATTTAGCACAAATACTAGCCATCAGGTTGTATTGAGGGTTGTACAGGAAGATCAAGACGGGCACGTGCTGTCAGACTGTAGCTCGTGACCTAGATGGTGAGACTTTATGATTTTTTTTTTAATTTTTCATCAGCATTTCATTTTTGTGTAGGTACATTCAGGCTAGGGACATGTGTGGGGTTTCATACCTTTGCATTTTCTGTATCACTGTTTTTGTTTCAGTGTTCCAGCAAGCGATCGTGTTGTATGTGGGAGGGGAACATGCTGTGTGTGTTAGCCACGCCTTCAGAAAAAGAAATCTGCTAATAACAGACAGAGCAGGTGATCTGACATCAACTCTGAAAAAGCGTTACCTAGTATAAAAATATATTTCAATTGCGTGGTGTTGCCCCGTAAATAGTTTTATTGTTATATCGCTAGCAGGCTGAGAAGCAGTTCTAACATCTGTTTTTTCCTCCATGCTCTGCAACCTGGATGTGCCACCAGGTTCACCTGCCCCAAATCTATAAGCATGTCTTAAAAACAAAAAGCATGAGAAACTATGGCCAAATCCACACGCACTCACCATCCGCTTATCTTGCGCCGTCATGGCAATTGGGTTCATTCTGCTACCATGCGGTGCATCATCACATTCACTCTCCCAGTGCGTCTTCGTGGCGCAATCAGTTCCCCACACGCCACTGAGTAAAGCGTTATAGTGGGCGGTTCCCTCCTCCGTTGTCAGCGTTGATGGCGCACGTCACTTCCCCCCCTTTTTTAAAAAAAAGTTAATTTTGCACTATACCGGTATTCCAACTTTTAAGAAATGGCAAGGTCCCCTCCCCCTCAACTTTGATTGGCCCATTTTTCACTCATCCCAGACCACTTTCTAACAATTGGCTGGTTGTTATGGCAGGCAAATTTGAAAATAATTTGTCACATTAAAACATTCTCCGGAAACCCTGCTACTCACAAAGTAGGTTTTCCGGTATACTGACCTTTACTGTGCAAATGCGCTATGAAAGCCCATTTTTTTTAAAAAAAGGGCCGGGCAAAAACAGATTTCCGCCATTATCACGTGGTATGGAAAATAGGTGCAATTGTGGTGCGGTGATGGCGGGGAACACGCGGAATGGGAAAGCGTGTGAGTATCTGCTTGAACAGTGCTGCGGTTGCGAAAAAGGCATGGAAACAAAAAGGAAGTGTGGATTCGGCCTATGTTTCCAGTAGAATAAAATTACTCCAAGTCAGGCCCCACCTTTCAAAACACAGAATGCTTTAAAGAAAGCACTGAACTAATTAGAAAACTAGTGAAGAGTCCAGTAGCACCTTTAAAACTAACCAACACTACTGTAGCATAAGCTTTCGAGAACCGCAGCATGCATCTGACGAAGAGAACGGTGGTTCTTGAAAGCTTATGCTACAGTAAAGTTGGTTAGTCTTAAAGATGCTACTGGACTCTTTACTACTTTGCTACTACAGACTAACACGGCTAACTCCTCTGGAACTAATTAGATGCATTTTAAAAACAGAGAGGCACATTCCCATCTAGTGCTATTGATTATTGCAATCCATTAGTTCCATTTATTAATCCAGTTATTGCAATCCAGATATTGCTGTCCATTAATCCATTGCAGTTCAGTAGCCTGCAGCTGGACTGGGATCAGGAAGAGCAGCTGACAATTATTATTTCTCTAATTTCCTTTGGGGAAATGGTTGGCTAATATTCCTGTACTAAGAAGGCCTGCTCTGAACCAGAAATGAGTATTAATATTGCTGGAAGATGGAAGGTTGTCTCTCTTTTTTTAACTTTGGTAGACTATAATTACTTTCCTACACACAGATGTTCCATTCATTTTGTATCTCAGTGGGATAATAATTGTATGCGGCAAAACACAGGTTCAGTTGCCAAATTGTATAATCTTGGCTTGATGTGATTCAGGTGGCCTTCAGAACTAATGCTCGTAACAAATATTGTACGCACTCCAGAACTACTCCTGCCGAACTTGAGATAAACCACAAAATAGTGAATGACAACTGAAGGGGTTTAGAAGGTAGTTAATTCTAGTAATGGATATGCTTTTGAAAGACGCTTCTGTTCAGACCAGTATTGCCATATAGAACAACCTATGCCATCTTGCTTCTGTCATTTAAGAATGCTTCAGTTCTCTTGTATGGCTGATTTGACAAGCTGAATGCATCTCACCAGCCATGAATGGTCGTCTAACCGAAGCTTGCCAGCCGTCCTCTCCCACAACAAAACAGAAGGCCACCATATATGGTTGGTAGGCTTTGTTCCATCCGATGGGTTGCAAGTCAAGTAAGACAAATTGCATCGGGGAACATTTGATTGATGAATAGGGGTCAATAGTAAACATCCATAGACAATATTAAACAATCGTTCACATTTTTTTTTCTTATTATGGGCCAAAATATTTTCGAAGTTATCTAGCAAAGGAAATCTGGGTGCTCACCCGTATCAATATTGCAATTCTCATCCAAGCCTTTTTGTCTTGGCTTGACGTGTCTTTTGACTGATGGGAGGATTCTATTTATTGAGTAGAGCAGGGTCCGGACGCTGGCCCCCCTTATTCTTAGATCTTATATTGCTTCCTAAATATATGAGACACATGTATGAAACAAATTCGAGTCCAGGAACACCTTGAAGGCTAATTTTATTTCTAGGGTATAAGCTTAAATGAGTCAAAGCTCACTTTAGATACCACTTCTGACCAAGTGAGCTTTGACTCATGAAAGATTAAACCCTGGACAATTTTGTTGATCTTTAAGGGACTATTGGACTCCAAATTTTGTTCTACTACTACAACAGAGTAACACAGCTACCCACCTGAATATGTGTGGCTGGCTTGACAAGCTGAATCTTTAGATCGCTTACCCTTTGATCCAATATGTTATGGCTAGGGTTGCCAACTCTGGGCTGGGAAATTCCTGGAGAATTGGAGGTGGATCCTGAGGACGGGAGGGTTTGGGGAAAGGGATCTCACAGTGAAATCCTAAGCAGAGTTACTCTGTGAAATCAATGCGGTATAATGCCATGGACTCTACTCTCTGAAGTCGCCATTTTCTCCAAGGGGAACTGATCGCTGTCCTCTGGAGATCAGTTGTAATTCCAGGACTCTTCAGGCTCCACCTGGAGGTTGGCAACCCTAGTTCTGGCTAAGAATAGAACAAGGGATCTGATTTCCTCCCGAGTACCGCCTTGTCACAAGCCCAGATTCAGTTTGATTGGCAGCTTGTTTCTTTATACAAACATAACGAAGGAAAGGGATATCCTGCTTTCAGGGCTGTGGGCAGGTGGGTCAGGGATGTTAGGTCTATTTTTTCTAACTGCCAAAGTCTGGCATCATCTGTGGACTGTTCAGATTGACCAGCTGCTGTCTAGTCCATTTTCACTCCTATAGAAAGAGGACGGGCCCCGTTTTTCTATATTTGGACTTGGATCCTATACCTTGCTTCCCCTTTTGCACTGCTGTCCTGTGCTACAGAGGGGGTCCTAAACGTCAGTTTGCGCTCGCTTCGGCAACACATATACTAAAATTGGAACGATACAGAGTCTGTGTTCCTTCGGGGCTAGGTGTTTCCAGTTGCTCAAGACCAGTGTCCCTTCAATGAGCAGAAAATGTCTAGCGCTAGATGAGCTTGCCTTGCAGCGAAGGACGACCTCCGCAATGCTGAAGAAGGGCGCAAGCGGAAGGAAAGCAAGGGACTCAAGCGACAGCGGTGACATGCTAATAAAATCTAACGGGGAAAGTACGGTTCTTGTTAACTAACCGAAAGTGTGAAAAATGAGCTTAGTTCCACCATCAGGACCCTTCGAGCAGAGCAAAAGAAATGCAGGATTTGGATTTTGGAGGTCCTGTGAGGACTCTGCCTAATAGATGTGGGGGTGAGGAGGGGGCGAGGGTCTCTCAGCTGGGCAGATTCTTTGAGGAGATGCTCATAGCTGGAAGCAACCAGGTGACAGGACCTCAGAGCCAAGCTACAAGTGACACCTGACAGAGGTTGGACACTTGTCAGCTTCCCTCAGGTTTTAATGGGAAATGTAGGGCCGTCGTCACACGGGCATCTCTTCCGTTAAATTTACAGCATATAGCGTCCTATCCGTTATTGGCACAGTAACGTTTCTTTGGGTCACCTAACGGCTCTTCGCGCCACCAGCTGTCCACACCGAGCACTCTGTTCTGTTCTCTCTAACCGCGCAGAAGCAGCTCCTCCCCCCCTTTTTAAAATTATTCCGGCGTTTAATTCCGCTATAATGGAATAACAGCATATAAACATTCCGTTAGAGCAAAACATTACGACCCTTTTGTTTTTCCAACTTTGAAATTATATAAATAGCCCTTTGCCCGCAGAAAACTCCCTGTCTGACGTGATCCCCATCGCTGAAGACTCTGCCATGGTGATTGAGTCATTTTTACTTCAGCAGAAAGTTTGCATTGTGTTATGTCGTTATGGCGTTATAAGGACATAATAAAATTTAAAAAAGGGGAGTCGCAGGAAGAAATGGATTCTGGGATTGAAGGGAGGGCATAGGACGTTGCGAGGCGAAATACATCGATGTGAGGCATTCACACTGAGGCACAAAATAGTGCGACTATCAAGCCCAAAGCAGAAGAGAGAAAATCGCTACAGTGTTGGAATAAGGTGGGTGTTTGCCGGGAAATAGCACCATTTTAGCGCTAAATAAAAGCCCGTGTGACGACGGCCTAGGTGTCCAGGTCTTACAGCTTGGCTCTCCATTTAATTGAAGTTTACAGAAACCCCTCTACACACCCAGCAGAGGGGAAGGGGGCACCCAGTGAGAGCCCAACGCCTGCACTCCCCCCCTGACCGCATGTTCTCCCTCCCATAGACTGCCGCTCTGTAAACTTCAATTAAATGGAGAGCTAAGCTGCAAGACCAGGACGCCTACATTTCCCATCAAAACTTGAGGGAAGCTGACAAGTGTCCAACCTGTGTCTGGCGTCACTTGTAGCTTGGCTCTCAGAAAGGTCTGGTGAGAAGACAATTGAACTGTTTTTTTAAAAGAACTCTGAAACAAGCATAATGTGCTACATTTTCTATTTCATCTAATCCAGAGGAGTCAGCTGTGTTAGCCTGTTGTTGCAAAATAGTAAAAAGTCCAGTAGCACCTTTAAGACTAACTAACTTTATTGTAGCATACGCTTTCGAGAACTGTAGTTATGGCTAAGAATAAAACAACTGTAGTTCTCGAAAGCTTATGCTACAATAAAGTTGGTTAGTCTTAAAGGTGCTACTGGACTCTTTACTGTTTTGTTTCATCTAAGACCTGTTTGATCCAATCTAGTGTTGAACAACATTCTTTTGGGTCCCCACCCCAGATATCTTTGAATCTGTTGTGTTTTTCTTTGTTGATTGTTGTACTCAGTTGAGTTTGTGTTTTGGAGTGGAGTACACAGTAGTTCACCTCTGAGCACCATTTCAGACCTTCAGCTGAAATGTCATAACAGAGGGCCAGTGCAGACCCTTCCCTTCCGCCACACAGTTGGCTTGTCGTGTGCGCTAGGCCCTCTGTCTGACTGTCTCATGGAGACTGAAGGCTGGATCCTACCAGTGTGAAAAAGGGAAGGGGGGGGGGTCCTCTATGACCACCCAAAATGAGATGCTGGGGTCACGTGACCAGCATGGCCAAAACTCATATGGGACGGTGGCTGTAGTAAGGAAGAAATTGCATCAAATTGAGTGAAAAAGTTGTTTGGATCCAACCCTTAGTTCAGATCAGGGAGAGGCATTGTACAAACTAGGGCTGTTTCCACATGTCCTTAGAAAGACTGTGGTGGCTTTCCCCCAAGCATGCACACGTTATAGTTTAACAGGCATGTGCATATTATTTTATTGCCAGGTTTTCTGTTTTTTTACTGGAACAGCACTTGCTCCAATTTTTTTTGTTTTGTTATGGATTTCTGGCAGGGTTCCCCCCCCCCTGCATTTTCTAGCATATGATGAAGTATTTCTAAAAAAACTCCTCCCCATCTCTGACCAGTTCTCCCCCCAAAGCTCTTTTCCTTTGTATTGTCGAAGGCTTTCACAGCCGGAGAACAATGGTTGTTGTGGATTTTCCGGGCTGTATAGCCGTGGTCTTGGCATTGTAGTTCCTGACGTTTCGCCAGCAGCTGTGGTTGTAGTTCCACACTGTGACACTGAGAGATCTCTGTCTTTTGGTGCTACACCTCTGAAGATGCCAGTCACAGCTGCTGGCGAAACGTCAGGAACTACAATGCCAAGACCACGGCGATACAGCCCGGAAAATCCACAACAACCATCCTCTTTTCCTTTCCTTCTTCACATTTTAGTTCAGCTATGTGCAGGGGTGGGGGTGGGGTGGACGCTTTTAGTCTATGATGATGAAAATACCCGATCTCCCCTCCCAAATCACTTTTTTATTTTACTGTTTGGAGGCTTTCCTGCTACCTCATAACCAAAAGTAAGCGCTTGCGGATACTGCAGGTGGAGGATGAGTTGTTGGGGCAACTCAGCAAAACACAGAGCTACAGTGGGAAAAGGGGTGGGAATTATACCATGCTGAGGTCCTTTCCCTTCTCTAACTCTGCCTTCTCCAGTAGGGTTGCCAGCTCCATGTTGGGAAATTCCTGGAGATCTGGGGAGGTGAAACTTGGAGAAACCTGGAGAAAGTGGGGTTTGGGGAGGGAAAGGACCTTGGCATGGCTTAATTCCATAGAGCCCACCCCCAAAAAGTATGCAAAGAGGAGAGACTCTATCTACATATCTGCAATGGCTGGAGAAAATATGGCAGCAAATAGTGCAAAAGGGTAGTATGATCTTTGAGTGAATGAATCATGAGAAAGTTGCTCAGCTCCTCAAGGGGACTCTATATGACGAATTTCTCCTTGTGAATCTCCGTCTGCAAGATCAACAGAAAAACCCAGAAATTTTTTCTCAGCGGATGAGAATGAGCCGAGAAGAGGAAAACAACAACAGGCAACTAAAGAAGCTTGCAGGAGGCAGGCTCAGCAAGCTGCCAACTCAAAGCAGCCCTCAGCTAGGACGCTTAGAAGTGGCGTGGGTGAGTCATCTCCTTTGTATAGCGAACGTGTAACGGCGCTCCAAGGCTGGAGCCTCCCCAGGAGCCGGAGGAGGTTCCAAAACAACAACCAGCAGCAAGTTATTAGGGGACCAGCCACTGCAAGCACAATAGCACAGCAATGAAGATCCAGACTGCTACAAGTGTGGGGAAGACCTTCTGCTACAAGTGTGGGGAAGATGGCCATACATCGCTTACCTGCAGAGCTCCTGAAAACCCTTCCGTTGCGTTGCAGAAAACCCATGCTGCCCGGGACCATCAGGGAAACGACAATCAGGCTTGCTGAAGGGGCCACCCAAGTCTGAGAAAATTTGAGGCCCCAAACCCTTTTTCTAGTTCAGGCTTACATATACCCAGGGCTTTTTTTCCGGGGAAAGAGGTGGTGGAACTCAGTGGGTTGCCCTCGGAGAAAATGGGTCACATGGCCGGTGGCCCCGCCCCCTGATCTCCAGACAGAGGGGAGTTGAGGGCAATCTCAACTCCCCTCTGTCTGGAGATCAGGGGGCGGGGCCACCGGCCATGTGACCATTTTCATGAGGTACCGGAACTCCGTTCCCCCGCATTCCTGCTGGAAAAAAGCCCTGCATATACCACTGTTCCCTTAGCACCTAGTTAGAAAAGAAAATTCTTATAGTGGGACCTGTCATCTGACTCCTTTAAGCAAGTAACAAAGAGAAACCATGCCAGAAGATATAGTCGTGGCATCCTTTCAGTGACCTATGGCGGCCTTTCCAGTTGCATGAATTAACAATATTGTTTTTTAAAAACTAGGTATACCATTACTTCTGCTTCAGTTAAATGTTTAAAAGCAGCAAGTTGACTATACCGAGAAAACACTGGAGTTACAGAGGGAACAAATATTCCAGTGTTTTTAGAGTAAGGCTTGTAAAAGAAGGCATGCTACTAAGTGTAGTCGTTCCTTTACATTTTTTGTTAATGTTGTTAAAATCAAATATATAATCATTCTTACTGTGAACATTTAATGTACTACGATCTTTCTAAAAATTCCTTATTCTGGAAATCCCACAAAGGGCCTTTTAACATGGTACCATTGCCATGAAAAAGCACTTAGATACGGCCAGGGCTGTAACATGTGTGGTGTCATGCCAGTCATGTTGGAAAGCTGAATGGAGCCCCCCCTCCACACACACACCATGGCAACATCATTGATGGTATTCGAGCATCAAGTAAAAACATGCCTCTTACATTTGGTCTTCCCAAGCTGATGGCCAAATTATCTTTGATTTTGTCTTTGGCCTATAAGGCATTACACACTGTTTATAGTTGTTACGCTGTTGGTTTTTTTAAAAGCTAAGCTGTTCTCTCTTACGAGGGTTTTTCTTATTTCAGGGCACATGTATTGTCATAGATTTTATGGTTATCATGCACTGCTTTAAGCTGTAGAGAAAACCAGGAGAGAAACATTTTCAAATAAGAACAACTGTATATTTAAAAAAAATTACACTTGTGCAGACATTGTGGTGTACCAGAGGCCAACAGATAGCAGCTGCGTTAATGGTCTAAATCTATCCCAAGTAAACCACAGGTCAAGAGCAACAGATGTCTTGGGTTTGCTTTGGGTTTCCCCAGTGTGTTCTGCTCTGGAGCCCATTTTCTAGAGAGCCAGTTTGGTGTAGTGGTTAAGAGCGTGGGACTCTAATCTGGAGAACCGAGTTTGATTCTTCACTCCTCCATTTGAAGCCAGCTGGGTGACCTTGGGCTAGTCATGGCTCTCTCAGAGCTCTCTCAGCCTCACCCACCTCACAGGGTGTTTTGTTGTGGGGATAATAATGGCATACTTTGCAAACTGCTCTGAGTGGGCATTAAGTTGTCCTGAAGGGTGGTATATAAATCAAATGTTGTTGTTGCTGTTATTATGTGGTCGCTTGAACATTCTTCTAGAACTTCCATGTCATGAACACACCAGACTCTACGGTAGCTATGTAAAACACACAGTAGTGATATTCTACTGAAAGTATAAAACCAATGCTTTTCTTTCTCCTCCACAGAATGCGATTGTATCTGTTAAAGAGCTCTGTGGACTCCCGCCAATCACCAGTCTGAAGCAATGCATTTTGACCCTGTCCTCGCGGTTGGTGAATAGTGACAATGTCCCCTCCGTGGCTCTCAACATGAAAGACAACTTTCCGTACCTGGAACCTCTGGGGACACTAACTGATGTGCAGAAGAAGGTCCTAGCTGCTTATGACCTGGTAGGAGCATCCTGAGGGTTTTTTTTTAAAAAAATGGTTCATATAGGAAATACAGGAGATCAGTTGTTTGGTGTGTGTGCAGAAAGTGGTATCAGGAGAAACTTCTGGCCTGTCTCGATACTGAGGCTGAGCAGCAAAGTTGAGTTCTTTCCCTCTGGATCTGTAAACCTGAAGAACCAAGCAGGCTTATCCTTACTGAGTCTGTTGTTTACCCATACTCCTGAGATGTGGAGGACAAGCTTTACATGCTGATGGCATCAATGCCTTTTTCTAATACCTAATACCTTGCTTGTTAATGTGGTGTCTGCTTTGCCCGAGGATAGTAGAACAGCCCCTGGCAACCATCGTCGTATTCTACTAATGGTCCTGAATATGTGATAGAAAACTCAGTGGATGCCCATCCGACTGAGAGTTTCTCTACACGAGATGCCTCAGCGCGTGTTCGTCAAGTGTAGGGAGATGCAATGTTTGCCGGGAAGTATAGTTTGAAAAGGCAGAGCCGGCAGAGATCGCTCCTCAGAGGGTCTGTCAATTTAATCTTTGCCTCCCCAAAGGCTCTGTCAATTTCACCTCTCCAGTCTAAAACAGTCGGGCTTGGACCTGGAGAGGTTATAATGGGCTGAAGTTTCCCTTCTGGCATTTCGCAGCCCTTCACACAGCTCCAGTGTATAGCAAAGCGTTTGCCCTGCCGCTGGCTCTGTCTTCCTGGCTAACATTGCATCTCCCGACACATGTTTTTCACATGTCGGAGACCTCAGTTGGAGAGACTCTGAGAGGTTATGCCTTTATGCTGCCAGGTGTCCATAGTAGAATGGCAGCGCACATGTGCAAGCCCCAGTACATACATTTTCAGGCTGTTTTCCCCCTTACAAATATTTTCGAAAAATGTTATTTTTCTGCACACTTGTCTATTCTACAGTCCCAACTGAACTGCATTACTTTGTCTTACTAGCAATTTTGTAACAACAACCAATGTTGTCGTTCTCATATCTTGTAATCCGCTTACTGATTGACGGATGCGATCAGATTTTGTAATCTATTTACCGATTAAGTGGAAAGTTTTTTTTTTTAAACGTACTGGTAATCTTCCTTGAGTCCCAGTGCGGAAAGCGGACTGTAATAATAATACCTCTGTGGGTGGCCTGGCTTCACTACTGTTAGGAGAGACATCTGCCATCCACTTCATTATTAGACATGAAATAACAATGGGCATTTGTCCAACGCTAAAGTCGTTTATGTAATTTCATGCTTAAATATCACAGCAAGGGACTGATGTAATTTGTTCTTTTGCATAATCTGGCCTAAAAAGGTGAGCAATTAGACTAAGTCCATCCCGTTAGGTGTAATGGTCAAACTAGCTGTAATAGTGTTCATTCTGGGCTGTTGGGATTTAATGTGTGCGGGGAGTCTTCATTGTGAATATCTGTTTTTTACAGAAGTGCTTTTCTGCCGCTGCTTAATGGTGCATGGAGTGCTCTAACGTTTCACGCAAACCAGAGACAGCTGCTCTGAGACCCCGAGAAATGGTCTCGAAAACAATTAACTGCCTGTTGTGTTGTTTTTATCCCTTGTCCACAGATCTGCTAGACAAAGGCCATTTTGTGTAGTGTTTGTTTTCCTTTCTCTTGGTAATTACATCCACCGCTGACGACTACTGCTAGGGCCGTCTTTACATCTTGATGTGTAAGCTTTGATTTCAATTGATATAATCCCATCGGGGGACTTGCTTGCACAAAACACATTACCCTCTCTATAACAAAAGACGCTTCCCTGCCAAGGAGCTTTGCTTGGTTTAAATGTGAAGTAAGAATTCCACAGAACTCACAGATATACAAGTAGAAGCAGTGGGTCTGATTCCTCTACTAAATATATTCCTCCATACATTTTGAGAGAATTCAAGCCCATGTTGTGTGTTCTGTTTTTGAAACTACCAAGACTTAAAAGTAGTTTACTTTGACTCAATTTTTTTGACCAATGGCCAGGTCTTTTTTTCAGGGGGAACGCGGGGGAACGGAGTTCTGGAACCTCTTGAAAATGGTCACATGGCTAGTGGCCCTGCCCCCCTGATCTCCAGACAGAGGGGAGTTTAGATTGCCCTCTGTCTGGAGATCAGGGGGCGGGGCCACCAGCCATGTGACCATTTTCTCCAAGTGCAACCCACTGAGTTCCACCACCTCTTTTCCCAGAAAAAAAGCCCTGCCGATGGCTATAACCATACCAAAAGTTGGTCCATTGTTTAGTGTTTTGTGAGCATTCTTCGAATACAGTTTAAGGAGGTTGAAATCTTCTTTTCTCGTATGTTCTTAAATGGCTTTGATTTGTACCTATTTCTGTTTTCTTCCACTTCTGTTCTCTCCCACCCCAAAAGTCTGGATTTCAGGATAATCTTTTTAGTCCTAGGCTAGAAAATGCCACACCCAATTTAGAAGAACGACTAAAGCGGTAGATTTTGTTTTGTTCATAGTGTCGATATGCACTGCGCGAGGTTGGCTGTCTCCTTGCAACTGAGTTATTGATGTCATCTCTGGGACTTTCACCATCACTGGCTAAATTCAGATCAAGCCCCCACAGCATTTTCTCCCAACCCCCCTCCCCAAATATGTAGGAGGCCAGAAGCTATTTCCAATTGACCAATGTGAATTAATACATTGTTTTCACAATTAAAGTAGTGAGGAAGAACTAATGCTAACTTAGCAACGTATGTTATATGCCGTCAAGTCGCCACCGAACCATGGTGACCCTTTGAATGAAAGAACTCCAAAATGTCCTATCATTAACAAACTTGCTCAGATCTTCTAACTGGAGGACGTGGCTTCTTTTATTGAGTCCAGCCATCTCACTTTGGGTCTTCCTGTGCTGTGGCTAGAGTGCTGGGGCTATGGCTGGGAGGTGGAGCCAGGAAGGGGGGAAGGGATATAAGGGAAGTCCACCCACAGGGCGGGGTGGGTTGTTGTGTAGGAGTGTGGTGGAGTGGAGGAAAGAGGGAGAATGAGTGAGCGGTAGAAAGGAGGAGGACCGACAGCTGGATGGGGGCAGCTGTCATGGAAGGCAGCCGGGACAAGGCCAGGTTGAGGGGACTTGCGAGTGGACTGAGAGAGTGTGAGGGTGAGGTATACTACCCCCCTCCCACAGAGCGGGATCACATATTCCCTGAAGGTCCTATAAGGCGGAAGTCAGGCAGGCCGGCGTCTCACAGGTCGGCGCCCTTGGCAGAACCTGACAATAAGAAAGAAAGTAGTTCAGCGGGGAACCCCCAATTAAGTTGAACAGCAAGGGGATGTTAAATATGACTTTAGTATAAAGTAATCTCTTAAAAATGTATACATACGACAATTTCGGAATAAAAAACCCAGCTCTTTCAATATCAGAGATCATCTTTTCTGTGTACCTGCTTAGGAAAGCTGAGTTTTGGGGCTCAGCGAAGCTCAATTTATTTTATAAATTGTTTGTGTATAACTTCTTTTAAAATCAGTTTTAAGCTAAATGTATTGTATATAATTCAGCTTGCAAGACCTTAGCAAGACTGTTAATGATAGGACATTTGGGAGGTCATTAATTCATAGCATCACCGCAAGTCAGAGCTGCTGTAGCACAGTGGTTAAGTGGCTGGGCTCTGAGCCAGCACTTTGCTGGTTCAACTCCCATTACTACCATGAACTCTGCAGGTGGCCTGGGGTAAGCTACTCTTCTCAGCCCAGCTCCCCAGCTGTATTGTGGGGATAATAACAACACCGACTTTGTTCACTGCTCTGAGTATGGCACTAATCTTTCCAGAAGGGCAGTATATAAGCACACAGTTAAGTACATGGCTAAGTACACAGTTATTATTGATGGCAAATCACACATTCATCCTACTATATAAAAGTTGAGCCGTGTTCCCAACGACTCACTTTTTATCCTGGTGCAGGCACATTGCAGCTCTGTGGTGCACCTGTGCCAGGACAAAAAGTGAGACATTGGCGGCAGGCCTCTGAGGGCCTGTGGAGCTGGCAGAGAGGTGCAGCGTGGTCCCCTCACATGGCCTTCTGGTTGCCTCCGTGGCAACTGCGAGGCTGCACTGCATCTCCCCGCTGGCTTCATGGCCCTCAGAGGTCTGCTGGTGCAGCCAGCACAGATACGCAGCGTGGAGGAGCTCCCCACCCCCGCCGGTGGCGGCCTTCCCGCTGCCTCTGTGGTCACTGTGGGACCACGTTGTGCCTCCCTATTGGCTCCATGGCCCTCAGAGGCCTGCCTGCAGAAGTGGTGGGGAGACACAGCATGGGAGGCTCCCTCCCCACACGGTCTTCTTGCCACCTCTGCTGGCTGTGGGACCTTGGGAGGACTGTGCTGGGGTGGCCCTCCCAATGCCCAGCTGATAGAGTCCATTGTATTTATTTTTACAACGGGTTCTGTTGCTAGTTGTATATAAATGCAGATGAAAGGAAAATGGATGGAAAGCTTATTTGACCGTGTTTTCTTGCTGTGCAGTGCCTCCAAACAATCTCAGAATCTGGACCAGGGCGTACCTCTTGCCTGGAGATTAATTAGGTGTCAGGCCACTAACAGTGAAATCCTAAGCAGGGTTATGTCAGTCTAAGCTCATTGAAATCAGATTTCACTGTAAGTCTCCTATGGGAAGGGGCTGTGGCTCAGGGACAGAGCATTTGCTTTGCTGCGGAAAGTCCGAGGTTCAACCGCTGGGCTCACCATTTAAAGAGATCTAGTAGTAGGTGATGTAAAAGACCTCTGCCCAGTCCCTGAAGAGCCACTGCCAGTAATAGCAGACAATGCTGACTGACCTTGGTGATGTTCCCTTTTGCTTGTCCGTCAGGAATATCATTCAAGTTCCTGCTCTTAGGTTCACATGGCAGAGATGGACGTGTTCAAAACAACATCCGTTTATTAGCAAGCAGATCCAGGAATGGGAGCAATCAGTTTCAGGACAAGGGAACTCAGGCCGTCTACAATTCTAACTAACCAATGGAACTAATGATTGATTGATTGATTAGATTTTTAGCCCGCCCTCCCCGCAAGCAGGCTCAGGGCGGGTTACAATCATAAATAAATTACAATAAATAAAACCAATAAAATACATCTCAGTACCAACATGGATTTCAGCATTCCAGATGGTGCACCCTTTCCCCTGTCCCTGCCCACCATACACAAGGGAAGAAAAGGATGGAGGTGTGGGTTGGTGAAACTCTAACTCCTCAAGCATGGGGAGGTAGATGGACCATCAGGGAATCCACCCCCTGAGACTAAACACACACACACATATCGGGGGGGGGGGACAGAGTATTCCATTGTCCGGTATACAATAAATACACCACAACCTTGGTCGGTCAATGGCCTGACTCGGTATAAAGTAACTTCCAGCGCAGACGTTGGTGACTTCTTAAATGCAAGCCTTTATCTTGATAAGCCTGACAGGAGCCATCTGGAACAATTTACTTTGGAGTAAGTGCTATTGAAAGCATGCATAAGACTGCAGCTTTGTGCATAAAGTAACGCCTAAGACACTGAGGCTGTTACGTTTGCCATTTGTCTCCAGCCTCCCTTTCCTGTTGTCTTTGCATCTTGTCTTTCTCCAACTGTCAAAACTGTATCTGACACAAAGCACAGACTCGTTGGGTTTACTTGATAATTTCTCATCTACTTTGTTTTAGGAAGGGAAATTGACTTTGTCTTAGGAAAGCAAAATTTTGCTGGAATGTATGAACAGGATCTTTTCAGTATATGGTATTCTGAAGTGCAAACTGAATTCTAGTTTGAGAGATGTATAATTGAGAAAAGATCATTGCTTGAATGTTGTCTTTTCTTTGACAGATGATTCAAGAGAGCAAGCTTCTGATAGAAACAGCAGACGCTGTTTATGACAAGATTGTTCAGTGCCAGAAAACAGGTAACCCGTTTCCTTTTTAATTACAGATTTTCCAGACAATAATAACCCCCTTGCCTCTTCAAGATTCTTCTAGTACTGGAGAGCCGCTGATTTTTCTTCTTATTAAACAGGGGAAGTGTGAGCTGGGCGTAAGGAGAGTGCCACAGATTCTTTTTTAAAATTCTAGAGCGAGAAAGGTTCAGAAAACTGTACACCATTGCTGCGGGGTTGAGGGGGGGGGGAAGCCAATTTGATTTGTGCTGTGTTTTGTAAGAGGTTCTGGAATGTTCTCACTGTCAAATGCTGGGGTGAGGAGGAGAGAAAAAGTCTTAAAAGTTTGAAAAATATATATAAAATACAGCAAAATGCTCTTTTTAAATGTTGCAGAATGGCCTGTGTGTGGATTGTGCCATTCATCACAGCAGATACCACACTTGTTTCTCCAGTTCATGTCCATGTTACATGCACAACTACATTCTACACAGCATTCATAATTGGTCGTGGGGGCGGGGTTACTTATTCCATACATACAGATGTTCTGTGACTCTCTAGCGGAAGGGGAAATATCCCCGGCTGAATGGGACTGTTAGAGCTGCCAGTCCAGCCACCGAAAGCAAATCACTCCTATGTCCTGTTAATTTCAATCATTTGCTCAACTCTCTCTCAGCAAAAACAGTGAGGCTTCGAAGGCACATAAGCATGGCTGGGTTGCAACCTTATTCTACAATAATCTGTTCATTGTGAGAGTTAGGAGGTACGGCAGTAGGAAAGACACCCTTGAAGTATCAAAAATCTATGCAGTGAATAGAGTCAGAATCTGTTAGATCTAAACTTATAAATTATAAATGAGTGTGATGACCACAGTGTTTCTTTTCTGGCACATAGTAAGTGGAAGAAAAGTGACTTCAACGGAAGACTCTTCATTAATTGGGGCTGATTCTGCACACGTTGGATAATGCACTTCCAATCCTCTTTATAGATCATTTGGAACGGATTTTTTCATGTGCGGGACAAAAAATCCACCTCAAACGATTGATAAAGTGCATTGAAAGTGCATTATCCAACGTGTGCGGAATGAGCCACTATGGGCGTTCTATTAATCCAAGACAGTAGAGGGGGTGATAATTTTCTCCCAGTGTGAGCTTATTCATGTCAGTTAAATAAATGTGTTGATAGTTTACTGATATTTAAACAGGACATATTGAGGTGAATTCTCCCTAGAAGCTAAAATGGCAAAACTGAGGCTATCGTACTTTGGCCACATCATGAGAAGACAAGATTTGGAAAAGTCAATAATGCTTGAAAAAGTGGGAAAGGGGAAGACCCAAAATGAGATGGCTTGTCTCAATAAAGGAAGCCACGTCCTCCAGTTTGCAGGATCTGAGCAAGTCTGTTAATGGTAGGACGTTTCGGAGGACTTTTATAGAGTCACCGTAAGTCGGAAGCATCTTGACGGCACTTAACACACACATCAAGGTATTACTCTGGTATGACCCAAAAGAGCAGAGTCACTTTTTTTTTTAAATGACCGTCTCTACTCTGTTGTTGAATCTCAGTGATGGGAAAATTCTCCTTGATTCTTTTGAGGGTACTGGGTTTGACTTTCTGGGCCCCTCCCCCATTCCCAGTCTATCAGACTTTTGCCCTTGAACCCTACCCTTCCGCTGAATTTCCTTCAACTCAAACTTTTCTGATGACAATTGCAGCAGAACGGCTCTGGCCTTTCCTTCTCACAGGGAGTATGGAAACATAACCTGGGAACCTGGGACATATAGTTTTCCTGAATAGGACACCTGAATGCTCAACATGGATTTCAGAGCTCCAGGAAATTACATGTTCCAGGTAGGGTTACCAGTCCCCCAGTGGTAGCAGGGGATCCCCTACTTTCACCCTCCCCCCCACTCACCTGCCAGCAGAGGGGGAAATGCAAGAACAGGCCTCCTGGGCATGCTCCCAGGGCAGCACGACATTGTCACTTCCTAGAAGTGACATCATCACACAGACCTGAGAGTTCTCCCACATTTCACAGCAATTTGAGCCCCAAATGGGCCGAATTGGGCCTGTAGGAGGCCCAAATGGGCCTACTGTGAAGCACGCGCGCACACTCCTGAGCTTGTGTAATGACGCTGCCCAGAAGCGACATCACCAGAAGTGATGCCATTGCACAAGCGTTGGAGATACACAAAGAAGATGAATGCCGGGTACCCGCCCTAAAGGGACCTGGTAACCCTAGTTCCAGGATTCCTTGTGGCTGGGATACTGCCATAAGCATGCTCTGCAGCAGTCCATATACATGAAGACTGAGAGGAAGAGGTTGTCAAGGCAGTTGACTTCCCTACTAAATACTCCAGCGTCAGAGGAAAGCTGCATGACTCAGGGCTCCTTGTTGAACTGAGCATGCTCAGAATATCAATTTCTATTCTGAGCCAGGGAGGATCTTGGGAAAACGGTGCTGAATTTGTAGCGCTGCTGACCTGTAGGAACTGGTGAGATTCATATTCCAACACATAAAAGGAATATTGGGTGATCATTCGCCCCAGTTTTGCGGTGCAAGATCGTCACTCTGGTAAAACCATCAGCTGAGAAACCAAAACGTTTGTTCTCCCTCTGAAGCGGAGGACATCTTGGGTGTTTCCCACCATCCAATCAGGGAAGCAGGAATTTACATATTTTCCCCCTTCCTGTTGGTGTGTGGGTCACCCTTCCTTCAGTTCTTTCCTGCCTCCAGGGAGAGCAGAAGTGACCTCAATTAAAAAGTAGCATGGGTTTATTTAAACTGATTTTTAGAATTAATCTGCTTAAAGCAGCGCAAGCCACTGTAATAGACTGGCTTACTTCATTAAAACCGTGCTTAAATGGGCTTCATTAAACCTAGAAACTGGATTAATAAGCCTGTAACAACTGATTGAGGATAAGCTGATGTAAGTAAGGCTTGAACTGTTGAAGTGCCATCAATATTTGGAATTTCCAGGAGTGCAGCTGGATTAAAATAATGGTATTATTTTGCTTCATCCTGGTTAATTCTTTGCAACCAAGCACAGGTAGGGCATCCCCCATCACTGAGAAGAATGGGAGGTCGTGGTTCAGCCAGCTAAACTGCTAATTAGTGTCTAGGGCTTGTGTTTTTCTGTGTCTGCCTCTGGAAGCTGGCCAGAGTCAGTGGTCTAGCTCTTACCTACAAAAATCTCTCACAGAGAGGAGTCCAATAACAATGTACTTCTAATTATGATTCACATGGGTGTGTGGGGAAGATGCCCTGTGTTTTGGTCCACTTCATGTGTACAGATCAGTCCCGGAGCTACAGCTGCTTGGAGAAAGTGATCTATGAACTTAGGAGACCGCGCTGTTTTCTGGTAGCCGTTTGTGGGTCTCGCCACACAGTGATGCCGTGCTCTTTAAGTGTCGGGTTTCGCACTTTTACCTGGGAGCTGTTGTTTTAAAAGAGCTGTTGGATAGAGAACAATTCACTCTTTTAGTAAAACAAAGAGTTGGGGAGGGGTGAGAAAGAAAAGAAGCTTTTGGCTAGCTCCCTTAACTCCTTAGTTGCTGAACGACATTCTCTCCCTCCCCACCTCCTCTGGGTAGAATCTGCCAGTTTGGTGGACGGGGGAGACTAATTTTAACAAGAATGTGCCCTAAAAACAGCAGTGCATTGGGTTACCAACCTCCAGGTGGGGCCTGGAAATTGCCTGGAATTACGACTGATGTCATGACCACAGGGATCAGTTCCCCTGGAGAAAAGAGTTGCATTGAAGGGTGGACTCGGGGGCATTTTTTTCAACCTAACCACTATGGTCATTTTCTCACGCCCTGATTTGGGTGCTCCTACCTTCTGAGATTAGGCAAATGGAAACCTGGGAGAGGGTTGTGGCACTGAAACGTTGGAAGTGTCTCCCAAGAGAGACTTGTTTGTCCCCTTCTGTTGCTCTTCGGCCAGCGGGTGAAGACTTTTTCTGTTGCTGCCTTCTACCAGCAGAAGAAGACTTTTTTGTTTCATCTCTAGGGTTGCCAAACCTGGCAACCAGTGGGCAACTGGGGAGGGGGCAGGGATATAGGGGGCAGCTGTCACACTCTAGAAATGTCTAATTTCCTAAGGAGGGGTGATGTCACTTCTGGGTTTTCCTGGAAGTGACATCATGCCGTTGCTGACAGAGATTTTAATTTTTTTCCTTTCTCCGACTGGGCAGTAGAGATCACCTGCCCCCAGCCACCCTGGTTTCCTCAGTGAGCTCTCCGTCTGCTTTTAATTTTTGCTTTTATGTATGTGAATTTTATTGCATTGTATGCATATGTCAACTTGGTTTCAATTGTCTGAATGACGTGTCTTTGTTTTTGTTTTAATGTTTTTTAATACATGTTTTTATTATTGATTTTTAAAATCTGTTTGCCTCCTTGGTTGCCCTGATGAGGGCAGAACGGTAGGGTATAAATTTTTATAAACAAATAAATAAATTACACCCCACTGAAGTCTCTCCCCTCCTCAAACCTTGCCCTCCCCAAGATCCCCCCCCCCCAATCTCCAGGTGTTTCCCAATCCAGACTTGAGAAACCTAGGCTGGCACACCATGTTACTGTAAATTGCCGCAGAGGGTACTTTGGTGTGGTGGGAGAAGGTGTTATAGCTCTGCCCTTTGTGGCCCAAGGTAGCTTGCAATTACATGCTTACAAACATGCACAATAGGATAAAACTTCATCAACCCACTCTCCCCGAGAAAAATACCTGCATCTGAAACCCTGTTAAAAGTCCTTTCCAACTAACCAGCCATTACAGTGTTTTCTGAGAGGGTACTGCCTCCCTCGCCTCCTTTGGGAGCCTGTTCTACAAGATGGGAGCTGCTATAGAGAAGGAACGGGCTCTAGTAGATGCCAACGTTTGGTTGTTTAAATAATTTTCCCTGGGGGAAAAGGCCGGTTAAAATGAATAAAATAAACTGCGACAAAAGGTAAGAGAAAACCAGGAAATAATTTGCAATGTAAGAGTAGCAGTTGACATGAGAGTCAATTGCCTAAGAAAGTTTGAGGATCAGATTAGAATCAATCAATCAATCAATCAATCAATCAATCAATCAATCAATCAATCAATCAATCAATCAATCAATCAATCAATCAATCAATCAATCAGAATTTAATACGGTCAAAGACCCTACAAGTAATGGCAATTAGACGTAATGATATTCTCACGGATGCGATGAGGATGCCGCCACCATTTTGAATTGATTTTAAAGTGGCATGTGGTACTCTTGGTCCCCCGCCCACCTTTTCAAGTGCCAAAACAGCTTGTGAGGGGCACCTGCTTTGGCACTTCATAAGGCATGGGGGAAACCCGCCTCATGGGTCTTCACAGCATTTTAAAATCACTTTTAAAATGATGGTGGCAGTGTTGTGGCTAGTTTGGTCCTCGGATTATGGTAATTGATCTGTCAAGATTGGTATTGCCCACGGTGACTGGCCGTGGCTCTCCAGTGTCTCAAGCAGAGGTCTTTCCTTTCACCTCCTGTCTGATCCTTTTATATGGAGACGTGCTGGGGATTGAACCTGGGGCTTTCTGCCTTGCAAGTTCTGCCCCTGAGCCGCTGCCCCTCCAATGGCTCAGTGACAGAGTGTTGACTTGGTGTGCAGAAGGTTCCAGGTGGACAAAATGGAGAGGGTGCAGAGGAGAGCGACAAGGGTGATCAGGGGTCTGGAGACTGAGCCCTACGAGGAAAGACTGAGGGCCTTGGGAATGTTTAGTTTGGAGAAGAGGAGATCGAGGGGGGACATGATTGCTCTCTTTAAGTATTTGAAAGGCTGCCATTTGGAGGAGGGCAGGGAGCTGTTCCAGTTGGCAGCAGAGGGTAGGACCCGAAGCAATGGGCTTAAATTACATGCACAAAGGTACCGGCTGGATATTAGGAAGAGCTTTTTCATGCTCAGAGTAGTTCAAAAGTGGAATCAGCTGCCTAGGGAGGTGGTGAGCTCCCCCTCACTGGCAGTTTTCAAGAAGAGGCTGGATGAATATTGGTCAGAGATGCTTTAGGCTGATCCTGCACTGGGCAGGGGGTTGGACTAGATGATCTGTATGGCCCCTTCCAACTCTATGATAGGTTCAACAGCAACAAAATTCCAATGTCAGTTTGTTATTTGCACTTGTTACTATGACTCTGGGGGCATGGATGAAATGGAAGAGGCTGGGTGGGGGGAGATAGAAGAAGACCCCAAGGTCTTGCTCTGCCAGCCACAGGGGT